>NC_143029.1:17697500-18372500 GCF_057628025.1 Oncorhynchus mykiss
AAAAGAGTCCAGCCCGGTAAAGGAGTTCAGGGAACTCAAGTGACTTCTGTCACGCAATGTTTGTCCGTTCATTCAGTGTAGCGTAAACCCAGTATTAATCATACAATCAATATAACAATTTTACCACAGAACTTTAAAGCGTATCAACTCTTATTAAGTCCTCAACTACAACTAACTACATAAATCATCACCGTATACATGACATCAAAACAAATGAAATACCGTATACAAAAAGGTTGTAGTCAGTCGGTCAGTCAGACAATCCAATCCGCCAACAGATGTCCACGGACGGACGATTAGGCTACAAAACAATGGAATAGAGAAGCGTCAGGAATTGAGGGTTGAACACATCCTCATTCACGTCTCCATCACAACCCCCTTTTGCGCAGCTGATGCTGGCTATTTAATTGGGAATTAAAGGGAAAGCGCCCTATTGGAAGGAGCTGCACTGAGACGGTTCAGAAAAATTCAGGGCCATCACACACCCCCTCCCCTGGAAAAAGCCGATCATTGCCCTGGAAGGCACATCTTGGTCGGGGAAACCGAGAAAGGTCTCCTCATCACTTTCCTCTACAAAAATATTCATTACTTTTTGGAGCTCACGCTCCTCAGCTGAGGGGTCACAGGCCTTAAGGTGTGAGACTTCTGGGTCTGGGAATCCAAGAAAAGTCTCCTCACTTTCCTCTTCAAAGATATCCAGGACCTTGCGGAGCTCAGCTGCACTGAGACGATTCAGAAAAATTCAGGGCCGTCACAATGTATATAGGGCAGCAGCCTCTAAGGTGCAGGGTTGAGTCGCCGGGTTGTATCCGGCTAGTGATGGCTATTTAACAGTCTGATGGCCTTGAGATAGAAGCTGTTTTTCAGTCTCTCAGTCCCAGCTTTGATGCACCTGTACTGACCTCGCCTTCTTGATGATAGCGGGGTGAACAGGGCGTGGCTTGTGTGGTTGATGTCCTTGGTGATCTTTTTGGCCTTCCTATGACATTGGGTGCTGTAGGTGTCCTGGAGGGCAGGCAGTGTG
This sequence comes from Oncorhynchus mykiss, assembly GCF_057628025.1. Lineage (NCBI taxonomy): Eukaryota > Metazoa > Chordata > Actinopteri > Salmoniformes > Salmonidae > Oncorhynchus > Oncorhynchus mykiss. The sequence continues at coordinate 17,698,525 of NC_143029.1, forward strand.
CCACCGGTGATATGTTGGGCAGACAGTACCACCCTCTGTAGAGCCCTGTGGTTGCGGGCGGTGCAGTTGCCATACCAGGCGGTGATACAGCTCGACAAGATGCTATCAATTGTGCATCTGTAAAAGTTTCTGAGGGTCTTATGGCCCAAGCCAAATTTCTTCAGTCTCCTGAGGTTGAAGAGGTGCTGTTGTGCCTTCTTCACTACACTGTCTGTGTGGGTGGACCATTTCAGATTGTCAGTGATGTGTACGCCGAGGGACTTGAAGCTTCCACCTTCTCCCCGTCGATGTGGATAGGGGCGTGCTCCCTCTGCTGTTTCCTGAAGTCCACCATCAGCTCCTTTGTTTTGTTGACTTTGAGAGAGAGGTTATTTTCCTGGCCCCACTCTGCCAGGGCCCTCATCTCCTCCCTGTAGGCTGTCTCAACTTTGTAATCAGGCCTACTACTGTTGTGTCATCTGCAAACTTGATGATGAGTTGGAGGCATGCGTGGCCATGCTGTCATGGGTGAACAGGGAGTACAAGAGAGGGCTGAGCACGCACCCTTGTAGGGCTCCTGTTTTGAGGACCAGCAAAGTGTAGGTGTTGTTCCCTACCTTCACCACCTGGGGGCAGCCCATCAGGAAGTCCAGGACCCAGTTGCACAGGGCAGGGTTAAGACCTATGGCCCCAAGCGTAATGATGAGCTTGGAGGATACTATGGTGTTTAAGGCTGAGCTATAATCAATTAACAGTTTGTCTTAATGAGACCAAGGTGCAGCGTGAGTAGAGTTCCACATCATTTTAATAAACCGAAACTCACTGAACAAAAACAACAAACAACCAAACAAAACGTGAAGCTACTGTTGTGCACTCAGGCAACTAAATGTAGACAAGATCCCACACCAGAAAGTGGGCAAAAGGGCTGCCTAAATATGATCCTCAATCAGAGACAACGATAAACAGCTGTCTCTGATTGGGAACCATATCAGGCCATCATAGAAATACACGACATAGTATGCCCACCCCAAATCACACCCGACCTAACCAAATAGAGAAATAAAACGGCTCTCTAAGGTCAGGGCGTGACAGCAGAATTCTGACATAGGTATTCCTCTTGTCTAGATTGGATAGGGCAGTGTGCAGTGCGATGGCTGTTGCATCGTCTGTGGATCTATTGGGGCGGTATGCAAATTGAAGTGGGTCTAGGTTGTCAGGTAAAATAGAGGTGATATGATTTTTACATGTTGTGGGATTAAAATTTATTTAATTGTCATTTTTTGTCAATGATCTACACAAAATACTCTAATGTCAAAGAGGAAGAACTATTCTAACATTTGTAAAATAATAAATAACACAAAAAATAACACATTAATATATCTTGATTTTTCAACCCCCTGAGTCAATACAATCACATTTGACAGCCATTACAGCTGTGAGTCTTTCTGGGTAAGTCTCTAAAGGCTTTCCATAGCTGGATTGTCCGCCATTTGCCCATTATTCTTTTAAATTTTCTTAAAACTCTGTCAAATTGATTGTCAATCATTGCTTTCAGGTCTTGCAATAGATTTTCAAGCAGATTTAAATCAAAACTCTAACTGGGCCACTCAAGAACATTCATTGTCTTCATGGTAAGCAATGCCAGTGTAGACTTGGACTTGTGTATTAGGTTATTGTGCTGCTGAAAGGTGAATTCATCTTCCAGTACTTAACTCCATTCCATTTATTTGTTATCCTGGAAAACTCCCCAGTCCTTATTAACATTTACAAGCATACCATAACATGTTGCAGACATGGCTATGCTTAAAAATATGGAGAGTGGTATTGGATTTGTATTCAGGACAAAAAGTGAATTGCTTACTTTAGTGCCTTGTTGCAAAAAGGATGCTTTGGAGTATCTTAATTGTGTGCAGGCTTCCTTCTTTTCACTTAATTTTAGAGTTTAATGGCTGTGATAGGAGAAAGCTGAGGATGGATCAACAACATTGTAGTTACCTCACAATACTAACCTAATTGACAGCTTTAAAGTCACCATTGGTCTCATGGTGAAATTCCTGAGTGGTTTCCTTCCTCTCTGGCAACTGAGTTAGGAAGGACGGTTGTACCTTTGTAGTGACTGGGTGTATTGATACACCATCAAAAGTGTCATTAATAACTTCACCATGCTCAAAGGGATATTCAATGTCCGCTTTTTTTTATACCGATCTAACAACTTTCCTTGTGAGGCATTGGAAAACCTCCCTGGTCTTTGTGATTGCATCTGTGTTTGAAATGCACTGCTCGACTGAGGGACCTTACAAGTAATTGATGTGTGGGCTACAGAGATGAGGTAGTCATTCAAAAAATCATGTTAAACACTGTTATTGCACACAGAGTGAGTCCATGCAACTTATTATGTGACTTGTTAAGCACATGGCTCCTGAACTTATTTAGACTTGCCATAACAAACGGGTTGAATACTTATTGACTGAAGAGATTTAAATTAGTTTGTAAAAAAACAAACACATTTTCCACTTTGACATTATGGGGTATTGTGTGTAGGCCAGTGATAAACAATCTCAATTTAATACATTTTAAATTAAGGCTGTAACACAACAGAATTTTGAAAAAGTCAAGGAGTGTGAATACCTTTTAGCTAGCCATGTGCTTTTTTTTCTAACATTTTCTAATATTTTTTGCTGATATGGGAATATACAAGCAGGATATCAAACTGGGATAATGTCTAAAATGACAAAAAATTATATTTGCAAGGGCATATTTTTTTTGTTGTATAAATCTGATTATTTCACATGGAGATGTGGGAAGCTAAAAAGGCTAGCTTTTTTTTGCCAGGCTAAAGCAAACTAGACAAGCTGCCAGCTAGGTACTACTAGCAAGGGAAGGGGACTGTTCCTATCGCCCCCTTGTGAATAAGAATGGGAACAGTGGGGATATCATGTTACCAAAAGGTGTCAGCTATTTCAAAAATCCCTCTCCATCCACTTGCACGCATTCACTTAGATCAACGGAGTGAAGCTTTTAATTACTTTTACCTGGGAAATCAAGTTCATGTCATTATCAAAAGTCATGACAGTTTATTGTGTCACTTGCTGCGCTCACGTGCTAGTCGGAACAAGGAAACTCAGACACTTACTAACTGGTTTAACGCGGCACCTTTAAAACTACAACCAGTTAGCAAGTCCGAAATGTCCAAGTTTTCTAGTTACGACTAGCACATGAACGCGGCAACTGATAAGGAATTCGGGCATCATGTTGTGGGGGTGCTTTGCCGCAGGAGGGACTGGTGCGCTTCACAAAATAGATGGCATCACGAGGGAGGAACATTATGTGGATGTATTGAAGCAACACCTCACGACATCAGTCAGGAAGTTAAAGCTTGGTCGCAAATGGGTCTTTCAAATGGACAACAAGCATACTACTAAAGTTGTGCCAAAATGGCTTAAGGACAACAAAGTCAAGGTATTGGAAGAATACCGCCCCAAGGAAGAACTGGAGGCAGCGAAAGCTGAGAGGCGCAGATATGAGGAGGCAGCACGACGTAGCGGATGGAAGCCTGAGAGGCAGCCCCAAAAATGTATTGGGGGGGGGGGGCTAACAGGGAGTATGGCTACGCCAGGTAGGAGACCTGGGCAGACTCCCTGTGCTTACCGGGGGGCTAGAGAGACCGGACAGGCACCGTGTTATGCAGTGGTGCGCACGGTGTCTCCAGTGCGGGTGCATAGCCCGGTGCGGTATATTCCAGCTCCGCGTGTCGGCCGGGCTAGATTGAGCGTCGAGCCTAATGCCATGAAGCCGGCTCTACGCAGCTGGTCCCCAGTGCGTCTCCTTGGGCCGGCTTACATGGCACCAGCCTTGCGCTCGGTGTCTCCGGTTTGCCTGCATAGCCCAGTGCGGGCTATTCCACCTCGCCGCACTGGCAGGGCGACCGTGAGCATTCAACCAGGTAAGGTTGGGCAGGCTCGGTGCTCAAGAGCTCCAGTGCGCCTGCACGGTCCGGTTTTTCCAGTACCAACTCCACACCCCAGCCCTCCGGTAGCAGCTCCCCGCACCAGGCTTCCTGTGCGTGTCCTCGGCCCAGTACCACCAGTGCCAGCACCACACATCAGGCCTACAGTGCGTCTCGCCTGTCCAGCGCTGCCAGAGCCTTCCTCCTCTTCAGCGCTGTCGGAGTCTCCCGCCTGTTTAGCGCTGTCAGAGCTTTCCGCCTCTACAGTGCTGCCGGAGTCTCCCGCCTGTTCGGAACTGCCAGTCTGCAAGGAGCTGCCAGTCTGCAAGGAGCTGCCAGTCTGCAAGGAGCTGCCAGTCTGCAAGGAGCTGCCAGTCTGCATGGAGCTGCCAGTCTGCAAGGAGCTGCCAGTCTGCAAGGAGCCGCCAGTCTGCAAGGAGCCGCCAGAGCTGCCAGTCTGCAGGATGCCGCCAAAGCTGCCAGTTTGCAAGGAGCCGCCAGAGCTGCCAGTCTGCAAGGAGCCGCCAGAGCTGCCAGTTAGCATGGAGCAGCCAGGGCCGCCAGTCAGCATGGAGCAGCCAGGGCCGCCAGTCAGCATGGAGCAGCCAGGGCCGCCAGTCAGCATGGAGCAGCCAGAGCAGCCAGTCAGCATGGAGCAGCCAGTCAGCATGGAGCAGCCAGAGCTGCCAGTCAGCATGGAGCAGCCAGAGCTGCCAGTCAGCATGGAGCAGCCAGAGCTGCCAGTCAGCATGGAGCAACCAGAGCTGCCAGTCAGCATGGGGCAGCCAGTCAGCATGGAGCAGCCAGAGCTGCCAGTCAGCATGGGGCAGCCAGTCAGCATGGAGCAGCCAGAGCTGCCAGTCAACAAGACTCTTCCAGATCTGCCAGTCGACCAGACTCTTCCAGATCTGCCAGTCGACCAGACTCTTCCAGATCTGCCAGTCGACCAGACTCTTCCAGATCTGCCAGTCGACCAGACTCTTCCAGATCTGCCAGTCGACCAGACTCTTCCAGATTCTCCAGTCAGCCAGGATCTGCTAGATCCAACTACCTGCCTGGGCTTCCTCTCAGTGCTGAGCTTCCTCTCAGTGCTGAGCTTCCTCTCAGTGCTGAGCTACCCATCAGTCCCGAGCTACCTCTGTCCCGAGCTGCCCCTCTGTCCCGAGCTGTCATTTGGGAGGGTAACCTATCTAGGGACGCTAAGGAGGTGGACTAAAACTATTATGGAGTGGGGTCCACGTCCAGCGCCAGAGCCGCCACCGAGGACAGATGCCCACCCAGACCCTCCCCTATAGGTTCAGGTTTTGCGGCCGGAGTCCGCACCTTGGGGGGGGGGGGGGGGGGGGGGTACTGTCACACCCTGACCATAGTTTACTTTGTATATTTCTATGTTTTGGTTGGTCAGGGTGTGATCTGAGTGGGCATTCTATGTTACATGTCTAGTTTGTCCAGTTCTATGTTCGGCCTGATATGGTTCTCAATCAGAGGCAGGTGTTCGTCATTGTCTCTGATTGGGAACCATATTTAGGTAGCCTGGGTTTCACTGTGTGTTCGTGGGTGATTGTTCCTGTCTATGTGTTTTCACCAGATAGGGCTGTTTAGGTTTTCGTTACGTTCATCACGTTCTTTATTTTGTAGTGTTTGTATTGATTCGTGTTTTACGTTTGTTCATTAAAACATGGATCGAAATCTACACGCTGCATTTTGGTCCGACTCTCCTTCTCATACAGAAAACCGTTACATAGCTCTGGTATTATTCTGACATTTCACATTCTTGAAATAAAGTGGTGATCCTAACTGACCTAAGACAGGGAATGTTTACTAGGATTACATTTCAGGAACTGTGAAAAACTGAGTTTAAATGTATTTGGCTAAGGTGTATGTAAACTTCCGACTTCAACTGTACATGTAATGGACACTATTTCCGTGCTTTTAGTACCCATAATGCAATTCTTCATAAAATGGCAGAAAATATCAGACAAGAATGAATACAAAATAATTGCTTTAACTAATTATGACAAATGTTATGAAAATGTAGGGCAATGTAATTAAGTAATTTATTTTCAAATAAGTTACGTTACACGTTATGTTAGCTGACAATTTGTTCGTTACGCTATCCTTACAAACCGCATAGCATTACAGCAATATGTACCGGTATGTTAGCTAGTTGCCTAATGTTCATCGAACTTGCCAGGCAGTATATTAACTAACTACCCAAAGTTTGTTGACTTGATTATTCACATCAATCTTAGCTAAGTGGTATCGTCGTTGTGCGTTTCACTGGACATGGTTAATTCTGGCTGTCTACTCCAATTTCAGAGCACTCTCGCACAGAATAACTGATGAATTTACGAACACTCAACACCCGTTGAATATGGCCGATGTCGGCAAATTTTTACAAATTAAATTAATGCCAGCTGCACAGTTGTAGTCACAAATGCTCTGGATAACATGAAAACAGCCTGCTAGGGCAAGTAAAATGGTTAGAGTGAGGTGTTCTCTCATTTGTGTCTGGAAGTAGTTAGCCAATGTTAGCTTGGGTGCTTGACTGCCGTTGAACGCTTGGATCAGCCCTACTCTTCAAATCAAATCAAAATTCATTGGTCACATACACATGGTTAGCAGATGTTAATGCGAGTGTAGCAAAATGCTTGTGCTTCTAGTTCCGACAGTGCAGTAATATCTAACAAGTATTCTAACAATTCCCCAACAACTACCTATTACACACAAATGTAAAGGGATGGAATAAGAAGATGTACAGTTTGCGCATTGAATGCTCCGAGAGCGAAATGCTCAATTTACGAATGGACAATCTGACAATGCTCTGGATTTACAAACGCCCAGAGTGCACTCTGGTTTGAATTTACAAACACACCCGAAATCGTAAAATATTTAGCTAGTTATTTGTTATGCTAACAAGCTAGCAAGAGGTTGCATAGCAACAGCATCAACTTCCGGTAGACAGGCGAAGCTCAACTGAAATGATACCGTTCATTTAGAGCATACTAAAATGAACTAATAGTATGTAGTATATACTCTTACGTATGTAGTATACAGTATGTTAGTATGGGTATTCGAACACAGCTCTGGCCTTTCTGTGAACTTTGACTGTTTTTCTCCAGCTAATTAAGCTGGCTTGAATATCAGAAATAGGATGTATTATCTTTCTCTTTTCATCTCCATCTGCAGTTTCCTGACAAGCCAGAGGGGATGTGATTCAATGTGAGATCTGGAAAAGAGCATTAATGTCATACGCTTATTCTGAAGACATGAAAGGGTAAAGCATGATAAGCCATCTGCCCCAAAGTAGTTTAGTCATAGTCAGAGAGAGGTGCTTAATAATCATAGAGCAGCAATATACTCCAGTTTCACAGAGAGGTAGATTATTCTACCAGACATGTTCTGCACTATACATCTGACATGTATGGCACATCTAGGTTTCATTTTGAGTCAATGTAAGTTTTGAAATGTGAACAATGGGGCGGCAGGGTAGCCTAGTGGTTAGAGCGTTGGGCTAGTAACCGGAAGGTTGTGAGTTCAAACCCCCGAGCTGGCAAAGGTACAAATCTGTCGTTCTGCCCCTGAACAGGCAGTTAACCCACTGTTCCCAGGCCGTCATTGAAAATAAGAATTTGTTCTTAACTGACTTGCCTGGTTAAATAAAGGTAAAATAAAAAAAATAAATAAATAAAAAATATTTAGCTGGAATTCAATGTGCACTCATGTAGCAAATGTCAAAGAAGTGGTGCAGTGTGTGCTATGAGTTTGGTATATAACACATTGGGTGAAAACAAGGTGATGTTATGTCAAGTGTGAACAACTCTGCATCTTCAACAACTTTTAATTGTAACCCAAGTGTGAGGGTGACCCAGCAGGGGAGGGTTTTTCATTCAACACATCTTTTCTTCACACTTGAAATGACTGCGCATGAGGATAATGATGGCTGAATGCCTAACACACATTATATGCTGTACATATTTCTATGGAGCTGCAGAATAAACAGAATTGTAGAGAGATGCTATGGTTCATGAAATGTGACACATTTATTTAAATTGTAATTAAAATATGTCTGTCATCCATGATACATGTAGCCCACTAAATCCTGTATCCCTATTTAAAAATGCGCAGCCCACTAAAGGAAGAAGTGCAGGCTAGACAAAAAGAAGCAGGCCATAACAAGACCCAGTGATTGTTTTACTAACAGTAAGATGAGTAGATGACTGGCAAATACAATTCTCACAAAATGCTAATATACAAAATAAAATCATATATTTTGGTAACAATAAGATGGATAGAAAGCTTTGGTATTGCATATTCTACAATATGTTTATATAGCATCTGGGGCACAGGGATTCAGATTAGATTGACATCTTGCCAAAATGTTTATCTGAAGAGTGTGAACAGCTGATGTATCCCGCCGATACGCCCCAGTACTGTTTAGCTCTGCTATGATGACGATCCAACACATCCTCATGCTTTGGGGGATTTAGTCTGTATAGGATTTCCGTTGCAAAGTCGAAGTTCAAACCCCAAAACCTGGAACAACTATTGACAGGATTCGCTTTATCCTGCCACATACTATATCATTACTGTATGTCTCTCAGCAAAAACCAAAACAATCCTTTTGTTCTGTGGTTCAAAGTGGAGATGCTTGGGAGGATCTTGCCATTTTAGTTTGGTGGCAGGAAAGAATGATAAACAGCTAGAAGCGCCAGATATCAAGTCTCACTGTGTGGTCCATCATCCAGCACAATGGCATATTTTGCCAGTTACCTCAGCTTTCCAACGCTTGAGGGGTCCCGACAATTCCGTCAGTCAGCCAGTCTTTTAGTCTTTGAATATAATGTCAGTGTGAATTATTCCTTTGTCTCGTGTTGATCAAATTGTGGGATACATTGTGAACCACTGGTCTAAAGTGGTGGATTGATGAGTACTATGTGTATCTGTGATGAGAATAAAAATGTTAAATAATCTGTCATGTAGCTTAATCTAATTACAGTATGGTAAATTGAAAGCAACTTTATTTTCTCTTTCTTATGACACCAACAGGAAAGTAAAAGTGAGGCAGACCAAAATGGACATTGCGATGGATTTGTGGTGGCTGAGCTGGAAGAGATGGGTCTCTCATGGGATACTGCACATACTGTGGCCAAAGACCGACTCCAGTGGTAGAACTCAGAAGATTGTTGCAGCCTTATGTCCCACCTAGGACAAATGGGGTAAGTAAGTTATGTCCTCATAGTCAACCATCTTTTTTATCTAATACCACCAGGGGATGGAACAACAAATATTTTCCAATCGTTTTGTTCTGAACAGAAACACAATTTTATCATTCCATTCCACTGTTCCGACCAGCAAACCCCCCAAAAGTACTGGTTTATATCGTTCCTTTCGGTTCCTTTTTTAACCTGTGAAATCAAGTTTTTTATTTAGCTCTTTAAAATTAATTCACCAGTCAGTGCAGATAGAGCAGGCAAGCTACTTGTTTACATGCATGATGGACAGACAAGTGTAGCCTATGGTGCAAGATGTGACTGAAATTTTACGGGTGGAGAGAGCGCCCTAGTCATCTTGTTATGACATGCATTATCTGAATTAGGTACACATAATTATACCAAGTTATACCCAGGTTTCTTCTATGTAGGAACTTTCAATATCCTTTGAGCTAGCTAGCTAACAAGCTTGAGCTAGCTAGCTAACAAGCTTCTGTTTACAGAGCGGCACCAGTTAAATACACGTCTTACCTTTTTGTAAGGTATTGAAAAGTCAATCCATTCTAGTCTAGCTAATTACAAATCTCTCTCCCCATCTTCTGAATCATGATTGTAACGTCAGTACAGTAACCTAGGCTTCTGAGGGGCAGGTAGCCTAAACACTCAGTCACACTGGCAAAGATTTTCAGCTTGCAGGCCGACACTGAAATATGTTTCTTAGTGACAGTGTGAGGGCTTTGCATAGGCCTTTGTTGCGTTATTTTTGTGGGACTAGAAAAAAATGCCTGGAATGTAAAATTACGTTATTAACCGGTTTGCATGCTTTTAAAATTACGATACTGTTCCTGAACAGTATGGATTACTTTCGTTCCCGGGTCCGTTTCTGTTCTTTGAACATTTTTGTTCTTTACGGTTTTCAGTTCTGTTCCCTGAATCGGTTACAACCCCTGATTACTACTCTACCATATTTGCTTGGCGGGAATCATTTTGCTAATGATTGCCAGCTCTTAGTTTGTCTTTATGCTGGTCTTGTACTGCGTTGCCCTGGAGGGTCTCTGCATGGCTGATACGGTGGTTTACTAACTGACAGAGCACTGTGAGAGAAACCCTGATAAAGATAAATAACTTATACTCAGGAAGATTGTGCGCATCATTAAACATGGAAAACACATTAGCTTGCATAGGGGTAGAGGAGAATCCCAGAAGAGATGGGCTAAATCCAATCCAGTGCAGTGATCATAATAGGTATCTGACTTGCCAACCTCACTAACGTCAAAAGGGAGGAGAAACCAACTATAGTGTGAGCAGAGTAGCTGATGCTTCTGCAAAAGCTAATGGGGATCCAAATAAACAAAACAACAAATAAATGACTAAGGCACACTTTGTATGAATGAGCTAATAAGTTACCTCTATTCTCTGAGTTTATCATATGAGCCTATTAACCTAATGTCCACAACTTTGTCAGCAAATGACATTGGGTGTGGAAAATGTTTGATTATTCCTTTCTCTCCCCCTTTCCCTTCTAAAAGACTGAACGCACATCATACATTACGTACGATTTCCATTCTACCGGTGATGGCTAATTGGCAGCTTTTGCGAACTCGAGGGTTGCAGACAATGTCACCCATTGGCCAAAGTTATCAGTGAGTTCTTTTTAAATCAGTTTTACACACTTGGCATAGGAATGGAAAGAAAAAAACACTGCAGACTATTAATTTTCATTTAATAATCCAATATATAAAATTCATATTTCCTCATGAAATTATTCAATTATCCACTTGTTCCAATACAGACTTTTTTTTGGCAGTGCATAGTCTTAGGTTCAACATCATTGGAACTCAGGGAAAGAGACTAAAACCAATTTCTCAGTTAAGAAAAGAGCTGAATCCAGCATAAGTCTAGCCCTGTAAGGACACGATCTAGCTCCTTTTGTGTTGGCAGAGCTCTTTATCTTTCCCCCAAAGAATAAGTGGACAACAGATTGTGGTAATGAGAATCTTTGGCTCTGGACTGCCCATGGTTCTGGGGATCAGGCCCAAATGAATGAAGCCACAGGACTGGACGTGAGGTGGCATACCTTTGTTGTGAGTATATATTGACATTTCACACTCTAGTAAATGAGCGGGCCCTGGCCCGTGGCCCTGGGTGTGGGTCCACTGTCACAGAGCAAATTAAACGTTGCACTGGGGAGCAGACATGAAATAGAAGGGCCTTCTCCTTTGTGCTGTTTGTCTTTTAGGGGCCAATAAAGAAAGCATGGAGGTCTGTCTCTGAGATTTTCATTAGGACTGTCCTTGTGGTAAATAATGTCGGTACTTTTTCCAAAGGTATCATATCTGGATTATCAATTTCCCATCCTCCCCAATTCTCTTAATATGGTTATTAGGGGGGCCCTCCCCAATTTTCTTTATTTGGTTGTTAGGGGGGTACTCCCCAATTCTATTTATTTGTTTATTAGGGGGGCCCTCCCCAATTCTATTTATTTGTTTATTAGGGGGGCTCTCCCCAATTATCTTTATTTGGTTGTTAGGGGGGCTGTCATGCCAAATAATGTCTCCCAGCCAAATAGTGTCCCCCTCTACGCCACAATGGGATTTGATAAACTATTAGCGTCCGCTGCTATTTCAATGGTGTGATGACCTAATGATTAGAATTCTGGCGATAATTGCAGCATAAATGAAATTCTTTTCATCATCGCTATGGAAACAGTGCTGATTTCTGCGACAATTATGGTTTGTTTAGCTAATAAAGTGAAAACATTCATTTGACTACTTTTGGGTACCTTGTTAACATTACAACATTGCTATGTTTCGGAAATGGCAAACAAAACATTAATGTTACTTACCTTACAGATCACGAAGTCAGCTAATTTCCACTCCGTTCATATGCAAATCCACTTGATTCATACACTGACTTGTCTGGCTGGCATGTTTTTATTTTAACCTGCCCTTCCCTTATCTACACTGAAATAATATAATTTCAGTAGTCCTCTACTATGATTATTGTTGTTCTATCTCACATAGCTCATATACAGTGGTATTCCTACTTACAAAGCATGTAGAGGTCTAATTTTTTTTATCATAGGTACATTTAAAAAAATCCAGAGTAATTAATTTGCATTTTATTGCATGACATATGTATTTGATACATCAGAAAAGCAGAACTTAATATTTGGTACAGAAACCTTTGTTTGCAATTTCAGAGATCATACATTTCCTGTAGTTCTTGACCAGGTTTGCACACACTGCAGCAGGGATTTTGGCCCACTCCTCCATACAGACCTTCTCCAGATCCTTCAGGTTTCGGGGCTGTCGCTGGGCAATAAGGACTTTCAGCTCCCTCCAAAGATTTGGCTGCTGAGGGGCTGGAATGGAGTCAATTGAATGGTATCAACCACATGGAAACCACATGTTTGATACAATTCCATTTACTTTATTCCAGACATTATTATGAGCCATCATCCCCTCAGCAGCCTCCACTGAACTAAACTCAGCAAAAAAAGAAAATGTCCTCTCACTGTCAACTGCATTTATTTTCAGAAAACACAACATGTGTAAATATTTGTATGAACATGACAAGATTTGACAACTGAGACATACACTGAACAAGTTCCACAGACATATGACTAACAGAAATGGAATAATGTGTCCCTGAACAAAGGGGGAGAGGGGGGTCAAAATCAAAAAAGCAACAATCAGTATCTGGTGTGGCCACCAGCTGCATTAAGTACTGCAGTGCATCTCCTCCTATGGACTGCACCAGATTTGCCAGTTCTTGCTGTGAGATGTTACCCCACTCTTCCACCAAGGCACCTGCAAGGTCCCAGACATTTCTGGGGGGATTGGCCCTAGCCCTCGCCTAGACGTGGTCAATGGGATTGAGATCCGGGCTCTTCGCTGGATTTGGCAGAACACTGACATTCTTGTCTTGCAGGAAATCACGCACAGAACGAGCAGTATGGCTCGTGGCATTGTCATGCTGGAGGGTCATGTCAGGATGAGCCTGCAAGAAGGGTACCACATGAGGGAGGAGGTTGTCTTCCCTGTAACGTACAGCGTTGAGATTGCATGCAATGACAACAAGCTCAGTACGATGATGCTGTGACACACCGCCCCAGACCATGACGGACCCTCGACCTCCAAATCAATGTCACGGTCGTCGTAATGAGTAGACCAAGGCGCAGCGTGGTATGCGTACATTCTCTTTTAATGAATGAACACCGAACAAACCAACAAAATGAACAAACGAAACGTGAAGCTATACAAAATAGTGCTGACAGGCAACTACACATAGTCAAGATCCCACAAACACAAATGAGGAAATGGCTACCTAAATATGATCCCCAATCAGAGACAACGATAAACAGCTGCCTCTGATTGGGAACCATATCAGGCCACCGAAGAAATACAAAAACACCTATCACGCCCAAACCAACACAGAGAACAAACAGCTTACTATGGTCAGGGCGTGACAATCGATCCTGTTCCAGAGTAGAGACCTCGGTGTAACGCTCATTCCTATGATGATAAACGCGAATCCGACCATCACCCCTGGTGAGACAAAACCGCAACTCGTCAGTGAAGAGCACTTTTTGCCAGTCCTGTCTGGTCGGTGGGTTTGTGCCCATAGGCAACTTTGTTGTTGTTGCCATCCTTTTGCCATCCTGTTGTTGTTGTTGCCATCCTTTACCTGTCCAGCAGGTGTTTATGTTCGGATGTACCGATCCTGTGCAGGTGTTATTACACGTGGTCTGCCACTGCGAGGACGATCAGCTGTCCGGCCTGTAACACTGTCTTAGGCGTCTCACAGTATGGACATTGCAATTTATTTCCCTGGCACCATCTGCAGTCCTCATGCCTCCTTGCAGCATGCCTAAGGCACGTTCACACAGATGAGCAGGGACCCTGGGCATCTTTCTTTTGGCTGTTTTTCAGAGTCAGTAGAATGCCTCTTTAGTGTCCTAGGTTTTCATAAATCTGACCTTAATTGCCTGCCGTCTGTTAGTGTCTTAACGACCGTTCCACAGGTGCATGTTGATTAATTGTTTATGGTTCATTGAACAAGCATGGGAAACAATGTTTAAACCATTTTCAATGAAGAAGAACTGAAGTTATTTGGATTTTTACTAATTTTCTTTGAAAGACAGGGTCCTGAAAAGGGATGTTTCTTTTTTAGCTGAGTTTATATGTAGAGCTAGTAACTAGCTTACGTTAGATGGAAAATGGTTGTTGAAAAACGTTGCTAAATCTGTCCAGTTATCTAATTTATTAAGTTAAGTGCCTAACGTTACCCTGAATTGTGCATTTCTCTGAATGTTGCACCTCTTGTCGAGATCAGTGGTGTCTTCATTGTACTTCGCCAGGTTGGAAAGATAATAAAAAATCTCAGAAGGATGCCATTGAAGTGCAAGCTACATACAACCAGAAAGCAGTTATAGTAGCTTGATTGCTAGCTAGCTAGCTAACGTTAGCTAAATAAAACTGCCTGGCTAGCTAACTAGGCAGGCTGAGGTATATAAGTACAGTACAGTAGCTTGTAAACTTCCCACAATAAGTTGGGTGAATTTTGGCCCATTCTTCCTGACAGAGCTGGTGTAACTGAGTCAGATTTGTAGGCCTCCTTGATCGCACACGAGAGGAAGTTTTTTTCAGTTCTGCCCACAAATATTCTATAGGATTGAGGTCAGGGCTTTGTGATGGCCACTCCAATACCTCGACTTTGTTGTCCTTAACCGGGATTATTTTCATCAACACCCGCTGAATTGCAGTGCGCCAAATTCAAATTACTAAACATATTTAATTTTCATGAAGTCACAAGTGCAATATAGCAAAACACAGTTTAGCTCGTTGTTAATCCACCTGGCATGTCAGATTTCAATACAGCTTTTCGGCGAAAGCATAACAAGCGTTTATGTAAGAACATCTCTCTCAGTAGACAAAATATTACAAACACCTAACAGCCAAGTAGATTGGTCACGAAAGTCAGAAAAGCAATAGATTAAATCGCTTACCTTTGATGATCTTCAGATGTTTTCACTCACGAGACTCCCAGTTACACAAATGTTCCTTTTCTTCCATAAAGATTATTTTTATATCCAAAAACGTGCCAAACAAATGGAGGTATATGTTCAGAAATCCACAGGCTCGAGCGGTCACGACATCGAAGACAAAAATTACAAATGGTATCCGTAATGTCCACAGAAACATGTCAAACGTTTTTTATAATCAATCCTCAGGTTGTTTTTAAAGTATATAATTGATAATATATCAACCGGGACTGTCACTTTTTCAATAGGAAAGGGAGAGACAATGGCTGCCCCACTCTGTTGCGCAAGCACAACTCATGTGAACACCCAGCCATCCACTGACGCAATGTTATCTTTCTCGCTAATTTTTCTAAATAAAAGCCTGAAACTATGTCTAAAGACTGTTGACACCTTGAGGTAGCGATAGGAAAAGGAATCTGGTTGATATCCCTTTAAATGGAGCGAAGGCAGGCAATGGAACATGGAGCTTTCAAAATAGAAGCCACTTCCTGGTTTGATTTTCCTCAGGTTTTTGCCTACAATATCAGCTATGTTATACTCACAGATAATATTTTGACAGTTGTGGAAACTTTAGTGTTTTCTATCCTAATCTGACAATTACAGTGCCTTGCGAAAGTATTCGGCCCCCTTGAACTTTGCGACCTTTTGCCACATTTCAGGCTTCAAACAAAGATATAAAACTGTATTTTTTTGTGAAGAATCAACAACAAGTGGGACACAATCATGAAGTGGAACGACATTTATTGGATATTTAAAACTTTTTTTAACAAATCAAAAACTGAAAAATTGGGCGTGCAAAATTATTCAGCCCCTTTACTTTCAGTGCAGCAAACTCTCTCCAGAAGTTCAGTGAGGATCTCTGAATGATCCAATGTTGACCTAAATGACTAATGATGATAAATACAATCCACCTGTGTGTAATCAAGTCTCCGTATAAATGCACCTGCACTGTGATAGTCTCAGAGGTCCGTTAAAAGCGCAGAGAGCATCATGAAGAACAAGGAACACACCAGGCAGGTCCGAGATACTGTTGTGAAGAAGTTTAAAGCCGGATTTGGATACAAAAAGATTTCCCAAGCTTTAAACATCCCAAGGAGCACTGTGCAAGCGATAATATTGAAATGGAAGGAGTATCAGACCACTGCAAATCTACCAAGACCTGGCCGTCCCTCTAAACTTTCAGCTCATACAAGGAGAAGACTGATCAGAGATGCAGCCAAGAGGCCCATGATCACTCTGGATGAACTGCAGAGATCTACAGCTGAGGTGGGAGACTCTGTCCATAGGACAACAATCAGTCGTATATTGCTCAAATCTGGCCTTTATGGAAGAGTGGCAAGAAGAAAGACATTTCTTAAAGATATCCATAAAAAGTGTTGTTTAAAGTTTGCCACAAGCCACCTTGGAGACACACCAAACATATGGAAGAAGGTGCTTTGGTCAGATGAAACCAAAATTGAACTTTTTGGCAACAATGCAAAAAAGCAACACAGCTTTTTTGCGTAAAAGCAACACAGCTGAACACACCATCCCCACTGTCAAACATGGTGGTGGCAGCATCATTGTTTGGGCCTGCTTTTCTTCAGCAGGGACAGGGAAGATGGTTAAAATTGATGGGAAGATGGATGGAGCCAAATACAGGACCATTCTGGAAGAAAACCTGATGGAGTCTGCAAAAGACCTGAGACTGGGACGGAGATTTGTCTTCCAACAAGACAATGATCCAAAACATAAAGCAAAATCTACAATGGAATGGTTCAAAAATAAACATATCCAGGTGTTAGAATGGCCAAGTCAAAGTCCAGACCTGAATCCAATCGATAATCTGTGGAAAGAACTGAAAACTGCTGTTCACAAATGCTCTCCATCCAACCTCACTGAGCTCGAGCTGTTTTGCAAGGAGGAATGGGACAAAATGTGAGTCTCTCGATGTGCAAAACTGATAGAGACATACCCCAAGCGACTTACAGCTGTAATCGCAGCAAAAGGTGGCGCTACAAAGTATTAACTTAAGGGGGCTGAATAATTTTGCACGCCCAATTTTTCAGTTTTTGATTTGTTAAAAAAGTTTGAAATATCCAATAAATGTCGTTCCACTTCATGATTGTGTCCCACTTGTTGTTGATTCTTCAGAAAAAAATACAGTTTTATATCTTTATGTTTGAAGCCTGAAATGTGGCAAAAGGTCGCAAAGTTCAAGGGGGCCGAATACTTTCACAAGGCACTGTATATGCATATTCTAGTTTCTGGGGCTGAGAAATAGGCAGTTTCAAATGGGTACGTTTTTTAACCAAAAACAAAATTCCTGTCCCCTACACTCAAGAAGTGTTAAGACATTTTGCCTCAACTTTGGAAGTATGCTTGGGGTCATTGTCCATTTGGAAGACCCATTTGCGACCAAGGTTTAACTTGCTGACTGATGTCTTGAGATTTTGCTTCAATATATCCACGTAATTTTCCTCCCTAATGAAGCCATCTATTTTGTGAAGTGCATCAGTCACTTCTGCAGCAAAGCACCCCCACAACATGATTCTGCCCCCCCACGTGCTTCACGGTAAGCATGGTGTTCTTCGGCTTGCAAGCGTCCCCCTTTTCCCTCCTAACATAATGATGGTCATTATGGCCAAACAGGTCTATTTTTGTTTCATCAGACCAGAGGACATTTTTCCAAAAAGTATGATCTTTGTCCCCATGTGCAGTTGCAAACCGTAGTCTGGCTTTTTTTAATGGCAGTTTTGGAGCAGTGGCCTCTTCCTTGCTGAGCGGCCTTTCAGGTTATGTCGATATAGGACTCATTTTACTGTGGATATAGATACTTTTGTACCTGTTTCTTCCAGCATCTTCACAAGGTCCTTTTGCTGTTGTTCTGGGATTGATATGCACTTCTCTAGGAGACAGAACTCATCTCCATCCTGAGCGTAATGACATCTGTGTGGTCCCGTGGTTTTTGTACTTGCGTACTATTGTTTGTTCAGATGAACGTGGTACCTTCAGGTGTTTGGAAATTGCTCTCACGGATGAACCAGACTTGTCGAGGTCTACAATTTTTTTTTCTGAGGTCTTGGCTGATTTCTTTTGATTTTCCCATGCAAAAAGGCCCTGAGTTTGAAGGTAGGCCTTGAAATATATCCACAGGTACACCTCCAATTGACACAAATGATATCAATTAGCCTATCAGAAGCTAATAAAAACTTGACATAATTTTCTGGAATTTTCCAAGCTGTTTAAAGGCACAGTCAATTTAGTGTATGTAAACTTCTGACCCACTGGAATTGGGATACAGTGCATTATAAGTGAAATAATCTGTCCTAGATGTCCTGACTGACTTGTCAAAACTATAGTTTGTTAACAAGAAATTTGTGGAGTGGTTGAGAAACGAGTTTTAATGACTCCAACCGAAGTGTATGTAAACTTCGGACTTCAACTGTACATGGTAAAGAAAGTGTTCTCTTTCCAGTATTTTCGGTCCTCTGAAGCAGCAGGTAGGCAACAGGTTGTCCCGTCAAAAACACCATCATTGGAGAGTAATTTTGAGGTAACAATTTTGCGTGGACTAAGCGAGGGTTTATGCGGTGAAATAGAACTAGAACTGCCCGCAACCTGCGGTCAAATAGAGCCAAACAACCAGCATAGCAACGGACGCTTTGGTTCGTCCCTAGCAACAGAACCTAGAACTCATCGAATCCTATTGTGACGTAGAGGGGGACACTCTTTGGCCGGGGTGACACTATTTGGCATGACAGGGCCCTCCCAGCTCTCTTTATTTGGTGGTTAGGGGTGATGCAATTGGAAATCAACACACCATGAAAGGAATGAGAGGAAAAAGATTCCAAGCATTATATGACAGTATGTCACCCACTGTACTATTTGTAAACCCCTAAAAGTTTGGGAGTGTTTTCCTTTCTTCCTGATATTGGCTATCCTGATGTGATAATAGTATGAGTTGTGTACTGGACCTGACAGTTTGTGGAGGGCAATGATGCATGGTGGTTGTCAGGAAGAGTAACATTCTTATACTTTGACAGGGCATTAGTCTGGCCCCTCTGATAGGCAACACCCCTGTCCTTGAGAAGAGGACACTGCTCCTGCAGTTGGAAGGCTCGGGCAGTGTCTGCCCAGGTCTTTATTGTCTCACTTTATTAAATTAACTGTCAGTAAGTCGAAGACCATGCCTGGCAGAGTCTTGAGATGAGTTGAAAAATAATGTTTGAAATGCCTTCCCAGGCTACAAAATACCATATTTTGACATTTAGTGTGTGATTTAAGATGCTGCACTTAAACATGTGTTAACTAAGAACAAAAGTGGAACAAAGACAGAAAATCTAACTGGAGCAATTGTCCATGGCCAGACCATGACACAGCACCTTTCTTTCCCATATTTGGATGTATACTGTACCCAAGCTGTAAAGTATTCCTTCTTTGATGAATAACAATTTTGATTCATTCCTGTGCTGGTGAAAGTTGACCCCTGTCTACTATCATGATTTATGTAGTGCTGTATACCAACAGGCTAATAAATACACCCAGGACCAATCCAGTGGCAGATTGATACCCACAGGAAGCCAGAGGACTCCAGTGTCATGGACCAGACAAAAGCACCTGTGCCCCAGACATGCTTAATGTTTCTCTCTGCAGTAATGAATTACTTTATTAAGTGAAGGTTATCAAAGATCCATCTGGATGAGGAAAAGCCTCACATAAACTAGTGTTAAGCCTCTGTTTGTCTTGATGGCCGGGTGGGGCTAAATCCATGAAGGGAGGAAAATACAGTGAAACCCTCCGCCTTATTAACTGATGCCTGTCAGGCCATTAAAAACAGATCATCTTCAGGTTCTCATCGTGTGGGCACTATTTCAAAATGGGCCTTGTCAGCCAATGTTTGACTGGCTTTCCCCCCAAACCAAGGTGGACACGCAATTACTCTTGAAATTGCCAATGAATACTTCCCGAGCTCCCAGGTTCACTCGTATCCACTCAGAGAGCAGTAATAAGATCTGCTGGTCAGAGGGGGAGGACAGGGCATTTTACAGCCACTCCCTGCCTTCCTCAAACCACAACCTGTACTGCAGTTTCACAGACCTGCAACCACCTCGTCTTCAGCAAGATCTCTACAGTAACCGTATGTAGGGAAATGAAAATGGCTTCCAAATAAATTAACATTTTGATTACTTGTAGGTCTTTGTAGCAATATTGCGCTTGTCTAGTTTGGTAATATGATGAATGGGATGTACTTCATTTCCAAAATAATTTCCTGTAAATTGTTAATATGGTTTTAATAATAAACTTTCCTTTTGGCTGCCTTCCCAAAGAGGACCAGGCCCACTATCAGTAAATTGAATACATTACCACAACACAGGTTTGCACCCATTCATTAGCTACTAATCACTTTGAGTAATACCACTGTGGAAGCCTGCATGCTTTTATGGATGTATTATGTTCTATATTAATAAGGAAGTGGTAAATGCTGACTATGGTAACCGAAAGGTCAGTTAAGTGTCAATCAAATGCACTATACAGAAAGAAATAGCCACACAATTAAATCAAATTACTGGTATACAACACAGTATTTATTCTTTTCAGACTACTAATACTAGACATGCTATCAGAAGTGATGGATCGTGGCCCTCCCTTCAACATTTTTTTTTTTGTATTTAGAGATTTAGCAGCAGAAGGAACCAGCACGCATTTAAGTAACTTTCCTGTAAAAAGCTCACTTAAAAGCTCATATTCTGTGAACAATATTTTTATTGACCACTATAAGCCCATACCATTCTGTTGGGGTAGGCCCACACCATTCACACACAAACTTGTTAACAAACTACAGTTTTGGCAAGTCGATTAGGACATCTACTTTGTGCATGACAAGTAATTTTCCCAACAATTATTTCATTGACATCAATTGAGTCAATTGGAGGTGTACCTGTGGATGTACTTCAAACTCATTGCCTCTTTGCTTAATATCATGGGAAAATCAAACAAAATCAGCTAAGACCTCAGAAAATAATTGCAGACTTCCACAAGTCTGGTTCATCCTTGGGAGCAATTTCCAAACGCCTGAAGGTACCACGTTCATCTCTACAAACAATAGTACGCAAGTATAAACACCATGAGACCACGCAGCCGTCATACCGCTCAGGAAGGAGACATGTTCTATCTCCTAGAGATGAAAGTACTTTGGTGCGAAAAGTGTATATCAATCCCAGAACAGCAGCAAAGGACCTTGTGAAGATGCTGGAGGAAACAGGTACAAAAGTATCTATATCCACAGTAAAACGTGTCCTATATCGACATAACCTGAAAGGCCACTCAGCAAGGAAGAAACCACTGCTCCAAACCGCCATAAAAAAGACACTATGGTTTGCAACTGCATATGGAGACAAAGATCATACTTTTTGGAAAAATGTCCTCTGGTCTGATGAAACAATCGAACTGTTTGGCCATAATGACCATCGTTATGATTGGAGGAGAAATGTGGAGGCTTGCAAGCCGAAGAACACCGCCCCAACCGTGAAGCACGGGGGTGGCAGCATCATGTTGTGGGGATGCTTTGCCCCAGGAGGGATTGTGGCACTTCACAAAACAGATGGCATCATGAGGGACGAAAACTGTGGATATAGTGAAGCAACATCTCAAGACATCAGTCAGGAAGTTAAAGCTTGGTCGCAAATTGGTCTTCCAAATTGACAATGACCCCAAACATACTTCCAAAGTTGTGGCAAAATAGCTTAAGGACAACAAAGTCAAGGTATTGGAGTGGCCATCACAAAGCCCTGACCTCAATCCTATAGAACATTTATGGGCAGAACTGGAAAAGTGTGTGCGAGCAAGGAGGCCTACAATTCTGATTCAGTTACACCAGCTCTGTCAGGAGGAATGGGCCAAAATTCACCCAATTTATTGTGGGAAGCTTGTGGAAGGCTACCCAAAACGTTTGACCGAAGTTAAACAATGTAAAGGCTATGTTACCAAATACTAATTGAGTGTATGTAAACTTCTTACTGACTGGGAATGTGATGAAAGAAAAAAAAGCTGAAATAAATCTACTATTAATGACGTTCTTAAAATAAAGTGGGGATCCTAACTGACCTAAAACAAGAAATGTTTCCAAGGATTAAATCAGTTTTTCACAATTCCTGAATTTAAATGTATTTGGCTAAGGTGTAAACTTCTGACTTCAACTTGATATAGAACATGCTCATAGGGAACTGTAAAGTTCCACTTCACTTTAAATAGGTAAATCCTATGTAAGAACTTGCAACAACCTTGCACTTATGCGAATATTACAGATATGTACTCTTGCTGTGTTTATTTTCTCACTTGGATGGAGCTTTCAAAAGCTGACAATTAGATTGTCAGGGTGGGTAATATACTTTGTAGGTATTGTGGCGGTTTCGGCATGAAGATTTTTGTAAGGCAGGGTTTACACAAACACACCAGTCCAAGTGAAGGGTTAAACTGGTATGTTACTGTCAGGTTTGGGCAGCATTCCTGCTGAATACCTACAAACAAAAGGGGAGCTTCTACTTTAGTAAACTTTATTGCAACATGTAAAAATAAAAATGTATTCTGCAGTAGTTTGTCATGGGGCTTACCTGGCCTGATGACTCCAGTCAACGTGGTCGTGCTGCTGCTCCAGTTTCAACTCTTCTGCGGCTATGGAACCCTGACCTGTTCACCAGACGTGCTACCTTGTCCTGGACCTGCTGTTTCTCGACTCTCTCTCGTGCAGCATCTGTCTCTAACTCGGAATGCTTGGCTATGAAAAGCCAACTGACATTTACTCCTGAGGCGCTGACCTGTTGCACACTCTACAACCACTGTGATTATTATTTGACCTTGCTTGCTGGTCATCTGTGAACATTTGAACATCTCTACCCGGCACAGCCAGAAGATGACTGGCCACTCCTCAGAGCCTGGTTCCTCTAGGTTTCTTCCTTTCTAGGGAGTTTTTCCTTGCCACCGTGCTTCTACAGCTGCATTGCTTGCTGTTTGGGGTTTTAGGCTGGGTTTCTGTATAGCACTTTATGACATTGGCTGATGTGAAAAGAGCTTTATAAATACATTTGATTGATTGATTGATTCCTGATATACAAAACTCAAAACAAACATAGGTCGTTGGGGGTTCAATCCTTGTTGAAATCACAAGTTTCTTTCTCCCGTTAAACCTCCTTGTCCAACGTCTGTTCTATCTCCCCAATAACCTCCTACTCCTTCACCTGCCGGGGTCAAAGAAAAGACAAAGAAAGAAAATCCAGGGTGAGTTTAAGTAGAGGTCCTGATTGGTTTCACCTGCCTGTAGTTTGGCTCTGATTACAACTGGAGACATGTGTGGCTCTTCTGCTGCAGTCTAGAAGTTTTCCCCTGAGCTGTCCATGGTCCTACTTCACATTGCTGTCCGTGGTCCTGGCAGCCAGAAACCAAAGATACCTCGCAGGCACATACCGTCCATCCACCACACAACCCCTACAACCTCTAGAGTACACAATTGTTACTAGTAAGTACACCTCAAGATACACTTCATTTTAACTATCTAAATTCTGTGTAATACCTAGTAATTACATTGAACTTATGCATATATTACATGTACTCTGTGGTGAACTCGTGTGTTTATTTTCTCACTTGGCTAGTGCTTCCAGAAACTAAAAAATTAGGGTCAGGATGGGTAGCATACTATATAAGTACACATTAATTACAAGTAAGTACTCCCCAATATACAATTAATTTTAACAGCTAAATCCAGTGTAATACCTAATAATGACATTGCACTTATACAGATATTACATGTACTTTGTGATGTACTTGAGGGTTTATCCTCTCACTTGGCAAGGAGGTTCATGTTGGCATAATGGGTAACGTACACATTCATTGTAAGTTATTTTTTTAAATAATAATCTGGGATGACACCCATATGGAAGACCCCAGTCATTGAGGTCAACTCAACCAAGGTAACCCAGATGGTACACTTTTTGGGGGCAAGTGCTAGCAACAACATTGAGTGGAGATTTTGAAGAGTGCATATTCATTGGTAGGTAATTAGAGCCTATTGAGCCTCCTCTCTTTGTAATCTCTGACAACCAGCACATCTGTACACAAGTGATTACAACCTTTTGACAGTTATTACTGAATCAGATGCATCTGACAAGAAACTAAACAATAAATTGGCGAATTTAGTGGAAACTTTAACATTTGTAACAAGATTTTGTTGTTACATCTCTGTAATTACAGACTGCAATTGC
Source organism: Oncorhynchus mykiss (assembly GCF_057628025.1). NCBI lineage: Eukaryota > Metazoa > Chordata > Actinopteri > Salmoniformes > Salmonidae > Oncorhynchus > Oncorhynchus mykiss. Next base: position 17,722,945 of record NC_143029.1, read on the forward strand.
CACCAGTTACGTGTTGTTTTGGAGTGTAACTATGAGTTATTACAATGAACTACAATACTTGTTACAGTGTATTTCAAATATAAGGACCCCTTAAAATTAAGTGTTACTGAATAGGTATTTATGTAACAAATCTGTACAAATATCACCATTTCAAAAGTTGTTGTACATCGGTTGACCTTAGTTTGACTCTGGTTATATGACGATGATGTGCATATCTGTTTATCTGAAGTGGTGAGGGAAGGAGAGGACGACCATGTGACAGGAAGAGGGATGCTCCCTTGTTTTCTGCTCTGCAGAAAAAACCTTCAACTTATAAAAAACAACTAGATCAACACTGAGTTGTTCCAATGGTGTCCATACCCAAGAGATGCACAGGAACTCATTTGTCTACACTTATCATTCCACTTTAATGCAACCTGTGCAGTGGAAGACCTAGCCAGTGTCATTGAAAAAAATAAAACTTTAGTTTGTGATGATCTACGTTGTAACTCATATGCCGCTCTTTGCCAAGGTTGCACTATATCTGGTGGCGAATGACAAATAGCTTGCTTCTTCTTTCTGGCTTCTCCTCTCTAGGGGTGACTCCTCTCTCCAGTTATATCAAAAAGGAACATTGGTTCAAATGAAACGCACACGGAATAGGGTTTATTTGCCAAAAGAATGTCACCTAAAGCGTCAATTCCCATGTTACTGCTAGACCTACTGTCACTACTATTTTAAGCTTGGAATAGGAAACTTTCAAATAACGACAATGGCATTAACGTTTGAACGTTTTCCGCATTAATGTCTAAATATGTTATACTGTATATAATGCAACAATACTAACAATACTTTACTGAGACAGTGTAGTGTAAAATAAAGTGAATATATCTGCTTGACAAACGGGCAGAGATCACACATAGGGATATAAAAAGAGAATCATTGAATGTACATATCACGTTTCAAGTGATAGTTGAAATAAGAATATTTATTACAGCAACAGGGGCAGGCAAACGACAGGTCAAGGCAGGTAGGTCTCAATAATCCAGAGTAATGGGGCAAAGGTACAGGACAGGAGGCAGGCTCAGGGTTAGGTCAGGCAGAGGTCGGTAATCCAGAGTAGGGGCAAGGTACAGGATGGCAGGCAGGCTCAGGATCAGGCGGAGTGGTCAGGCAGGCGGCTCAGAGTCAGGACAGGCAAGGGTCAAAACCAGGAGGGAGAGAAAAGGAGAGATTGGGAAAAAGCAGGAGCTGAGACAAAACACAGGTTGACTCGAACAAACAAGACGAACTGGCCACAGGGGGGGGGGGGGGGGGTGCTTACAAGCACAAGGACAGGTGAAACAGATCAGGGCGTGACAGTACGATTATAGAACGTGACTGAGTAAACAAACGACAGGCAATTATGGACTGCTGTGAGCATACAAAGTGACTGAGATTCATACAAATTATCTCTGTGAAATTAGGTTCATATTTGATAATGGCCTATTATAGGAATAAAATGTTTATGTTGCATGAGACAGGCATTGATAAAGAAGTCAAAGGAATATAATAAAATAAGTAGGTTAAAATGTCATTGATGATTGAAAAATGTACAGTATACAGTGGGGCAAAAACATATTTAGCCAGCCACCAATTGTGGAAGTTCTCCCACTTAAAAAGATGAGAGAGGCCTGTAATTTTCATCATAGGTACACTTCAACTATGACAGACAAAATGAGAGAAAAAAAATCCTGAAAATCACATTGTAGGATTTTTTATGAATTTATTTGCAAATTATAGTGGAAAATAAATATTTGGTCACCTACAAACAAGCAAGATTTCTGGCTCTCACAGACCTGTAACTTCTTCTTTAAGAGGCTCCTCTGTCCTCTACTTGCTACCTGTATTAATGGCACCTGTTTGAACTTGTTATTAGTATAAAAGACACCTGTCCACAACCTCAAACAGTCACACTCCAAACTATACTATGGCCAAGACCAAAGAGCTGTCAAAGGACACCAGAAACAAAATTGTAGACCTGCACCAGGCTGGGAAGACTGAATCTGTAATAGGTAAGCAGCTTGGTTTGAAGAAATCAACTGTGGGAGCAATTATTAGGAAATGGAAGACATACAAGACCACTGATAATCTCCCTCGATCTGGGGCTCCACGCAAGATCTCACCCCGTGGGGTCAAAATGATCACAAGAACGGTGAGCAAAAATCCCAGAACCACATGGGGGGACCTAGTGAATGACCTGCAGAGAGCTAGGACCATAGTAACAAAGCCTACCATCAATAACACACTACTCCGCCAGGGACTCAAATCCTGCAGTGCCAGATGTGTCCCCCTGCTTAAGCCAGTACATGTCCAGGCCCGTCTGAAGTTTGCTAGAGAGCATTTGGATGATCCAGAAGAAGATTGGGAGAATGTCATATGGTCAGATGAAACCAAAATATAACTTTTTGGTAAAAACTCAACTCGTCGTGTTTGGAGGACAAAGAATGCTGAGTTGCATCCAAAGAACACCATACCTACTGTGAAGCATGGGGGTGGAAACCTCATGCTTTGGGGCTGTTTTTCTGCAAAGGGACCAGGACGACTGATCCATGTAAAGGAAAGAATGAATGGGGCCATGTATCGTGAGATTTTGAGTGAAAACCTCCTTCCATCAGCAAGGGCATTGAATATGAAACGTGGCTGGGTCTTTCAGCATGACAATGATCCCAAACACACCGCAAGGGCAACGAAGGAGTGGCTTCGTAAGAAGCATTTCAAGGTCCTGGAGTGGCCTAGCCAGTCTCCAGATCACAACCCCATAGATACTCTTTGGAGGGAGTTGAAAGTCTGTGTTGCCCAGCAACAGCCCCAAAACATCACTGCTCTAGAGGAGATCTGCATGGAGGAATGAGCCAAAATACCAGCAACAGTGTGTGAAAACCTTGTGAAGACTTACAGAAAACGTTTGACCTCTGTCATTGCCAACAAAGGGTATATAACAAAGTATTGAGATAAACTTTTGTTATTGACCAAATACTTATTTTGACCATAATTTGCAAATAAATTCATAAAAAATCCTACAATGTGATTTTCTGGATTTCTTTTCCTCATTTTGTCTGTCATAGTTGAAGTATACCCATGATGAAAATTACAGGCCTCTCTCATCTTTTTAAGTCGGAGAACTTGCACAATTGGTGGCTGACTAAATACTTTTTTGCCCCACTGTACATGTGTCTAATCATCTCGTTATTTTTTCTTGCTAATAAACTACGAGGAATCTATACATTTAAAATAGTACTTTTCTTTTCAATTAAAATATACCTGAATACTTAATTTCAATGTATATGAAAGTAATTGAGATATGTTGCGTTTATATTTTTGTTCAGTGTAATTTTTAACCCCATACTTGATGTCATTCTTTGCTATTGGCAGTATATCAATTGCGGTCAGTGCCGTTTTTTTCATGAGCATACCCTTATTTCTATTACAGCATGTTGGATGACTGTCATTCATATTCCTTTCACCCAGTTCAATGTAACACTGATAGGTTTAGGCTACTACATGATACTCTAGTTTTCCTTTTACCCATCATGAGGTTGCTACAACCTAACCTATGAATTAAAGTTTACAACATACTGTAGGTGCACAAAGGTTCGAGAGAAAAATTTGAGATGACAGACAGTGACACATTCAATACCACCTTGCACACTCTTGCCTGAATCTAACTTATCTAGGGTGTAATCATTAGTCCACCAGTTGCAAACGAGAGTTTCTATTGGACAAATTCTGGTATTTTTATCCCTGTTTCATTTGCTTCCATTTAAAAAACGTTTTTCAACAGAATCGGCAGAATGAATACACCCCTGTTCAAGCATAAACACAGTTAACTTTCATACGTAGTAGCCACATTCTATTCATTCTAGCCTCTATGCACTCTCCTCCTCTCACTTTTTTCCTTCATTTGTGGACTTCAACGAACAACACCTCAGCTGTATGTGACCAGGCGAACAAACCTTTCCAAACCATGGCATAACCACTACACACAGCCTACATCGTTGTTCCCATACTGGCTAAAGTAACGTAAACCCTGCCTAACAAACATAGCTAATAGAACTAATGCATTTGTAAACCCGCTACAATCATGCAGTAACATTACAGTGTATAGTCATTAAGCAGTTACACCGGCGGGCCCCGATGGCATAAATGAATAAAACCAAAAGCTTACCTTGACTTGGAATAGTTCCAGTGTTGTGTTGGATAGCCATAGCCAGCTAGCTAACATAGCATCCATCTGTTTGAGCCAGGTGTTTGAGTAACTTAACTAGCCAGCTGCCTTTGCTAGCTAAGTAAGAGAAACTAAAAGTGAAAAAAAGAGAAATCTCTCTTTCTTGCTTCTCCTTCATTTTTGTAGAAATTAATTTGTTGAAAACTGTGCTCTCTCTTGGAGCCAACTACTCACCACATTTTATGCACTGCAGTGCTAGCTAGCTGTAGCTTATGCTTTCAGTACTAGATTAATTCTCTGATCCTTTGATTGGGTGGACAACATGTCAGTTCATGCCGCAAGAGCTCGGATAGGTTGGAGGACATCCTCCGGAAGTTGTCATAATTACTGTGTAAATCTGTGGAAGGGTGTGAGAACCATGAGCCTCCCAGGTTTTGTATTGAAGTCAATGTACCCAGAGGAGGATGGAAGCTAGCTGTCCTCTGGCTACACCATTGTGCTACCCTACAGAGTGCTGTTGAGGCTACTGTAGATCTTCATTGCAAAAGAGTGCGTTTAAATCAAATATTTGGTGACGTGAATATATTTAGTATAGTTTATTCTAAAAAGGATAACTTTTTCAATGTTTTACAATTTGTATTTTTATGAAATTCACTGAGGAGGATGGTCCTCCCCTTCCTCCTCGGAGGAGCCTCCACTGCAGTATATCATATGCAATCTTTGGTACTTTAGTGAGGTATTCCCATCAGTATGCAATTCATTTTAGTGATAGCATGATTAGATTGGACATAAAAAATGGGCAAATTTGCATTTCACATAATGTGCTACTTATTTTCATTCAGTTAATGAGGTTCGAATTTCAGTGAAAGAGCGTATTAGAAACACTGCAGACATCTCCTACCCAGGATAATACAGTATATAAGATCACAAACATCCCACATGTAATATCACATCATCAAGACCAGTTTTTAATAGACTTCCTTTAAATATTTTTCTAAAGGAAAAACAGTCGGCTGCTTCCATTTGGCTTCAAATGACAGTTGTTGCGCCAAAGAAAAACAAATACTAGGATATGTTAGTTATGTAACATTTTACATTAACTTGGGGTTCAAGCACACAGTAATACCGTAGTACATACCTGATACAAAATAACTACAAAAAGTATAATTACCTTTGAAGAAAAAGCCTCTAAGTTAAACTGTTAACATTGTTTTCAAATCATGGCAGCGAGAAAGAGGAGACCATTGACTTTAATGCAGAGGTAGCATGTGGTAACAACTATTTATGCCGAAGCCTGACTTTTCCCTGGGCATCAGAAAAGCTGCTTGGGGCATCTAGAAAGTGCATGCAGAGATACTGCAGCAATTAAAAAGTGGGAGATGATATCACGGCTCAAATATTCTGCCGTATTCCCTTGCCATGAAAACATGGCCTCTCCTCAGTAATCCAGCATTAATGGGGACGAGTTCAACCAGGGTGTCAGAGCAGCCAAGTGTCTGGGATTTTCAGTGCTCTCTCTCTCTCTCTCTCTCTCTCTTTCTCTCTTTAGACTCTTCGGCGGATTTTAAAATCACTCCATAAGCATTGTGATAATGAAGCTTAGCTAGGATGCCAAAAAGTGTAGCAGTGAAAGAAAAATTATTGTGCTATTTTATAATTAGCCCTATGGGTTGGAGGCAAGCATCCTATTTCATCTCTGAGATGCACTTTGTCAAGCCTGTGATGTTGTGGTTGTTAAATGGGGATGAAATCGGAACAATTAGATGCATCACAAGCTGTTTATCTCCAGCCTCTTCCAAGCTGACATGACGTCTGTTTTAACACTGCAAAACAAGTGTCACAGACTCGCTGTCTGAAACAGACACTGACATTATCAATTCTGCTGGGAGGCTTCAGTCTTCTCGTCTTCAGATGTGAAGCGAAGGAGGACGTCTAGGCTGGAGTATCATGTTATTGATGCCAATTTGGCACTGAGAAATGTGTGAGAAAAAAGACGGCATTGTCCGTCCTTCGCAAACAGTTTCCAACGCAACAGTTAAGGTTGGGAATTAATCACTGTGTAAGCGGCAGGGCTCTTCTGATAATTTGTGTACGAGGAGCTATAAATAGGGGATTCTCAAAATAAATTAACACCATTTGACCTCAATCTTCTTAACTTCAGTCTAGTTAGCCAGTGCTTTAATCACTTAAATTAATTGGTTTCCTAGTAGATATCCATAACAAGAAGGCGGCACAGGCTTAATAACGCAGTGCATGAGCTGAATCAGGAGATATTTTCTAAAGAGTTGGAGCTAGCCTACATTGCTGAAGGAAAAGCAATCATGTGCTCCGTGCATGACCAACTATTCCATTAATATTAATATTGTCACACCCTGATCTGTTTCACCTGTCTTTGTGCTTGTCTCCACTCCACCCTGATGTTTCACTTGTCTTTGTGTTTGTTTCCACCCCCTCCAGGTGTCGCTCATTTTTCTCATTATCCCATGTGTATTTATACCTGTGTTCTCTGTTTGTCTGTTACCAGTTCGTCTTGTCAAGCCTACCAGTGTGTTTTTCCGTGCTTCTGTTTTTTCTAGTCTCTGTTTTCTAGCCCTCCCGGTTCCGACCTGTTCTGTCTGCCCTGACACTGAGCCCGCCTGCCTGACCATTCAGCCTGCCCTGACTTCGAGCTTGCCTGCCCCCCTGTACCTTTCAGACTCTGAAAAGGTATCTTATGATGCTAAAGTCTGGTAGGGCGCTCTCCTGGGCTACAGTGGTTTGGGAGCAGCAATCCGCCATTTGCCTTCGTTTGGAGGATTTCATGGCGGAGGTGAGGAAGGTATTCGATTCTCTGGTGTCCGGGAGAGAGGCGGGCTGAAAGCTACTTCGATTATGTGAAGAACCCCGTAGTGTGGCAGACTATGCAGTAGACTTTCGCACGTTGGCCGCCGAGAGTGCCTGGAACCCGGAGTCTCTGTTCAATACCTTTCTTCATGGACTTTCCGAGGAGATTAAAGACGAGCTCACAGCTCAGGAGTTCCCCCTGGACCTCGACTCCCTCATAGCCTTAACAATATTGGTATTTTTTCGGCCCCACTCGTTCGTCCATGGCTGCTTGCTCGCCCCAGAAGAACCCCAGAAGTCCCCGATGCCTGCATTTACGAGAGGATCCGAAGGCACCAGAGTCTCCTTGGGAATCTTCAAGAACGAGCGACATGTTTTTTACTGTGCCAACGCAATGGGGCAGAGCTAGATTGTCGCATCAGAAACGACTACAGAGGCTTAACTCCAACAATTGCCTGAATTGTGGTGCTACAGGGCATTACAAATCCGCCTGACCAGTAAAAGACCAGACTCATCAGCTAGGTAAGAATACTATGGACTGCCATACTGAGACTTTTCTAACTTCCATTATTCATACTCTCTTCCATGTTATCCTGCTGTGGGGTGACCTGTCTAAATCTATCCGAGTGCTCATTGACTCTGGAGCTGATGAGAGTTTTATGGACGCTACTCTGGTATCGGAGCTGGGTATCTCCACACAACTCCTCTCCGTTCCCATGGACGCCAGAGCACTGTATGGACGGACCATAGGCAGGGTCACTCATAGTATGGTGCATTAACCTGCGTGTGTCAGGCAATCACAGTGATTCCAGTGACTCCTCAGCTTTCAAACCTCTCTAGGGGGTAACCATCTTTTCCAGCTGGACCTTCGGAATGCCTACCACCTAGTTCGAATACGCGAAGGAGACAATTGGAAGACGGCCTTTAACATAGCTAGTGAACACTATGAGTACCTGGTAATGCCGTTTGGACTCAACAACGCTCCCGCAGTGTTCCAGGTCAATGATGTGCTCCGTGTCATGTTGAATAGATTTGTGTTTGTCTCCCTCGATGACATCCTTGTTTTCTCCCATTCTGCTCAACAACACTTCCTCCATGTCTGACAAGTCCTCCCGTGCCTCCTAGAGAACCAGTTGTTCGTGAAAGCTGAGAAGTGCGAATTGGCCCCAACCCACATCCAGATTGCAGCTGCAAAGTTTTCTGGGACTTGCTCCTTTCTACCACCGCTTCATTCGGGGCTACAGAACCCTGCCTCCCTGCACTCACTTCTCCCAAGGTGCCGTTCACATGGTCTCCAGCTGTGAGACAGGGTGGTTTTGGACCTCAAGCGTCGGTTTGCTACAGCCCCAATCCCCATCCATCCGGATCCGTCCCGTCAGTTCATGGTTGAGGTCAACGCTTTTGATGTTTGAGTGGGGGGATTGGGGCTGTAGAATTTAGAATATCACAGCACCGCCAAGCACCTTAATTCTAGGCAGGTCTGTTGGGCCCTATTATTCACCAGGTTCAACTTCACCATCTCCTACCGCCCAGGTTCCAAGAATGTGAAGCTGGATGCTCTTTCTCGCCTGTAGAGTTCAGCTGCCACACCGTCTGACTCTGAGACCATCCTCCCTACCTCATGTCTGGCAGTTACAGTTGTCTGCGGTATCGAGAGCCTGGTTCGCAAGGCAAAGTGTTCCCAGCCGGACGCGGGGAGGGGCCCGGCTAACCGAATGTTTGTCCCTGATTCGGCCCGATCTCAGGTCCTGGAATGGGCTCATTCCTCCAAGCTCACCTGCCATCCCGGCTCCCGTCGAACCCTGGCCTTCCTCCATCAACACTTCTGGTGGCCCACTATGGTTCCTAACGTATCAGCCTTCGCCACCGCATGCATGGTGTGTGCTCAGAATAAGACTCCACGGCAAGCTCCGGCTGGTCTCCTTCAGCCACTCCCTGTCCTCGTCGCCCCTGGTCCCATATATCCCTGGATTTTGTCAATGGGCTTCCTCCGTGTGATGGCAACACTACTATCCTGACAATAGTGGATAGGTTCAATAAAGCTGCCCATTTCATCCCTCTCCCCAAGTTTCCTTCAGCCAAGGAGACAGTCCAGCTCATGGTGCAGCACATCTTCCTAATCCATGGACTCCCTGTCGACATTGTCTCTGATCGTGGTCCTCAATTCTTGTCCCAATTCTGTAAGGCATTCTGCACCCTCGTTGGGTCGTCAGCCAACCTGTCCTTTGGGTTTCTTCCCAGTCCAATGGCCAGTCGGAGCTTGCCAATCAAGAGCTAGAGACTGCACTTAGGTGCCTCGTCTCGACCAACCCCACCACCTGGAGTCGGCAACTTGTGTGGATGGAGTACGCCCGGAACACTCTTCCCTGCTTGGCGACTGGGCTCTCGCCCTTTGAGTGCTCCATGGGTTATCAGATCCCACTCTTCCTAGAGCAACATACCCTTGGCCCAGATGTTTGTCTGTTGGCGTACCTGGAAGAGAACTCGATCTTCTCAAGGCCACCTCCAGGTATCGTCAACATGCGGACCGCTATCGGACTCCAGCTCCCCGATATCGTCTCGGGCAGAGGGTATGGCTGTCTACGCAGTACCTGCACCTCGAGGTAGAGTCCCGTAAACTTTCCCCTTGTTTTATTGGTCCTTTCCCCATCTCTAAAGTCCTTAGTCCCACTGCTGTTCGTCTTCTGTTTCCCCGTACCCTTCGTATACTTCCTACTTTTCATGTGTCCAGGATTAAGCCCTTGTCTCCCAATCCTTTGTCTCCTGTTTCCAGGCCCACCCCTCCTCCCCGTCTCATGTCTTCGACATGCCTATTGCCTGCCCCTTGTATTTTAATAAATATCATAGACTCAAACCATCTGCCTTCTGTGTCTGCATCTGGGTCTCGTCGTGTGTCATTATAAACACTCCTTGTTTCTATAGTGGTATTATGTTTCTATAGTGGTATTACAGTATGTCTATAATTATAGTTCCATTTCTGTATGGCTGACCCGGGACACAAACCTTCATCCACAACAACACTAATTAGAATAGGCTGAAAGTTTTGCCTGAAGGTCCATTCAGGTTATACACCTCTAGAAAGAGGGATAGAGGAACCTGTGCGCCCCGAAAGCAGTCAGGCTGGCTTGTTTTGCTCTGTCTAGACAGTGATAAATTGATGGTTGGGATTGAAACTGTTGATGCTCTTTGCCTACCCCCCTGATACTCCATTAAATGAATACACACTCAATTCAACCATTAAATTTGTAAATGCTGGTGTGGCTGCCAAAAACCAAACAAGAGAGGAAATATACGTCTCCAATACGATCCCGTATCTATTTACTATCACAGCTTCATTGATTGCAAGAGTGCATCACCACAACAGACAAGGAGCAGCAATCATTCCTCCGACTATCCACTCTTCCAAGGGCAAAGCTGCACCACTCAGCTGCCACTACTATGCAGTTAGCAGAACTTTGGACCGGGGTCATCGATCGCCGTGCTCCTTTATTGATGAGAGGATGATCTTGGGTGTCTATGCTATCTTTGTCCTGGCCAGCTGATTGATTTACCTGTATTCTCTCATAGGCAGTGATCAATGTTGGCCATTGATGAGGCTGAGATTACACAGGTGTTCCTGAGACGACACAGCCTCAGACTTTTTCTCAGGGATGAGGTACTGTCTCCTTTGGCTCATTGGATATTATTGTGAAATTACAAATGGCAGTGTTCATTGAGCACATATGTCATGAGAATGAAGGGCCAACCTTCAAATGGGTGGGATGGAAATACAGAATGTCTTTGGCAAGAAAATTATCTGTGGCAATGGCTCAAATACTCTCATAAAAAGATAGAGCCAGTGCTGTCATTTTACAGACGGTCATTCACCGGGATACACTACTTCAGGTTCTTAAAAGTTAAAGAGCTGATTCAAGCAATTATTCAACCATGTCAGTAGCTAATGTGCAATGCACCATTTTATCCTCTTCTCAAGACAGCAGAACTGAAATGTCCCTTGTACCCTTCCACCTCATCCGGCCACTGACCAGTCCATGTCAGACATAGTGCCTGTCTAAGATTGTGACGATATATTGATACTCTGTAAATCCTTGCAACCCTCCATGACCTCCCATGCTTTTTGGAAACTAATTACAAGTCTTTGTGAAACGATACAATTGTCTGCGTCAGATTCTAATCAGAGAGGTGAAAATAGTGCTGAATTTACACCCTTATGGGTTTGAATGCATATTACTCATTCATATTTATTCACGTCCTATCTTCATAACCTGTTATGTGTGATCCGGCTGGTTCAGTGTAAATAAAGAACAATATCAGCCATTAAACATAATCTTAGTAACTTTTGTATTGAAAGGACAGTCATAAAGAAAGTTTCCAGCAGTTTTTCTACCAGAACAAATACACAGTTACATTATGTATTAAAGTAGTTACACTAGAACTACATTTCCACATCAGAGTAATGTAGAGACTGGGACTTTAGGGGATTATTCATTATTCCATACTTCCCCCTTAAACTCTCTTGTTTAAACACAGTTCACAAAGCCTTGACGGCGGAGATACCCATAAGAGATGGTATGTCAGTGTGAGGAATAGGCTAACTAATGAGGACTCTCAAAATCCTTTAGCTCAGGCCTAATGGGGCATTTAAGGGAAGACAATGCATCTTCCGACACATAACCCCACTCTTCCTTATATTGTCATTTGTAAGAAATCATGTTACAGGCCTGGTACAATTAGCTAAAGCAATGATGAAGAGCCACTGGGTTCAATGCATAACATTCCACTTCAGTATTTATGAGTAATGAATATTGTATTTTCTCAACCTTTTTAAGTATGTCATAACTTTACAAATGCCCATTGTATGGCACAAGTTGTATTAATGTTTCACGTATTAATACACATGGAATGTTTCAGAAATATTTCAGTGTCTACTATATATTTTTCAATTGTTTGCATAACAATGACACAGCATGACCTGACTCAAAAAATCTATGAGAGTTCAATGCATATTTTCTGCTGCCATCCAAGTCTCCCATGAACAGTAACATGCACAGAACTGTGAGGTAACAAATAGTTCATAAATATAGTTCAGATAATTGCTATATGTATCATCCCAAACCATTTGTCTTGAGTATATCTGCAAGCACTTTGTTCCAAAGGTCTTCCTGCCTGTCTACTGACCCAGAAAATACCATTCTTCTTCAGACAGTAAAGGAGAAATGGCAGGAATGCAAACATTTCCCACATAAGAAACAAAGCCCCCTGCTGCTGGTATCACTTCTGTCCTCCATTTTCCTGTTTGAATAACGTGATCTCATCAATGGTGGATCCATGAGTCTGCCCCCTGCATGTGTATTTAATGAATATTTATGCCAGCGAATAATAACCAAAATCTCTTTGGCAAATCGCTGCAGGCTCGCTTCTCGACGCTGTCGGCTACACAAATTCTAAACCCTCCACCATTCCTTTCCTTTGTCTATTCATATATGTTGTGCTATATGGCTATATAGATAATCCTATCACACTAATGTATCATATATTCCTTGGATTACACAATAGCAATATGGGCAGATTCCTTGGTCAAGGTCAAAATTCTTTGTATTTTACAAGCTTATTTCAATGTACTTTCAACATTGGCTGTCCGAGCAGCTTACAGATCATTGCACCTGTACACAGCCCATCTGTAAATAACCCACCCAACTACCTCATCCCCATATTGTTATTTGATTTTTGCTCCTTTGCACCCCAGTATCTCTGCTTGCACATTCATCTTCTGCACATCTGTCACTCCAGTGTTTAATTGCTAAATTGTAATTATTTCGCCACTTTGACCTATTTATTGCCTTACCTCCCTAATCTTACCACATTTGCTCACACTGTATATAGAATTTTCTATTGTGTTATTGACTGTACGTTTGTTTATCCCATGTGTAACTCTGTCTTGTTTGTGTCGCACTGCTTTGCTTTATCTTGGCCAGGTCGCAGTTGGAAATGAGAACTTGTTCTCAGCTGGCTTACCTGGTTAAATAAAGGTGAAATCTCGAACCCGCCCTGTGCAATTGGGTCCTGGTCTTTCTGACGGGCCGCCCCCAGGTGGTGAGGGTAGGAAACAACATCTCCACCCCGCTGATCCTCAACACTGGGGCCCCACAAGGGGGCGTTCTCAGCACTCTCCTGTACTCTGTTCACCCATGACTGCTTGGCCACGCACGCCTCCAACTCAATCATCAAGTTTGCAGACGACACTACAGTGGTAGGCTTGATTAACAACAATGATGAGACGGCCTACAGGGAGGAGGTGAGGGCCCTCGGAGTGTGGTGTCAGGAAAATAACCCCACACTCAACGTCAACAAAACAAAGGAGATGATTGTGGACTTCAGGAAACAGCAGAGGGAGCACCCCCCTGGACACATCGACGGGACAGTAGTGGAGAAGGTGGAAAGTACACATCACGGACAAACTGAAATGGTCCACCCACACAGACAGTGTGGTGAAGAAGGCGCAACAGCGACTCTTCAACCTCAGGAGGCTGAATAAATTTGGCTTGTCACCCAAAACCCTGACAAACTTTTACAGATGCACAATCGAGAGCATCCTGTCGGGATTATTGGTTCCATCCACCGTGTCTTTGTGAGACGCAGTGTGGTGAATGGATGATCTCTGCATGTGTATTTCTCACCGTAAAGCATGGAGGAGGAGGTGTTATGTTGTGGGAGTGCTTTGCTGGTGACACTGTCTGTGATTTATTTAGAATTCAAGGCACACTTAAGTAGCATGGCTACCACAGCATTCTGCATTGAAACACCATCCCAACTAGTTTGGGCTTAGTGAGACTATCATTTATTATTTAACAGGACAATAACCCAACACACCTCCAGGCTGTGTAAGGGATATTTTACCAAGAAGGAGAATGATAGAGTGCTGTATCAGATGACCTGTTCTCCACAGTCCCCGCTCTCAACCAAATTGAGATGGTTTGGGATGTGAAGGAAAATCAGCCAACAAGTGCTCAGCATATGTGGGAACTCCTTCAAGACTGTTGGAAAAGCATTCCAGGTGAAGCTGGTTGAGAGAATGCCAAGTGTGTGCAAAGCTGTCATCAAGGAAAAGGGTGAATACTTGAAGAATCTGAAATAAAAAATATATTTGGATTTGTTTAACACTTTTGTGGTTACTACATGATTCCATATGTGTTATTTCATAGTGTTGATGTCTTCACTATTATTCTGCAATGTAGAAAATAGTAAAAATAAAGAAAAACCCTTGAATGAGCAGGTCTTCTACACTTTTGACCGGTTAGTGTACATACAGTTGAAGTTGGAAGTCATTAAAGATTGTTTTTCAACCACTCCACAAATTTCTTGTTAATTAACAAACTATAGTTTTTGCAAATCGGTTAGGACATCTACTTTGTGCATGACACAAGTAATTTTTCCAATAATTGTTTACAGACATATTATTTCATTTATAATTCACTGTCTCACAATTCCAATTGGTCAGAAGTTTACATACACTAAGTTGACTGCAACTTTAAACAGCTTGGAAAATTCCAGAAAATAATATCATGGCTTTAGAAGCTTCTGATAGGCAAATTGACATCATTTGAGTCAATTGGAGGTGTACCTGTGGATGTATTTCAAGGCCTAAATTCAAACACAGTGCCTCTTTGCGTGACATCATGGGAAAATCAAAAGAAATCAGCCAAGTCCTCAGAAAAAAATTGAAGACCTCCACAAGTCTGGTTCATCCTTGGGAGCAATTTCCAAAAGCCTGAAGGTACCACGCACTTCTGTACAAACAATGGTACGCAAGTATAAACACCATGGGACCACGCAGCCGTCATACCGCTCAGGATGGAGACGCACTCTGTCTCCTAGAGATGAACGTACATTAGTGCGAAAAGTGCAAATCAATCCCAGAACAACAGCAAAGGACCCTGTGAAGATGATGGAGGAAACAGGTACAAAAGTATCTATATCCACAGTAAAATGAGTCCAATATCGACATACCTGATAGGAGGCTCAGCAAGGAAGAGGCCACTGCTCCAAAACCGCCATAAAAAGCCAGACTACGGTTTTCAACTGCACATGGGGACAAAGATCATACTTTTTGGAGAACTGAAAAAGCGTGTATGAACAAGGAGGCCTTACAATCCTGGCTCAGTTACACCAGCTCTGTCAGGAGGAATGGGCCAAAATTCACCCAACTTATTATGGGAAGCTTGTGGACGGCTACCCAAAACGTTTGACCCAATTTAAACAATTTAAAGGCAATGCTAGCAAATACTAATTGAGTGTAGGTAAACTTCTGACCCACTGGGAATGTCATGAAATAAATAAAAGCTGACATAAATCATTCTCTCTGCTTTTATTCTGACATTTTACATTCTTAAAATAAAGTGGTGATCCTAACTGACCTAAGATAGGGAATTCTTAAATGTCAGGAATGGTAAAAAACTGAGTTTAAATATATTTGGCCAAGGTGTATGTAAACTTCCGACTTCAACTGTATATGGGGCATACAACAATCTCAGATCTGTAGATTTAGCTGTGAAGAGACAGAATCACAAAATATTTTATTCTGGTATTGCCCCTATGTATGTCACGACTTCCGCCGAAGTCGGTCCCTCTCCTTGTTCATTCGGCAGTCGACGTCACCGGCCTTCTAGCCATTGCCGTCCACTTTTCATTTTCCATTTGTTTTGTCTTTGTCTTACACACCTGGTTTCAATCCCCCAATGACTTGTTCATTATTTAACCCTCTGTTCCCCCATGTTTGTTTGTGAGTAATTGTTTATTGTATTGCGGTCTGTATTTGTGGCCTTGTATTTATACGCCGTGTATTGTGATATATTTGAGTAAAATTGCTTTCATTACTCATAACTGCTGTGCTGCGCCTGACACATCTCACCAGCTACACACAGACGCTTTACAGAATTACTCACCACCGAATGGAGTCAGCAGGAGCAGACGCCCTCCTTGTGGCGGTAGAGGAGCGTGTCCAGCAGCACGCGATCATGTTGCAACGTCTGGGCACCGCCATGGGATCACGTGCTGCAGACAATGGCTCGTTGGGAGAGAGGAGGAGGTCATCCAGCGCCTCCACCAGCCACGCTACAGCAGGCCCCACTGTCCACCCCTCCTTCACCCGGTCCCAGCGGGATTCGGCTCGTGCTCCTGGGGGAGTATGATGGGACAGCTACCGGATGCCAGGGGTTCCTACTCCAGCTGGAGCTCTACCTGGCGACCGTCCACCCGGCTCCTTCGGGACGTGAGAGCGTGTCCGCCCTCGTCTCCTGCCTCCCAGGCAAAACCCTGGAGTGGGCCAACGCTGTATGGATTGAAGGAGACCATTATGCAGAGTTCACCCTCCTCTTTCGGGCAGTTTTCGACCACCCGCCTGAGGGTCGAGCGGCAGGTGAATGTCTGTTCCACCTGAGACAGGGGACAGGAGTGCGCAGGATTTCGCTTTGGACTTCCGAACCCTGACCCTGAACAGCAGGGCCCTGATCGATCGCTACCGGTGCATTTTGCGCGAGGACGTTCGCCGGGAGTTGGCCTGCCGAGACACCACCCTCACGTTGGACCAGCTGGTGGATCTGACCATCCGGCTGGACAACCTGCTGGCTTCCCGCGGACGTCCGGATCGGGGCCTGTCAGTTCCATCCCCCAGCACTTAGGGCGGGAGGAGGGGCCATTCCCTGCACCATCTGTGGCCGCAGAGGGCACACTGCTGGTCGGTGCTGGGGAGGTTCCTCAGAGAGTTGAGGCAGCAGGAGGGCACTATCGTTTCACCCCAGGTGAGTCGGCACCAGGCTCACCCAGAGCCCCCTGTTGCTCACATGTATGTGTTTATTACATTTCCTGAGTTTTCCCCGCATTCCCAGCATAAGGCTCTCGTAGATTCAGGTGCAGCTGGGAATTTTATTGACCGTTTGCTCATAGTTTAGAGATCCCCCTTGTTCCTGTGGATATATGCCCTTCCCTGTGCACGCCCTAGATAGTCGACCATTAAGGTCAGGGCTGATTAGGGAGGCCACGCCTCCACTAAGCATGGTTACGCAGGAGGGTCACAAGGAGAGAATCAGTCACTTTCTTATTGATTCTCCTGCGTTTCCCGTGGTGCTGGGCCTACCCTGGATGGCCTGTCATGACCTCACTATTTCGTGGCAGAGGGCTCTCAAGGGGTGGTCATGAGAGTGCTCAGGGAGGTGTGTAGGAGTTTCCATCGGTGTGACTACGGTGGAAAGTCCAGCCCTGGTCTCCACCATGCGCATCCCCTCAGAATATGCAGACTCAATTACCACCCCATCGACAGGGGGATTGTGCGATAAATCTCCTGGTAGACGCAACACTTCACAGGAGTCACGTGTATCCTCTGTCACAGGAGGAGACGGCGGCTATGGAAACATATGTCTCCGAATCACTGCGGCAGGGATACATTCGGCCCTCCACTTCACCTGCCTCCTCGATTTAATTTTTTTGTGAAGAAGAAGGATTGAGGTCTGTGCCCGTGTATTAACTATCGGGGTATCAATCAGATCACAGTGAGGTACAAATACCCGCTGCCTCTCATCGCCAGTGCGATCGAGTCAATGCACGGGGCGCGCTTCTCCACAAAATTGGATCTCAGGAGCGCTTCCAACCTGGTGCGTATCCGGGTGGATGACGGGATTTAGTACCACCTCAGGGCACTATGAGTACCTCGTCATGCCGTACAGGTTGATAAATGCTCCATCAGTCTTCCAGCCCTTTGTTGACGAGATTTTCCGGGACCTGCACGGGCAGGGTGTAGTGGTGTATATTGACAACATTCTGATATACTCTGCTACGCGCGCCGAGCATGTGTCCCTGGTGCGCAGGGTGCTTGGTCGATTGTTGGAGCATGACCTGTACGTCAAGACTGAGAAATGTTTGTTCTTCCAACAGTCCGTCTCCTTCCTAGGGTACCGCATTTCCACTTCAGGGGTGGAGATGGAGAATGACCACATTTCAGCCATGCGTAATTGGCCGACTCCCACCACGGTAAAGGAGGTGCAGCGATTTTTAGGGTTTTCCAACTACTACCAGAGGTTTATCCGGGGTTTTGGTCAGGTAGCGGCTCCCATTACCTCACTGCTGAAGGGGGGACAGTTGCGACTTCAGTGGTCGGCTGAGGTGGACAGGGCTTTTGGTCACCTGAAGGCTCTGTTTACCTCGGCTCCCGTGCTGGCTCATCCGGATCCCTCTTTGACGTTCATAGTGGAGGTGGACGCGTCCGAGGCGGGATAGGAGCCGTGCTCTCTCAGCGCTCGGGCACACCACCAAAGCTCTGCCCCTGTGCTTTCTTTTTGAAGAAGCTCAGCCTGGCGGAGCGAAACTATGATCTGGGGGACCTGGAGCTGTTGGCTGTTGTCAAGCCTCCTGATGGCGTGGAGACATTGGCTTGAGGGGGCTAAACACCCTTTCCTCATCTGGACTGACCACCGCAATCTGGAGTACATCCGGGCGGCGAGGAGACTGAACCCTTGCCAGGCAAGGTGGGCCATGTTCTTTACCAGTTTTGTTTTCACTCTATCCTACAGACCAGGTTCTCAGAACGCTAAGGCAGACGCGCTTTCCCGGAGTTATGACACAGAGGAGCGGTCCATGGATCACACTCCCATACTTCCGGCCTCTTGCCTGGTGGCACCGGTGGTGTGGGAGCTGGACGCGGACATCGAGCGGGCGTTAAGCACAGACCCCACTCCCCCCCAGTGTACAGCTGGGGGCCTGTACGTTCAGTCTGCTGTCTGCGACCATTTGATCTATTGGGCCCACAAGTCACTCTCCTCTGGTCATGCTGGCATCGGTCGGACGGTGCGTTGCCTTAGTGGGAAGTACTGGTGGTCCACCTTGGCCAAGGACGTGAGGGTCTATGTTTCCTCCTGCTCAGTGTGCGCCTAGTACAAGGCTCCCAGGCACCTGCCCAGAGGGAAGTTACAACCCCTAACCATGGTCGCACCAGTCGCACCCGTGGTCGCACCTGTCGGCCGTGGTCGCACCTGTCGGTGGACTTCTTGACGGATCTTCCTCCCTCACAGGGCAACACCACGATCCTGGTCGTTGTGGATCGGTTTTCTAAGTCCTGCTGTCTCCTCCCTTTGCCCGGTCTCCATATGGCCCTACAGACTGCGGAGGCCCTGTTCACTCACGTCTTCCGGCACTACGGTGTGCCTGAGGACATCTGATCGGGATCCCCAGGGGTCCTCAGGTTTTCACCCCGAGAGTAACGGGCAGGTGGAGAGAGTAAACCAGTGGTTTTAGGACCGGCCGGGGGAGTGGGCAGCATTCATCCCCTGGGCAGAGATGGCCCAAAACTCACTCCGCCACTCCTACACTAACCTATCTCCCTTCCAGTGCGTACTGGGGTATCAGCCGGTTCTGGAACCTTGGCATGAGAGCCAGATCAAAGCTCCTGCGGTGGACGAATGTTTTAAGCACTCGAGGAGACCTGGGACACCGCCCATGTGCACCTGCAACTGGCCATGAGGCGGCAGAAGGCGAGCGCCGACCGCCACTGCAGTGAGGCCCCGGTGTTTGCACCTGGGCCTCTGGTTCTCGACCTGAAACCTGCCCTCTGCCTGCCCTGCCGGAAATTGGGTCTGCGGTTTGTGGGGCCATTCAAAGTCCCGAGGAGACTGAACGAGGTATGCTACAGGTTACAGCTTCCCCCAGATTACCGTATTAATCCCTTGTTCCATGTGTCTCTCCTCAGGCCAGTGGTGGCTGGTCCACTGCAGGAGTCTGAGGTGCGGGAGGTTCCTCCGCCCCCTCTAGACATCGAGGGGCCCCCGGCATATGCTGTTCGAGCCATCCTGGACTCGAGGCGTCGGGCGAGGGGCCTTCATTACCTCGTGTAGTGTGAGGGGTAAGGTCCGGAGGAGAGATGCTGGGTGCCGGTGGAGGACGTCTTGGACCCTTCATTGCTGCGGGAGTTCCACCGTCTCCATCCGGATCGCCCTGCGCCTCGTCCTCAGGGTCGTCCCCGAGGTCGGTGTCGGCGCACTGCTGGAGCTACGCGTCAAGGGCGGGTACTGTCACGACTTCCACCGAAGTCGGTCCCTCTCCTTGTTCGGGCGGTGTTCGACGGTCGACGTCACCGGCCTTCTAGCCATCGCCGATCCACTTTTCATTTTCCATTTGTTTTGTCTGTCTTACACACCTGGTTTCAATCTCCCAATTACTTCTTCAATATTTAACCCTCTGTTCCCCCATGTTTGTTTGTGAGTAATTGTTTATTGTATTGCGGTCTGTATTTGTGGCCTTGCATTTATACGACGTGTATTGTGATATATTTGAGTAAAATTGCTTTCATTACTCATATCTGCTGTCCTGCGCCTGACTCATCTCACCAGCTACACACAGACGCTTTACAATGTAGCTTTTTTCCTGTCACAGGTTCAGGAATGGTTATAAAATCACAAAATGTACTTACAATTAACCTTACAAATAGCCGTGTTGGGCAATTTGGAAAACAATAATATAATAATACTCGTTGGAAGGTTTTCATAATCTAATAAGCTCACAATCTGTGGATACTGTGCGATTAGAAAGGTTAAAAATGTATGTTAAACATCACATCATAATTGAAAAATATACTGTATTGCACATGGAAACCAAATGAGGGTGGCCTATGGTGATTACAGCAGCAGAAAAGCTGTAAAAACAAAAATATATATGTGTCCTCTGAAGAGGGGGGGTGGTGTATGGGTTAATAACAAATGTAAAAAATAATTTAAAAAATATTGCCTTCACCCTGGCTGTTCCTCTGAAGGCCATTATGCACATGGCAGGTCAGAGGAGGAGAGGGGGAGCAGCTGGTCCATGGCCGTGTGGATATTGTGTCTTCATTATTCTCCATGCAGGGCCCAAAGGGCTGCATTGTTTAGGGAGGATAGGTAATGTCTCTAAAGGCCAATCCTCCTGAGCATCAGAGGAAAGAGAGCAGTCTGCTTAAGGTCTGTGGCTGCGATGCACATTTATTTATCTCATATTACAGGAGCATTGTTTTTAATGGATTGATAATGGCCCGGAAGCTAATTTCATTCTTAACCAAGCTTGGGCCTTGGGGATTTTGCGTGATTCTCAGAGCGCTTTCACTGAAACTTAAGTTTCATACAGAGGTGGGAATAGTGATAAACATTTCACAGTTTGGTTTTTCACACTCCTCAACTACCACCATTTAGTATCCAGTATCCATACTACTGAGTGGCTAAATGTTAAGAGCCACTTAATGTGAAAGAAAGCATTCTGGTAATTGATTGGATACATTACATGTATGGATCCATTCACCCTTGTGGGGGGACAGTTGGATAGAGAGTGCTGATGGTATGCAACAACTAAGGGATTTTTGGGAGCTGGCTAAATGTGCAACAAATAAAACAGTGCTTTTGGAAAATACCGGACTTATATTGAGTTGCATTGAATTGTACATGAAATGCAAATCAGAAAATGTCAGGCACAGAATCATTGACAGTTCTTTAGTTTCTGAAAAGATAACCCTTTTAGGATGGAATACTGCACCCGGGGCTTTAGTGGTAGGCTGTAAATGATGCAATTAACCAATCATTAATTTGTGTGTATCTCATGCCTTCAGAAGCCAAGCAGGTCAATTATCCCCACTAGCCCAAGCAGGTCAATTATGCCCACTAGCCAGGAATGGCAGCGTAAGTGAGGTAAGGTTGCATGGCCCCTTGATGGATGTACCTCAGCAAACCTATTGAAGATAATTTATGAAATCTATTTATGGGTTAGATTTTTTGTCATTTTCAATTGAAGCGATATTCAAAGAACAGATCACTTCGGTTTGGGACATAGCACTGCTGTCCACAAACTGAAACCATTCACATGATAAAATATCTGAGTCTTGATAACCCAAGTAAATCATAGTGCTTTAGTACTAATACATCTCATATTATGGTATAGATGTTAACATGGAACAATAACAACATTTGGGCGACCTTTGACACTTCACAAAATCTGTCAAATAGAACTTATATCTTTAACAAAATGTATTCTGAAAGACTTAATTGTAATTCCTTAGAGATTAAATTCCATCATTCAGAGTTTCATGATATGACCATTGTCAGATTACGGAAGAAATGAGGCGAGGGGGATAGCCAGTCAGCTGTACCACTGAATGCCTCTTCTGCATTTAACCCAACCCCTCTGAATCAGAGAGGTGCAAGGGGCTGCTGTAATTGACATCCACATCTTCAGCACCCAGGTAACAGTGGGTTAACTGCCTTGCTCAGGGGCAGAACTACAGATTTTCACCTTGTCAGCTCAGGGATTTGACCCAGCAACCTTTTGCTGGCCCAACACTCTAACCACTAGGCTACCTGCCGGGGTTTGTAACTCTTAAATTGGATTTCACTTTCCACTTTCACCAGTATATGCTTTCTCTCTCTCTATATATATACCTACTTTATAACTCTGGCAGTCACTTGAGAAAGTAGCTAGTCGTCTGTATCAGGAGTAATAACCTTGAACATGTCTACTGCTGTATTAATACAGCTCAGGTTCAGGCTTATTTGATGCCGAGCCAGCTGCTGATTACCTTGTCAAGGAACCTCGGCACAGAGGCGGCTGCTGCAGCATGGACGCTTTAAAGGTGTGTGTAAAGTTACATTGTGGTGGCTGCTTTCAAAAATAAAGCAGACACCTTTTATATTTTGTAAATTGTCAGGCAAACTACCTGGCTTTCTGTATTTCGGGTAAGGTTGTTAAGGTGAAAGAGATTGAAATCCGGATAACCGCGAGTCAGTGTTGTGTATATTTTCAGTTGTGGGCTATAGATATAATTATACCTCATGTGTCTTTGTCAATTTTGTCCTCTTCGTCTCTGAAAACTGCTTTGGGAATGGTAGCTACGTTATGTGTGAGAAAAATACTCTCTGGCAATCTTTATTCACATCTCTGGAAACTTTGGGACATTGTATTGAGTATACCATACAGTCCATTCAACTGTATTGAGTGTACTGACATACAGTAAATCTTGTTATCCTACCCAAACCACAGGCCTGATCCTTCATAATGGACTGAGTGCATTCTCTACGGCTTTCTGTTTGAAGGAAGTTATACACATTTAAATGAATTAATTCAGGATTGTGTATTATCATTATAAAATTCTGGTATAAATTTGCATCATTATGACATTAAAAACAATGGCATGTGCCTATAATCTATCTTTGATGTAGCCCTTGGCTCTTGTATGGAGTATAGGCCATTGACAAAATATCCTCCATATCGCTCTTAACGGCATGTTTTTTCCAGGTCCAGGCTATAACTTAGGACTTGTGTTAAAACCTTTACAGGCTCTAAATTATCGACACATATTTTTGGTTTGCAAAGCTACATTTGTATGTGGTGTCCTCGGAGTAATCATCGACCAACATAATTGTTACAAAATGGCAGGAAACCTTTGTTCAGAGGAAATCCGGGAGTGATCATGTTTTGCCACCCTGACAGTAGAGTGTGAAGGTGTAAGGCTGTTGGCCTTTATTAGAGATCACCTGAAATAGAACAGCAGTGAAATTGTGTCCGTTGTGACCTTTGACTTGACCGGGAGAGTACACTGATGTTATTAACTGTTTCTGGAGGGGATGTCATGTTGCGACTCCTGTGATGTGGAGTGGATCCCCCAAGAGAAATATTTCCCTGGCAAAATTGCAGCAGTTTAGCGAGAGGAAAGGTGAATGTTGTTTTCTTTGCAATACAGAGGTTGGAATTGGTCCTATTTAAAGGAAGATGGAAAGGATGGTGGTGGGAGCAGGGGAGAGTGGGCCAATACAGGCCTTCAGTACAGGATATGATATTGCAGAACTGTGTAGATTACGTGTTTTGGTAGTGGATAGTACTGTCTCGAAAGTAGTTCCCTTTGTAATGATTTTAATGACTGCCTCTGAAATGATGCCACAACGGTTATGTGTCGTTATCAGTACTCCTGTAAACCTCTGTCCCTTCAATCTGGTCCAACTGAACAGCAGGAAAAGTAATAGTCCAAACCAGAGGGCAGGGACAGGGAACTTAAACTGCATTGAAGAACAGGGGACTTCTGGAAAAGCTCTTGCGATCCAGAGAAAATGTATCTGCACAAGCAGAGTTCCCATTATTGCATCACTGGTGGAGGTTCACCATCTGGCAGAGATCTAATGCACAATCACCTGTGGCTCTGCAGCGAATGTCTGCAACACAAAAGTCTTCAGAGCGATAAATACAGTAGGGGCAACAGTTTTAACCTGGAGACAGTTACAGTTACCTTGGGCTAATATCACATCATACATTACCTGTCTTATACAATCTGTTTTAAACAACATTATTAAGGATGGATTTTCTTTGTTGAATTTAGGAATGAATGACTGGCCCACCACAGGTAAAAGTTTTAACACATTTTGAATGGATGTGAAAACGTAATAAGGATCTCTATCTAGGGAAACAAACTCAACTGAAAGTTGAGTCTGAAATCCTGTCAAACGTCTATAAAGACAAAGTTTTCCTGAGAAGTAAACCTCTCTGAAGCAGCACGACAGTTCGTTATGCCTCACTGGTAAGCCAGATTTGCAAAGAGCTTCGGGCTGGGAATTTGTGTTCTGCAACCTTATCCTCTGCAATCTCTGTCACTCAAACCTATTTGACAAGTGGCATTTGAGACAGGATGCTCATTTCTTTGCACTGTCACAGAAGCATTTTTGTCCAGGCAAAATGGGTTCTGATGAATCACAACATCATATAACAATGATGGTATACTGACTGACAAGTCTTTATCTTGTTCTTGTCGAGATCTTTCATGAATAACACATCAACCAACTTTCACGAATATTACATTTACTGATATGAATAAAATGGCATACAGTAAATGCCATGAAAAGACCTACATCAGTGTGAAATGAAAATACAATTATTTTGAGTGTTTGTACGCTATTTCTATTTTTACTTTAAATATTGTGATGTCACAACTAGTTACTCTATGATATGAATGCAATATAACATAAATAGACCAATAGAATGTTGCTATTTGTCTCACAACCCAGTAATGTGTAATTCACTTCAAAATGCTGACCTCTATAACAGCTCAGAGTAGAGGCACAGATGTATTCCTTCAGTATGTACGTCCCTCAATGGTTTATTTGTTTTATTATAATGACAAGGTTTTATAGTGTGTTAACTAAAGATGCCAAGGTCCTTCGTGGTAAGGAAATATTTCTTATACCTAATTCCAAGTTTTGTCAATTCACATCCTAGCACGCTTGGACTTGGTTTCTGAGTTTTTTGCATTTTTTGCATAAGGAATGAGCTCCTGGAATTTCCTGGTGGCCTATAGCTCTGAGCTCTGATCAGGAAACAGGAAGTTGTCTTTGGCCTCTGCTAGTCTCAGCCATTTGTTCGGTGGAGCTACGAAGTAGTAAATTGTATCCAAGAGTGGAGAGGATTGTGGCTTTACAATTAGTTTTATGAGGTCATTACACAATACACTAGCCTGATGGATAAGATCCTAAAAATATCCCTTTGGTTAGGGGATAGAGCTACTAGTTACTAAAAACATAATTAAACAGAGTCTACCTGTCAATATAAAAGAACACACTTTATTTATCTTTCTTCATACTAGAGTGCATGGAGTCTAGTCAGTTTCCTGCCACATAACAGAGGAAGGTCCCTTGGACCCAGTGGTTCGGTAGTGGCAGTGTCTTTCTGTGGAAACAGTAGAGCATGAAAATCACTTCCACAGGCAATGGCAGTCAGGACGAGTGTGTTCTGTCTGCCTGGCCGCATGGTGCCACAGGAGAGGTATCTAATTTCAGGCAACAGGGAACAAATTTCAGCATGCTGAACAAACTCATGGCCAGAGCCCCCTGCCAGTGCATTCCTGCAGCAGACCAGAAGAAAGTCACAAGACAGCCAGGAAGTCTGTTGTGCACATTTGATCAACATTACATTTGATTGCATTCCGTTCTTCAACAGTCTCACGAAATGGCGAGTATAGCATGAGAAGGAATATATTAAACTAAACTCCTGACAATGAGATAGGATATGCCTGGCAGATCCAGAGGGGGGTATTTGGCGACGCATTCAATGCAATAAACACAAGTCAAGTGAATCAGGTGAGGAGAACAAGATTTCACCTGACCTGCAAAACTTGTGGTTATGAGTCATTATCATGACACATTTGAATTGGATTAACTTTACTGATTTTGAATGTGGAAGACGGGAATAGTAGAATATTCACAGGGGATCCATTATTCCAGAAATCATGCAAAGTTAGTCTCGCAGGGACAAGACAATATAATTTACAGTTGAAGTTGGAAGTTTACATACACCTTTGCTAAATACATTTAAACTCGGTTTTTCACAATTCCTGACATTTAATCCTAGTAAAAATGTCCTGTCTTGGGTCAGTTAGGATCACCAGTTTATTTTAAGAATGTGAAATGTCCAAAAAATAGTTGAGAGAATGATTTACTTCAGCTGTAATTTCTGTAATTTCGGCTTGCAAGCCCCCCCCCCCCCCCCTTTCCTCCAAACATAACGATGATCAGTATGAACAAACATGGCTAAACATTTTTGTTTCATCAGACCAGAGGACAAAAAGTATGATCTTTGTCCCCATGAGCAGTTGCAAACCGTAGTCTGGCTTTTTTATGGCGGTTTTGGAGCAGTGGCTTCTTCCTTGCTGAGCGGCCTTTCAGGTTATGTCGATATAGGACTAATTTTACTGTGGATAAAGATACTTTTGTACCTGTTTCCTCCAGCATCTTCACAAGGTCCTTTGCTGTTGTTCTGGGATTGATTTGCACTTTTAGCACCAAAATACGTTAATCTCTAG
This sequence comes from Oncorhynchus mykiss, assembly GCF_057628025.1. Lineage (NCBI taxonomy): Eukaryota > Metazoa > Chordata > Actinopteri > Salmoniformes > Salmonidae > Oncorhynchus > Oncorhynchus mykiss. Next base: position 17,749,794 of record NC_143029.1, read on the forward strand.
GAGACAGAATGCGTCTCCTTCCTGAGCGGTATGACACGGCTGCGTGGTCCCATGCTGTTTATACTTGCGTACTATTGTTTGTACAGATGAATGTGGTACCTTCAGGTGTTTGGAAATGGATTTCTTTTGATTTTCCCATGATGTCAAGCAAAGAGGCACTGAGTTAGAATTTAGGCCTTGAAATACACCTCCAATTGACTCAAATTATTTTAATTAGCCTATCAGAAGCTTCTAAAGCCATGACATCATTTTCTGGAATTTTACAAGCTGTTTAAAAGCACAGTCAACTTAGTGTATGTAAACTTCTGACCTACTGGAATTGTGATACAGTGAATTATAAGTGAAATAATCTGTCTGTAAACAATTTTTGCAAAAATTACTTGTGCCATGCACAAAGTAGATGTCCTAACCGATTTGCCAAAACTATAGTTTGTTAACAAGAAATTTGTGGAGTGGTTGAAAAATGAGTTTTAAATGACTCCAACCTAAGTGTATGTAAACGTCCAACTTCAACTGTATATTCCACACTTAATTTTTGTTGGATTGTTCCACTTTCCTTTCCTTTTTTTGTTCCTCTCCTTTTTTGTTTCTGTAAAATAAAGAAAACCTCAGCGGACTTTGGTTCTGTGAAGCAGAGATTCTGATCTATGGCTTCTTTGCCCCTGAGGGCAGAAGAAGCCTCTACATGAGGTCTCAGAGCTATAATCACCATGTAGGGAATGTAACATTAATAAGTGGTTCATTAACCCTTCAGTATCTCATCTCATTAGTCAACCAGTGTAAGGGCGTTCGTCTGTAGGAGGAAGAGAAGCGGACCAAAGCGCAGCATGGTGGTTATTCATGTTTTAATAAATCGCTACACATGAACAAACTAACAAAAACAAGAAATGTGAAAACGCAAAACAGTCCTATCCTGTGACACCAAACACAGTGACAGGAACAATCACCCACAAACACACAGTGAAACCCAGGCTACCTAAGTATGGTTCTCAATCAGAGACAACTAATGACACCTGCCTCTGATTGAGAACCATACTAGGCCGAAAACATAGAAATGCCCCAAAACACAGAAAAACAAACATAGACTGCCCACCCAACTCACGCCCTGACCATACTAAATAAATACAAAACAACAGAAATAGAGGTCAGAACGGGACAGTACCCCCCCCCCAAAGGTGCGGACTCCGGCCGCAAAACCTTGACCTATAGGGGAGGGTCTGGGTGGGCGTCTGTCCGCGGTGGCGGCTCTGGCGCGGGACGCGGACCCCACTTCACCATTGTCTTAGTCCGCCTTATTGTCCGCCTCCCTGGCTTACTCACCATGACCACCCCTCTCAATGACCCCACTGGACAGAGGGGCTGCTCGGGACAGAGGGGCAGCTCGGGACAGAGGTGAAGCAGCTGCTCGGGACAGAGGGACAGCTGCTCGGGACAGAGGGGCGATAGCAGCTCGGGACAGAGGGGCGATAGCAGTTCGGGACAGAGGGGCGATAGCAGCTCGGGACAGAGGGGCGGCAGCTGCTCGGGACAGAGGGGCAGCTGCTCGGGACAGAGGGGCAGCTGCTCGGGACAGAGGGACAGCTGCTCGGGACAGAGGGACAGCTGCTCGGGACAGAGGGGCGGCAGCAGCTTGGGACAGAGGGGTGACAGCTGCTCTGGACAGAGGGGCAGCTGCTCGGGCGGCCCCTGGCTGACTGACGGCACTGGCGGCCCCTGGCTTACTGGCGGCACTGGCGGCCCCTGGCTGACTGGCGGCACTGGCGGCCCCTGGCTGACTGGCGGCACTGGCGGCCCCTGGCTGACTGGCGGCACTGGCGGCCCCTGGCTGACTGGCGGCACTGGCGGCCCCTGGCTGACTGGCGGCACTGGCGGCCCCTGGCTGACTGGCGGCACTGGCGGCCCCTGGCTGACTGGCGGCACTGGCGGCCCCTGGCTGACGGGCGGCACTGGCGGCCCCTGGCTGACGGGCGGCACTGGCGGCCCCTGGCAGACGGGCGGCACTGGCGGCTCCTGGCAGACGGGCGGCACTGGCGGCTCCTGGCAGACGGGCGGCACTGGCGGCGCTGGGCAGACGGGCGGCACTGGCGGCGCTGGGCAGACGGGCGGCGTTGGCGGCGCTGGGCAGACGGGCGGCGTTGGCGGCGCTGGGCAGACGGGAAGCTCAGCTGGCGCTGGGCAGACGGGAAGCTCCGGCAACGCTGGAGAAAAGGAAGGCCCTGGTAGCGCCGTAGAGGCGGGAGACTCCGGCAGCGGCGCCGGACAGGCGGGAGGCTCCGGCAGCGGCGCCGGACAGGCGGGAGGCTCCGGCAGCGGCGCCGGACAGGCGGGAGGCTCCGGCAGAGGCGCCGGACAGGCGGGAGGCTCCGGCAGAGGCGCCGGACAGGCGGGAGGCTCCGGCAGAGGCGCCGGACAGGCGGGAGGCTCCGGCAGAGGCGCCGGACAGGCGGGAGGCTCCGGCAGAGGCGCCGGACAGGCGGGAGGCTCCGGCAGCGGCGCCGGACAGGCGAGAGGCTCCGGCAGAGGCGCCGGACAGGTGGGAGGCTCCGGCAGCGCTGGAGAGGAGGAAGGCTCTGGTAGCGCCGGAGAGGCGGGAGACTCCGGCAGCGCTGGAGAGGAGAGAGCCCCTGCAAGGATGGGCCGGAGAGACAGCCTGGTACGGGGAGCTGCCACCGGAGGGCTGGTGCGTGGAGGTGGTGACGGATAGACCGGGCCGTGCAGGCGCACTGGAGCTCTTGAGCACCGAGCCTGCCCAACCTTACCCGGTTGGATGGTCCCGGTCGCCCTGCCAGTGCGGCGAGGTGGAATAGCCCGCACTGGGCTATGCAGGCGAACCGGGGACACCGTGCGCAAGGCTGGTGCCATGTAAGCCGGCCCAAGGAGACGCACTGGAGACCAGATGCGTAGAGCCGGCTTCATGGCACTTGGCTCGATGCCCACTCTAGCCCGGCACCGGGCTGTGTACCCGCACTGGGGACACCGTGCGCTCCACAGCATAACACGGTGCCTGCCCGGTCTCTCTAGCGCCCCGGTAACCACAGGAAGTTGGCTCAGGTCTCCTACCTGGCGTAGCCATACTCCCTGTTAGCCCCCCCCCAAGAAATTTTTGGGGCTGACTCCCGGGCTTCCTTGCCAACCGTGTTCCCTCATATCGCCGGCTCCTCTCTCCGGCTGCCTCTGCTCTCCTCGCTGCCTCCACCTGTTCCCATGGAAGGCGATCCTTTCCCGCCAGGATCTCCTCCCATGTGTAGCAACCCTTGCCGTCCAACACATCATCCCAAGTCCATTCCTCCTTGTGCCGCTGTTGCCCGTTACCACGCCGCTTGGTCCTGTTGCGGTGGGTGATTCTGTAAGGGCGTTCGTCTGTAGGAGGAAGAGAAGCGGACCAAAGCGCAGCGTGGTGGTTATTCATGTTTTAATAAATCGCTACACATGAACAAACTAACAAAAACAAGAAATGTGAAAACGCAAAACAGTCCTATCCTGTGACACCAAACACAGTGACAGGAACAATCACCCACAAACACACAGTGAAACCCAGGCTACCTAAGTATGGTTCTCAATCAGAGACAACTAATGACACCTGCCTCTGATTGAGAACCATACTAGGCCGAAAACATAGAAATGCCCCAAAACACAGAAAAACAAACATAGACTGCCCACCCAACTCACGCCCTGACCATACTAAATAAATACAAAACAACAGAAATAGAGGTCAGAACGTGACAACCAGTTATACTGTATTGTACAAATTGAATGTAACTAAGCTGATGGTGGTATTACAATATATTCAAATCTATATTTGCAATTTTACCTTTGTGTTTATGCAACATTCGTGTGTTGCAAATGGGCTTTAAAACCTCTTTGGGATAGGCGGGGTGCAAATGTCTCAACTGGCCAATTGCCAGGGAAAATGCAGAGTGCCAGATTCAAATAAAATACTATAAAATTCAAACTTTCATTAAATCACACATGTAAGATACTCAATTAAAGCTACACTCGTTGTGAATCCAGCCAACATGTCAGATTTTAAAAATGCTTTTCGCCGAAAGCATAAGAAGCTATTATCTGATGATACCACCAGCAGTAAACAAAGTGGTTAGCATATTTCAACCCTGCAGGCGCTACACAAAACGCTGAAATAAAACATAAAACATGCATTACCTTTGACAAGCTTCTTTTGTTGGCACTCCAATATGTCCCATATATATCCAAAATGTCCATTTATAAGGAGCGTTTGATCCAGAAAAAAAACAGCTTACAAAAAACGCAATGTCACTACAAAATATTTCAAAAGTTGCCTATAAACTTTGCCAAAATATTTCAAACTACTTTTGTAATACAACTTTAGGTATTTTAAAACGTTAATAGTCAATCAAATTGTAGACGGGGCTATCTGTGTTCAATACTGGAATGAAAACAAACCAGCACTGCTTTTCACGTCTTGCGCAACTCACAAAAGTGTTACCCAGTTCCGAGTTGGCCTACTTCTTCATTGCACAAAGGAATAACCTCAACCAAATTCAGGTTTCAATTTCAATTTCAATTTCAATTCAAAAACAGGTTCCTATGAAATATCCCTTGGCAATGACAATTCAGGGAACAGAGAGGGGGAAAAAAAAGAAATTCTGAACAGTTAGTCCTCGGGGCTTTGCCTGCTACATAAGTTCTGTTATACTCACAGACATGATTCAAACAGTTTTAGAAACTTCAGAGTGTTTTCTATCCAAATCTATGAATAATATGCATATCTTATATTCTTGGCATGAGTAGCAGGAAGTTGAAATTGGGCACGCTATTTATCCAAAAGTTAAAATTCTGCCCGCTAGCCCCAAAAGGTTTTTAAATACATGCCAAATCTCACATCTCCTTCTCTGACTCAAGTTTCATTGACTGTAGTTTGTTATTTTCTTTGCAGGTGGCAAGTGTGTACTTTTAAAACTATTTAGAGGATTGGAGTCTTGGGACACTTGTTTTCATAGTCAGCCTAGCAGTCTTGTCAGCCACAGGGTCTTAGTCCTACCTGCCCTGGGGCTTTGACATCCCCTTATCCTTCCTGACCTCTCCACCTGGGCCTAGCCAGCAGCCATAGGACTTGTCCTGTCAAGTACACATCATTCAACTTGCTCTGGTGTCACCTAATAGGGCCAGATATACAATATCCCTTTGGAGCAGAGTTAGACTGTTCAACAGAGACAAAAGCAATTTGTTAACTACAGTGCCTTGCAAAAGTATTCATCCCCCTTGGTGTTTTTCCTATTTTGTTGCATTACAACCTGTCATTTAAATACATTTTTATTAGGATTTCAGGTAATGGACATACACAAAATAGTCCAAATTGATGAAGTGAAATGAAAAAAGTGATGTGTGCATATGTATTCACCCCCTTTGCTATGAAGCCCCTAAATATGATCTGGTGCAACCAATTACCTTCAGAAGTCACATAATTAGTTAAATAAAGTCCACCTGTGTGCAATGTAAGTGTCACATGATCTGTCACATGAGCTCAGTATATATACACCTGTTCTGTAAGGCCCCAGAGTCTGCAACACAACTAAGCAAGGGGCACCACCAAGCATGCTGCACCATGAAGACCAAGGAGCTCTCCAAACAGGTCAGGGACACAGCTGTGGAGAAGTACATATCAGGGTTGGGGTAAAAAAACATATGAAACTTTGAGCATCCCATGGAGCACCATTAATTCCATTATTAAAAAATGGAAAGAATATGGCACCACAACAAATCTGCCAAGAGAGGGCCGCCCACCAAAACACACGGACCAGGCAAGGAGGGCATTAATCAGAGTGGCAACAAAGAGACCAAAGATATCCCTGAAGGAGCTGCAAAGATCCACAGCGGAGATTGGAGTACCTGTCCATAGGACCACTTTAAGCCTTACACTCCACACAGCTGGTCTTTACGGAAGAGTGGCCAGAAAAATGCCATTGCTTAAAGAAAAAAATAAGCAAACACGTTTGGAAGACTCTCTAAACATATGGAAGAAGGTACTCGAGGTGATGAGAGATTTTTGGCCATCAAGGAGAATGCTATGTCTGGCGCAAACCCAACACTTCTCATCACACCGAGAATACTATCCCCATAGTGAAACATGGTGGTGGCAACATCATGCTGTGGGGATGTTTTTCATCGGTAGGGACTGGGAAACTGGTCAGAATTGAAGGAATGATGGATGGAGCTAAATACAGGGAAATTCTTGAGGGAAACCTGTTTCAATTTTCCAGAGATTTGAGACTGGGATGGAGGTTCACCTTCCAGCAGGACAATGACCCTAAGCATACTGCTAAAGCAACACTCGAGTGGTTTAAGGGGAAAACATTTAAATGTCTTGGAATGGCCTAGTCAAAGCCCAGATCCCAATCAAGTTGAGAATCTGTGGTATGACTTAAATATTGCTGTACACCAGCGGAACCCATCCAACTTGAAGGAGCTGGAGCAGTTTTGCCTTGAAAAATGGGCGAAATCCCAGTGGCTAGATGTGCCAAGAGGCATACCCTAAGAGGCTTGCAGCTGTAATTGCTGCAAGAGATGGCTCTACAAAATATTGACTTTGGGTGGGCGGGGGGTGAATAGTTATGCTCGCTCAGGTTTTTCTGTTTTTTTGTCTTATTTCTTGATTGTTTCACAATCTAAAATATTTTGCATCTTCAAAGTGGTAGGCATGTTGTGTAAATCAAATGATACAAACCCCCCCAAAATCCATTTTAATTCCAGGTTGTGAGGTAACAAAATAGTAAAAATGCCAAGGGGGGTGAAACCCACGAACCGAAAGGTGTACAGTACAGTATGTGGTAGTCCAGTCAGATCTCTTGCATTTAGATTAAATAGTTCACATTACATGGGAATCCATTTTTTTGTGTTTGGAAATGATTGCAATAAGAGCGCTCTGTTCTGCCTGACTGCTGCAGCCGGGATGGCTCCATTAACGCTATCAAGCCCATTTAACCCAGTTACCACTCACACAGCGAATGAACGTTATAACACTTTCTAGATGTACGCCTGATCCAGGTGTGCCTATCTCTGACCCACTCTCCCCTTTCCCTGACCCATTCTCCCTTATCTCTGACCCATTCTTCCCTATTTCTGACCCACTCTCCCCTTTCCCTGACCCACTCTCCCTTTTCCCTGACCCATTCTCCCCTATCTCTGACCCACTCTGCCCTTTCCCTGACCCATTCTCCCCTATCTCTGACCCACTCTCCCCTTCCCTGATCCATTCTCCACTATCTCTGACCCACTCTCCCCTTTCCCTGACCCATTCTCCCCTATCTCTGACCCACTCTCCCCATTCCCTGACCCATTCTCCCCTTTCCCTGACCCACTCTCCCCTTTCCCTGACCCATTCTCCCCTTTCCCTGACCCATTCTCCCCTTTCCCTGACCCATTCTCCCCTATATCTGACCCTCCCTGCCCTTTTCTCTATACACGTGTTTCAAGGACATGGTTTCCAGAGTGAAGCACTGCACTGGCTGGAGCTAATAGACCTTGAATGTGAAATGTTCCAGAGGAGTGTGCTCCTCAGTGTGAAGCATGGCAGGCCCTGATTAGGGAAGTGACAGTCCGAACACCCAGAAGAATGACTTTGATTGTTCTGCTCGGAGCCAGAGAAAAGGGAGGGCTTGAGGGATGAATCTCTTTCTATCCAGTCATTCAAGCGTTTTCATGGTGCATATTGCAATAACAATTTATCCTTGAAGACATTGGGTCTGTTTCTAGGCTGCTTGGTGTCTGGTGTCACAAGACAACTTCTGGGACCAGAAATGTGTCTTTGTAATGGAAAGTGCTGTGCAAGCCAGCAGTTACTCTTTAAAACGATGTTGTTGTTTCTTTCCGGAGTAGGCTTTTGAATTAGATCAACTGACTGAGACCAAAGAGATGCTGCATGTTTAAGAAAGCAAACACACAATCCCATGGAGGTCATATTTACATCAGTTTGAAGCTTGTCATCAAAAGGTCTACCTTTAGAAGAACAAACAGGTTCCTCATTCCCATCTGGTGGCTGCTTGACTTCAGCGTCAAGAAGCAGATCTAGGATAGCTCACGTTGTGGCAGTATTTTTCCTTCTTTTAGAAGTGCTTGTTGCCATGAAATAGAGGAACTGTGTGACTACAGCCAGGGTGCTCTCAACTGGTTATTTGTCTACATTTGATGTTGGTATTATCGGTGAATCTACATGAAACAATTTTTCTTTAATGATCTAAATGTTTGACGCCGTAGCCTACAGTGTAATTAATGTACTTTCTTGTTGATTATCTCACAGCAAAAATGTTTCCCCATTGGCCATTTTCTTTTGAAGGTAAATGGCCTGTTGTTTGCTTGTGAGAGACCCCATTTGCTGTGACTTCTAGCTACTTTTCCATTTAGTGGCGTTTCCGTTAGTATAAATTGAATTGTATTGAGTCCATCGGTTTTATATGACGTCGCGGCAGCTGTGCACTGGGTAACATTTAGCTTAGGGCTATCCATTTCATTCTCTACAAGGTTCATGTTGGAAATTATTTCACCTCACACTTTTATATAGCCAAACCCAAGCAGCCTCAATGATTCTTGACCTTTAAACACATGACCGCAGGTGACTACTTCAGAATTGTTTAAATCCACATCTTTATATGAACACAGGGGCAAATCTCTAGCCAGCAGACAACACTTTTAAGATCAAGTGAGTCTTTCCATGTACTTCACAGGCTCAGTGAAGCAGGGCAATAAGATGCCTGTGCTTTAGAGGAATGTGTACTATATATGCGTCTTATTTTCCCATTGATCCCAACAATGTTTGTATATGTAAGATTTCAGCCATGCCAAAGCTTAGGAATGGAGATGAGTTGCTTGGCTTTTTGCTCCTTGAAGTCTTGAAGGATATGACATGAGCCCGGTGCCTCGTGAAGTAGGTCATGCGGGTCCCCTGATATAGTTTTTCATCCTGTCTGTGATAGTAAGGATTACCAAATATTTTTCTCTCTCTGTGAGGTGAATGTCATTCTTTTTCCCGCTCACCTCAAACGGAGACAGCCACGACCGAAAGCACCACTCCCTCCTTATCCCTTCGTTTACCTGACCACTTCAAAAAGCAATGAATTGTCAAGACACTCCCTGAGATGAGGTCAAACATACAGCACAGGCACTCTTTATTACCATAAATGTCAGTGGTCCTCTTCATCTTCCACATACTGTTATTGCACCGGTGGAAATGTCAAATGTATTTGCAACAGTCATAACACCATGATGGGCCCTCAGCTCAGAAAACTGCACTGTCAAATATAATCTACAAATGAGGAAGTATTTCTATGAACCTATTACTGTGTGATCTATTTCACGCAGTGTGGAAGAAGAAGAAGAAGCAGAAGCAGCTATCAAGGCACAAGGCGAGACCCAAATGCAGACACAGGAGGCAGATTGTTAGTCTTGTTAGTCTTACGATGTTTATTAATTCAAAGGAGTAGGCAAGGGAATGGTCGTGGACAGGCAAAAAGGTCACAACCAGATCAGAGTCTAAGAGGTACAGCGTGGCAGCCAGGCTCATGGTGAGGGCAGACAGAATGGTCAGGCAGGCGGGTACAAAGTCCAGAAACAGGCATGGGTCAAAACCGGGTGACTAGAAAAAAAGAATGCAAAAAGCAGGAGAACGGGAAAAACGCTGGTTGACTTGGAAACATACAAGATGAACTGGCACAGAGAGAAATGAAACACAGGGATAAATACACAGGGGAAAATAAGCGACACTTGGAGGGGGTGGAGACAATAACAGGAACAGGTGAAACAGATCAGGGTGTGACAGTACTGGGATCGCTGGGACAGGATGGCCTCCACTCCAACATCCGAAGCATCCACTTCCACCACAAATTGACGCAAGGGGTTTGAATGGATGAGGATGGGTGCTGTTGTGAATCAATGCTTCAGGTCCACAAAGGCTTTGTCGACAGCTGGAGACCATTTGAACGGTACCTTGGGGAGGTGAGTGCTGAGAGGTGGGCCGCCATGGTGCTGTAATCCCAAATGAAACAGCAGTAGAAGTTCGCAAAACCAACAAACCGTTGCAACTGCATCCTGGACATTGGTTGAGGCCAATCCAGCCCTGCTTTCACCTTTCCAGGATCCATCTAAACATTGCCCTCAGCAATGACATATCCCAGAAAGTTGATAGAAGAGTGCTGGAAGTCACACTTCATGGCTTTCACAAACAATTGGTTCTCCAGGAGGCACTGACGGACCTGTCTGACATGGAGTACATGTTCTAGGTTAGATCGGGAAAAAAAACAGGATGTCATCTTGGTAGACAAACAAACCGGATTAGCATGTCCCGAAGCATATCATTGACCAAAGCCTGGAAGACAGTGTCGATGGTGAGTCCAAATGGCATGACCTGGCACTCATAATGTCCACTGGCTGTGTTGAAGGCCGTCTTCCACTCATCCCCCTTGCGTATCCGAACCAGGTGGTAGGCATTCCGAAGGTCCAACTTGGAAAACATGGTAGGGCCCTGGAGAGGTTTAAACTGCGAGGAGAGGTAGGAGGTACCGATTTTTGACAGTGATATCGTTAAGTCCTCGGTAGTCAAGGCACTGGCGCAGGGTCTTGTCCTTCTTCTCCACAAAGAAAAACCCTGCGCTGGCAGGAGATGCAGAAGGACGGACTGCCCCAGTGGCCAGTGGCCTCTATGTACTCCTCCATAGCTTTGGTCTCTGGTCCGGACAGAGAATACAACCAACCCCGAGTAGTGCCTGGGAGAAGGTCAATGGCACAATCATAAGGATGGTGCGGGGGATGGGAAGTAGCATGTGCTTTACGGAACACTTCCAGGAGGTCATGGTATTCAGTAGGAATAGCAGAGTCATCCACAGTCTTGCTAACATCCTGAGACGGACGACTTGGGGAAGGCTGTGCTGCTTGAAGGCAGTGGGAATGGCAAAAAGGACTCCAACCCAGGATGGAGCTTGTGGTCCAGTCAATCACAGGATTGTGTTTTTGTAGCCAGGAAAATCCCAACACAACCGGAACATGGGGAGATGGGGAGATTACCAGAAACCGGTAAGTGAACGGGCACAATACTATGGGTGACTTCCCCTATAGAGCGTCCGTCCAATGCCCTAGCATCCATGGGCACAGAGGCTGAGTGGGAATACCAAGCTCCGAAGCTATCGTGGCATCCATAAGACATTCATCAGCCCCAGACTCAATGAGCACTCGGAGAGACTTAGATTTGTCTCCCCACAGAACAAGCACAAAAAGGGGTGAGTGGGTGATGGGAGTTAGGGAACTCCCAGTCTGACTCGCCATGTACTGGTACCGACTAGAGACAAGGGTTTCCTAATAGGGCAGGTAGCTATAAAATGTCCTGCCCCTCCACAGTACAGACAACAGTTGTTATTCATCCTCCGTGAGCGCTCCCAAACTGATAGCCTAATTCTTCCCAACTGCATAGGCTCAGGAGTATCCGACTCACCCGTCGTAGATTCACGAGAGAGCTCTGGTGATTCGACTCCTCTCGGAAGAGCAGCCTTTGGAAACTTCTGGATTCCATAGGAGGTGAACGCGCCATATCCCGTGCACGAGTGTGCCCGTTACCAGACTTCCTCTCACTCTTGCGTTCCCTTAGGCGTACATAAATTTAAATGGTTAAGGTGATAAGAGAATCGAGGTCCACTGTCAGTTCCCGAGCGGCTACCTCATCCTTTACCTCCTCAGATATTCCGTGCAGAATAAGTAACGAAAAGATACTTTGGATTCCAGGCACTTTCGGCGGCCAACGTGCGTAGTCTGCCACACTACTTGAGTTGTAAGTCAAGCAGTTTGCTGGCCACCTTTCTCCCGGAAACCGGAGACTCAAAGTTCTCACCTCTGTCACGAATTCCTGTAAATGACCGCAAATGGCAGATAGTGGTACCCAAACTGACGTAGCCCAGGACAGCGCCCTTCCCGACATTAGCATAATTATATACTCTATCTTTGATCAGTCTGAAAACTAAGATGGCTGTAGCTAAAAAATAAGCGAGTACTGAGAAAGAAAACCCTGGCAGGTACCAGGATTCCCCGAATATCGTTCTGGAGGTGGTAAGCGGGGTTCACGGGGAGTCGGGGTAGGCTGTACAAACTCACCACAAAAAGGGAAAAAATTACTGGGTGATTGTGGTTTTTCAGAGGTGGCAGACAGTCTGAGCTAATTCCCTGATTTGCTCCATAATAGCCTTTAACCCATGATCATGGCATTCTGTCAAGGAACTGAGCCCTTCCAAAAGGCCATGTAGCAAGTCCTGATGTCTCCCAATGGTGGCTCCCTCTAGGGAGACAGCTTGGTGGAGCTGGTCCAAGTCTGCTTGGCCTGCCATGGCCAGTTCATACTATCAAGGCACAGACCCAAATGCAGATACAGGAGGCAGATGGTTGGAGTCTTACAATGTGTATTAATCCAAAGGGGTAGGCAAGGGAATGGTCATGGACGGGCCAAAAGGTCAAAACCAGATCCGAGTCTAGGAGGTACACATCGGCAGATAGGCTTGTGGTCAAGGCAGGCAGAATGGTCAGGCAGGAGGGTACTAAGTCCTGAAACAGGCAAGGGTCAAAACCGGGAGGACTAGAAAAAAGAGAATGCAAAAATCAGGAGAATGGGAAAAACGCTGGTTGACTTGGAAACATACAAGACGAACTGGGGGCGAGAGAAGGGAAACACAGGGATAAATACACAGGGGAAAATAAGCGACCCCTCGAGGGGGTGGAGACAATAACAGGAACAGGTGAAACAGATCAGGTTGTGACACTAAGTGTCTCTGAGCGTGGTATGATCGTGGTTGCCAAGAGCACCAGTTCCAGTAACTCAGAAAAGGCAGGCCTTCTGGGCTTTTCACATATGACAGTGTCTACGGTTTACAGAGAATGGTGCAATAAATAAAAAACATCCAGTCAGTCCTGTGTTCGAAAACAGCTTGTTGATGAGAGAGGTTGAAGGAGAATGGCAAGAATCATGCAAGCAACCAGGGACGACAGGTAGCTTAGTGGTTAGAGCTTTGGGCCGGGAACCGAAAGGCTGCTAGATCGAATCCCAGAGGGGACAAGGTAAAAGCCTGTTGTTCTGCCCCTGAACAAGGCAGTTAACCCACTGTTCCTAGGCTGTCATTGTAAATAAGAATTTGTTCTTATCTGACTTGCCTAGTTAAATAAAGGTTAAGTAAATAAACAGGGGGGCAACTAACATGCAAATAATGGCGTGTAGAATGATGTCTCGGAATGCACAACCGGTTGGTCATTGTCATGGATGGTCTGTTGCAGTAGATGCACACCGGGTTCAATACTATCAGCTAAAAACAAGAAGAAGCAGGTTCAGTGGGCATACGATTACCAAAACTGGACAATTGAGGAGTGGAAAAACATCTCCTGGTCCGACGAATCCCGGTTCCTGTTGTGTCATGCTGATGGCTGTGTCCATCGGTATATGCTGGTGTAGGGAATGTTTTCCTGGTACACGTTAGGTCCCTTATTACCAATTGAGCAACATTTGAACACCACATCTTGTAGAATCCATGCTCAAAGAATTCAGACTGTTCTGGAGACAAAAGGTACTTGATGGGTGTACCTAATACACTGGCCACTGAGTGTGTATGAATAATGCTGAAAGTTATATAATTGTCTTTCAGTTGTGGTAAGAGAACTTTGCTGCTATTTTTCGTGCTTGAATTGGTTTCAATGCTGCATACGTTTTCAGAGAGCCAAGGTGGCAATATCCTTTATGCATAATGATAACTCTAAATGCATAAATTGAATTTGTTCCCTGACTGCATGTTTGTGTGCGGTCCGACGGAAGCCTATCTAGAGTGACATGCGGGGTGAAAGCAGGGTACCGGTGGAAGTCATTCAGAACTCATTGGCATTCCCCGTCGCCCGGCTCAATGGCTCTACGGGTACACTGATCTGGGAGGGGGCAATTTTAACAAGGGCAAGGAAGCCTTGGAACCAACAGGGCTCCCTGCTGAATAGCACATAATGGCTGTGAGCTACTGCAGTATCGCTGCATGGGTGGCACTCAGGGGAAACTCTCAGTAGGAAATCAATGCCTAAGTGCTTTAGTAGGTCTACTATCTATGAAGTGGAATGATATCAAATTACATGGCCAAGGTGGCCCTCCAATGTTACTCTCTCTTCTGTTACATTTTCTCAAGTAGGCACACTCATCCACCTAGCAATATTACATTTAGATGGATTGTAGTTACAGTGCTTTCAGAAAGTGTTCATCCCTTTGACTCATTCCATATTTTTGTTGCGTTACAGACTGAATTCAAAATGTTTGTTTTTTCCCACACCCATCTTCACACAATACCCCATAATGACAAGGTGAAAACACATTTTTAGATTTTATTGAAAATGAAACACAGAATAGAGTCAATACATGTTACAATCACCTTTGGTAGCAATCAGTGGTGTAAAGTACTTAGGTAGAAATACTTGAAAGTACTAATTAAGTAGTTTTTTGGGGTATCTGTACTTTACTTTACTACTTGTATTTTTTAACAACTTTTATTCCTAAAGAAAATATTGTATTTTTTACTCCATACATTTTCCCTGACAACCAAAAGTACTTGTTACATTTTGAATCATTAGTAGGACAGGAAAATTGTCAAATTCACACACTTATCAAGAGAACACGTGATCATCCCTACTGCCTCTGGCCTGGTGGGCTCACTAAACACAAATGTATTTTTTGTAAGTAATCTCTGAGTGTTGGAGTGTGCCGTCTACCTTGCTTAATGTAAGGAATTTTAAGTAATTTATACTTTTACTTTTAATACTTAAGTATATTTTAGCAATTACATTTACTTTTGATACTTAAGTATATATAAAACCAAATACATAGACTTTTACTCAAGTAGTATTTTACTGGCTGAATTTCACTTTTATTTGAGTAACTTTTAAGGTATCTATTCTTTTACTTAGGTATGACTATTGTGTATTTTTTCCACCACTGCTAGCGATTATAGGTATGAGTTTTACTGTGTAAGTCTCTAAAAGCTTTGCACACCTGGATTGTAAATATTTGTGTCACATCCTGATCTCTTTCACCTGTCTTTGTTATTGTCTCTACTCCCTCCAGATGTCGCCAATCTTCCCCATTATCCCCTGTGTATTTATACCTGTGTTCTCTGTTTGTCTGTTGCCAGTTCGTCTTGTTTGTTCAAGTCAACTAGCGTTTTGTGTCTCAGCGCCTGCTTTTGCCAGTCTCTCTTTTCACGCCCTCCTGGTTTTGACCTTTGCCTGTCCTGACACCGAGCCTGCCTGCCGACCTGTACCTTTGCTCCCTCTGGATTCCCGACCTCTGCCTTTCCCTGACCCTGAGACTGCATGCCGCCAGGTACCGTTGCCCCACCTATGGTTTACTGACCCCTGCCTGCCTTGACCTATCTATTGCCTGCCCTGTTGGAATATTAAACTATTGTTTATTCAATGTGGTCTGCATCTGGGTCTTACCTCCATACCTGATAATTTGCTAATTATTATTTTTAAATTCTTCATGCTCTGTCAAATTGGTTATTAATCATGGCTAGACAGCCATTTTCAAGTCTTGCCATAGATTTTCAAGCCGATTTAAGTCAAAACTGTAACTAGGCCACATACAATGTTGTCTTGGTAAGCAACTCCAGTGTGTATTTGGCCTTGTTTTAGGTTATTGTCCTGCTGCAAGGTGACTTTGTCTCCCAGTTTCTCTTGGAAAGCAGACTGAACCAGGTTTTCCTCTAGGACTTTGCCTGTGTGTCACTCTATTCCATTTATTTTTATCCTAAAAAACTCCCTTGTCAATGACAGGCATACCCATAACTGAGTGGTACTCAGTGATGGGGTATTGTGTGTAGGCCAGTGACGTAATAAATGTTAAATGTTAAATTCAGGCTGTAACACAACAAAATGTGGAAAAATGCAAGGGTTGTGAAAACTTTCTGAAGGAACTGTATGTACAATACCAGTCAAAGGTTTGGACACACCTACTCATTCAAGGGTTTTTCTATATTTTTACTATTTTCTACATTGTAGAATAATAGTGATGACATCAAAACTATGAAATAGCACATATGGAATCATGTAGTAACCAAAAATGTGTTAAACAAATAACAATACAAGTCAAAGTAATAAGCCTTTGCTTTGATGACAGTTTTGCACACTCTTGGCATTCTCTCAACTAGCTTCATGAGGAATGCTTTTCCAACCATCTTCAAAGAGTTCCCACATATGCTGAGCACTTCTTAGCTGCTTTTCCTTCACTCTGAGGTCCAACTCATCCCAAGCCATCTCAATTGGGTTGAGGTTGGGTGATTGTGGAGGCCAGGTCTTCCGATGCAGCACTCCATCCCTCTCAGCCTGGAGGTGTGTTTTGGCCTCTCATTGACCTCTTGAAAAACAAATCATAGTCCCTCTAAATGCAAACCAGATGGGATGGCATATCATTGTAGAAGGCTGTGGTAACCATGCTGGTTAAGTGTGCCTTGAATTCTAAGTAAATCACAGACAGTGTCACCAGCAAAGAGGCCCCACCCCATCACAGCTCCTCCTCCATGCTTCACGGTGGGAACAGCACATGCGGAGATCACCCGCTTACCTACACTGCATCTAACAAAGACACGGCGGTTGAAACCAAAAATCTCTCATTTGGACTAATTTCCACCGATCTAATGACCATTGCTTATATTTTTTAGCCCAAGCAAGTCGCTTCTTCTTATTGGTGTCCTTTAGTAGTGGTTTCTTTGCAGCAATTTGACCATGAAGGCCCGATTCACGCAGTGTCCTCTGAACAGTTGATGGTGAGATGTGTCTGTTGAACTTGAACTCCATGAAGCATTGATTTGGGCTGCAATCTAAGGTGCAGTTAACTCTAATGAACTCATCCTCTGCAGCAGAGGTTACTATGGGTCTTCCTTTCCTGTGGCGGTCCTCATGAGAGACAGTTTCATCATAGCGCTTGAAGAAACTTTAAAAGTTCTTGAAATTTTCCGCATTGACTGACATTCATGTCTTAAAGTAGTGATGGACTGTAATTTGTCTTTGCTTATTTGAGCTGTTCTTGCCATAATATGGACTTGGTCTTTTACCAAATAGGGCTATCTTCTGTGTACCACCCATAACTTGTCACAACACAACTGATTGGCTCAAACACATTAAGAAGGAAAGAAATTCCACAAATTAAATTTTAACAAGGCACACCTTTTAATTGAAATGCATTCCAGGTGACTACCTCATGAAGCTGGTTGGGAGAATGTGAAGAGTGTCCAAAGAGTGTGCAAAGGGTGGCTATTTGAATAAATTCAAATATAAATTATGTTTTGATTTGTTGAACACTTTCTTAGTTAGTACATGATTCTATGTATGTTATTTCATAGTGTTTGTCTTCACTATTATTCTATAATGTAGAAAATAGTAAAAAATAAAGAAAAACCCTTGAATGAGGAGGTGTGTCCAAACGTCTGACTGTTACTGTATGTTAAAACAGAATAGCTGGATATGCATATCATTCAATTTCACCAATATTTTGGTTCTGAAGAAATCTTCTTATTTTACATTGCCTCACATTTTGAGCTTTTTGCTTCCTTCCAAAATGTTTTGGCTGCAAAAGAAAAGAATAAGACAAGATGTGACTGGCCTCTGCCACATAATTAGAAGCAGATGGTCAAGTTGAGTGAGGTAATAAGGTATAGAGAAGCTGATTGAATGGCACTTGAGAATTGACAGAGACAAATTGCAGTCTTAATTATAGCTAGTCATTTGTGTTTTAATCAGCATGAAGTGTATATCAATTAATAATAACAATACTTCCTTTTGTATAGTTATTTTCATTATAGAGAGAATCTCAAATATGCTGTAAAAACTAACAGAACAAATGTATATAAATGGCATTAAAAGCGTATCCACATCTTTGAAAATACATTCGAGACCGCTTCCAAGTAGACACAATCAAGTTTTAAAATGTCTGTTCTTCTTGAATGTTGAATGGTCTTGATGACAGATTCATTTCCCCCATACTGCATCTCACAGACACCTAATCTATTTAATCAGATATATTGTTTGACTTTAAACATGATGATATACAGTATGTGGAAGCAGTAGCAACCAGGCTTTTATGATCTTTTGCCATTTTCTGATTTGTGGCCCCGGAGGACATAAAAAGGCTCCTATTGTAGTAGCTACGGGTGTTTGAGCAGAGAGGTGGGCTCAGTGTCTAATCCCCACTGTGAACAGGAGACGCTAACCGAGCTAGCTCTGTGATCCAGGATTACTGTGTGCTGAGGGCATCTCATCCTCCCTCCAAGCCCTGATCCCTTTCCCTCTCCACCCGAGCGTTAGGCCCTGGCTGACTGTCATTGTAAAGACTGCTAGTGGTCAGCGTGCAGAGGTAATTAACCGGGGACAGGACAGCTGAAGCTTCTGTGTCCCAGCAAGCCTGAGATTGTGAAACCAGGCAAAGGCAGAGCGGAGTACAGGTGAAGCCCACATCTACATACGTGGTGGTGGTCACATGACAGGTGCAGAGTATGATATCACCTAACAGAAGATAGGACAGGATGATATTCGAACCTACTGTGATGTATCATCCAATAACCAACCTGCAGTAATCTACAGTGCCTTGCGAAAGTATTCGGCCCCCTTGAACTTTGCGACCTTTT
This sequence comes from Oncorhynchus mykiss, assembly GCF_057628025.1. Classification (NCBI taxonomy): domain Eukaryota; kingdom Metazoa; phylum Chordata; class Actinopteri; order Salmoniformes; family Salmonidae; genus Oncorhynchus; species Oncorhynchus mykiss. The sequence goes on from NC_143029.1 coordinate 17,768,441, forward strand.
GCCACATTTCAGGCTTCAAACATAAAGATATAAAACTGTATTTTTTTGTGAAGAATCAACAACAAGTGGGACACAATCATGAAGTGGAACGACATTTATTGGATATTTCAAACTTTTTTAACAAATCAAAAACTGAAAAATTGGGCGTGCAAAATTATTCAGCCCCTTTACTTTCAGTGCAGCAAACTCTCTCCAGAAGTTCAGTGAGGATCTCTGAATGATCCAATGTTGACCTAAATGACTAATGATGATAAATACAATCCACCTGTGTGTAATCAAGTCTCCGTATAAATGCACCTGCACTGTGATAGTCTCAGAGGTCTGTTAAAAGCGCAGAGAGCATCATGAAGAACAAGGAACACACCAGGCAGGTCCGAGAGACTGTTGTGAAGAAGTTTAAAGCTGGATTTGGATACAAAAAGATTTCCCAAGCTTTAAACATCCCAAGGAGCACTGTGCAAGCGATAATATTGAAATGGAAGGAGTATCAGACCACTGCAAATCTACCAAGACCTGGCCGTCCCTCTAAACTTTCAGCTCATACAAGGAGAAGACTGATCAGAGATGCAGCCAAGAGGCCCATGATCACTCTGGATGAACTGCAGAGATCTACAGCTGAGGTGGGAGACTCTGTCCATAGGACAACAATCAGTCGTATATTGCACAAATCTGGCCTTTATGGAAGAGTGGCAAGAAGAAAGCCATTTCTTAAAGATATCCATAAAAAGTATTGTTTAAAGTTTGCCACAAGCCACCTGGGAGACACACCAAACATGTGGAAGAAGGTGCTCTGGTCAGATGAAACCAAAATTGAACTTTTTGGCAACAATGCAAAACGTTATGTTTGGCGTAAAAGCAACACAGCTGAACACACCATCCCCACTGTCAAACATGGTGGTGGCAGCATCATGGTTTGGGCCTGCTTTTCTTCAGCAGGGACAGGGAAGATGGTTAAAATTGATGGGAAGATGGATGGAGCCAAATACAGGACCATTCTGGAAGAAAACCTGATGGAGTCTGCAAAAGACCTGAGACTGGGACGGAGATTTGTCTTCCAACAAGACAATGATCCAAAACATAAAGCAAAATCTACAATGGAATGGTTCAAAAATAAACATATCCAGGTGTTAGAATGGCCAAGTCAAAGTCCAGACCTGAATCCAATCGAGAATCTGTGGAAAGAACTGAAAACTGCTGTTCACAAATGCTCTCCATCCAACCTCACTGAGCTCGAGCTGTTTTGCAAGGAGGAATGGGAAAAAATGTCAGTCTCTCGATGTGCAAAACTGATAGAGACATACCCCAAGCGACTTATAGCTGTAATCACAGCAAAAGGTGGCGCTACAAAGTATTAACTTAAGGGGGCTGAATAATTTTGCACGCCCAATTTTTCAGTTTTTGATTTGTTAAAAAAGTTTTAAATATCCAAAAAATGTCGTTCCACTTCATGATTGTGTCCCACCTGTTGTTGATTCTTTACAAAAAAATACAGTTTTATATCTTTATGTTTGAAGCCTGAAATGTGGCAAAAGGTCGCAAAGTTCAAGGGGGCCGAATACTTTCGCAAGGCACTGTAAGTACAGTAGCAGTAGCTAGATTTAATTAGAAATGCTCAGACTTTCTTCTCATTTATACATTTACATTGAGTAAAATATACACTGAACAAAAATATATACGCAACATGCAATAATTTTGTAAGATTTTACTGAGTTACAGTTCATATAAGGAAATCAGTCAATTGAAATGAATTCATTCGGCCCTAATCTATGGATTTCACATGACTGGGAATAAATATATGCATCTGTTGGTCACAGATACCTTATAAAAAAGGGAGGAGTGTTTATATAAAAACCAGTCAATATTTAGTGTGACTACCATTTGTCACTTGCAGGGTGACACATCTCCTTCACATAGAGTTCATCAGGCTGTTGATTGTGGCCTGTGGAATGTTGTCCCACTCCTCTTCAATGGCTGTACAAAGTTGCTGTATATTGGCGGGAACTGGAACACGCTGTCATACACGTTGATTCAGAGCATCCCAAACGTGCTCAATGGGTGACATGTCTGATGAGTATGCAAACCATAGAAGAACAGACATTTTCAGCTTCCAGGAATTGTGTACAGAGCCGTGTGACATGGGGCTATGCATTATCATACTGTAACATGAGGTGATAGCGGCGAATTAATGGCACTACAATGGGTCTCAAGATCTCATCATTCTATCTCTGTACATTCAAATTGCCAATTGCGTTAGTTGTTGCTAGCTTTTGCCTGTCCACACCATAACACCACCTCCACCATGGGGCACACGTTGATATCAGCAAACCACTCACCCACACAACGCTATGCACACTGTCTGCCATCTGCCCAGTACATTTGAAACCAGGTGTGAAGAGCACAATCGAAGGTAAGAATTTTCCCACTGTTGTCGGTTACAACGTCGAACTACAGTCAGGTCAAGACCCTGGTGAGGATGACAAGCACGCAGATGCGCTTCCCTGAGACGGTTTCTGACAGTTTGTGAAGAAATTCTTTGATTGTGCAATCTCACAGTTTCATCGGCTGTCTGGGTGGCTGCTCTCAGACGATCCTGTAGGACAAAAAGCTGAATGTGGAGGTCCTGTATTGACGTGGTTACATGTGCTCTTCGGCTGTGAGGCTGGTTGGATGTACTGCCAAATTCCCTAAAACGATGTCGGAGGAAGCTTATGGTAGAGAAATTAACATTCAATTCACTGGCAACAGCTCTGGTGGACATTCCTGCAGTCAGTATGGCAATTGCATGCTCCCTCAAAACTTGAGTCTTTTGTGGCATTGTGTTGTGTGACAAAACTGCACATTATAGAGTGACCTTTTATTGTCTGTAGCACAAGGTGCACTTGTGTACTGATCATGCTGTTTAATCAGCTTCTTGATATGCCACACTTGTCAGGTGGATGGATTATCTTGGCAAAGGATAAAGGCTCACTAACAGGAATGTAAACAAATTTGTGCACACAATTTGAGAGAAATATACTTTTTTTTGCTCATGGAAAAATCCCGGGATCTTTTATTTCAGCTCATGAAACATGGGACCAACACTTTACATGCTGTGTTTATATTTTAGTTGATCATAGTTGGAGAGTTTTATCCCCATTTTGATGGATACTGTTTGACCTGCAAGTTTTTGAACAGTAAAAGTGAGAGGCATTTTTCTTCTCATACCTAGCTCTGGGGAGACTTAGCTCCTATCCTCTGCACATCTCAACAATCTACAGGAATGGATTAAATAGAGCAGAGAACCATTAAAGACCTGTACAAAGCCTTTGTGAAAATGAATCAAAAGGTCCAAAAACAATGAATTAGAAACAATGTTGTTGCGCTGTCAGGCAGAAGCCAGAGAAGTTATTTTTAAAGTTCAAAAAATGTTCCTGATTTCTTGTCATGAAATTGATAACGAAGGGCCATTTTAGGAGTCCCTCAACAAAACATGTTTCTTTAATACAGTTTGATTAGATATACACAAGGATAAAAGTGGCATGTGACACTGAACTTCAAATAATATGATAATCTCATCGGGGCCGATTCCGATTTAGGATTTTATGCCTTTCCTACCAACACCTTTTCTATGCACTTCTCAGACTTACTCTATTCAGTTGCGTAAAGGGCTTTGCCGGTATGGCTACCTTGAGTGCTCTGAATACATTTCATTCATCATCTGTAAACGCTTCACTTGATGCTAACATAATTTTTTTGTACATTTATCTTAAGCCATGCCTTAAAATACGGTGTACTTTTTAGTTAGAATTTTGTGGACAGACTCACTAGAAAACTGTATATCGTTCAGAAAGCCATGTACAGTGCCTTGCGAAAGTATTCGGCGCCCTTGAACTTTGCGACCTTTTGCCACATTTCAGGCTTCAAACATAAAGATATAAAACTGTATTTTTTTGTGAAGAATCAACAACAAGTGGGACACAATCATGAAGTGGAACGACATTTATTGGATATTTCAAACTTTTTTAACAAATCAAAAACTGAAAAATTGGGCGTGCAAAATTATTCAGCCCCCAGTTTTTGATTTGTTAAAAAAGTTTGAAATATCCAATAAATGTCGTTCCACTTCATGATTGTGTCCCACTTGTTGTTGATTCTTCACAAAAAAAATACAGTTTTATATCTTTATGTTTGAAGCCTGAAATGTGGCAAAAGGTCGCAAAGTTCAAGGGGGCCGAATACTTTCGCAAGGCACTGTACATATATGCATAATTGTCTCCGTTTCAGCACCAATTGGTAGATTAAAAAAATTGTCTGATCTTGTAGGTTATTTTGGTCCAGGAAAGTGTTTATGATTCATAAATAACATGTTTAGAGAGCCTTTATGTTCTGAAAATTACCACATTCAGTTCTTCAACCCATGGTAATGTTAGAAGATTAGTGTACATATAATTACTATAAGGAGAAAAGTGTACAACAGTAGACTATACCCTCATCTATTGCCTGCACCAACCATGGAACTATGTGATGACACAGCCAAGTAGTACTTCATGCTTTGGGTTCAAACTGTTATGGCTTGGCCTGAGCTCTGCTCCATAACAAATTATTAAACTCTTAGAAAAAAGGGTTCCAAAAGGGTTCTACGGCTGTCCCCATAGCAGAACCCTTTTTGATTCCAGATAGAACCCATTTTGGTTCCATGTAGAACTATTTTTGGTTCCATGTAGAGCCCTCTCTGGAAAGGGTTCTAAATGGAACACAAAAGGATTGTACATGGTACAAAAAGGGTTGTATATGGAATTAAAAAGGGGTTCTTCAAAGGGTACTCCTATGGGGACAGCCGAGGAACCCTTTTTGGTTCTAACCTTTTTTTCAGTTACTAATAATCCTCAGTAATAACAATTTGGCCATGATGGCGTTTACAGAGGAAGCAAAGAAAGTAATTTATTGGAATGATAATAATAGGAAACTAACAGTAAATTGGCAGTTATAATATGTGTGGTTATTAGACCTTCTGATGGTCGATACTGATAGTGACTAATATTTAACATGAAATAAATAAGAGACAGAGAAAGTCTGAGTAGTCTATAATTATGTAAGGACCGACGTTAGAGACGAGAAGCAAGTACAGGGAGTGAACATTTAATGGAAAACGGACATCAAACAAAACAAGAACAGCATCTGGACAGGGGGAACAAAATGACATGACGTCAATAATGCGACACGGGGAACAAAACTAAGGAACAAACAGATATAGAGGGGGAAATCAACAACGAGAAGGAGTCCAGCCGAGTCCAATGAGCGCTGATGCGCGTAATGATCGTGACAGGTGTACGTAATGAAGGGCAGCCTGGGGCCCTCGAGCGCCAGATAGGGGAAGCGTGATCAGGCGTGACAAATTAAGACATTCGAGAGAGCCCATATCTGCAAGCTAAAAGGCCGTACAATAAAAAGTCTGCATAATGGCACACAATGTCGTAAACTTTACTGTAGGAAAGTTGATATGGTTCAGTTTTGCTGACAGTTGACTGGTATCATATTTGTCAATAGATCTAGAATGAGTGTCATTTACAGTGCCTTCAGAAAGTATTCACAACCCTTAACTTAAGGCCTTCATTTAAACCTCCTGTTGTGTTTGTTTCATGTTAATTCATTCTGTGTTCCCGGTCCAAAATGACCACCCCATTATAGCTGATTATAAATCCATAAAAATCATATATTATCACCTAATGTTGTGTTAGATCTTTTTATCAACTTAAGTTCTTGTGAACATTACAAGTTTTGAACTTCTATTTGAACTTCTATTTGCTATTTATGGCCTGTAGGCCTCATTGACCTGAGCTCATACAACTTGTTTTTTAAAATAAAAAAAGCATAATGTATGGATTATTTTGACTATAACAAATACTCAGAGGAAACATATTGTGCTATTTATCACAGACTACTCCTCACCAGTATCATGATAAAAGATATGATCAAGACCCTCACATACAGTATATCGTTTGGTCATTGTGCTGCCACAGAATGAATTGTGAGCAAGACCTCAAAAAAACTTCATATACCAGAGCTACGAGAAAAGTTCTATATATTATTGAAACAATGTTGCGATTGTTTGTGAGAATGCCAACAAGTGTGGTTCCCGTGGGGGAAATATTCTATTGGGGAAAGGTTCCGGTGGGGGTTGCCATGGAAGCCAAGAAGGGGAGTGAGGTGTGTGTGTGCTCAAACATACATGCATGTGGGGGACTGGAAGAGGAAGTGTGTCCATCTGATGAATGTGCATGAACTAAATTTTATACACTAATTGTAGTCTCACCCATTCATTTCTAATGACCGGTCCACAGGTGTACTAAAGTTAAATAAAACACCCCAAATTCAATGAAAACCATCAAAATGTATTTTGGTGTTCAGATGCCCTGTGTGGACAAAGTCATGGAACCTAATGACAATCAGATTAAATAAACTAAATCTTTCAGAGAGAAAACTTGTAAATTGGTCCAATTCGAACGGAGCACAGTAGGAGGGTTAAAAAGGTTTAAGTGTAGACTGTGTCACTGGCGAAGGAATGATGTTTTTAGACATTTTTACTAATTCATTAAAAATGAAAACCTGAAATATCTTCAGTCAAAGTGTTTATCCCCTTTGTTATGGCAAGCCAAAATAAATTCAGGAGTAGAAATGTGCTTATCAAATCACATAATAAGTTGCATGGATATTGAATATGCCTTTGAGCATGGTGTATCAAGACTCAGGATATGACCCAGATGCAGACACATAGTAGTACAGTTCTCTGATCATTTAATATAAACACAGGGTAGGCAAAGGGCAGGTCGAGGACAGGCAGAGGTTTGTGATCAGGTCAAAGTCAGGCAGGTACAGGACGGCAGGCAGGCTAGGGGTCAGGGCAGGCAGAATGGTCAGAACCAGGAAAAAATAGGAAACAGAACTTGAGAAGCAAGAAGACGGGAAAGTGTGCTGGTAAGACCTGACAAAACAAGACAAACTGGCAACAGACAAACAGGGAACACAGGTATAAATACACAGGGGATAATGAGGCAGATGGGTGACACTTGAAGGGAGATGGAGACAAGCACAAAGACAGGTGAAACAGATCAGGAATTACTTTCCATTTATGCGCGCTTAACCCATGTATGCTGAACACCCCATAACAAATAAGCAATCAATCCCACAATTACTGCCTCTTCAAAATGAGAGACAAATATGACAAGCATGCTACTGACAGTGCTCAAGTGTATTTCATAACAGTGTTATGAGAGTTGTTATAAGTGGTGGTCATAAATCATCATGAACGTTCATTCAATTTGTTAAAGGAACACACTGGAAAATGGCCACTGAGACAATCAACAAGATTAAAACCCCTTTAAATGTCACTTAACAAAAGTTAGGACCTGCCACAATAATGATGCCCCACTGACAACCCTGTCAATACAATCGATAGTGTCTCCAACTGAATTATCCTGACTGTGAGGTTGCACAAGTCCCCTCAGCAGAGTGTGACATGGGTAATCACATTGGCTTAATTGGCTGCATCCATGTCTCCATCCCACACAATTGATCCATCAGTCCATTCACTTCACACAACACTGACCATCCATCCTGTACACTGATGGGTTCCCTAAGCCTGTAGCCCATGTTTCCACATTTCAGCCCATGTCCTTTTCTGATCATTAAAAGAGGTGTGGAGCTGTGGGCAACTCTGTATTGTTGTTTGATTCACAGGGCCCTGTAGTTTAGTCTCACTGCAGGTCGCTTGGCTCTGTCACCTCTATTGGGTAACCGCTAGGGGAATGGAATAGAGACTGTTCAACCAAAGACTAATGACATTACTGCACTGATAAACAACATGGACTGTGGCAAGCTTCTTTCTGCTTATTCTCGGGTTTCTTCCTCGTGCTTCTAATAAATATTAATGAAACAAATACAGAATTGAACTGTGCGTATTACACTGTCCTTGGGAGTCAAGGTTGTGGTTTTTCATAATAAAACAGCCCACTTTTTAATTAAGATGTTTTTTGTTGTGGTAAGACAAAAAAACAGATAAGAAAGAAAATGTCAAGGTGTGTGCAAATAGAGAGCTGCATGGAGAGAATGTACTGTAGCTTTCCAAACAAGGCAGTCGGATTAACATTCATTACATTACAGAATCCTGCAATGCATTTCACTTATACAGCACAATCTCTTATTAATAACACATCCGTGGGCTGCAAATGTATTAATTTCAGAAACTTTGATAGTGTCTTTGGCTTTCCATTTTGTGGTTGATCATGAATACAAATTCAATTCTAACAAATCTGTCCCCGTAGGGTTGCAAGGCAATTGGACCCTAGTTGGCATTTTGTTTGGCTCCTATGTAATTGGGAGTATGCATATTCCTGGCAACCCATACAGTAGTTAAAAAATATGCCATTTGGGAAATGGTTGAGAGAAGGACTCGCATGATAAACTGATTTAAAACCATTTTGTATTTCGTATTGTGAAATTATATTGCAGTGTAAACGTACCAGATACAGCCTTTCAGATCCACGGGTCCCTATAAACATCCAGGGGACTGTGAAATAAATCAAACTCTACATTCCAGGAATAAATAGAGGAGAGGGAGAACAAAGTGGTCCAGACACTCTGAACTCATTTCTCCCCTCCTTGGACCGTTGCCAAGTCCCCCCCACTTTACAATCTCCAAAACATGATACAAAAATAATTATCTGCAGCTGGTTTTGTCAAGAGGCAACTCCCTGATGTGTGTTTTCAAACATGCACACACGTGCGCTTAGTATGCCTCACCTTGATGCACTTGCTCTGTTTTCATGGCGATATGCGAACAGAGCGGCTGTTGAAATTACTGCAGCAGTTTGAGCTGAGGTAATCGAGTGGAACTAGCAGCAGCACAGGCACCTAAGATCCAGTATTCCCAGGAGCAGTGGCGGTTCTAGCTTGTATGGCTCCCTGGGCGAACCCCCCCCTGATTTTACTAATTGCATTAGTACTGTACAAAGTTAGAGGTGCGCTATTTGATAGATTCCCCCTACCTCGGGCTTCCAGTGGGGAGACCTGAGGTCAATCTACCCCCGCCCCCCTCCCCACCTTGTACTTCTGAGTGGGAGACCTTCCCAGGCAGTAGCCTGTCTAGCTCACAAACTAGAATCAGTGCGTCCACTCCGATAAGGTTAATTGACCCACAGTCCCACACGGTGACATGATATCATTGACGTGATGTGCAAATAAGCAATAGAAAACTGATCGCGCAAATGTCACCATTCCAAATGTTTTGGTGTTGGCGGCCTATGCCGCCCCTAGCAAGATGTCGCAATGTGTGGCTGCCTATGTCGCCTATACCTAAATCCGCCACTGCCCAGGAGCTGCATAAAGCATTTTCTCCCCTGTATAGAAATGGAAACATCCTACAGGAGACCCAGGAAGCACATTTGAAATTCAGCCATGATTTCGTTCCAGTGTATAAGTATCTTAGTAAAAAAGGTGCTATCTAAACCTAAATGGGTTCTTCGGCTGTCCCCACAGAGGAACCCTTTGCAGAACCCTTTTTGATTCCAGGTAGAATAACCCTTTTGGTTCCAGATAGTTCCTTGTAGTACCAGGTACCAGAAAGGGTTCTACCTGGAACCGAATGTGTTGTTTGGTGAGTTGATCTTCCTTGCAGTCTTCCAATAAAAAGATAATCAGCAGAGGGAAGGGACTGAATTAAAAGCAGACAAGTTTGCCTCAAGTCCTTTAGGTCACTGACAATTTTTGTCCATGTATGCTGAGCATAAAGTGCTCCTTCATGTCAGAAGCACTGCCACTTTACTTCTGTGATAGGGATGTTGACTCTCCACATTTCTCTGAGAACAGCAAGGTCGGATGTGAAATTAACATGAAATATTTTCCCATGTTCAGTCAGCCATAGCATACCATATGGCCCCATGGGGGGGATGGGAACCACTGCTTTCAGTTGTTAGTGTATACCTTTTCTGTGATATTCCAAGATCAGATTTACAATATTCTAATCTGCATAGAAAAAAAGCTGAACCGTTCACTTTTAGAAAAAAAGGTGCCATCTAGAACCTTAAAGGGTTCCTTTTCTGATTCCAGGTAGAACCCTTTTGGGTTCCATGTAGAAGTCTTTCCACAGAGGGTTCTACATGGAACCCAAACAGGTTCTACCTGGAACCCAAAAGTGTTCTACCTGGAACCAAAAAGTGTTCTCCTATGGGGACAGCCCAAGAACCCGTTTGGAACCCTTTTTTCTAAGAGTGTAGGGGGAAAAAGTTAGAAGGGGAAAGAGAAGGAAAGCAGTGAATGTAAATGTAATCATCCAGATGAGTTATCCTACATGTTGAGGAGCCATTGAGCAGAAACAGTGACTCACTGTTTAGAGCTGGAAAACTGGAGTGTCACTCCATCCTCCTTCTCTTTATTTGACCAGCAAGAGGAGTGGAGGGTGGATGGAATGACTTGGACACAGCCAGGCTTTCACTGATGATGTTCAGGGTACTACCGCTCACATCGCTGAATCCAAAGAAAACAGTCAAGGCCAGGTTCTTTTCATTCCCTGTGATAGAATGGAATGCAGTGTGTGTGCTTCATGTAAGGAACTCCCCGAGTTGGAAGCTAATAACATCAGACGTTTTCATGTTCTCCTCATCTGCTGTTACTCCAGACTAGAGCCAATTTAGAATTGAAGTTCGGATGGTGGTGTGGGATGGTGAATGGTTGCACATTAGATTTAGTACATTAGATTCTTTTAAAGTAGTTCATGCTCAGACGCATGTTGGCAATTATGTCAGCGTAAATCAGCTCTTTCAGAACCTGGAAAAAACGCTGAGCAGATTTACGGCATCATAATCTGGATCCTCCATATTTTCCCCACCTTCCCTAGGGACCATGTTCATTGTCAGCACTTGGAAGTTGAGAGCAAAGCCAGATGTTTGATTGAGAGAGAAACCTTGAAATTACACACACCATCGCCGAGGTGACAAGGCCAGATGCATGCCGATCCGACTGATCAAGAACTTGGCATATTATAAATATAACACTGAAATTTCAACTTTGCTTTTATTTTCAGCCTTCTCTGTCACACTCGCATGTAGTATGTTATTATAAATTACCAGGATGGAAAATCTAGTTGGCAGTGATGTTATTCTGAATTAATTGGTATAAAAATAAATTGTAGTGTATATACACAGAGTATACAACACATTAAAACACCTGCTCTTTCCATGACATAGACTGACTAGGTGAATACAGGTGAAAGCTATGATCCCTTATTGATGTCACTTGTTAAATCCACTTCAATTAGTGTTGATGAAGGGGAGGAGACCAGTTAAAGAAGGGTTTTTAAGCCTTGAGACAATTGAGACATGGATTGGTATGGTATGTGTGCCATTCAGAGGGTGAATGGGCAAGACAAAAGATTGAAGTGCCTTTGAGCGGGATATGATAGTAGGTGTCAGGCGCACCGGTTTGCATCAAGAACTGGGGTTAGAGTGGTTAGAGTTTTGGGCCAGTAACCGAAAGGTTGCTAGATTGAATCCCCGAGCTGACAAGGTAAACATCTGTCGTTCTGCCCCTGAACAAGGCAGTTAACCCACTGTTTATAGGCCATCATTGTAAATAAGACTTTGCTCTTAACTGACTTGCCTAGATGAATTAAAATGAAAAAGAACTGCAACGCTGCTGGGTTTTTCATGCTCAACAGTATCATGACGTTGGCTTGTGGGTAAGGTTTATGACCCCCCCATAAATACCTTTCTCCCTTCCCTCTCTCTCTGACTCTACTGAGGGACTCTTGAATAGCCTTTGTTAAACATAGAGAGTCTGGGAACATCAAACAAGTGGGTGGAAAGAAACCATATTTCGGTAATAGAACCAGTTGAAAATATGCGTTGGTACTTAATGAATATGATGCCAGTTCGGTTGTCATCTGAGACATTATGACTGATGACAGGACGACATCTGGGAAAGTCTACACATTATAGTTATCAGATTCACATGGAATTGTTGTGCAATTTAAATGCAATTTAAATGACACTATTTGTGAAAATATTAAATTAGTAATTTTAGATTCCAAATGAGAGAATTGGGTTTTCATAAGATTAGAGCTCTGCTCAATCAGTGGCCCACCCCTGTGAAGAGACATGGGTTTTAAACTATGAAACAGTCCCTTCTCTCCCTCCACTATATAAACCCTCCCATCTACCAAACAACGACGACACTACAACGTATCCCGTTCATCACCAGAGACACTCTTCAAAGGACAAAGGACTCTGTTGGGCAACACGGCCTTCCATCTACCACCAACCTATTGAAGCGCAGCTCAGAGTAAATATTTATTGCATTTTCCTTTTCCAAATGGGCGGTAATTTAGAATGCACAAGATTCTGTATTTACGATAGAGTAGCTGCCTATGGCCCGATAGAGACATAGCTTCTCTCAAGTCTTCCTGCCCTTTCACTCAAACCCAACCCCCGTTCTTTGTGTAACCAGCTGTCATATCTGTTCTGTCCGCTAGGGACGTTTTCCTTAATGACATCATTTGTAATCAATGTATGATTCATTCTGTGTATATGTAATTCTGTGTGATTAGTTAGGTATTTAGTAAATAAATAATTAAACCCAATTTTGTATTGATGATTCAACTTGTTAGCCAAGGTTCGTGAAGATAACTGGAATTCTACGATGTTCAGAAGAGACTGAAATAAGGTGGTGATTAATATTGACTGCTATTGATGTAAAATATTACTAGGTCTTTAAGAGTTCATTCGGAAGATAACAGCTCTATAAACACTATTTCGTGGTGCCCCGACTTTCTAGTTAATTACATTTACATGATTAGGTTAATCAGGTAATATTAATTACAGAGAAAGGATTTTATAGAACAGCATGTCATAACACTTAATAAGGCATAGCCAAAGACACGATATCACTTCTGTAGTGAATAAGAGTTCAAAGTTCATACCATTCTCAACCAAAGCTCACGCTGATGTTGGCTTCGTTCTGTAGTTATTATCTGAACCATTCTGACGTCGGACCGTCGTCCTCACATCCTCGGAACAGGAGGTTATATTGTCGTCAAGGCTTTATATAGGAAGGCAGAGGAGGGCGTGTTTGAAAAGTTATAGCCCATGTCCCTTCACAGGGGCTGGCCACTGATTGAGCAGAGCCCTACCTTATGAAAACCCAAATCTCACATTTTAGAAGCTAAAATCACATTTGATCCCATCACAAATCATTTCATGTTCAAACATTTAAATTGAACAACAATTCCATGGGAATCCGATAACTCTGATGTGTAGACTTTCCACTGTAGAGTTGATGTCATCTTATCATTGATGAGAATGACTCAGATGACAACCGAACTGACATCATATTCATTAAGTACCACATAGTTCATTTCCCCCCAACTTCTGATGTTCCCAGAATCTCTATGTTAACCAAGGTATTTGCAAATGTAACATCAGTAGGGTAGAGAGAGGAAAAAGGTGGGAAGAGGTATTTATGACTGTCATAAACCTACCCCCAGGTCAACGTCATGACAGTCCCCCCATGTTGGGTTCAATCTTGCGATTAACCTGCATGTTGCAAACCAACATAAAAATGACTGTGGGTTGTCCTGGTTGTGGACCATCGTTGTGGTCCCCATCTGGTGGTCGACTCGGGTAGGGTGTCTGCAAATGAAGAAGTCCGCTCCATGGCTGGGCAGCGGATGTCCGGATTGGGATCGCTGTTGAAGTCCCCCCTCTGGTGGTTGACCCGGGTAGGGTGTCTGCAAATGAAGAAGTCCGCTCCGTGGCTGGGCAGCGAATGTCCGGATTGGGATCGCTGTTCCGGACCCGTCGTCTGGTCGTCCAGACTGGAAGATCTGGGCAGTAACTTAGGCAGATGTTAACAATGCACACACACTCATGAAATATATCATTACATTTCTTCCCAAATGAGCGGCGTTGTGGCACTAACTGATGGTTGTATGGGGAAGTTGTTTATGGCTCTATCACTTTCTACGTGCCGAAGAAAATGTAACATAAATGAATGAAAGCTTAAAGAAAACAAAATATAGTTATGCCTACTTAATCATCTAATTGGACTGTATTCTATCTACGTCCATGGTCTTGGCAAAATGATCATATCCTGGCATTGTCTAATGTCATATCTAGGGCTTTCCTAATTTGCGAGGTGTTGCTTAGGGTACTATCCTAAGTTGATAACTATATGATAAGTCTACAGCTGTAAGGCACTAGTTTTGAGCAGTCTACCTATGGACTTCTGGGAAGAAAACTGGTGAGTGCTGTACCTGTAGAGATAAAGGCCTCAAAATAAATGTTCAACTTTACTAAGGCTGGTATTTTGCTCGAACCCTTAAGTGATCATAGCATAAAGTCAATGCCTGGAGGTCAGTCAGAATTGGTGTCGAGGGAGTCTGTAGTGGTTTTACTACCAGTCACTGTCTTCCACTATTGTAGTGGCGGTAGGTATGAAGAAGTATACTTCATAGCTATGTTATCCACGGAGGAGCTAACCTCATGACGGAAGTACTCTAAGTATTAGACCAGTCGTACGTGGTGTGATTGTGGTTCATGACTCTAATAACTTTTCTCCTGAATGGAGGGTTCTATTTATTAGTGGCGTGTGTAACCATTGGAAGAGTGCAATGGAGATTCCCTTCCCCGTGTTGCACTCTGAGTGACTCCTATGTCGCTGTTATCAAAAGCAATTTAACTTGTGAGGTTACTAATCCTCTTACTGAGTGTTGCTGGACTGACTGTGCTATTGGTACTGGTACTCAAGGGGTCCAGTTGTCCAACCGATTTATTCTGAAATGTTATCCTACAGGAATACATGATTAGAGCATTTTACTAGTTGTCTTGTAGTGACTACTACACATGGCAAGGAATGATTATTGTTGCCATTTGTTTTGGAGGTGGACAAGTCCACTGGACTTCCTTTACGACCAGTGTGGTACACCTCAGTACTACCTCAGATGTGTTCTAAGATAATCCCCGTCTAGGGGCCTGTCTGCTCCTCACTGTTCTCAAAGGGGAGTTTACAACTAGATTATGCTCTGGCGGCCTCGTACGGTGTTGTCCGTAGTCTCGACCCCCCCACCGGCCTCGATAAGGCTCATCATGGGTCTGGGCTACTATTCCCCCCCTTTGTGTCTCGGGCCCCCCCCACCAGTGGGTGGTGTTGGTATCCGAGGCGCAAATGAAAAGGTCGGACCCTATGTACGTGTTGTCAGTGGCCGTGTTATTATGAGAGTGGCTGTAACCTTTCAACCAAATCTCCTGGAGGCTGTCGAGGTCTGTCAGTCACCACCGCGTCCGCGTGTGGCAACCTCTTCAGTACCTGCAAACTGAGACGAGGATATCGGTCTGTGATATTGCAAAGTGTTTCACCAGTGGTAGTCATCGGGTCAGTTGCTGGACTGACGCCATTAGTGCCATTGTAAGGGTTGACAGTCCCCCACAAAGCGCAAGGTGTGTCATCGGAAGCAGAGTATACTCTGCGCATCGATGTTTTTCTTGCTGAGACAGCCGCAGTGTTTGTGTCCGAAGTGTCCGAAGGGCAAGAGAAGTTAATCTCAACTACCGTATTGCACGACTGCAAGGAGGAGGGAAGTTGCTCTTTCACAGAGACAGCTGGCTCGAAATCATTACAAGAATGGTCAATCAGATTGGCTGATGGAATGTGTTGAGATATCGTAATATCTCCTTGGATCGGTTTCTGCCCAAAGAGGTTTCTAAACGTATTTTTCCCAAGGGGTGCTTTTGACAGATACCCCTCGTGAATGACTGCGTTGCAGCTAGCGTTAGGGGAAGACAGTGTGGTTGGTGGAGAAGGCACGGTGGCCTGTGACCATACCTGGTTGGTTTTCCAATCCATCAATGGGAGTAACCGATCCATCAAGTCTGCTCCAAGTAGCAGGTGTACAGTTTCGAGGCTGGTAATATACACAGGGTGAACGAGCGATACGTCCTTGAAATGTAGTTTCAGCATGACTCTCAATGTGAGAGGCGAGGTAGTCTGAGTGACCCCTCGAAGTGTAGTGTCGCCTCGTTCCACTTTTAACCAATGTTTAGTTGGCTTCAAAGCCATTTTTAGATCATCAAACAATGTTTGAGAGATGAGGGATATTGTCGCATCCGAATCAATTAGCGCATGACAAGTTGAGCAGTTCTCCAGGACTGTTTCCAGGTATGGGCGTTTCGATTCGTGTTTAGTGGACATTTTCCCCACAAAGTGGAGTGGTCGTTCGCAACAACGTGATGTGTCAATTCTGTTCAAGTTGGAAGCAGATCAACTTTTCAGATGTTCTAACGAAGTGTTTCACCTTTTTCTTCGCCACCTTTGTATCAGAGTCTATAGACAAAGCCTGTGGGCTTGTTTCTTGATCAAGCGGGCCCTGGATAGGGTCTCGAGTGAGAGCGGGAGAGATTTGAATTTTAACATCCTTGCTATGGGTGTTAATTCCTGCGGACCTGGTGTCCGGTAATTCCCCGTCTAGTCCTTGTGACTTACCTTATACGCTTTTCTCAAATGTTTCTCGCTTTAGTTCTTCACGTAGTGGAACTTCTGGAGAACATTGGTCTGAGTTTTGATCATCCTTCAACCCTTTGTTACCCTTGTGCTCTGACATTGTGTGTGGGTTGGGTGCAGGAACGTAGTGAACAGGTCGATTGTAGCGGTTGTCATTTTGATGGCGACGTACTTTACAGTTATTTCGACCGCGGAGGTTATTGGAATCATGGTTTCGTGGCAGAAACTGTTGTTGTGCGTCATCTGTTAACGCTCCAATACCTGATAATGCACCCTCTAACTGGAGTGAGTGCTCCTGGTCAAACTTTAAAACCGAGTGGTCAGGGCTCTTAGCGTTGCGAGCTTTTGATGCCTCAAAAGCTGTGCTTGCAAGCTCTCTGAGTTGTAAGATAGGCAAGCCAACGTGGGCTGCAGAGCCAAAGTAGGTAATGAAGGTAATGAAGGTGAGATACATGTTCGACATTTGTTTAAATGGTAACAGGTCTTCCATGCCTGTTTCAGTGAGTAGGCCAAAGTAAGCTGAACAAAGCCTATGATAGTAAGCTTGTGGGTGTTCATTCTGAGCTTTTTGGACCGTGTTAGCCAGTGAGCTATCGTGTTTGCGAGTTGCAAAACCACTGAATTCTAATTTCAAAGCTGTGGCAAGTTTAACGTAGTCATTTAGCACGTGTTGCTGCTGTAGGCGAATGTACCTTGTCACGTGTCTATTCGACGTTCACTTAAACAGGTAAACACTGTCAGAACCTGTAGCGTTCGGGAAGCCGAGAGAGCATCCTGTCGGGCTGTATCACCGCCTGGTACGGCAACTGCTCCGCCCTCAACCGTAAGGCTCTCCAGAGGGTAGTGAGGTCTGCGCAACGCATCACCGGGGGCAAACTACCTGCCCTCCAGGACACCTACACCACCCGATGTCACAGGAAGGCCATAAAGATCATCAAGGACATCAACCACCCGAGCCACTGCCTGTTCACCCCGCTATCATCCAGAAGGCGAGGTCAGTACAGGTGCATCAAAGCTGGGACCGAGAGACTGAAAAACAGCTTCTATCTCAAGGCCATCAGACTGTTAAACAGCCACCACTAACATTGAGTGGCTGCTGCCAACACACTGACACTGACTCAACTCCAGCCACTTTAATAATGGGAATTGATGGGAAATGATGTAAATATATCACTAGCCACTTTAAACAATGCTACCTTATATAATGTTACTTACCCTACATTATTCATCTCATATGCATACGTATATACTGTACTCTATATCATCGACTGTATTCTTATGTAATACATGTATCACTAGCCACTTTAACTATGCCACTTTGTTTACATACTCATCTCATATGTATATACTGTACTCGATACCATCTACTGTATCTTGCCTATGCTGCTCTGTACCATCACTCATTCATATATCCTTATGTACATATTCTTTATCCCCTTACACTGTGTACAAGACAGTAGTTTTGGAATTGTTAGTTAGATTACATTGTCGGAACTAGAAGCACAAGCATTTCGCTACACTCGCATTAACATCTGCTAACCATGTGTATGTGACAAATACAATTTGATTTGATTTGATTTAGCGTTCGGGAAGCCATCCAACTCGTCCTCTATGTCAGCTAGGAACGTCTCAGTATTGTTTGGCTGACCTGGAACGGGGTCAAAGGTGGGGAAATTCGTAACGAGTTTGTCAAGGTATTCCGCGTCAAGCAGTCTGAGAGGGTTGGCTTCATCCTGTGGGGAAAGTGGGGCCGAAAGGCCAAGAGGAGAAGCCAAGCTTTGGCTTTGTTGGCCAAGAGGCGCCATATTACTCAGTGCCTAATGGCCAAGAGGAGAAGACTGAGGGACACTTAATGGAGGAAATGTCTGAAACCTATCATCTTCACTCCTTTGAGTACCGGGCTCCGGTTGCTTGGATGGATAGTAGAGCGTGACCATTCTGGACTTCCTCCAGATGGTACCTAAGGGTGGTATTCTGCTGCATTGCAGAGTCCACGTTTAGAGTACTGATTTTGGACACGTGAGTGTCGCATTTGCTCCTTTCGGTCTCAAACTTATCTGTCATGGTTTGCAGATAGAGGTCTTGAGTACGGAGCGAGAGATTCAGTGATGAGATTTTTTCCATCTTCATCACCGAAGTTCTCTCATCATTCATTTGGTCAGCAACTTCAATGAGTTCTGCTGATTTGTCATCCAACTTAGTCATTGTGTTCACTAATTGATTGTCTTTGGTCTGCAGAATTTTGAGTAGAACCGTGTTAACGTTCAACAAAACTGCCTGCATGTTATCAAATTGCGCGCTCATCTTATTTAGTTTTGGCTAAATCGAGTTCTTCCGGGAGACAATGAATTTGTTGAAGAGTTTGTGCTCGTTCATCGTCATAATATTTGCAATTACTTTTAATTGTTCAGATTTCAAACGCAGTTCCTCGACTAGCAGAATGTTTTCATTTCCTGCTTTTGTCAATAGTTGCTCAGTTCTCTCCACCTGTCCCCTCATGTTAGCCATGTCTGGCACGTGCTTCAGCTGTGCACTGTGGTATTGGACCGATGCCACATTTTTATGGTGATACATCAGTGCAAAAGTGGGGAGAACTGTCACAAAGCCTGTGTTTGATGGTTGATTTTGGAGAGCGTTCGCAATTTCGGCTGTTTTTTCGCTTATGGCATAATTAGGGTTGGTATCGCTGCTGAGGTCAGAGATCAATCCTTTTATGGGTGGAGGTTCACTAATTAGCGGAGGAGTGGTGACCACCTCCTTTGATAGCTTGCACATTATTAGGAACATTTAGAGGAAATTTAGAGGAAAAATGTTCCTATTTTTTTCAAAGTTTGGGTTTGGAATTCATTGGAAGCTGCAAAGACAAGTTTAATCTATTTATAGATGTTGACGAACTATCAGTACTGTACCAGTAATGTGGAAGTTGGACGTGAATGAATTTGCAAAAGCAAATTGACTTAATTAATCAATGCCAATGATTAATCCTACCTGGGTAGGCCATCTGGGTATTAAACTTTAATTAACCTGAGAAGTTGCTTCATCTAGGTTAATATGAGAAGTTTAAAAGTGTCTCATTTGATTGGAAGAACATTAAGTTATGTTCAACAATTTAATTTATTAAATTGAATGAGACGATAACCCATACAATCTCCATTGATTGGATATCATAAGTGTAAACAGTAGATCAAATGTTGGGAACATTCAACACTCTGGTACACTTCTCCCTAATGCCGAAGTCACTGCGATTCCCGCTGGGGCGGGGCTTCTGTCAATACTGGATTACTGAATGGTTTTGCAAAAAACACATTTTACTGATTGATCAATTTAATGATAAATCAGACCTGTATAGGCTATTTGGGAATTCAACTTTAATTAACCCGAGAAGTTGCTTCATCTAGGTTTGTTTGGAAAAAGTTTACAATGTCTTATTTAGAAAACTCATCAATTTGGATATTATTTAAAATATCTATTTCAGAATGTAAATTGCCAGATTTACACTTATTAGTTCAATTGGATAAGACATTGATATCCGTCTGGATATCAGCGGTCAATTATTTCACACCCTGAAATCAAACGGAACTACCCGGGGCGGGAAAGGGATAGGTTTTACTTATAACGTATAATGTTCAAACTCTTTTCAGCGTTTGTTGACGATGTTTTTAACCGGATCACGCGGCAAACAACGAAATGCACCGTGGTCTACTCGTGAGAGAGACAGAGATATATATCGCTGGTCAAGCTTATATCTCCTGAATTTCAATCGGCTGCCTCTTTGTCCTCGCTCGAGAAATTAAAAATGACCGAGCCTACCCGCGTCTGAAATGCAGGAGGCTCTATTTCTCAGATTTCTATAATTAGCTTTCTCAGCACTCATACAGAAATGTATTCTCTTACGTTACCCACTGACTACGTCAGAGAACAACACGGAGGCGAGGAATCCTCAGCACACACACCCAATAATGCTTGTCTTAACACTCCAAAAAATGTGTACAATAAACTTGGTATATTATCTAATCTGCTTTTCAATTTTATACAGGCTGAATCAAAATGAAAGCGTCATTCTATATTAGATTCCTCCATCTGTCATGGCCTGATCTTAGAGATCCTTATTATTCTCTATGTTTGGTTAGGTCAGGGTGTGACTCGGTTGGCAAAGTCTGTGTTTTCTATTTCTTTATTTTTTGCCGAGTGTGGTCCCCAATCAGAGGCAGCTGTCTATCGTTGTCTCTGATTGGGGATCATATATAAGTTGTCTTTTTGGGTTTTGTGGGATCTTGTTTTCTGTTTAGTGTCTGTGCCTGACAGAACTGTGCACTTTTGTTTTCACGTTTGTTATTTTTGTTTGAGTGTTTTTTGCTTTCCACGCTGTGCCTTGGTCCACTCTTCACTCAACAAACGAGAGCCGTTACACCAACACTCTACTCAGTAAATTGGATGTAGTCTATCACAGTGCCATTCGTTTTGTCACAAAGCCACATATACTACCCACCACTGCGACCTGTACATGTATGCTCTCGTTGGCAGGCCCTCGTTTCAATTCGTCGCCAAACCCACTGCATCCAGGTCATCTATATGTCTTTGCTAGATAAAGCCCCGCCTTATCTCAGCTCACTGGTCACCATAGCAACACCCACCTGTAGCACGTGCTCCAGCAGGTATATTTCACTGGTAATCCCCAAAGCCAACTCCTCCTTTGGCTGCCTTTCCTTCCAGTTCTCTGCTGCCAATGACTGGAATGAATTTCAAAAATCACTGAAGCTGGAGGCTTATAACTCCCTCACTAACTTTAAGCTGCACCTGTACACAGCCCATCTGTAAATAGCCCACCCAACTACCTTATCCCCATATTGTTATTTATTTTTGCTCTTTTGCACCCTAGTATCTCAACTTACACATCATCATCTGCACATTTATCACTCCAGTGTTAATGATAAATAGTAATTATTTTGCCACTATGGCCTATTTATTGCCCTACCTCCTTAATCTTACTACATTTGCACACACTGTATATAGATGTTTATATTGTGTCATTGACTGTACGTTTGTTTATCCCATGTTGTTTTTTTAACGCACTGCTTTGCTTTATCTTGACCAGGTCACAGGTGTAAATTATAACTTGTTCTCAACTGGCCTACCTGGTTAAATAAAAGTGAAATAGAAATTACATTTTTTTTAAGAGAAAGTGTGTGTATTTTCTGAAGGTCTCTCTTCATCAAAACGTTTGCCCTCATAACTGTGAACATCTCTCAGAGCTCTAGCTTGGCTTCCTGAACTCGTTAGGAATCTGGCCTTTCATCTCATATTAATCTTGTCCATCTATGACAAACAGAAAGTGTTTTTTTGTTTAAAATC
Organism: Oncorhynchus mykiss; assembly: GCF_057628025.1. NCBI lineage: Eukaryota > Metazoa > Chordata > Actinopteri > Salmoniformes > Salmonidae > Oncorhynchus > Oncorhynchus mykiss. Next base: position 17,790,317 of record NC_143029.1, read on the forward strand.
AATTAATTATTTTAGATTAGTGGCTATAAATCGATCTCTGAATGGCCTATAGCTACGAAACCACACTCTCCTGCTGCGTTACGATGTAAGGATTCCAGGCCAGGAGTTGATGGACAGTCGGAAGAGCTAATTAAATGGTAGGAGGGACATCCCAGCTTCAAGTGGTGTCAGATTTGACATCCTACTTCACATTTATAAGCGAAAATGTCAGTCGGTACCAGAGCCACAGCGGTCCCCAAAACAGGGGACTTTACTTCAAAGAGGTTTTTAAATGAAACACTGACACTCAGGGGCGCAACCTTGGTTTTAGAAGTAGGGGGGACATAACTATTATTATTATTTAATTTTTTTATCCAGTTGGATAAACCCTCCAAACAGCCTACACGACCGCTCAGAGGTGTAGGTCCTAAAGCACACTGTTGCCGTGCTTTGTAGCACATTACATCCCCCCCCCCCCCCCCCCCCATACCCAGTGAAAGTTGCGCACCTGCTGACACTTGACCCAAATTGTTAAACAGCACTCAAAATTTGGCGTCAGAATCAATGCTTCCTATTGGATATCAAACAGTGGTATTATTCTATGCCCTTTCATTGTTGCTGGACTCTCATTGTTTGAATGTCATTGCCTGATTGAGGGCTCAGGCAGATCAGAATTCTTAAGCCATGATATAGATAGGATTTTATGAAAGTTGTATCTAAGTAATCCCATTTGATTTGCTAGACTACCACTGTAGACAGAGGATAAATATGGGACAAACAACAGTTCCATGCATTCCATTCTTTGCTTTAGTGTGTTAAGAGCTCTATAACAACTGACATTGGCAGTATGAAGTCTGGCAGTTTATAGTTGAGAGTCTTTTAGCAGAACAGCACAGCAATGTTGTTTTATTATGTTGTCAAGGTGTACTCTGTGTAAAAGCTAAAACTGCATCTGCAAGCACAAGTGACTTAAACATCAAATGCCTCATGCTATTTGTCAAAATCAAAAAGTGGGGAACAATGTGGGTGTCTGCACAATAGACCATAACTTGACCTCATGCTGCAGCAGCTGAGTCATAAAGTACTTCAAGAAGTTACTTCTTGTTCCCCCAGATTCTGAGCCATTGCGAGAAAAAGTTAAAGGTCCAATGCAGCTGTTTTTATCTAAATATCAAATAATTTCTGGGGAACAATTAAGTACCTTACTATGAATGTTTTCAATTAAAAAGGTCAAAATTAACAAAAATAGCTTTTTTAGCAAAGAGAAATTTCTCAATAAATAATTTTGTTAGGACTTTGTGGGAGTGGTCTGAATGGGGAGGAGAAAACGAAAAATTAGCTGTTATTGGCAGAGAGGTTTGAAGCTCTCTTTCTTGTTGACCTATTAACTCATTTATCGCCTGGTGATGTCATCAGGCAGGCCAAAACGCCATCAAACAGCTCTTACATGAAAAGGGCATTATCATCATTTTCATATCATTATTCCAACCTCATAATGTGGAAATATATATAAAACACAGGAATCTCTTTTTTTTTTTTTACTGCACTGGGCCTTTAAAACACTTTCCACAAAACGATTGCATGTAATTCAAACACTCACATCTCACGGGTTGGAAAAAGAGAAGGGAGGGAATCGGACCAGAAATATATTTTTAAAGTGTATGGTGTGCAGAGGAATGATTTGCCATTGATGCATATGCGAGCACTGGAGTCTACAATGCAAGCCCCTCATTAGGAGATATGCATAATTGAAGAAAAGCTTTTATTTTCAAATCGTACAGTGTGCTCCAACACTCCAGAACGCTCCACAACGCCCGGCTCGCTCAGTGCCAACACAGCTGTCGGTCTCAGGTGCGTTCTGACTGTGTGTTGACCCCAGTGACTCAGAGAAAGAGTTGTGAATTAGTTTGCTTCCCTTCACATGCCAGCTAGAGCTCAGGCTCTATTGAAATTGCATGTCACATTCATTTCTACTTGATCATTTGACATTTTCATCCTATACAGTTTTACAGGAGTACTTGAAAGCTATTTTGTTTTTCAGAAATATGTGATAATAAGACCAACAGCGGTAAGGCCAGACCAGGCAAGCTCTTTCACCATTATACTATGGCACCCCCCCCCCTAAAATCATTTCTGCAACTGCTGTCACAGTTAGATAAAATGAACAGATGGCCACATCTTAAAAGGCAAATTAAATAACACAATTAAATAAGTAATTTGATATTTTATATATAGTAACTATAGTCATGTAGCGCATATCTATTACGTTAATTGTTTGCTTAACCCTTTACACTCATGGAAATGGGCCTTTATGGATAGGGACAAATGTAAATGTCCTTACAGAAGAAAAATAAAAGCATATGCATGACCATGGTAGCAATTGAAAGAGAACACTTTGGAAAAAGTATCAAACCAAATGTGAGTACAAATCAAATCAAATTTGATTTGTCACATGCTCAGAATACAACAGGTGTAGATTTAACTGTGACATTCTTGCTTACGAGCCCTACTTAACGATGCAGAAAAAAAAATATATGATAAAAAGAAAAATAGTAACACATGCGAAATAAAATACACAAGAATGGAAATATATACAGTACAGGGAGTACCAGCACCAGATACATGTACAGTTCACCTGACACAAGACTCAATCCAAACATTACACCTCGTGCTGCAGCAGCTACATTTACTGTACTTTTCACAGCATTTGTCAATATGAAATAAAGAAATACTATGGATACATTCAATAACTTAATAAGAATATTCATTGAAATGTTGGGGTGGGTGTAACATAAGAAAAAAAGATGACAAGTGAGCGGTCTAACCAATGTTTCCAAGTGGTCACAAACCTCTCCAAACTGTGCACAGTTCCTAAGTCATTTCTATGCACTTTTATGACATGGAAAAAGCCTTTTCCAGTTATTCTAACTTTGCCATTGAGGAACTGAAGCAAGCACACTTGTAGTTTTTTGTTTTGAACATAGCCCTGCGTCCCCACCTTCACATAATTACTGTTGTAGTTTACATAATACAAAAACATTCAATTCTAAATCGCAATCTGGGTCAGGTGGGCATAATTTAAGCACTTATTCTATTGCCAACATGGCTAGCTAAGTTATAAAATACGATATTACAGTGTTAGGCCTTCACAAGGCACTTCAGACAAACGGATTGTAATTTCGGTGAGGAAGGAATGAAGTCATCAGTATATTCAAGTGCGTGTTCCGCGGCTAATGTTCCTCACAATACGACAATGTCACGAATCCCGTTTCCTGAGTCTGTTTTTTGCCTATGTTCTGTCCTGGAGAGTTTTTCCGGCGTCCTGGAACGCACCCTGTCTGGTTGCCGGGCAATGTAGCCAGTTGGGGTTTCTGATTATCCGCACCTGTATCCCATCAGCTATCTGCACACCTGGTCCTGATCATCATCTCTCCTCTTCATAAGCCCGGATCTGACATCCATTCCCTGCCGGATCGTTAGCCATGAACAGTATGTTGTGCCAGAGTATCAGCCTCAAGTTGGATAGAAGTTGTTTTGTTGTTTGTTACGTATTGCTTGCCTTGAACTTACCTCTGTTTGTTCTGTCTTCAGTTACTCACCTGGATCATTTACCCCATTCCCGCCTGGTCGTCAGAAGATTCCGCTTCCCCATTGGATCCACCTATTTACTCCCATCAACTCATCACCGCTACCCGCTACACCACCTGGATATATCTACCCATTCACTTGTAAATAAATACTCACCTTTTTCCTACTCTCCTTGTCCTGGTCTGCTTCTGGGTTCGACTTTGAAGAATCGTGACAGACAAACATCTGTTCAGGACAACCCAAACTATAACGTATATCATCCTTGTAACTGTGGATAGAACCTTGTGATCATAAACGTTGATTCTGTAAATGACATGAGTTTTCAAATAAGGAAATGTGATGTGCACATTTGGACACCCGAGTGTGTGTGGCTTGCTTGTATGACGTCAGTGGTATTTATTATAAACCTCAATGTCTCATCTTTCAGAACATTATCTCATCTTTCGACTCGATTTACAGCATTCCCCTCACTCAGACAACAACAAGAGTACAAAAGTAACCTATTTAATGGGAGGGAAGGGAGCATCTTATCGTGCATTAGAATGGCTGTCAGTCATAACCCATTCAGCGCTGTGAGGCACAGAGCCAGCTGTAACGATGTGCGCGTGTTTTAATAAATAAACACAACGTAATACAAAACTACGAAACGCAAACAACGCACAGAACCGACACAGGAATAGAAACAATAACGCCTGGGGAAGGAACCAAAGGGAGTGACATATATATATAGGGAAGGTAATCAGGGAGGTGATGGAGTCCAGGTGAATCTGATGACGCACAGGTGCGCTTAACGATGGTGATAGGTGTGCGCAACAACGAGCAGCCTGGTGACCTAGAGGCCGGAGAGGGAGCACACCTGACACCAGTGCTCTGACATCATGTATAGCATGTCACTGTACAGGCACTGCATTCCAATTTAGGCACTTGTCAATGACCAAATTTTTAATTTTCAATGAATTTAACAATGACTTGCGGGCAGTGGGTTCGGAGTAAAAATGACAAAAAAGCCTATTTGGGGCGAGATCATACAACCAACCAAAAATGCGGCACTTTGGAGACTGGAAGGGCAAAGGGGCACGTGCTCTGCACAGGTAGAGCATCTGTGCACATGCCTGTACTACGGTATAGATTGACTGTTGAATTAAAAGGCTGTTAGTGCCAGTTCTACTGCTAAACATTTTGGCCTAAGTAAAATCTATTTGGCTTTAACCACTTAAGTCTGCCCATAAAATGATGATCATAAAGTTGTCCATAGTTAAATGCCCCATAATGGCACACCATGGTTACATGTCTCAGGCACAGGTGGGATATTTATGCTTGTGGAATAATCAAAGCATAATGTAGGTTTGTGTAGCTCACTGATATGTACATTAACATGCAATATGGATTGAGGTGCAGTGAATTTAGACATGTTGAAAGGCACAATGCTCAGACACATTGCATGTCAGAGAGAGACAGGTTTTAAAAACATTGTGTGGGGTTTCAGCTCAAACATTTTTATTTTATTTTTTTATTTCACCTTTATTTAACCAGGTAGGCTAGTTGAGAACAAGTTCTCATTTGCAACTGCGACCTGGCCAAGATAAAGCATAGCAGTATGAGCAGACAACACAGAGTTACACATGGAGTAAACAATTAACAAGTCAATAACACAGTAGAAAACAAAGGGGGAGTCTATATACAATGTGTGCAAAAGGCATGAGGAGGTAGGCGAATAATTACAATTTTGCAGATTAACACTGGAGTGATAAATGATCAGATGGTCATGTACAGGTAGAGATATTGGTGTGCAAAAGAGCAGAAAAGTAAATAAATAAAAACAGTATGGGGATGAGGTAGGTGAAAATGGGTGGGCTATTTGCCAATAGACTATGTACAGCTGCAGCGATCGGTTAGCTGCTCAGATAGCTGATGTTTGAAGTTGGTGAGGGAGATAAAAGTCTCCAACTTCAGCGATTTTTGCAATTCGTTCCAGTCACAGGCAGCAGAGTACTGGAACGAAAGGCGGCCAAATGAGGTGTTGGCTTTAGGGATGATCAGTGAGATACACCTGCTGGAGCACGTGCTACGGATGGGTGTTGCCATCGTGACCAGTGAGCTGAGATAAGGCGGAGCTTTACCTAGCATGGACTTGTAGATGACCTGGAGCCAGTGGGTCTGGCGACGAATATGTAGCGAGGGCCAGCCGACTAGAGCATACAAGTCGCAGTGGTGGGTGGTATAAGGTGCTTTAGTGACAAAACGGATGGCACTGTGATAGACTGCATCCAGTTTGCTGAGTAGAGTGTTGGAAGCCATTTTGTAGATGACATCGCCGAAGTCGAGGATCGGTAGGATAGTCAGTTTTACTAGGGTAAGCTTGGCGGCGTGAGTGAAGGAGGCTTTGTTGCGGAATAGAAAGCCGACTCTTGATTTGATTTTCGATTGGAGATGTTTGATATGAGTCTGGAAGGAGAGTTTACACTCTAGCCAGACACCTAGGTACTTATAGATGTCCACATATTCTAGGTCGGAACCATCCAGGGTGGTGATGCTAGGCGGGCATGCGGGTGCAGGCAGCAATCGGTTGAAAAGCATGCATTTGGTTTTACTAGCGTTTAAGAGCAGTCGGAGGCCACGGAAGGAGTGTTGTATGGCATTGAAGCTTGTTTGGAGGTTAGATAGCACAGTGTCCAATGACGGGCCGAAAGTATATAGAATGGTGTCGTCTGCGTAGAGGTGGATCAGGGAATCGCCCGCAGCAAGAGCAACATCATTGATGTATACAGAGAAAAGAGTCGGCCCGAGAATTGAACCCTGTGGCACCCCCATAGAGACTGCCAGAGGACCGGACAGCATGCCCTCCGATTTGACACACTGAACTCTGTCTGCAAAGTAATTGGTGAACCAGGCAAGGCAGTCATCCGAAAAACAGAGGCTACTGAGTCTGCCGATAAGAATATGGTGATTGACAGAGTCGAAAGCCTTGGCAAGGTCGATGAAGACGGCAGCACAGTACTGTCTTTTATCGATGGCGGTTATGATATCGTTTAGAGTGTGGCTGAGGTGCACCCGTGACCGGCTCGGAAACCAGATTGCACAGCGGAGAAGGTACAGTGGGATTCGAGATGGTCAGTGACCTGTTTGTTGACTTGGCTTTCGAAGACCTTAGATAGGCAGGGCAGGATGGATATAGGTCTGTAACAGTTTGGGTCCAGGGTGTCTCCCCCTTTGAAGAGGGGGATGACTGCGGCAGCTTTCCAATCCTTGGGGATCTCAGACGATATGAAAGAGAGGTTGAACAGGCTGGTAATAGGGGTTGCGACAATGGTGGCGGATAGTTTCAGAAATAGAGGGTCCAGATTGTCAAGCCCAGCTGATTTGTACGGGTCCAGGTTTTGCAGCTCTTTCAGAACATCTGCTATCTGGATTTGGGTAAAGGAGAACCTGGAGAGGCTTGGGCGAGGAGCAGCGGGGGGGGCGGGGCTGTTGGCCGAGATTGAAGTAGCCAGGCGGAAGGCATGGCCAGCCGTTGAGAAATGCTTATTGAAGTTTTCGATAATCATGGATTTATCGGTGGTGACCGTGTTACCTAGCCTCAGTGCAGTGGGCAGCTGGGAGGAGGTGCTCTTGTTCTCCATTGACTTCACAGTGTCCCAGAACTTTTTGGAGTTGGAGCTACAGGATGCAAACTTCTGCCTGAAGAAGCTGGCCTTAGCTTTCCTGACTGACTGCGTGTATTGGGTCCGGACTTCCCTGAACAGTTGCATATCACGGGGACTATTCGATGCTATTGCAGTCCGCCACAGGATGTTTTTGTGCTGGTCGAGGGCAGTCAGGTCTGGGGTGAACCAAGGGCTGTATCTGTTCTTAGTTCTGCATTTTTTGAACGGAGCATGCTTATCTAAAATGGTGAGGAAGTTACTTTTAAAGAATGACCAGGCATCCTCAACTGACGGGATGAGGTCAATGTCCTTCCAGGATACCCGGGCCAGGTCGATTAGAAAGGCCTGCTCACAGAAGTGTTTTAGGGAGCGTTTGACAGTGATGAGGGGTGGTCGTTTGACTGCGGCTCCGTAGCGGATACAGGCAATGAGGCAGTGATCGCTGAGATCCTGGTTGAAGACAGCGGAGGTGTATTTGGAGGGCCAGTTGGTCAGGATGACGTCTATGAGGGTGCCCTTGTTTACAGAGTTAGTGTTGTACCTGGTGGGTTCCTTGATGATTTGTGTGAGATTGAGGGCATCTAGCTTAGATTGTAGGACTGCCGGGGTGTTAAGCATATCCCAGTTTAGGTCACCTAACAGAACAAACTCTGAAGCTAGATGGGGGGCGATCAATTCACAAATGGTGTCCAGGGCACAGCTGGGAGCTGAGGGAGGTCGGTAGCAGGCGGCAACAGTGAGAGACTTATTTCTGGAGAGAGTAATTTTCAAAATTAGTAGTTCGAACTGTTTGGGTATGGACCTGGAAAGTATGACATTACTTTGCAGGCTATCTCTGCAGTAGACTGCAACTCCTCCCCCTTTGGCAGTTCTATCTTGACGGAAGATGTTATAGTTGGGTATGGAAATCTCTGAATTTTTGGTGGCCTTCCTGAGCCAGGATTCAGACACAGCAAGGACAACATGCCTAAAATGAAATGAAAGGACATACTTGGGAGTGGATTCTATGTCAAAATGACATATTTCATTTGATATATGCTGTACAGTAGCTAGGTGTTCATTGTCAGCCCAAATAACTTTGAGAGCCTTGATGGAGGACTGTAGGACTACTGTATGGGTTTGCTGTTTGCATTGTTAGCAAGTAGTCTAAAAAGCTATCTGTTGCACTGGAAGATGCTGACTCCATAATTAAGTCCTTCAACAGTCTGTCAGATGGTTAATTGTTTGTAGCTGGGAGGTACATTCTCTTGCAGCCAGGAGGCACATGCATAATTCAGTATGTGTCGACGAAGAAGGAACAACATCCAGAGAGAGGGACAGAAGTGTTTCACTCTCACAGGTACTGATGTTTACCACGGTAATATGTTCTGGATCCGAACACATGTACATGTAAGACTGATACATGGCAGGATTACCAGAGTGTAAATTCTTAGAATCTCTTTGTCATTTCTAATATCAGAGGTGGTGTTAACGTGGATCTTACCCTTGAAACTCTTAGGCCCCCAACTCACACCTACAAGCAGCAGCACACAAATAGACACACACATAGAGTCAAAGGTCATGGTGCAAAAGCCACATTATTGACATGGAACCTTACAACAAGTTCATTGTCCACTACTCAAACATTATTCCTGTCCTTGTTTGTGTGTCTGGCCAAAGCTTGAGAAATAATGTTGTTTGGTATTTCCAATTCATTCTACCATATTCATCCTGCAGCACATTCTTACAACTCACAGAGCCTGTCTAATTAATGCAAATGTTCTCTATCTGAAGCAGAGTTGGCAGAAAGTTGAAAAAGTCAGCTAAGCTGTGATACAATCAGATTTGCTGTAGGATATATGCGTAGGAAGCAAAACAAGCTGTGAAGAAAATCTGTAAACACAGACAAGAGGATCTCTTTGAAAACATTATTTCATGTTTAATGAGAACCATACGCTAATACCACTGATAAGTCGTACTGGAAATGGGCATTGCCTTCATAAACACATTTATTCTCAAGGAAATAACATAACATAGCAACATGATATCATAGGAAAACTTCATCTTGGTACGTTTTTTCCAAATGTAAAATGTCACAGTAGCTGATGTTTTTCTCAATACATTGCAGTCAATAGGGAAAGACAAATGTCACAGGATTGAAGTTTATCTCATTGCAGTCAATGGAAAAAAATGAGTGTCACAGGGTTGATGTTTTTCTCAGTACATTGCAGTCATTGGGAAAATATAAGTATCACAGGGTTGACATTTTTCTCTTTAATCTCATGTCTCTCTCTCACTCTCTACCTCCTCTTTATCCCCCTCTCATTATTTTCTCTCTCTCCCCTTCTTTCACCCCCTTCACCTTCTCTCCCCTCTCTCCCCCTCTCCATCTCTCTCTCCCCTCTCTCCCCTCTCTCAATCTCCCCTTCTTTCTCTCTCCCTTTTCCCCCCTCTCTTCTCTTTCCCTCCTTCTTTCCCTGCCTCCCTCCACCTCCTGTTATCTTTCTCCCTCTCCCTCCTCCCTCCTCCCTCCTCTCTTCCGAATCCCTCCTTCAGCCTCTCCCTCTCTCTCTCTCCCCTTACCTCACTCTACATCTTCTCTCTCTCCCTCCTCCCCTTCATTCCCTATCCCTCCTTTCCTTGCTCCCTCCTCTCATCTCTCTCTCCCCCTCCCTCCTCTCGCCCCTCCTCCCCCCCTCCCCCTTTCCCTTTTACTCTCCCTTACACTCCCCCTTCTCTCTCTCTCTCCCTCCTCCCCCTCCATTCACTCCCCCTTCTCTCTCTCTCTCCCCCCCTCCATTCACTCTCCCTCCTTCTTTCCCTTCCCCCCTGCTTTCATCCCTCTCCCCGATCCCTCTTTCACCCTCTCCCTCTCCCTCATTGTCACCTTTTCTCTCTCTCCTCCCCCTTTCCTCATCTCTCTCCCTCCTCTCTCTCTCTCCTCTCTGTCACAGATGGGCCAACAGACAGGCAGACAAACAGGAGACACAGACAGACAAACAGACACAGACAGACAGACAGGACGGCAGACAGGCAGTTAGGCAGGCAGTTAGACAGACAGGCAGGCCGAAAGGCAGGCAGGTAGATTCAACCTTTTTCTACCCTTCAAAACCAACCCTATAGCCCCCAGTTAAGTCACTTCCTGGGAAAACAAGAGTCTTACAGAGTTGACGCTTTTCTCATTCATCTTATTTGTCTCTCACTCTCTACCTCCTCTTTATCCACCCATCATTCCCTTTTCTCCCCATCTCCCTTCTTTAATCCACCCTATCTCTCTCTCCCCCCTCCCTCACTCTCCCCCTTCCCTCTCTTTCTTCCCCACCCTTCCATTCTCTCTCCCTCCTTTCCCTCCCTCCACCTCCTCGCATCTCTCCTCTATCTCCCCCATCCCTCCTTCACCCTCTCTGTCTCTCACCCCTTCCATCACTCTCCCTCCTCCACCCTCATTTTCTTTCCCTCCTTTCCCTGCCTCCCCCTTTTCTCAACTCTCTCTCTCCCTCCTTTCTCTCCCTCCGCTGTTGACTCTTTCTCCCTTGTCCCTCCTCTCTCTCCCCCTCCCCCTTCTCTCCCCCTCCCTCTCTCTCTTCTCTATCCTCTCTCACTCTCTCCCTACTCTCTCCCTCCCTCCACCTCCATTCTATCTCTCCTTCTTTCCCTCCTTCCCCCTCTTCTCATTTCTCTCTCTGTCACTCTCCATCCTCTCTCCCATCCCTCCTTCACCTTCTCTCTCTCTCATCCCCTTTCCATTCTCTCTCCCTCCTTGTTTCCATGCCTTCCCCTTTCTCTCTTTGACCTCTCGCCCTCCCTCCCCATTTTATCTCTTTCCCTCTTGCTCTCCCTCCCTCCTTGCTCCCCTCTCACTCTCCCACCTCCCTCCCCCCTTTCCCTCTCTCTCTCCCTCCCCCTTTTCTCTCTTTCCCTCTCACTCTCCCTCCCTCCCACCTCTCCTTCCCTCCTCTCTGCCACAGGCAGGCAGGCAGGCAGGCAGGCAGTTAGGAAGGCAGACATATCAATAGACAGACATGCATGCAGGCAGACACAGATAGACAGGCAAGCAGATAGGAAGGCAGGCAGACACAGATAGACAGGCAAGCAGTTAGGAAGGCAGACATATCGATAAGCATGCAGGCAGACACAGATAGTTTCACATTTCAAGTCAATCAACAACAAAAAATACCAATTTCCTCTTCAGAATTCATTCAAAAATTCAAAACAAGGCTCTTAGTTTCTAGAACTGCAAGACCATTGTGTTCAATGGAGGTCAAAAATGCTTTGGGGCCATATGGTACTCCAGTCACACATCTGGAAATATTATGCCTCGAAACCATGCCTATAACCCCCAATTAAGTCACTTCCTGGGAAAAGTAGAGTGTCACAGGGTTGACGTTTATGTTTATGTGATACTCACCTTTTCCCATTGACTGGGATGTATTGAGAAAAACGTCAACCCTGTGAGACTCATCTTTTCCTATTGACTTAAGCATCACCACTGTCACATTCATCTTTTCCAATTCGTTGTAATGTATTGAGAAAAACGTCAACCCTGTGAAACTCATCTTTTCCTATTGACTTAAGCATCACCACTGTCACATTCATCTTTTCCAATTCGTTGTAATGTATTGAGAAAAACGTCAACCCTGTGAGACTCATCTTTTCCTATTGACTGGGATGTATTGAGAAAAACGTCAACCCTGTGAGACTCATCTTTTCCCATTGACTGGGATGTATTGAGAAAAACGTCAACCCTGTGAGACTCATCTTTTCCCATTGACTGGGATGTATTGAGAAAAACGTCAACCCTGTGAGACTCATCTTTTCCCATTGACTGGGATGTATTGAGAAAAACGTCAACCCTGTGAGATTCATCTCTTCCCATTGACTGGGATGTATTGAGAAAAACGTCAACCCTGTGAGACTCATCTTTTCCCATTGACTGGGATGTATTGAGAAAAACGTCAAACTTGTGAGACTCATCTTTTCCCATTGACTGGGATGTATTGAGAAAAACGTCAAACTTGTGAGACTCATCTTTTCCCATTGACTGGGATGTATTGAGAAAAACGTCAAACTTGTGAGACTCATCTTTTCCCATTGACTGGGATGTATTGAGAAAAACGTCAAACTTGTGAGACTCATCTTTTCCCATTGACTGCAACGTATGACCTTTTTGCAAAAACCTTCCAGGATGATGTTTTCAGGCTGAACATTGCGATTGTACATAGTATAATAGTAATGATTCTCATTGATATAAGCATTCATTTTAAGCTAGGTAGTCGTGGTGATGGCAGTAATCGTAAAAGGAATAATAGTCGTGGAAGAAGTCCACCCCATTTCCAAGTGAAAATCCTCCACCTAGCCTTGAAGTGAACGTTGATGTGTTTCTCAACACTTTCCTCAAAGCTTCAAGTTTGCATTTCCAGTTCAGTGAGCTCCCTGTAATTGTGCTGTTGTTTTGCATGTGCTTCTTGCCTTCTGGAGGTCTCTGGATCTGCCCCTGTCAGCTCCCCACGTCAACGCTAGGCCAGACACAATACACATCAGGGTGAGGTGTTTGAAACAGAATATTTCACCGAGTTGCACTCCACTGACTTCTCACAAATATCTCACTCCCACCAACACTCTGTCTGGTGGAGGAGTGGAGAACTTTTCATCTCCTGTTTTATCCTGTCATTTCTGTGGTGGAGAGAAATAACCTGTCGGCCCGAACCTGCTGATAGGTGGATTAGGCTATTTAGGCTTTGATTCTCACCCTGAGGCTAGAGTAGGATTTAGAGATCACACCAGATAGAAAAAGAGGTTGATGACCAAGATTGCTACCAACAACAAAAAAATTGATGATCAAGTGCTTCTTCAAGTCTCTCCAACAGTGGCTAAAAAATGTTGTTGTTGACATTAGCATCATTATTATCATCATCAGCAGCAGCAGTAGCAGCAGCAGCATCATCATCATCATCATCATCAATCATCAGCATCATCATTATCATCATCAGCAGCAGTAGTAGCAGCAGCAGCATCATCAATCATCAGCATCATTATTATCATCATCCTCATCATCATCATCAGCAGCAGCAGCATTATCTCATCAATCATCAGCAGCAGCAGCAGCATCATCATGAATCATCAGCATCATCATCATCAGCATCATCAACCATCAGCATCATCATCATCATCAATCATCAGCATCATCATCGTAAATTAATCAATCCTCCACCATCAACATCATTATCATCAATCAATCAGCACCATCAGCATGATCATAAATCAATCAATCCTCCACCATCAGCATCAGCGTCATTATCATCAATCAATCAGCAGCATCATAAGCATGATCATAAATCAATCAATCCTCCACCATCAACAACATCATCATTATCATCACAAATCAATCATCTATCATCAGCATCATCATCATCACTATCATCATCAACCAATCATCCATCATCAGCATCCTCATCATTATCATCAATCACTCATCCATCATCAGCATCATCATCTGTGCATTTATACCTGTGTTTTCTGTTTGTCTGTTGCCAGTTTGTCTTGTCTCGTCAAGCCTACTGGATTACTGATCTTTGCCTGCCCTTGACCTGTTGTTTGGTTGCCCCATGTTTTGTAAATAACCATTTGTTATTTCAAACGGTTTGCATCTGGGTCTTAAACTAATCATCCATCATCAGCATCATCAATATCATCATCATCATCAACCAATGATCCATAATCATTATCATCAATCAATCATCCATCATCAGCATCATTATCATCAAGCAATCATCCATCATCAGCATCATCATTATTATCATCAATCAATCATCCATCATCATCAATCATCATAATTTTCAGTCAATCATCCATCATCAGCATCATAATCATTATTATCAATCAATCATCCATCATTAGCATCATAATCAATCATTTTCATTCATCCATCCTCAGCATCATAATCATTATTATCAATCAATCATCCATTATCAGCATCATTATCAGTATGATCCGTATGATCATTGTTTGATCTACTCAACATAGAGCTTCTGTTAAAATGTGTTCTTGTTTGTTAGCCCCCTGTCCTTTACTCAAAACAAGTAAATAATCCATATTGAACAAGGTCATTTCCCTAGTTCAACGAAGTTAGTTATTTTTTTTAATGGAGGTTATTATTAAGGTGTTAACTGCTGATAACTCTGCCATGGAGCCATAGTTCTATTCTAATAATGGCCCAAAGACACCCCTTCTGGACAAACATGCCAGCAAAAGGCCCATAATAAATGACAAACAGCCTGTACATCAATGTACAAAGGATGAGGACTGGAGGCGAGAGGATTGACTTATAAATCAATACCAAGCCGAGAGAAACTGGAGGATATTTTAAAGACTACTGGATACGAGACAGAATGCAGACATGCACACACACTTACACACACACAGACATACACAGTTACGCGCATGCACACACACACACACGCACACACACGCAATCAGGCGTGCATACACACCCACACACCGCACACAGGTTTATTAAATTACCTTTGTATTTTATTTATAAGTGATCCCATTATTCCTTACCCTCAGAACAATTACATATCCACTGAAAGCATTCAAAGACTCAAATGAAGTGTAACGAGAGATCAGAAACACTCTCCTCTCCTCTTTTAGGGCTGGAAAATAGCTCTCTGTGCAACGCCTTCAAAGCCTCTGCCGCTCCTTCCATTTACAAATGCACGGTTAAAAATTGAGAATGCATTGGTAAAACACAGGCATTTTGTCACACGTACAATGTGGGTAGCTCTGGTCACATGCAATAGAGTGGTTCTCCACTGGTGCTGCCAGGCTGCGTCGTTTTTTCTCTCTCCCTAATCTTTGGATAATTAGGATTGCTAAAATACTTGTCATATTCATATCCTTGACATACGTTAGTTTTATTTTAATATAACATGTAAACACAGCACCCACTGGGCACAGATGTCAATTGAACGTCTATTCCGTGTTGGGTCAGCGTGTAAAAAACGTAGATTCAACCAGTGTGTGCCCAATGGGCAGTGCTCGTCTCAAGGATAACTGATTAAGAGAGACTGCTTGATAAAGGAATTGTTGTGGAAAGATAAGAAATATAATAATGTCATGCTGCTATGATTCGAGAATATGAGCAGACTGAGCAATTTCTCCTCTCATTTCAAGCTGTGTAAAAGTGTGACGCAGTGGGGGATAGGTACTGATAGACTTAAGGGGAAGTGCAGATGTTTGGCATATTGTCAACAAGCTATAGCTTTCAAAGAGATGGGCGATAATGTATCTTCTACTGTGAAGAGGAGAAAGGTGGGGGTGATGGAGGTATGTTTCTTTATCTTTATTGGAATTTTTGACCATTTCAACTAATAATGGAGTTGTTAAACTGAATGTCTACAGCCTGCAAAACACATAGAAAATGATTGATTTCAAAATGAAAGGTGTTCTGTCAAACATGGCCCATTCTTTACAACATGCCACTGCAATTTAAAATATACAGTACATTCAGTCAATACATAACCATGATGGAAATGACAGGATGATCATTCCAGGAAGATAAAGTGAATGGTGCTGCAGGACTCCCTGTCTGGTAACTGACTTGCAAGGTATTTAATGGACAGGAACTATTGTTGGGAAAAATCAAAAAGCGCAACACATTTGTACTAGCATCCTACTAGCCTATTCCATCAGATTAGAGTTTACGGCATTAATCTTCCAGATTGGTCTGTATTCCATTGTGTAGAGTGTTGACGAGGGAGGCAGCTGCTTTGGGCTGATACAGGCAGCTGCCTGCCAAGAGTCCCACTGCTCTAGCCATCTGTAGGACTGGGCCTCTGCAGAACGCGGCTCGCCTCACCTCCACACAATCACCTAGGAAGAATGGTGGATGGAACTGGACTCTGGTAGAAATAAAGTCCTCATATAACATCCATCTGAGAGAGAAATGCACTTTTGGTTGGAGGTGGTTGCCTTTAGAAACGTGTGATTTAAGTTGTTTGGTAATTGATGTTTTTCTCATTGTGGCTAATTAGCTTTTTTTCGTGCAGATTTTGAAAGTAATACTTTTACTGAGCTTGTTGACCTTTTTGTGCAGTATAAGCAATCTATAATTTAGTTACATAAAAAATTCAGTTTGTAACTTCAAAAAAAAAATTGGGATCTATTTTTGCAAAATGTAATTATTAAGGAGCCATAAATTGCTGCCAGTATAGTAGTGTTATAGCATGACCTCACAACTGAGAACTGCTGCTGGAACTAACTGGTTCTCACCTCTGTTCTGAAACTTTGTGAAACTTGTATCACCCCCCATGCTGCCAATATTAGCACTTTTGGAAAAAGGTGTCAGAAGTGGGGTGTTACATCCCCCACAGTTCCCTGTAGGATGTCCATGTGCTGATAGACATCCTGTCAATGTGGCATGGTGTGTGAGGGGGATCCTTTTCATCCATGGTCTGATACTGAACAACGAACACATGCAGTGTTTGCCACTGATTAACAATTACTTTGATGCATAACTACGAGGGGTTCTGTGCGTTAAATCTTTAACAAAGCCGCAGTATGCAGAGAAGTCAGAGAACGCCGTCACAGAACACTCCTCCGATGCTGTGGTATAGTGTTGTTCTTCTGCAGCTGCAGGCATAATTCATATATAAAGGTTTTGGGTGCTTCACCATGGTGGGTAACCCCAATCAACTCTGTCTTCTATCACCCAGGGTTTCATGGAGAGGCATGCATCAATATTTTGTGGCACTCTCAATTTGAATTTGAATCGCTACCAACTTGACATGTTCTCATGTCACGATAATGTTAAATATACATTCGATCTGTGAATTAGATATGTACTGACAATGTGTCTATTGCGATCGTTCCAGTAATGTTTATACAACTGACATATCGCATTTTATTTTGTTTGCTGTGAGCTTCAAATTTGAAAACACCACATCACTATCAGTAATCGTGAAAAGTCGATGCTTTGGAAGCTTTGGATGCACTTACAGCCCAACAGTCCCCGTTTCGACAGCTTCCTCCCATAACACACACACACAACGTTCCCTCTCATTTTTTTTCAGCACTGAGCAAATTTCAGGTCTGCTGAGCGCAAACGTGAACTTTGTGAAAATGCTGAGCAACTTCCAGCGGGTTTACTGTCAACATTGAGGCTTTACCCACTTTAAGTTACAGTTTGAACAGTGCCCAAGTAGACTACTGTGGCTATTTGATCATAATGAGTGGCCAGAGTGGCCTAGCATCAAAAACAATGGAGAAAATGCATCACGTAACATTTCAACATGGAAATAGCTGTTCTATCATTCAGTCTACAGTAGGAGCCAATGTGTGGTGTTCAATGTAGGACTACATTCCATAAGACTTTTGAAAAAACATGCAGGGCTTGACATTAACCTGTTAATCCTACAGAAAAGGAAATGACTGAAAATATTATGTTGTTTGGTGCAAGAAATCACTTTACAAATTAAAATGCATTATTATTCCCATGCCATTATAACATAATATGCTACCCTCTGCCTATTGGCTACTTAGCTTATTCAAGCGTGTCTCAAAATAGAACACTGCCCATTTGAAGAAAAATAAAAAAGCTCTTTACCTCACTGGGTTTTCACAGATGTATAAAAATGTACACGTTTTGTGCTCTTGTAGGAAGTAATCACTCCCTTATTGCTGACTACAAATTATCTATAACTGCGCTAATAACTCACTATCTAGAAAAGGATATGAACAAAATGTGCACACGTGGCTACATGCAGCTCTTGCTTTAATCTCAAAACAAGAGCATCTACTCACGACCACAGCTGTAAGCATAGTCCAAAATAAATGGCACAGATCCGTATATGGCAATGGTCTATTTGCATTTAGGACTTCTGCAGCTCTGATTGGTTATGCTGCACTGGTCTGTGTAGAGCATGGGATGAGTCATGCTCGAATCCTACTCTGATGCGTTCTGCCTTGAACAAAATCTCTTGCATAGTTTGTTTTGTTTCAGTATGTTGCATTGAATGTGGCTAATATTGCATTGATTCGATCACAATTGCCACAGTAAAGGGGAACATTGATAGTGTTAACTAACAGGGAAAATGGTATAAGTTGAGTGAAGTTCATTCTCGTGCTTCTCTCCGTGGGATGATATTTCTTCTGTCCTGGGGGAGTTAAGAGGCTGTCTCTGGGTACTGCGCGCCTGTGTACACCCCCAGCTTAGAGGGAAAAGGCTGGACCTCCAGTCAAGATGTCGCCTGGATTCAAAACTGCATCGATCCAGGTGGAAGTGTGCATGCAGCACTCAAGGCAGAAACACGGAACGGATTGCATCATCTCCATACTCCCTCCCTTCCCTGCCTCCCCACATCCCTCCCACCCCTGCCTCCATCCCCAAACCTGTGCTGCCTCAATAAAAGTCTGACTAGAGTTTGAACAGGTGGGCAGTGGAATATCTAAACCTCGCGCCATACTGTGCTGAGTTTGCAGGGCTCCTCTCTCTCACATTAACCCCAGGCGATGAGCTGCAGACTGGGGATGTTAATCACTTGATCTTGGCGTCACTTCCACTGCCACTTTTCACAATTATTCCCCGGGATGATCGTCTTGCCGTAAAGCGTGGCATCTATTTTACACTGGAGCCTGACAGCCTTTTTGCTGAGTTCTGAAGATATCTACAATAGGGGGTTGACATCACAGTGAACAAATAGCCTTTGAGCTTTAAGAACCCACCTCTACCTAGTCAGCGTAGATGGAATCTACCTGTCTATGTTGGAGACACCAATTATATAACATTACTGTCAGGATATGGGCTGTACAGTATGCCGTAACATACCACTCTAATGTGCCTAACACTGTTCTGATGTGAACAGAAATTAAAGTCGTCGGGGGGCCTCCCGGATGGCGCAGTGGTCTAGGGCACTGCATAGCAGCGCTAGCTGTGCCACCAGAGACTCTGGGTTCGTGCCCAGGCTCTGTCGCAGCCGGCCGCGACCGGGAGGTCCGTGGGGCAACGCACAATTAGCCTAGCGTCGTCCAGGTTAGGGAGGGATATCCTTGTCCCATCGCGCACTAGCGACTCCTGTGGCAGGCCGGGCGCAGTGCACGTGAACCAAGTCGCCAGGTGCACAGTGTTTCCTCCGACACATTGGTGCGGCTGGCTTCCGGGTTGGATGCGCGCTGTGTTAAGAAGCAGTGCGGCTTGGTTGGGTTGTGTTTCGGAGGACGCATGGCTTTCGACCTTCCTTCGTCTCTCCCAAGCTCGTACGGGAGTTGTAGCGATGAGACAAGATAGTAACTACTAACAATTGGATACCACGAAATTGGGGAGAAAAGGGGTTCATTTTTTTTTTTAAGAGAAAAAAATAAGTCGTCAGAACTTAGCAGAAAAGTGCTGAAGTCTAATGCTCATTTGACCCCGTGCCTGGCAGCCATGATCAGACCTTATAGTGTTCAACAAATGATTCCCAAAAATATATATAATGTTCTTAAAATGAACACACAATACATTGAGATGTTGCTACGTAGCTCGTCAATCAGATCCCACTTATCCCCAAAACAGAGACTCCCTTCAGAAGAGAAAAATGTTGGGAAGTAGTGTACCATTTTCATTACTGCCGCTAACAATCCTAAACCCACTGTCGGCCCTTTCAACATACTCTCTAGCCTCTGTTTCATGTGGTGTAATCCCGGCCCCCCCGACCCCTCCCGGCCCCTCTTGCTCTGTCAGACCACTGATGGCAGCTAGCTAGGCCCCTTTATTACAGGTTCTGATGGGGCCTCCACAAAGAGCCTCTCTGCCAGAAAGACGGCAAACACGTTTCTCCTGCGTTCCTCCTCCTCCCGTGTCTTCTTGAAAGAAACTTAGACTAATAGAGCTTTAAGGAGTGGTTGTCTGTGATTCTCTAATCACTGGGGACTGTGCACGAGATCATCTGGCCAGGAAAGTTGGTGGGAAATGTGCACTAGTGACATGTTCATTGATGGCAGCCTATTATATGGGTTTCCTGCAACATTGCCTCATGAACATCTGTGCATGTCATTTTCAATGACCCACTTCAGGGCTGCGGTATCTCCTTCCGTACCATTACATGAAACAATGTGCGACGGGGGACTCTGTTTGCCGTTACCAGTGATTCTGTTCCTCACAATGGCTCCCACTGGGCAGAGAATCACAGATTGCTGTCAACCCATGCCTCATTCTTTACTCACTGGGCAGAGAATCACAGCTCTCTGTCATCCCAGGCCTCATTCTTTACTCACTGGGCAGAGAACCACAGCTTTCTGTCAACCCAGGCCTCATTCTTTACCCACTGGGCAGAGAATCACAGCTTTCTGTCAACCCAGGCCTCATTCTTTACCCACTGGGCAGAGAATCACAGCTTTCTGTCAACCCAGGCCTCATTCTTTACCCACTGGGCAGAGAATCACAGCTTTCTGTCAACCCAGGCCTCATTCTTTACCCACTGGGCAGAGAATCACAGCTTTCTGTCAACCCAGGCCTCATTCTTTACTCACTGGGCAGAGAACCACAGCTTTCTGTCAACCCAGGCCTCATTCTTTACCCACTGGGCAGAGAATCACAGCTTTCTGTCAACCCAGGCCTCATTCTTTACCCACTGGGCAGAGAATCACAGCTTTCTGTCAACCCAGGCCTCATTCTTTACTCACTGGGCAGAGAATCACAGCTTTCTGTCATCCCAGGCCTCATTCTTTACTCACTGGGCAGAGAACCACAGCTTTCTGTCAACCCAGGCCTCATTCTTTACCCACTGGGCAGAGAATCACAGCTTTCTGTCAACTCAGGCCTCATTTTATAATCACTGGGCAGAGAGTCACAGCTTTCTGTCAACCCAGGCCTCATTCTTTACCCACTGGGCAGAGAATCACAGCTTTCTGTCAACCCAGGCCTCATTCTTTACTCACTGGGCAGAGAATCACAGCTTTCTGTCAACTCAGGCCTCATTTTTTAATCACTGGGCAGAGAATCACAGCTTTCTGTCAACCCAGGCCTCATTCTTTACCCACTGGGCAGAGAATCACAGCTTTCTGTCAACCCAGGCCTCATTCTTTACTCACTGGGCAGAGAATCACAGCTTTCTGTCAACTCAGGCCTCATTTTTTAATCACTGGGCAGAGAATCACAGCTTTCTGTCAACCCAGGTCTCATTCTTTAATCACTGGGCAGAGAATCACAGCTTTCTGTCAACCCAGGTGTCATTATTTACTCATTGGCTTTCATACATACTGCAGTATGGTGCTTTTTTCTTCCAGTGTTTATGACTGCAGTGGTGCAATGAAACCTATAATATTTCTACAAAATGTACAGAAACCATCATTCCAAATCTAGAGACATGGTTATAGTTTCATTATTCTTCAGCTAGGTTTGAGAACAGAGTGAACTGTTCGAGCACACTAGACATCCTTGTATTCGGTCTTCCTAATGGGACACAGTAGGGGAGAGCAGATTGACATTTGCCTCCAATCAGATCTCGGCTGATCTCGTCATGGTCGCGATGACAAACAAGCTATGAGAGCACGGCTCATTCGTCAAAGTTGCACTGACATGAAGAATGCTTTGGCTTTCAGGAGTGATAAGAGGAGTGGTGTAATCCGTCTTAGACTCAGTTCTGAAATACAATGTTCTAACTGTATGCTTTTCATCACGTTGAATGGATATATGATGGTGGGAAAAAATACAGTCCAAAGTATGGCTTTGAGTTTTTGTTTTTTTCTCACTTGTAAGGTTTTCATTAACCCTTAGCTTCTCAGAATGTTTTCTTGCCCTCAGTTTTTAGATATTAAACAGATGGACTGCTTTATTTCTCACACTGCAGGTTCATTTGATTTCAGTTTATAATTAACAAGTGACTCAAAACATGATCAGTAACAGCCCTGGGCAATCTTAGCTAACTTAGCCAAAATAATAAATACTGGAATATTAACCAACATTTCTGGTCAACGAAATATTTGCAAAGTTAACAATGATTATATAAATGTTACGACTATATCCTTGTGATTTTCTCAAAATAGAGCTAATTTGCTTAATACACACAATATCTAGAGGCTATATGTAATAAGGCTCTGTGTAATGCAGTTCAATGTTTTGAAACACTTAGATAGGCAATTACATCCAATTATTAAGATGGTCCAATATTCAAAAGTAGTAGGTTAATCTTTCTCCATTTTTGCACCAACGTTTGTATGTTTAACCAATTCTCTTGCATTTTGACACAGTTGTTACTTAACGTCCATATTGTGTCTGTCTGCATTGCTGATGTTCCCTCCCTCTTTTCAGACAACATATTACCTCACGGTATGTGCTGAAACTCTCTGAGTTATGCTCTAATGGGGAACCCACTCACCTGTTCATCCAATTTCATTTGCTGGTTTTGCCAACTTGTAATGTCACCATGCTCATATGCAGACGTACACTAAGTGTACAAAACATTAAGGACACCTTTCCATGACATAGACTGATCAGGTGAATCTAGATGAAAGCTATGATCCCTTATTGATGTCACTTGTTAAATCCACTTCAATCAGTGTAGATGAAGGGGAGGAGAGAGTTTAATTAAGGATTTTTAAGCCTTGAGACAATTGAGACATGGATTGTGTAAGTGTACCATTTAAAGGGTGAATGGGCAAGACAAAAGATTGAAGTGCCTTTGAGCTGGGTATGGTAGTAGGTGCCAGGCGCACCCGCTTGTGTCAAGAACCGCAATACTGCTGGGCTTTTCACGCTCAACAGTTTCCCATGTGTATCAAGAATAGTCCACCAACCAAAAGACATCCAGCCAACTTGACACAACTGTGGGAATCATTGGAGTCAACATGGGCCAGCATCTCTAAGGAATGCTTTTGACACCTTGTTAAATGTCCATGCCCCATCTCAATACTAGGAAGTTATTCTTAATGTTTTGTACACTCAGCATCAACATAAAGCAACCTGGAAAGCCATGCCCTGTGACTGGCTTTTCTCTGCACCATATACTGTATATTTCAACATTGCATTAGTTGTGCAGTAAGTGGCATTCTTGCACCAAAATGTATTCCCAAATTGTTGGAAAGGTACAGTGCCTTGCGAAAGTATTCGGCCCCCTTGAACTTTGCGACCTTTTGCCACATTTCAGGCTTCAAACATAAAGATATAAAACTGTATTTTTTTGTGAAGAATCAACAACAAGTGGGACACAATCATGAAGTGGAACGACATTTATTGGATATTTCAAACTTTTTTAACAATCAAAAACTGAAAAATTGGGCGTGCAAAATTATTCAGCCCCTTTACTTTCAGTGCAGCAAACTCTCTCCAGAAGTTCAGTGAGGATCTCTGAATGATCCAATGTTGACCTAAATGACTAATGATGATAAATACAATCCACCTGTGTGTAATCAAGTCTCCGTATAAATGCACCTGCACTGTGATAGTCTCAGAGGTCCGTTAAAAGCGCAGAGAGCATCATGAAGAACAAGGAACACACCAGGCAGGTCCGAGATACTGTTGTGAAGAAGTTTAAAGCCGGATTTGGATACAAAAAGATTTCCCAAGCTTTAAACATCCCAAGGAGCACTGTGCAAGCGATAATATTGAAATGGAAGGAGTATCAGACCACTGCAAATCTACCAAGACCTGGCCGTCCCTCTAAACTTTCAGCTCATACAAGGAGAAGACTGATCAGAGATGCAGCCAAGAGGCCCATGATCACTCTGGATGAACTGCAGAGATCAACAGCTGAGGTGGGAGACTCTGTCCATAGGACAACAATCAGTCGTATATTGCACAAATCTGGCCTTTATGGAAGAGTGGCAAGAAGAAAGCCATTTCTTAAAGATATCCATAAAAAGTGTCGTTTAAAGTTTGCCACAAGCCACCTAGGAGACACACCAAACATGTGGAAGAAGGTGCTCTGGTCAGATGAAACCAAAATTGAACTTTTTGACAACAACAAGACCTGAGACTGGGACGGAGATTTGTCTTCCAACAAGACAATGATCCAAAACATAAAGCAAAATCTACAATGGAATGGTTCAAAAATAAAACATATCCAGGTGTTAGAATGGCCAAGTCAAAGTCCAGACCTGAATCCAATCGAGAATCTGTGGAAAGAACTGAAAACTGCTGTTCACAAATGCTCTCCATCCAACCTCACTGAGCTCGAGCTGTGTTGCAAGGAGGAATGGGAAAAAATTTCAGTCTCTCGATGTGCAAAACTGATAGAGACATACCCCAAGCGACTTACAGCTGTAATCGCAGCAAAAGGTGGCGCTACAAAGTATTAACTTAAGGGGGCTGAATAATTTTGCACGCCCAATTTTTCAGTTTTTGATTTGTTAAAAAAGTTTGAAATATCCAATAAATGTCGTTCCACTTAATGATTGTGTCCCACTTGTTGTTGATTCTTCACAAAAAAATACAGTTTTATATCTTTATGTTTGAAGCCTGAAATGTGGCAAAAGGTCGCAAAGTTCAAGGGGGCCGAATACTTTCGCAAGGCACTGTACTTCAAGTAAAGGCAGGAGGCAAAAAACCCTGAAAATCCCATATGTCCTTCCTTGGCCGTTGGAAGTTATCCAGAGAGCTCCCTGCTCCTCTGCGAAGGAGAAATGATGACTATATTATGCATCTCCTGCTCAGCCCAGGGTAGAGTTGCAGGTGTTGCGAGGCAGCAGTATCCCCTATAGGCTGGGGCCCAGAGCCCAGGGAGAGACAGGCAGAGACAGAGCTTCCCAGTCTGCTATGCAATCAATCCGATGTTCTGCTCACTGCATTATTAACTTCCAAGGTCCTAATAAAGCCAGATGACCTTCGATTCATCATGCCATCCTTTGTTCCGAAGCTGCACAACAGCTTGTGTTGGTCTAACAGCAACAAGAAAATAAAGTGGTCTCATTTGTCCAATGTTTGTTTACCTTCCCTGTGCTTTAGTTAGATCCTGGTAACCTTTTTACTTCCGGTGAAATACTGATGCCTGCAGTGGTGTAAAGTACTTAAATACTTGAAAGTACTACTTAAGTAGCTTTTTGGTGTATCTGTACTTTACTATTTCTATTTTTGACAACCTTTACTTTTACTTCACTACATTCCTAAAGAAAATGATGTACTTTTTACACCATACATTTCCCCTGACACCCAAAAGTACTCGTTACATTTTGCATGCTTAGCACTAGAGGGAAATGGTCTAATTCACACACTTATCAAGAGGACATCCCTGGTCATCTTTACTGCCTCTTATCTAGCGGACTCATTAAACACAAGGTTTGTTTGTAAATTATGTCTGAGTGTTGGAGGATGCCCCTGGCTATGCGTACATTTTTTCAAAACTAGAAAATGGTGCCGTCTGGTTTGCTTAATATAAGGAATTTGAAATTATTTATAATTCTACTTTTACTTTGAAACGTAAGTATATTTTAGCAATTACATTTACTTTTGATACTTAAGTATGTTTAAAACCAAGTACTTTTAGACTTTTACTCAAGTAGGATTTTACTGAGTGACTTGTTCTTTTACTTGAGTAATTTTCTATTAATGTATCTTTTACTCAGGTATGACAATTGGGTCATTTTTCCACCACTGAATGCCGGTCACATCTCTCAGATTATCATAGCCTAGTTGTCAGTCAGTCTAACAGGAGCAGTAATTTCATGCTCTGAAATAGAAGTGAAGGTAAATCTCCCTATGAGTACATGTCACTAATGACTAATGATAGTTCTCTTGAAGGGCATGACTTTTCTCTGACACCACATACTTCAGACAACTATTTTGCGTCTGTACATATTTCAAATTCATAAGCATTTCACTGTAAGGTCTATTTGGTGCATGTGACAAATCAAATTTGATTTGATATATTCCCTCTCCTCATTTGCTTCACTGCTGTTGTTATTGTTGTTGTTGTTAGCAACTGATGCTCGCTGACTGTGTATTGCTGTTCCGCATTGAACAGGATGTAGTTTATCAAGTTGTCAAGGTGTCATTCTTTCTTCCAACACAGAGCAAGAGAGTCTTTTGAGTAAGACATCACATGTGAACCCTGTGAGGAATAATTTATTGATATACGTCAAGAGAGAGAGGAGGGAGTTTGTGGGCTTGGCTATGAGACCAGCGGAAAAGACAAAAGGAATCCTTGATGAAGTTCCTTTGAAGTGCCTTTTACAGAAGTCCTTTGAAATACATATTGATGAAGTCCAAATTGTCTGGCCTGAAGGGAGAAGAAAGTAGACTGCTTTGCATTACCTTATAAATATTCATTAGGAAAGAGGACATGGCTCACTTCGATGCGTGAGCAGATTTTTACAATAAAATGATTGGCTCAGAATTTAAATAATTAGAAAAAAAAGAAAAGAACACAAATTATTTCTGTCAGCAGGGGTGAGTGATGTTATCATTATTGAAAACGTACATATTTATACATAAAGCCAAACAAGGGTTTTAAAATGCCTTCTGAATATCTGAGAAATTGAACATCTCACGTTAAAATGCTATTCACATTATACATTCATGGATGTCATTTCTAGTGAGTTTGAGATGACAAATCATCAGTCACTTTGCTACAGTGCAGTAGGGAGTTGAATAGGTGTAACGCTCGTCGTCGTAAGGAAGAGTGGACCAAAGCGCAGTGTGGAAAGTGTTCATGATCTTTATTACCAAGAATCACTCAAACAAAAATAACGAATACAAAAATGAAAGCGAACAGTTCTGTCAGGCACAGATACTAAACGGAAAACAACACCCCACAAAACCCAAACGGAAAATGACAACTCTGATTGGGGATCATATATAGCGATAGACAGCTGCCTCTGACTGGGAAGAGGTTTCTCCCACCAAAGTCACACCATGACCTAACCAAACATAGAGAATAAATAAGGATCTCTAAGGTCAGGGTGTGAATAGGTGCCAATATAATATAGCATAATATAGCATACTAAAATATTCAAAAGCAATCTAACTCATCTCAATACTGTAGAGTCCTAAGTGGTCTGGATTAGAATATGTGAGGTTGTGGGGTCAAATCCTGGAACATTTTTCAATATAAATACGTAAAAATACATAGCATAAATATAAAAATACAAAAATTGCAAACAATGAAAAATCGTTCAAATATGATGGATACTTTCACATTAGAACCACAGTGAAATTGAGACCATAGTAATGTGCAATGCATTGTAGGCATACCGTACATTACGTTGTGCACTTATGACACCGTGATTTGTAGGACCAGCTCTTCTGAAACACTGAGATGTTGACACCACAGAGGTCTAGACAATCAATTGGGTTCTCGTCCCACGCACACACACACGCACGCACGCACGCACGCACACTCATATTAGCCCATCGAGAGACATAATTCTATTGCGAGGTCAGAGGCATGATAGGTCGCTCATTGAAGCAATCATACCTTGGATGTGCACTGCCTTTTCCTTTAAGGGTCGTTTATTAGTGTGTTTATCATCTCTCCATTACCAGATAGACTGAGCAACCTGATAGCTTTCACTGGAAAAATTATTCAGTCAATCCCCAGGATACCTCTTCCTAATTTCAATCACAAACCAACAGCATTTACATTTCAAAACCTCTACAGTATCAAGCTGTCCATTGAAATAACCAGTGTGCACAACACAAACTCCCCACTAGGCATACACTGGTTGAATCAACGTTGTTTCCACGTAAATTCAATGAAATTACGCTGAACCAATGTGGAACAGGCCTAGATGTTGAATTGACATTTATGCCCAGTGGGTCAGCTGTGAGATAATGGCAAATGATGTGTGAGATATATTGACCACTATGATAGTGCTGTAGTAGATTCATGTCACTAATCCTTTAGCTTCCTGGTGTTTTAGGGGCTGTGACGTGGTGTGATGCCATGCCTTTGCCTGTCTTTTCTTCATTTTCCAATGGCTACAGCACAGGATTTAGCATTACAGCCAGTTTGTTCAGCAACCCAGACGTATTTGTTTATATGGATCCAAACACATTTGATAATGGACACATTTGATAATGTAGAATGTGTAAATACAGTGTGTGCAAGAATTCAAGTCTATAAATGTCATAGTACATTATCATAAATCATAGCATGATTGTTCTCATTTCTGCTTTCAAATGAACTCATAACCTAATAGAAAAGGGATTCATTCATAATGAGCAATTATGTATTCAGATCTGTGTAATTAGGTGTATCAAATATCAACACGTATGTTTTTTTTGTTTTCTTTAATTCCCCCACAGTTATGACATTTATTTTGGCCATGTGGAAGGCAACACGGGTTTAATTACACTAATCATTTTATATCCTCCTCATATCATGTTGGGAGAAATTTTGAAATTCGAGCAGACAATTAAAAGAGCAATTCATACGAGGATCGTAATAAGGCATACTATTGGGCTCTGAAATATTAATGCAAATGCATAGTTTGGGCTTGAATGGAGTGAGGCATTGCAATGTAATGAATCAGACAGACAGCCATGCTGCCACAACATGCTGGCGCTGAATTGTAAATAGCATTTACAATTGGTTTCCTTTGCTATGTTAAACTTGCTGGATAGGTTTTCAGTCACATAGATACAGTAGATGCCTTCAATGCCTCATAGAGTCCATCACACATAATGAGCTCTGGTTTCCATACTGTAAGAACCCTCGAGTCACAACTATCATTTTACTCAATGCAAGGCCTGCATAAATGTCCTAAGTATGTGAAATGTGTGTTTCATGTGTTTAATAGCCCCTGAGTAGGGAATGGCACCATGTCTCCAAGGTCAGTCCCTGTGCCAGGCAGTGTATTCTCATCAGCAGGGACTGGGTATGAACAAGTCCAAAACAATGCTCTTATAGGACCAGGGCACAAATAATAATAATCAATCACTTTGCTCTTTATTTATCCATCTTACATATACAACTTTATTTGTTCGTAGAAAATTGTGAATAACTCACCACAGGTTAATGAGAAGGGTGTGCTTGAAATGATGCACATAACTCTACAATGTTGGGTTGTATTGGAGAGTCTCAGTCTTAAATCATTTTCCACACACAGTCTGTGCCTGTATTTAGTTTTCATGCTAGTGAGAATGGAAAATCCACTCTCACATAGGTACGTGGTTGCAAAGGGCATCAGTGCCAAGGCAAGAAACTCTGAGTGCAGCCCTATCCAGAAATCTGGCAGTGGCTTCTGATTAAATCAAATTTTCACAGAACCGCTTGTTGCAATTTCGATGAGGCTCTGTTGTTCAGATATTGTTAAGTGGATTGGAGGCAGGACATGAAAGGGATAACGAATCCAGTTGTTTGTGTCATCCATTTCGGGAAAGTACCTGCGTAATTGCGCACCCAGCTCACTCACATTTGACATTGTCCGTAAGCTTGAGTTAATTTGCACACAAAAAAATCATACAACGATGGAAAGACCTGTGTGTTGTCCTTGTTAATGCAGACAGAAAAGAGCTCCAACTTCTTAATCATAGCCTCAATTTCGTCCCGCACATTGAATATAGTTGCAGAGAGTCCCTGTAATCCTAGATCCAGATCATTCAGGCAAGAAAAAACATCACCCAGATAGGCCAGTCGTGTGAGAAACTAGTCATCATGCAAGCGGTCAGACAAGTGAAAATTATGGTCAGTAAAGAAAACTTTAAGCTCGTCTCTTAATTTAAAACACATGTCAATACTTTGCCCCTTAATAACCAGCGCACTTCTGTATGTTGTAAAAGCGTTGCATGGTCGCTGCCCATATCATTGCATAATGCAGAAAATACACAAGAGAATTCAGGGGCCTTGCATTAACAAAGCTAACCATTTTCACTGTAGTGTCCGAAATGTATTTCAAGCTGTCAGGCATCCCCTTGGCAGCAAGAGCCTCTCGGTGGATGCTGCAGTGTACCCAAGAGCCTCTCGGTGGATGCTGCAGTGTAACCAAGAGCCTCTCGGTGGATGCTGCAGTGTAACCAAGAGCCTCTCGGTGGATGTTGCAGTGTAACCAAGAGCCTCTCGGTGGATGCTGCAGTGTAACCAAGAGCCTCTCGGTGGATGCTGCAGTGTAACCAAGAGCCTCTCGGTGGATGCTGCAGTGTACCCAAGTGGTATCGAGATCAACTGCTTGCATGCATGTTACCACTCCACTATGTCAGATACCAACACATCTTGACCAACAAAGTCCATTTGATGTCACAAAGCTGTCCAGTACTTTAAAAAATATCCTCTCATGTTGTCCTGTTGTTTGCGGAAGAGGATGTCTTCCTTAATTGACCCCCCATAAACGTAACGGACATATACCAGGAGGTGTGCTAGGCCCGCCACGTCTATTGACTCATCCAGCTGTAATTCACTGGCTTGTATGCGAAGCAGTAATTGTTTCAAAACATCTCCTGCCATGTCACTGACCCGTTGTGAAACAGTGTTGTTTGATGAAGTTGTTTGATGATATAGTTTTTTGGGCCTTTCCCCGAGCATTGTCCCAGCCATATCAGCGGCAGCAGGAAGAATTAAGTCCTCCACAATAGTATGGGGCTTGCCTGTCCTAGCCACTTGGTAGCTCACCATATAAGATGCTTCTAGCCCCTTCTTATTAATGGTATCTTTTATACATGTGTTACTACTAGAAAGTAGTCTTTATTCTTGCTCAAAAAACTCCCGTGGCTTATTTTTCAAATTGTCATATTTAGTTTCTAAATGTCTGCGCAAGAGTGAAGGTTCACCCACCAGAGAGTAACGGTTAATGTGATTGGATGTTAATTATTTGGCTAGGCTACCTGTATTTGACATTATGTTGTTATTTCGCTGAACACTAAATGGTTGAATTTTATTTTTGGCAGTGAAACCAGGCTATACAGGCGAGAAAAAAACCTCACCTAAATGTATAGCCCATTGGAAAATACGAATGAACGGTTTGAAAATGTGAAAAAAAATTATATCTATTATTTTTTTAAATGTGAGTCAGAATTTGATTTGGCATACCCCCGACGGCATTGTGCGTACACCAGTTTTGGAAAACCTGCTCTACAGTATATAGGGATACGGGTGCCATTTGGGATGCACTACAGTACATACGGGTGCCATTTGAGATGCTCTACAGTATATACGGGTGCCATTTGGGATGCACTACAGTACATACGGGTGCCATTTGAGATGCTCTATCCTCTCATGTTGTCCAGTATATAGTGATACGGGTGCCATTTGGGATGCTCTACAGTATATCGGGATACAGGTGCCATTTGGGATGCTCTACAGTATATAGGGATAGGGGTACCATTTGGGATGCTCTACAGTATATAGGGATACGGGTGCCATTGGGGATGCACAGCATCTTGTAAAACTCACAGTCAGACTGAATCACAATGACCTACAACACAGCTCTGCCTTAATGGCCCGCTATATCATACGGTGTATTAGCACATACAATCTAATTTTGTCTCTCTCTGGGGGCACGGACAAGATTTAATAAGGCTAAATGTGGCTGCTCACTCAGCCAAAGAGGAGTGCTTAGATCTCCCATCACTGTTACAGGAACAATACAGACACTAACCTAATCAAAACTCTCTTGACCATTTCATTTTGTGTGGGGGGGTCTGCAATCATGGGGTCTGATCAGTATGCAAAGGACATGTTTCAGAAACAATCCCTCCCCCCCGCCTGTAACCCCCTGTCTCAGAACACTGATTGCATTTAACATTGAATAAGCATTCAAATAACGTCTGCTGAGGAATCATCCTCCATAAAGCACCATCTGTGCTGTGTTGCCCATCTTTTCATTTGCCATATAAATGGCATCATATTAGACCATAAGAAGAAAAATAAAATGCAGTTTAGCACAAATCAGGTCAGCTGTGATTAGTGATCAATTATTGCCTAGCTCAACTAGAGTTGTACCCTGGTGATAATATGTATCAGTCAGATCACTGTACTAGCTTTACCACACTTCACAGAGAGACAAAAAAAAATGTCAAAGCCATGGTTCGAGATTTTGTTGTTGTTGCAGGGACATCTTTAACATCTTTAAACTGTCACATCAATCCAGCTATCAAATTAGCACTTTGCCACCCAAAGCCTGCACACATACCATATTTAAATGTATTCAAATGAAGTAGAAAGGATGTTACAGGGCGGGATTTTTTATTAGATTTTATTTATTGTGATCCTCATTAGCCAACATTAGACAAAAAAATACTTTTCAATTTATATTTAAAAACATTAACATGTAGTTTGTGTGTGCATCTATCAGTTACACATACATGTTAATACATATACACAACAAGCATGTCACATGGAGGAGAGGTGTTGTGCCGTGAGGTGTTAGTATATTTGTTTTTTGAAACCAGGTTTGCTGTTCACTTGCGCTATATAAGATGGAAGGGAGTTCCATGCACTCATGGCTCTGCATAATACTGTACGTTTCCCTGAATTTGTTCTGGACCTGGGGACAGTGAAAAGACCACTGGTGGCATGTCTGGTGGGGTAAGTGTGTGTGTCAGTGTTGTGTGTAAGTTGACTATACAAACAATTTGGAATTTCCAACAAATGAATGTTTCTTATAAAACACAAGGAGTGACATAGTCAGTCTTTCCTCAATTATCATAGAGACTGGCATGCTTTGTATTAGCCCTCTGATTATAATGAAGAGTAAGACATGTCGCTCTGTTCTGGGCCAGCTGCAGCTTAGCTAGGTCTTTCTTTGCAGAACTTGATCATATGACTGGACAATAATCAAGATAAGATAAAACTAGCGCCTGTAGGACCTGGTTTGTGGAGTGTGGTGTCAAAAAAGCAAAGCATCTCTTTATTATGGACAGACCTCTCCCCATCTTTACAACCATTGAATCTATATGTTTTGACCATGACAGTTTACAATCTAAAGTAGCACCAAGTAATTTAGTCTCCTCAACTTGTTCAACAGCCACACCATTCATTACCACATTCCACTGAGATCTAAAACATAGGGAATGATTTGTACCAAATACAATGCTCTTAGTTTTAGAGATGTTCAGGACCAGTTTATTACTGGCCACTCATTCCAAAACAGATTACAACTATTTGTTAAGGGTTTTAGTGACTTCATTAGCTGTGGTTGCTGATGTGTACAGTCGTGGACAAAAGTTTTGAGAATGACACAAATATTAATTTTCACAAAGTCTGCTACCTCAGTGTCTTTAGATATTTTTGTCAGATGTTACTATGGAATACTGAAGTATAATTACAAGCATTTCATAAGTGTCAAAGGCTTTTATTGACAATTACATGAAGTTGATGCAAAGAGTCAAGACCTCTGTTTCAAGACCTCTGCAATCCGCCCTGGCATGCTGTCAATTAACTTCTGGGCCACATCCTGACTGATGGCAGCCCATTCTTGCCTAATCAATGCTTGGAGTTTATCAGAATTTGTGGGTTTTTGTTTGTCCACCCACCTCTTGAGGATT
This sequence comes from Oncorhynchus mykiss, assembly GCF_057628025.1. NCBI lineage: Eukaryota > Metazoa > Chordata > Actinopteri > Salmoniformes > Salmonidae > Oncorhynchus > Oncorhynchus mykiss. The sequence continues at coordinate 17,823,896 of NC_143029.1, forward strand.
GACCACAAGTTCTCAGTGGAATTAATGTCTGGGGAGTTTCCTGGCCATGGACCCAAAATATCTATGTTTTGTTCCCCGACCCACTTAGTTATCACTTTTGCCTTAAGGCAAGGTGCTCCATCATGCTGGGAAAGGCATTGTTCGTCACCAAACTGTTCCTGGATGGTTGGGAGAAGTTTCTCTCAGAGGATGTGTTGGTACCATTCTGTATTCATGGCTGTGTTCTTAAGCAAAATTGTGAGTGAGCCCACTCCCTTGGCTGAAAGCAACCCCACACATGAATGGTCCCAGGATGCTTTACTGTTGGCATGACACAGGACTGCGGACTGCGCTCACCTTGTCTTCTCCCGACAAGCATTTTTCCGGATGCCTCAAACTATCGGAAAGGGGATTCATCAAAGAAAATGACTTTACCCCAGTCCTCAGCAGTCCAATCCCTGTACCTTTTGCAGAATATCAGTCTGTCCCTGATGTTTTTCCTGGAGAGAAGTGGCTTCTTTGCTCCCCTTCTTGACACCAGGCTATCCTCCAAAAGTCTTTGACTCATTGTGCGTGCAGATGCACTCACACCTGCCTGCTGCCATTCCTGAGCAAGCTCTGTACTGGTGGTGCCCCGATCCCGCAGCTGAATCAACTTTAGGAGACGGTCCTGGCGCTTGCTGGACTTTCTTGGGGCCCTGAAGCCTTCTTCACAACAATTGAACCACACCAGGCAGGTGCCTGGTTGAAAAAGTCAGAAATAGCGATAAAATAAATGCCTTACGTTTGAAGCGCTTCTTCTGTTGGCACTCCAAAAGGTCCCAGATACATCACAAATGGTCATTTTGTTCAATGAAGCCCTTCTTTATATCCCCCAAAACTCAGTTTAGCTGGTGCGCTTCATTCAATAATCCACCGGTTTCCCTCCTTCAAAATGCAGACTAAATGAATCCCAAAATTACCAAGAAACTTCTCCAAACAAGTCAAACAATGTTTATTGTCAAACCTCAGGTACCCTAATACATAAATAAACGATACAATTTAAGACGGAGAATCGTTATTGTCTTTACCGGAGATAAACAACAAAGAACGAGCTCTCATCCAAGCGCATGAAAACACTACAGCCAAAATGGGAGCCACTTAGAAAAACTACAAATTCTAGCTCATTTTTCAAAAACAAAAGCCTGAAACCCTTTCTAAAGATTGTTGACATCTAGTGGTAGCCCTAGGAACTGCAATATGGGAGGTTTTCCCTTCATATTAAACATGACAGCCATTAGAAACAGTGGTGGGCTGATTTTTTTTTCTGGATGGTTTGTCCTCATGTTTTCGCCTTCCATTTCAGTTCTGAGTTTTAGAAACTTTAGAGTGTTTTCTATCCAAATCTACCAATTATATGCATATCCTAGCTTCTGGGCCTGAGTAACAGGCAGTTTACTTTGGGCACGCTTTTCATCCAGACGTCAAAATACTGCCCCCTAGCCCAAAGAGGTTTTAATGAGAGAATCACTGATGTGATGTCAGCTGGTCCTTTTGTGGCAGGGCTGAAGTGCAGGGGAAATGTTTTTGGGGGATTCAGGTCATTTGCATGGCAAAGAGGGACTTTGCAATTAATTGCAGTTCATCTGATCACGCTTCATAACATTCTGGAGTATATGCAAATTGCCACCATACAAACTGAGGCAGCAGACTCTGTGAAAATTAATATTTGTGTCATTCTCAAAACTTTTGGCCACGACTGTATATTGTTGAATCATCAGCATACATGGACACACATGCTTTGTTTAATGCAAATGTCATTGGTAAAAATAGAAAATAATTGAGGCCCTAGAGAACTGCCCTGCGATACACCACACTTTATATGTTTGACATTAGAGAAACTTCCAATAAAGAAAACTCTGAATTATATTAGACAGATAGCTCTGAATCCACGATGGCAGAGGTTGAAAGGGAATAACACATGTTTTCTCAACAAAAGGTTACGGGCAATAATATAAAAGGCTGCACTGAAATCTAACAGTACGGCTCCCACTATCTTCTTATTATCAGTTTCTTTCAACCAATCATCAGTCATTTGTGTCAGTGCAGTACATGTTGAGTGCCCTTCTCTACAAGCATGCTGAAAGTCTGTTGATAATTTGTTTACAGAGAAATAACATTGTATTTGGTCAACAACAACAAACACTCCAACAGTGGGTAGTGGATTCTAGAAAAGTAATCAACCCATCCACGATAATGAAGTATTAGTGGTGACTCTCTCATTGCAGACAGGGCAGCTCCACTAGTACAGCACAGTTGTAAAGGCTACATTCCAAATAGCACCCTATTATTTACATAGTGTACTGTGGGCCCTGGTCAACAGCAACAGTAGTGCACTAAACAGGAAATAGGGTGCCATTTGGGAGGCAGGTCCTGTGTCAATCTATGTCAGACTGAGTAATCAGGCCCTTCTTGGGCCCACGCGTTCACAGACCTGTGATTAGAGACCGTCACACCTCCAGCACATTTATTGATTAAAATAGTAATGTGGCTCGAACACAGGCTTTTTCATGTTTTAGTAAGCAGCTGCACAGCAAGAGGGCAAATTGAGTCTTCAGATACCAACTGCATAGTTTAGTATAGTGCAATTACAGCTTTCCATTGTCTGATCTGAGAAATAAACTTTTTTTTTTGCATATGTAAGCTTTTATACTGTAAAGCCAACATGTGACTTAGAATGATCAAAAAAATATGAAGTGCTGTGATATTATTCAGTGATTCAGTGCAGTAGTGGAGCCGGTCGAGAGTTTCAAGTTCCTCGGTGTCAACACCACCAACGAACTATCATGGTCCAAACACACCAAGACAGTTGTGAAGAGGGAAAGACAAAACTTTTTCCCCCTCAGGAGACTGAAAAGATTTGGCATGGGTCCCCAGATCGTCAAAAAGTTCTACAGCTGCATCATCGAGAGCATCCTGACCGGTTGCATCACCACCTAGTATGGCAACTGCTCGGCATCTACAGCTAGAGGGTAGTGCGTACAGCACAGTAAATCACTGTGGCCAAGCTTCCTGCCATCCAGGAAAAGGAAATCCTGCCATCCAGGCAGAGGAAAGCCCATAAAATTGTCAGAGACTCCAGTCACCCAAGTCATAGACTGTTTTCTCTGCTACCGCATGGCAAGCGGTACAGGAGCACCAATTCTAGGACCAAAAGGCTCCTTAACTCTTCTTGAACTGCACTGTTGGTTAAGGGCTTGTAAGTAAGCATTTCCAAATTGTCATTGTAAGGTCTACACTTGTTGTATTCGGCACGTGACAAACAAAGTTAGATTTGATTTGATAAATCTTTAACTTTCAATACCAGGATAGTTGGATAGATAATTACAGTGGGACAAAAAAGTATTTAGTCAGCCACCAATTGTGCAAGTTCTCCCACTTAAAAAGATGAGAGAGGCCTGTAATTTTAATCATAGGTACACTTCAACTATGACAGACAAAATGAGAAAACAAATCCAAAAAATCACATTGTAGGATTTTTAATGAATTTATTTGCAAATGGTGGAAAATAAGTATTTGGTCACCTACAAACAAGCAAGATTTCTGGCTCTCACAGACCTGTAACTTCTTTAAGAGGCTCCTCTGTCCTCCACTCGTTACCTCTATTAATGGCACCTGTTTGAACTTGTTATTAGTATAAAAGACACCAGTCCACAACCTCAAACAGTCACACTCCAAACTCCACTATGGCCAAGACCAAAAATCCTACAATGTGATTTTCTGGATTTTTTTCCTCGTTTTGTCTGTTATAGTTGAAGTGTACATATGATGAAAATTACAGGCCTCTCTCATCTTTTTAAGTGGGAGAACTTGCACAATTGGTGGCTGACTAAATACTTTTTTTGCCCCACTGTATACCCTTGAGTGGAAATGGGGAATGAGGGAGCTAAATAGATTGACCATTTTTCACTTGTGACAGGAAACCTATGAATCATGTAACATAGAGTACTTGACTTGAATGAGTGAATATAATCATGAATCTATTATGGTTTTCTTTTCTCAGTGAATTCGATCAGTGAGTATAGATGTAGGATTTTCATTTGAGACAGTTTGCTATAGCAGGAAACAAATCCTGCAGCAACAGGAAATGTGAATTATTATGTGGATTATAATTCATGGACATTTAGGTAGGGGTTGATACATTTTCCGTAAGGGAAAATCAAGTCTGAAATGCCAAAGTGGAAATTACAAACTTCAGAAGACTTTTTAAAGTTCAAAAACGCTACAGGTTTTAATTTAGTTCTGAAACAGGGTGATCAAATTAAGATCCTACATCTGTATTACAAGGCGATTAGTGGATTTATTGTGGATTGGCCCATAAAGATCTCTGTGCAGCCTGTATTAGATCCAATCACCTCATGTTGCCCAATAGATCCAGTCACCTCATGTTGCCCAACACTCATTCATATTCCACTCCAACACTGCCCATTAAGATACGGATTTCAGTGACTCGTCAAACATATCATCGAACACATGCAATGACAAATGCTTTAATGTAGATCATTGGACATACAGTATGTCTTCATTGGACTGTTTGACAGATCAATCTGCACACAAAACGTAATTAAACAGAGAGATGCAAGGCTTGGAAACAGGTCCTGTTTGGTATGTGTAATATGTAGGAGGTTGTATGCATGAGACGGATTTACTGTAGTTTGATTCTGTCAAAAGCAAAGAAGTTGAAAAAAAGCAAAGAACTTGGATTCATGGGTAGATGTAACGTAGTAAGTATAAATCTGTTTCCCTCCATTTAGTGTGATACGTTATGCTTCGTATGGTACGTGTACAAAGCAAACTAGCAGTCAAAACTTTAAGAATGCGACAAAGAGCATGATCTGACTAGTTTATTTCTACATGATCTGACTAGTTTATTTCTACATGATCTGACTAGGTCATTTCTACATGATCTGACTAGGTCATTTCTACATGATCTGACTAAGTCATTTCTACATTATCTGACTAGGTCATTTCTGCATGATCTGACTAGGTCATTTCTACATGAGGCGCAGAGAGATTTGTTAGAACAGAGCACAAACAGGCTCCGTAGTGGCTTGTCTGACTCGAATACAGATAGTGGTATGGACACACAGTCAATCCAACCTACGGGTGTGGTGTGTAAGTTCAAGCTGCTCTCTAGTGTGCGAGCGGGCCAGACTACCGAAACAGCCTCCATTACAGTGATTGGGGCAGGTACAGAGGCTAATCCCAAACAGCCCACAAAGTGTTGTTATTTCTGTTGGAACATTTTAGGCAGCCTGCAGGCCCACAGAGTAGAGCCAACCTGTTCAGTTAGGTTTTGTAATGCTTGTCACAGAAGCGGTCATACTATGCAGAAATGTTGGGATTTAGGGAGGGGCAGAACGTCTTAATTCTACTTGCAGCATAGGATAGATTTGGAGCTTTCTCCTAAAATGTTGGATGTTGATTATTTGACAGTGATGAGTTAATCATTTCTTCCTTTGCAACTCAATAGTTTCTATATACATTTGTTATGGCTTTTGTAAATGTGGTTTCTTTGATACAGAATGCTAGACACAATGTAATGTCTCCCGTTAAGACACAAAGACCAGTTTGTTTTCCTATGTGCAGTGCATATGGCTAAATCCATGTGAATGTATCGATGTATGTGTGCTATGAAAAGTAATGTTCTTGTTTCTCACAAAATGGCCTTAAAATCTTCACCATTGGTGTGCTAATGTTGGGTGCTGTAAACTGAGATGCCAGTTCATGTCATTTTCAAATTGCTTGTGAAATCAGCTGCTTGAAAATTTTTTTTGACTTAACTTCAATAATTGATCTTCATCATTTTAAAATTCTGGTTATTTTGTTTATTTTCTCATTTTCAAGTCAAATCCATTTTCTCTCAAAGGGAAGAGAGTTTTATTTTCAAATATAATGCATTTTATAACGCAGCGCTCTTTGATATATTTTATGTTCATCTGACTTATAAAACATCTGAAGTTGCTATTGACCAATACAATCAGATAAAATTGTGTGTTTATGTTAATTCAAATGTGAATTCATCTGTGATGTCTTGGTGTACCTTCAGTTCTGTGTTTTGCTCTCACAAAGACAAATGTATAATTATTTTCTAGCTTACTTGAATGTGTTACCAAAGGACATTTGCATGTCTAAAGCAGAAAACAATGCTACCCACCAAAATGACACTTCTGAATTGATGCTGCTAGGACCATGAACTGCTGGTCTGAAGATTGTCTACAGTGCTGGCCGTCCGGTTTTGAACACTGTTGTCTGATGCAGAAACAGATGTGTTCAAGAGAGGATTCTGTAGGATGGCCCAGCCCTGGAAGTGACTCGTATCAACTGTTTGCAAGGATTTATTTTGTGTTGTTTTAGGAATTTAGCCTTCTCTGCATTATCTCACCAACCCCCTCTTGTCACACCTCTGGGTAGCTGAGGTTCTGTTGTCTTTACATCCTGTATGTCCAGTGGCGACCTGTCATTCAGGGCAGGTGGGGCTGAGCCCAACCTGTTTTGAGCCCCAAATTTGTTGGGGGGCTTGCCTGTTTTGCATGCTATTTTGGCATTAATACATGTCTATCATGACACAAGGCAAGACCCAGATGCAGAAACAGGAGGCAGATGGTTGGAGTCTTACAATATTTATTAATCCAATAGGGGAAGGCAAGAGAATGATCGTGGACAGGCAAAAGGGTCAGAACCAGTTCAGAGTCCAAAAGGTATCAAAGAGCAGGCAGAATCAAGGTCAGGGCAGGCAGGGTGATCAGGCAGGTGGGAAAGTAGTCCATAGTCAGGCAGGGGTCAAAACCAGGAGGAATATAAAAAAAAACAGGAGGATTATCAAAAAGAGAATGGGAAAAACACACTGGTTGACTTGACTAACATACAAGACGAACCGGCACAGAGAGACAGGAAACACAGGGATAAATACACTGGGGAAAATAAGCAACACCTGGAGGGGGTGGAGACAATAACAGAAACAGGTGAAACAGATCAGGTGGTGACAGCACCCCCTCTCAAGTGAGCCGAGCACAACAATGTGAGTCCAACAATTTATTGTATACTGCTTCATAAGTGATGTAATATGCCAGGAAGATATGTATACGGTAGCTAAGAAAGTAATACTAAGTGTATATTGTCTAGTAAGATCCTAGTAGCGCATGTGCCTTACCCTAATAATTTGGTCTATTTACCCCTCTTAATTTCGCCTACTGTTCTGACTGTTATACTGTAGCCTATAACCTGCTTTAGAGAAATGTAATCACAGAATATTGTAAGAGCTTTCATTGTCTGCTTATATGCCTCCTTTATTTATCCTACGGTTCTAACTTGGTGTACAGGGAGAGCACTGTAAGAACGGCCCATGTTCTGAATTCTGTCGCTGTAAACAAATAGTTATATTAACGAAAGTTACGTCAGTCCTAGCTCGCTCAATGTCTTAATCAAAATTATTAATCTGCATGTCATCCCCCTTATGCCATAGTTTGTACATCTCAATTGTAATTAAAAACCACATTTGTTTAAGCAAGTCAGCCAGGTTTTTTTTAAAGGCAGTAAATGAGGCTGAATGGACTGTTTTGCTGCCAGACAAGGCTACGCTGATAGCCAGGTGTAGCAGTGGTAAAATGTTGGGACTGCTGTTGGAACAGCTTTATTTAGGCCCTAACAGTTTGTGGGAACCCTTTGACACCGTTATAGTGCAATTAATGTATTGTGTTGTGTAGTGGCTTTTCTGGCATGCATTCCACTTCTTTTTTTTGCCCCACCAAGATTTACATGCTAAAATCATCACTGTGTAGGTCTGACATCTGATTAGAGGATAACTACAGTAATACCATTGGTCAACATTTTAGATTTTTTTATCCAAACAACTCAGATGCTTATTAAAGGGTCTTATTCTTTGTTCCTGACCTATGCTGGTGAGATATCTACCCTCTCCACCCAAGGGACTCTTGGACCCTTGTCATTCAGGTTATGGCTTCCCTCTTGCTCACGTCATTTAGCAGACTCTCTAATCCAGAATGATTTACAGTAGAGTGCATACATTTCAATACTTTTTTTTCTGTACTGGTCCCCCATGGGAATCAAACCCACAACCCTGGCAAGGAAGCACCATGCTCTACCAACTGAGCCACACAACTCTCTCACTGATTATGCCTAGAATAAAGCCTTGCAATGCTTGTTAATAATGCTTTGTTATTTAATGTTTTGCCTTTTATAAATGTAAACATTAATTTACAATGTGAATTAAATATTTGCCTTTGAGAGACAATTCTCAGACATTTCTTGATTGCCAACTACTGTAACTCAACTGTAGTATCTTGCATATTGCAAAATTATCTTTATGGAGTCTGATCATTAACTTTAAATAGACTTTGATCATACTAATTGCATAATCTTATCATGGGTCTCATGTGAGGTATACAGTTGAAGTCGGAAGTTTACATACACCTTAGACAAATACATTTAAACTCAGTTTTTCACAATTCCTGACATTTAATCTCAGTAGAAATTCCCTGTTTTAGGTCAGATAGGATCACCACTTTATTTTAAGAATGTGAAATGTCAGAATAATAGTTTAGAGAATGATTTATTTCAGCTTTTATCTTTTTCATCACATTCCCAGTGGGTCAGAAGTTTGGTAGCATTGCCTTTACCCATTCTAGCGCAGGGGTTCCGCTAGCTGAACACCTCGACAACATTCCTCTGAAAAGACAGTGTGCGACATTCAAAAATATTTTTAAGAAATATGTAACTTTCACACATTAACAAGTCCAATACAGCAAATGAAAGATAAGCATCTGGGTTATCTACCCTTCGTGTCCGATTTAAAAAATGATTTACAGCTAAAGCACAACATATGATTATGTTAGATTACCGCCAAGTCGATTAAACACACAGCCATTTTTCCAGCCAAAGACAGGAGTCACAAAAAGCAGAAATATAGATAAAATGAATCACTAACCTTTGATGATCTTCATCAGATGACACTGATAGGACATCATGTTACACAATACATGTATGTTTTGTCCGATAATGTCCATATTTATATCCAAAAATCTCAGTTTACATTGGCGCCTTACGTGCAGTAATGTTGATTCCAAAACATCCAGTGATTTTGCAGAAATACTAATGATAAACATTGTTAAAAGATACTGGGGTTATTCACAGAATTAAAGAGACTTCTCCTTAATGCAACTGATGTGTCAGATTTCTAAAAAACTTTACGGAAAAAGCATAATCTGAGAACGGCGCTCAGAACCCAAAATAGCCAGAGGAATAGCCGCCATTTTGGAATCAACAAAGTTAGAAACAACACCATAAATATTCACTTACCTTTGATGATCTTTATCAGAAGGCACTCCCCGGAATCCCAGTTCGACAATAAATGACTGATTTGTTCCATAAAGTTCCATAATTTATGTCCAAATAGCCACTTGTTGTTAGCGTGTTCAGCCCAGTAATCCATCTTCATGAGGCGCGAGCATTTCATCCAGACAAAAACTTGAAAATATCCGTTACAGTCCTTTAGAAACATGTCAAACGATGTATGGAATCAATCGTTTAGGATGTTTTTAACAAAAAACATCAATAATGTTCCAACCGGAGAATTCCTTTGTCTTCAGAAAAAGCATTGGAATGCGAGGTAATTCTGTCGGGAGCGCGCGTCATGAGACCAAGGCTCTCTGCCAGACCACTGACTCAGAGGTCTCATGAGCCCCTCCTTTATAGTAGAATCCTCATTCAAGTTTCAAGACAGTTGACATCTAGTGGAAGCCCTAGGAAGTGCAACCTCATCCATATCTCAATGTTTACTCGGTAGGCCAAGCTTTGAAAAACTACAAACATCAGATGTCCCACTTCCTGGTTGGATTTTTCTCAGGTTTTTTACCTGCCATATGAGTTCTGTTATACTCAAAGACATCACTCAAACAGTTTTAGAAACTACAGAGTGTTTCCTATCCAATATTAATAATAATATGCATATATTAGCATCTGGGACAGAGTAGGAGGCAGTCCACTCTGGGCACGCTATTTATCCAAAAGTGAAAATTCTGTCCCATATCCCAAAAAGGTTTTAAATTGTTTCACTTGGGTCAATAATTTGGGTGAAACTTGGCCCATTCCTCCTGACAGAGCTGGTGTAACTGAGTCAGGTTTGTAGGCCTCCTTGCTCGTACACGCTTTTTCACTTCTGCCCACACATTTTCTATAGGATTGAGGTCAGGGCTTTGTGATGGCCACTCCAATACCTTGACTTTGTTGTCCTCAAGCCATGTTGCCACAACTTTGGAAGTATGACATTTGGAAGACCCATTTGCGACCAAGCTTTAACTTCCTGACTGATGTCTTGAGATGTTGCTTCAATATATCCATATAATTTTCCCTCCTCATGATGCCATCTATTTTGTGAAGTTCACCAGTCCCTCCTGCAGCAAAGCACCCCCACAACATGATGTTGCCAACCCCGTGTTTCACGGTTGGAATGGTGTTCTTCGGCTTGCAAGCCTCACCCTTTTTCCTCAAACATAACAATGGTTATTATGGCCAAACAGCTCTATTTTTGTTTCATCAGACCAGAGGACATTTCTCCAAAACGTACGAACTTCCTCCCCATGGGCAGTAATCTGGCTTTTTATGACGGTTTTGGAGCAGTGACTGCATTCTTGCTGAGCGGCCTTTCAGGTTATGTCGATATAGGACACGTTTTATTGTGGATACTTTTGTATCTGTTTCCTCCAGCATCCTCATAAGGTCCTTTGCTGTTGTTCTGGGATTGATTTGCACTTTTCGCACCAAAGTAAGTTCATCTCTAGGAGAACGAACGTGTCTCCTTCCTGAGGGGTATGACGGCTATGTGGTCCCATGGTGTTTGTACTTGCGTACTATTGTTTGTACAGATGAACGTGGTGGCTTCAGGAGTTTGGGAATTGCTCCCAAGGATGAAGCAAACTTGTGAAGTTCTAACATTTTTTTTCCTGAGGTCTTGGCTGATTTCTTTTGATTTTCCCATGATGTCAAGCAAAGAGGCACTGAGTTTGAAGGTCGGTCTTGAAATACATCCACAGGTACACCTCCAATTGACTCAAATGATGTCAATTAGCCTATCAGAAGCTTCTAAATCCATGACATAATTTTGTGGGATTTTCCAAGCTGTTTAAAGGCACAGTCAACTTAGTGTATGTAAACTTCTGACCCACTGGAATTCTGATACAGTGAATTATAAGTGAAATAATCTGTAAACAATTGTTGGAAAAATTACTTGTGGCATGCACAAAGTAGATGTCCTGACTTGCCAAAACTATAGTTTGTTAACAAGAAATTTGTGGAGTGGTTGAAAAAAAGAGTTTTAATGACTCCAACCTCAGTTTATGTCAACTTCCTGACTTCAAGTGTACATATAATATACGTTTAGGCTATATGATAAATATTACCACACTACAATGTATTCCTTTGTGTCCATCATGCAATTCATACAATATGTTATGAATTTGCAATAAGTTTGATGTGTTACAAATTCCAGTTTGTTGTGGCTAACATTAGCTAGGTGGCTAATATTAACTAGGTTAGGGTTAGGAGATAGGTTAAAGTGTGAGGAGAAGAGTTAGCTAACATGCTAAGTAGTTGTAAAGTAGCAAGTTTCTAATTAGCTAAGGTTGTTTGGGATGAGATTCAAACATACAACCTTTGGGTTGCTAGATGTCCTGTTAAATGCATGCCTACCTACCTACCCATCCACCCTCCTTTTGTTTTGCCTTAAGTAACCCTTTGTCTTATGTCATCATACCAAACGTAACATATACTAATTTGCATGTCCCAGATGTACATTTACTATATTACATCTAGTCTATGAGACCAGGCTGAAAGAAAATAGCTGTCTGTAAAAAACAAACAATTTTGGACTTTCATAAAAGGGGTTGAGGATCATAGCTCCTGAGCATGATGCAGCTGGCTCTCTTATTGATCTCTTTATCAGCTTTGAGGGATTGGCTTGTTGGAGATCTGACATGCTATCTCATCTCACATCTGGGGGGCAGGCCGAGGGGAAGAGCACACTGACAAAACATTTCACATGAAACTCCAATGACACAAACACTGCAAACTGTCAAAACTGCTGCACTTTCAGCTACTGCAGTATGCCTCAGATTCATACTATACAAATGCATGCTGGGTAATGCTTCTGTTTCTGGAAAGCTTCAAACTTACAACATCATAATAGCAACTTTTCTACTTCACCAAAGCCACAATATAAAGGATAGTTGCCTCAATGACATGATTGTACGTTGCATTACTGTAGGCCTAAGCTTATTTACTGAGATAAGTAAACAAATACTTCAACCAGATTTTAACATTTTGTTTCACAAGGTAAAGGAATGTACTACAACAACGATAAGTGACATTATCATAAACGCACCAATGCTGATACATGTACGGTGTACATCGTCTGATAATCAGTTACAAGGGCACTGGAGGACTATGTATCCCCACATTATTGTCCAAGAGGGCTCAAAACAGTATAGCTACATCCAGCTTCTCCACCCCAAAGAATATAGAGAAGACATTAAATCATGTTCCCTTCTTCCTCCTCTCCTCTCCTGTTCATTTACAGACAGGGATTCATTTATTCAGCCTCTGTGGGTCTTTCAGCGTTTCTCTGTTAATTTCTCTCCTACTGATGAAAACACAAAGAGTTCCATCCGTTTAACACAACGTATCGAGTAATAAATTGTAGCCTGGTGTCTATGCAGGCTGACAATCGCTCAGCACAACAAATGGGGATGAACCTGCCCTTACCTCACAAAGATCATGATAACATCACAAAGTCATGATAACATTGTGTGCGTCCGTAACAATGGCAAATAATCACTCTAAATAAAGGGGTGTGGGCTAAACTGAGATATGGAATTGTTTTCAGATGGTCATACCATGGATCATTTAACTATTTGATTTTTAATTTTAGGACCCCTTTAGGTATAAAAAAAATACAGAAAAATGATTTGCTGCCTTCACACAGATGTTACACTGGCTGACTGAGACACTGGTGGATTGAGACACATCCAAAACAAAAACAAAACATATCTCTAATTTAAATGGATGGATTTTGATGGGGATTTTTTGTTATGTAAATTTAGATTGACACACCTGTACATAAATAATCTCTAAGGGGTGATGCTTCTTGCTAATGGCACTGTGTGTTCAGTATAGGCTAACTAAATCTTTGTTTGGTCACAGGTTGCCAACTGCATTTCAGCCTAGATGACCTGTATCCCATTGCATACCAGAATGATGCATAGTGTTAATCTCATGCTTCCCCTTAAACTGAGTAGTGTACAAGTGGTGAAGAGAAATATGTTTGCTTTTTAAGAAACTAGTTACATTTCCATCCAATTCGTGACAGATTTTAATTCTAAAAACCTCATAAAAACAATAATATGTGCATTTTTCCCACCAGAGATGTTTCCATCAAATTGACTTGTTGCAGATAAAAGGCTGTGTGTGATGAATTACCTTTTGGTGTTAAATTCTCATATACCAAATAAAAAATACAAGTAATTATTTTTTTTGTGTTATATAGCGAGTGTGCCCACTCTGGTATTGACACATGCGCTCTATCCAACAGGAAGCATATACAGTACTGTGTGCTGTTGGTTGGCTAGAGAGCACCTATAGCCTACATGATGAGATTAAATCTGTCAATGTGCCCTTGAGCAAGGCACTCAACCCTAACTCCGCCTGTAAGTGCCCTCTGGATAAGAGCGTCTCCCAGAGACCGCAGTGGTTCAAACTGTAGAACCCAGTTCCTACATTTGAATATAAAAATGTATTTTATCAAACAGATTACTGAATGTAAGTACATTACTTAACTTCAGAGGATGAATGTAGCAAACCAGTTGTTGCTGTGATAATTTTTTTTGTAGTTGTGCTCTCTCCTAAAACAATAGCATGGTCTTCTTTCACTGTATTAGCTACTGTTGTCACGCCCTGATCTGTTTCACCTGTCCTTGTGCTTGTCTCCACCCCCTCCAGGTGTCGACCATCTTCCCCATTATCCCCTGTGTATTTATACCTGTGTTTTCTGTCTGTCTGTTGGCATTTCGTCTTGTTTGTTCAACCCTACCAGCCCCTGTCTTTCCCTAGTCTCGCTTTCTCTAGTCTCTCTTTCTCGTCCTTCTGGTTTTTGACCTTTGCCTGTCCTGACCCTGTACCCGCCCGCCTGACCTCTGCCTGTCTGTGACTCTGAGCCTGCCTGCCCCATGTGGTTACAATAAACATTGTTACTTCACACAGTCTGCACTTGGGTCTTACCTTGATTCCTGATAACTGTAAATTGGACAGTGCAGTAAGATTAACAAGAATTTAAGCTTTCTGCCAATATCAGATACAGTGCCTTGCGAAAGTATTCGGCACCCTTGAACTTTGCGACCTTTTGCCACATTTCAGGCTTCAAACATAAAGATATAAAACTGTATTTTTTTGTGAAGAATCAACAACAAGTGGGACACAATCATGAAGTGGAACGACATTTATTGGATATTTAAAACTTTTTTAACAAATCAAAAACTGAAAAATTGGGCGTGCAAAATTATTCAGCCCCTTTACTTTCAGTGCAGCAAAGTCTCTCCAGAAGTTCAGTGAGGATCCATGAATGATCCAATGTTGACCTAAATGACTATTGATGATAAATACAATCCACCTGTGTGTAATCAAGTCATTTATAAATGCACCTGCGCTGTGATAGTCTCAGAGGTCCGTTAAAAGCGCAGAGAGCATCATGAAGAACAAGGAACATACCAGGCAGGTCCGAGATACTGTTGTGAAGAAGTTTAAAGCCGGATTTGGATACAAAAAGATTTCCCAAGCTTTAAACATCCCAAGGAGCACTGTGCAAGCGATAATATTGAAATGGAAGGAGTATCAGACCACTGCAAATCTACCAAGACCTGGCCGTTCCTCTAAACTTTCAGCTCATACAAGGAGAAGACTGATCAGAGATGCAGCCAAGAGGCCCATGATCACTCTGGATGAACTGCAGAGATCTACAGCTGAGGTGGGAGACTCTGTCCATAGGACAACAATCAGTCGTATATTGCACAAATCTGGCCTTTATGGAAGAGTGGCAAGAAGAAAGCCATTTCTTAAAGATATCCATAAAAAGTGTTGTTTAAAGTTTGCCACAAGCCACCTGGGAGACACACCAAACATGTGGAAGAAGGTGCTCTGGTCAGATGAAACTAAAATTGAACTTTTTGGCAACAATGCAAAACGTTATGTTTGGCGTAAAAGCAACACAGCTGAACACACCATCCCCACTGTCAAACATGGTGGTGGCAGCATCATGGTTTGGGCCTGCTTTTCTTCAGTTTTATGACTGTCGTAAATTCATTGCAGAAACTTTCTCTTCACTGCCATGGAGTATTGAGGGAGAGAACCTCTGGAGAACAAAGACATTCTTCTCGCCAAAACTCCATCATCCAAAAGTGGAGAATGAAACAATATTTCTAATGTAAAGAATGTCGGAAATGGTCAGGGGGGAGGACTTAAATAACAATCATGTTGTATTCCTTACTAATTTGTGATGTAACTAAGGACATTAGAACAACATAATTGTATCTCTGAATGTGTTTATTTCCCAGTTATCAGATTGACATCTAAATGTTGTGGACTTATGTGATTAAATATGAAACTATTTGTGAGAAGATGAAATGTGATCTTAGCCTTCTAAATGAGAAAATGTATTTTCGTATAAAGTTTATCCAGTCAGTAACCACACCCACGTGAGCACAGACATTATACCAAACATAATGGAACCTCTCTTTTTCCAGAGTGTATTAAAGGACCTGTGACGTAATTCACAGCAGACCATTATACGTGCTGCGCCAGCTGAATACATTAGAAATGGTTTAAAAACCACAAGAGGAGACCAAGTAGGCAGATGGTAAGCCAGACGCCACAAATGGTTAGACAATAGAGACCAGAAAAACGTGGAGCTGTGGCTGCACGTTGAAATGGTAGGAATTTAAATCTCTGGAGACAAAGCAGGCGGACGGTAAGCAGGATGTGTAAAATGTTTATACTTTACATTAGACCAAACTTGACTGACATTGTGAGCTGAAAGGTACGAAATGGTTAGAAACTCTGAAACTCTCTCGAACTCTCTCTCGAAGAAAAAGACTACACAGGAACATTCAGTCTGCAGCTGTTTACGTACTTTAGTCTAGTAAACTCGACCGAAGATGAGAAGACAAAGAACAATTTACTCTCACCACTATAGATACCTCTACTCTAACGAACAGCTGAACAATGTGGGGTAGACCTCTGTAAGATCTGTTTAACAGGCACTCCGAGACAGAGAAGCTACAGCTACAAAAGAGAAGCTACAGCTACATTGTGACTTCTGGGGGACAAACTAAAGACTTCTCTCAACCTACTCTTCACAGACGGACCGGCGATTTCAACAGAGAGACAGCAAAGACATGAACATGTAAATATGTACATTGCAATTCCTTCGTTTGAGCGGCCGTTCATGTGCAAAGTATTCACATTTCCATGAGCATAGTTATCAGCTGTATGTACTATAGTTGAATTACTTTGTCTCTCCCTTTCCCTCTCTTTTGAATACACCATTTTGTGTAACAAGCCATCATATCGGTTTAGTCCACTAGGGACCTTTCATTGCATTGTGTTAGTAACCCATAACTATACCGTGTATGTGTGTGTTTATGTATTTATGTGTCATTATTTATTTAGTAAATAAATAATTAAGCCAATTTGCATATCGCTGATTCATCATTTATGCAAGGGTTCGTGCAGATATCCAAGAAATTTGCAACATTCAGTGTGAGACTGATAACAATTAGCAAATTATTTATGGATGACGGCTCTGAAATCGAGATAGTCTGATAGTTATTTGAGTTAATTCGGGAAACCGTAACTCGTTAAATAAACTTTTCCTGTGGTGACCCAGATTACTACTTAATTAATTATTATATGATTAATTTAATTGCATAATAATTCAACGTGGTATGTAATTATTCAATGAATAGCTGTCATCACATTGATAGTCACGACACGACAAGAGCGTGAAGGGGAGAGCTTCAGAAGTTTAATCTTTAGTATCTTCTTGCTGCCATTCTGCCACCGTTTGTCAAGACATCCCTTATCAATCGCCAGTGTACAAAAATTGCGTGTGGGGGCTTTTTAGTGTAAGAAGACACTCGGGCATCTCAGGGCTGCCTTTCATGAAAGCCCATTGGAGTGGAGAGAATGGGAGATAAGACAAGCTATTAACAGGCAGTCAGTGGTTTTTATTCCCCTGTATGCTGAGGATTTGTGGTGGGATTTAGTTTTGACACTGAGGCAGCATGGATACAGATTTCCATCCAGAGTCCTGGAATGAGGCACAGTGAATCCAGAGCTGTAGCACTGTGGGTCACTCTATTTCCCCATCCAGCTGATGTTACCTCCTGACCTCTCCAGCTGAAGACAATGGCAGAAGACATTGGCAGAAGACATTATATGGGTCTTTCCATTGTTAGTACAATTTCACCCTTTTCATATTCACCCTTTTCATAGAATAGCAGTATGTTATCTTGTGTTCTAACTGCTTAGCTGTCTGGTTAGGAAGGCACCTATGCATGAACCCTTGTGTTTAGTTTATTTGTGCATTTTCTGATTAAATTCCAATGTAGTGATATCGTGGGGAAGAAGGGGGGTTTTCTGGGCTGTTTTGTGGACTAAACAGTCCTTATTTAGTGTTCATGGAGTTCTATTTCCTTTTAAAGCAATCTTTCAGACCTGTCTCATTGACAGTAATGACACTAAAATAACTTAATGGAAATTTAAGTGATGTGCAGATGAGATTGGATGTGGCTTCAGGTTTAATTTATTGTAAGAAATTACAAAAATGGGCCCTGGTAGAGAGAGGCTTTCACAGCCTAATGATCTGTTAAGCAATATGTGTAAATAGCACATTTACCAAGTGGACCCTGGACAAATCACACAACGTTGCTCCAGCCATACGCTTACTGTAGCTAGGATATCCCATGAGACCTCTAAATAATAATTATGAAAATGTGCCTAATTGTCAAGAATATCAGTGTGTCCTTAAAGGTTCACAAAACTGAAAACAAATTGCTTGAGGTTGTCCCTCTGAGGCCTCCTGTAAAAAAAATCACACCTCTTTATGTACAATCCACATGGGGAGACATTGATGAAAAGCACTCACTTTAAACAGGAGGGAATAATGCAAGCCAGCATGTGCCTACCAGGTGCACTTGTGATATATAGCAGAGATTCTAGTTTACTACAAACTAATCTGAAGCCCCTTGAAGGCCATCATTTTCTTGCCTTTGACACAGACAGACTCACTGGTCGCAAAGGGGAAAACCCCACTAACATGTAACGTTAAGAGGCAGGAGTTCCAGATGATGACTTCGGTTGTGAGCCCTAAAGACAGATATTCACGGGGGATTGAGCAGAGACTATCACATCCAGCAGCAGCCTGCTGGGCTAGGGGGGATTGAGAGGAAATAAGCTATCAACTTTCACTTGCACTTTTAGCTTGTCTTTGTGCAGTGCACTACCCAGCCCGTCTCCACCCACTCCCTTTATCATGGTAAATATACATTTAGCCACCTAGCTACCTCCAATGTTACCAGGTGATGCCTCAGATGCCATTGCTTTGACTTAGGCCCGTCAGGTTTAGGCTCATCAAAGAAACACAAGTTTTTCCCCTTTTACTGACAGACATACATGAAAATGTGTCAACTCAAAATGTCTCTATTATATATCTAACCATTTATTCTACAGTAATTGTGCGTACACGTACATAGAATGTTCTACAAATTAAAATGGGTAATGGCTTTTGAGTAAAACCGTACTCACATTTTCCCAAAAGATGTCTGGGACTCTAATGTATAGTTTATCTAATGTGTAGTTTATTACCCTGAAGGGAAATAGGAAAGGCTGGCTGAGCAGGACGATCATCTCCCCAGACAAGGGTCACCTTTAAATCTGCAGGTCAACACATTTATTTCCCCCAAGGTGCCTATGAGGATTTTACACACTCCTATCTCCTGAGGTAATTACAGTGCATGGTTACCTGAGAACAGTGGGAGAAGGATTATACACAGACATGGCCGCTCTCTGTCATGCCATGACTGCAGGTCTCCCTCTCTATCTCTCTCTCTCTCACTCTCTCTCTCGCTCTCTCCCTTCAACACTCGCTACTGAGTTCCAAACTGTCTCTGGAAGCAAAATTAGCACAAGAGCGATTTGTCGGCCTCTTAATGAAATGGGTTTCCATGGCCGAGCAGCCGCTCGAATCACGAGTCACCATCTGGCAGCCTGACTGACGAATCTGGGTTTGGCGGATGCCAGGAGAACGCTACCTGCCCCAATGCATAGTGCCAACTGTAAAGTTTGGTGGATGATGAATAATGGTCAACAGTTTGGGGAAAGCCTTTTCCTGTTTCAGCACCCATAATGCAGTGCTATCTCCACCATTACAGAAAAGTCTTAGTGTACATGTAGCTCATATACAAATACATTTTATAATCTCATTTTCAGTCATATAGCTTACAAGTGTAAATTCAGTGCATGTACACAGATACACTCGAGAAACCCCACCACCCACCATTTGGGTCCGTAATCAGTACAAAGCGCTTTTTGAGTAGTGTGTCATTGTGTGTATTCTCAGGCCCTACCTTTGATATTTTCCTGCCATTTGACTCCTCACATCTGCTGTGCCACCAGAGTCTGACACCGCCTTCGGTGCCCATCAGCCTGTGTTGGCTTGGCCTCTGAGTAAAAGCAAGGTCATATCAACGGGGGAGAGGACACTGAGGGGTCCTTTACCTCAGAACTGATGGCGCTAAATTATTGAGTGGGACCCACAGGCCCACAGGCACAATTTACAGTCCGTCTGGAAAAAAATATCTCATCAACGGTACATATTGCAATGCTTTGATATTTTTTCATTTTCTTAGTACCTTCACCTTCGAGCTGTAAACGTCTAAGAAGAGAATGTAAAGTGACACGACATGCCAAGTTGACAACTTTCCTTTCACTCGCTGCCATTGGGACAATTGCTGAGCAGTATAAGATAGCCTATTTGAAATGAATAGCATTTGAAACAAATCGAGTCCATGGGAAGTGGCAAAAAGCTGAAAGGATTAAAAATGTTTTAATATGTTAAACAAGGAGCTGGGAATAAAGCATGCTCAGCCTTCTCAATCCAAAAAACACTTGCTTTGTAATTGAAAACAACTTCATAGAAGTCCTTTGAGGTCTCATTTAAATGTGGTTTACGTACAACAAAGAGAACTCTCCCGCAAACGAGTTTCAATGTGATTAATTGCACACATATATTAAAATGAGCTATGGCTTTAACCACAATCATATTCACTGTTAGAGTTGGGAGAGTGTTCTTTTAGGATATGAGGTATTCAAGGTCACTCACCCCTAGTCTTCCAATCAGCAATGTAGAGATGGCTCTGATAATCATAATAACGTGTTATCAGTTGGAACAAAGTGATTCAGATCTAATCAGAGGAGTGGGATTTTTTTATATTTTTTTAAATCACCTTTATTTAACCAGGTAGGCCAGGTGAGAACAACTTCTCATTTACAACTGCAACCTGGCCAAGAAAAAGCAAAGCAGTGCGACAAAAAACAACACAGAGTTACACATAGGATAAACAAAAGTACAGTCAATAACACAATAGAAAAATCTATATAGAGTGTGTGCAAAGGGAGTAAGGAGGGTAAGGCAATAAATAAGCCATCGTAGCGAAGTAATTACAATTTAGCAAATTAACACTGAAGTGATAGATGTGCAGATGATGATGTGCAAGTAGAAATACTGGTGTGCAAAAAAGTAAATAAAAACAATATGGGGATGAGGTAGGTAGTTGGGTGGGCTATTTACAGATGGGCTATGTACAACTGCTCAGATAGCTGATGCTAGTGAGGGAGATATAAGTTTCCAACTTTAGCGGTTTTACAATTCGTTCCAGTCATTGGCAGCAGAGAACTGGAAGGAAAAGCGGCCAAACGAGGTGTTGGTTTTGGGGATGACCAGTGAGATATACCTGCTAGAGCGTGTGCTACGGGTGGGTGTTGTTATGGTGACCAGTGAGCTAAGATAAGGCGGCGCTTTACCTATCAAAGATAAGGCAGCGCTTTACCTAGCAAAGACTTATAGATGACTTGGAGCCAGTGGGTCTGGCCGACGAGAGCATACAAGTCGCAGCGGTGGGCGGTATATGTGGCTTTGGTGACAAAATGGATGGCACTGTGATAGACTGCATCCAGTTTGCTGAGTAGAGTGTTGGAGGCTATTTTGTAAATGACATCGCCAAAGTCGAGGATTGGTAGGATAATCAGTTTTACAAGGGTATGTTTGGCAGCGTGAGTGAAGGAGGCTTTGTTGCAAAATAGAAAACCGATTCTAGATTTAATTTAGGATTAGAGATGCTTAATATGAGTCTGGAAGGAGAGTTTACAGTCTCGCCGGACCACCTAGGTATTAGTAGTTGTCCACATATTCTAAGTCAGAACCGTCCAGAGTAGTGATGCTAGTCAAGCGGGCGGGCGGGCGGGTGCGGGTGCGGGCAGCGATCTGTTGAGGAACATGCATTTAGTTTTACTAGCGTTTAAGAGCAGTTGGAATCCACGGAAGGAGTGTTGTATGGCATTGAAGCTCGTTTGGAGGTTTGTTAACACAGTGTCCAAAGAAGGGCCGGATGTATATAGAATGGTGTTGTCTGAGTAGAGGTGTATCAAGGAATCACCTGCAGCAAGAATGACATCATTGATATATACAGAGAAAAGAGTCGGCCCGAGAATTTAACCCTGTGGTACCCCCATAGAGACTGCCAGAAGTCCGGACACACTGAACTCTATCTGAGAAGTAGTTGGTGAACAAGGCGAGGCAGTCATTTGAGAAACAAAGGCTGTTGAGTCTGCCGATAAGAAGACAGTGGTTGACAGAGTCGAAAGCCTTGGCGAGGTCGATGAAGATGGCTGCACATTACTGTCTTTTATCGATGCGGCTATGATATCGTTCAGTACCTTGAGCTTGGCTGAGGTGCACCCATGACCAGCTCGGAAACCGGATTGCACAGCGGAGAAGGTACGGTGGGATTCAAAATGATCAGTGATCTGTTTGTTAACTTGGCTTTCAAATACTTTAGAAAGGCAGGACAGGATGGATATAGGTCTGTACCAGTTTGGGTCTAGAGTGTCTCCCCCTTTACAGAGGGGGATGACCGCGGCAGCTTTCCAATCTTTAGGAATCTCGGACAATACGAAAGAGAGGTTGAACAGACTAGTAATAGGGGTTGCAACAATGGCAGTGGATAATTTTAGAAAGAGAGGGTCCAGATTGACTAGCCCAGCTGATATGTATGGGTCCAGGTTTTGCAGCTCTTTCAGAACATCTGCTATCTGGATTTGGGTGAAGGAGAAGCTGGGGTGGCTTGGGCAAGTAGCTGTGGGGGGGGGGGGGGGGGGGGGGGGTTGTTGGGTTGGGGTAGCCAGGAGGAAAGCATGGCTCGCCGTAGAAAGCATGGCTCGCCGTAGAGAAATGTTTATTGAAATTCTCGATTATCGTGGATTTATCGGTGGTGACAGTGTTTCTTAGCCTCAGTGCACTGGGCAGCTGGGAGGAGGTGCTCTTATTCTCCAGTGTCCCAGAACCTTTTGGAGTTAGAGCTACAGGACGCAAATTTCTGTTTGAAAAAGCTGGCCTTTGCTTTCCAAACTGACTGTGTGTATCGGCCTTGATTTCTTCAAACCAAGCTGCTTACCTATTGCAGATTCAGTCTTCCCAGCCTGGTGCAGGTCTACAATTTTGTTTCTGGTGTCCTTTGACAGCTCTTTGGTCTTGGCCATAGTGGAGTTTGGAGTAAGACTGTTTGAGGTTGTGGACTGGTGTCTTTTATACTGATAACAAGTTCAAACAGGTGCCATTAATACAGGTAACGAGTGGAGGACAGAGGAGCCTCTTAAAGAAGAAGTTACAGGTCTGTGAGAGCCAGAAATCTTGCTTGTTTGTAGGTGACCAAATACTTATTTTCCACCATAATTTGCAAATAAATTCATTAAAAATCCTACAATGTGATTTTCTGGATTTTTTTCTCATTTTGTCTGTCATAGTTGAAGTGTACCTATGATGAAAATTACAGGCCTCTCTCATCTTTTT
Source organism: Oncorhynchus mykiss (assembly GCF_057628025.1). Lineage (NCBI taxonomy): Eukaryota > Metazoa > Chordata > Actinopteri > Salmoniformes > Salmonidae > Oncorhynchus > Oncorhynchus mykiss. The sequence goes on from NC_143029.1 coordinate 17,847,102, forward strand.
AAGTGGGAGAACTTGCACAATTGGTGGCTGACTAAATACTTTTTTTGCCCCACTGTATCTATGAGGGTGCCCATGTTTACAAATTTAGGGTTGTACCTGGTGGGTTCCTTGATGATTTGTGTGAGATTGTTGGTTGTGTTAATAAGCATGTCCCAGTTTAGGTCACCTAACAGAATAAACTCTGAAGATTGATGGGGGGCAATCAATTCACATATGGTTGTCCAGGGCACAGCTGGGAGCTGAGGGGGGTCTATAACAGGTGGCAACAGTGAGAGACTTACCTATGGAGATTCATTTTTTAAATTAGAAGCTCGAACTGTTTGGGCATAGACCTGGAAAGTATGACAGAACTTTGCAGGCTATCTCTGCAGTAGATTGCTACTCCTCCCCCTTTGGCAGTTCTATCTTGACGGAAAATGTTGTGGTTGGGGATGGAAATCTCAGAATTTTTGGTGGCCTTCCTAAGACAGGATTCAGACACGGCAAGGACATCAGGGTTGGCGGAATGTGCTAAAGCAGTGAGTAAAACAAACTTAGGGAGAAGGCTTCTGATGTTAACATGCATGAAACCAAGGCTTTTACGATTACAGAAGTAAACAAATGAAAGCGCCTGGGGACACACAGGGCCTGGATTAACCTCTGGTCGTCTAGTGTATTGGGGACAGAGAATAAAAGGAGCAGATTTCTGGGCATGGTAGAATAGATTCAGGTTATAATGTACAGACAGGGGTATGGTAGGGTGTGGGTACAGTGGAGATAAACCTAGGCATTGAGTGACGATAAGAGAGGTTGCATCTCTGGAGGCACTAGTTATGCTAGGTGAGGTCGCCCCATGTGTGGGAGGTGGGACAAAGGAGGTATCTGAGGCATGTTGAGTGGAGCTAGGGGCTCCAAAGTAAAATAAAACAATGATAACTACCCTAAACAACAGAATACAAGGCATATTGACATTAGAAAGAGACATAAAGCGAGGCATTTTTCCCTCTTGGTCTGACATAAGGACAGATGATGGAGACGATTCAGGTGGGCTGCCTGTGTTTTCTACATTTCCCCTGCCCATCCTCCCAATGGGAACACCTGTTCCCACATGAATTCACACATACTGTAGAAACGTAGAGATTAATGTGACTATTGCGGAAAGAGACAGATTGCTCCGGCGATGCCCTCCGCTGCATTCTACACGGTGGTTTATAATCACATAATTTCTATCATATTTGTTGTTGAAGGCTTACCCATAGACAAAGGTAATAACATTTGAGCAATAAAAATTCCCTGTGTGCCCAAATGCAATTTACAGTCTGAAAACCTTACAGGGAAGAACAGCCCTTCGCGTTCACCAGGGGAATGCCAAAATCCTTAATCCTTAACCCTCATCAGTCACTCTGTCTACCACACTCCAAAACACTTCTGTGTCTTCTGACTCTCCCTTCCATCCAAAAGTCTCCCACAATCAATTACACTGCATCAAGTAATCCATTTTGTGAGAGCTCTACTTATTGGCAACACTTGAGCTAATGTGTCAAGGGATCACTACTACCGCTATCATCTGTTGTTTTCTGGGAACATTCCAGAAAGGATGGACAAGTACAGATGCTCTGTGTATCACCTAGTGATGCTTGTAGTTAGAAAGCACCAGAACAATGTAACTGTTTGCTTTAATGTATACATTATGTTTGTTTCACTCTAGGTACAGTACTGTGAGGAGTGACATTAGTCGCCCACACCCACTGAACATTAAGCAACTGTACATAGATGAAAGACCATTACTTTTCTAAATGCCTAATGTCTACCTCATGATTCCCCCCTTTGCTCAAAATAATTGCTTAAATCCTCGAGGTATATTCTCCTCCTGAACACTGGCTTCTAAAACTAACTCAGTGGAGTGAGATGTTGGATTTCTAACCCCTGGGCATAATACTGTATTCCATCAATATAAGGGCACTGTTCACATTTATCCTGATGAGGCAGCTATTTTATGGGTCCAGCAGTCTATCTATTCAGCCTAGTCTGAAGTAATTACTTGCACAGGGGTGCAAATATCCAACATCCAGCCTGTTAACATATACCCAACACATTGAGATCCTAATTAAAATAACAAACATGTCCTATCATATTACCCACACTGTAACGGTCTTCTTCCTCCTCTGGCGAGGAGTAGTGGGAAGGATCGGAGGACCAATGCGCAGCTTGGTAAGTGTCCATATTTTTAATAGAGAAATTGAACACAACAAAAACAACAAAGTGAACGAACGAAACCGAAACAGTTCTGTCTGGTGCAGAATACAAACACTCAAAAGAAAATAATCACCCACACCACACAGGTGGGAAAAGGCTACCTAAGTATGATTCTCAATCAGAGACAACTAACGACACCTGCCTCTGATTGAGAACCATACCAGGCCAAACACAAAAACACCACATAGAAAAAGGAACAGAGACAACCCACCCAACTCATGCCCTGACCATACTAAAACAAAGACATAACAAAACAGAACGTGACACACACTCAGAACAACACAATTAAATGACACACTAGCCACACTAGCCCCCCCCCCCCAAAGGTGCGGACAAAACCTGAACCTGGTGGGTGTCTGTCCGCGGTGGCGGCTCTGGCGCGGGACGTGGACCCCACCCCACCATAGTCTTTGCCCGCCTCTTTACCCGCCTCTGTGGCCTCTTTAGAGCGGCGACCCTCGCCGCCGACCTCGGACTGTGGACCCTAGCAACGGGTTCCGAATGGACGGGAGACTCCGGTAGCTCCTGACTGACCTGCGGCTCTGGCAGCTCAGGACAGACAGGCGACTCTGGCAGCTCAGGACAGACGGGGGACTCTGGCAGCTCAGGACAGACGGGAGACTCCGGCAGCTCAGGACAGACGGGAGACTCCGGCAGCTCAGGACAGACGGGAGACTCCGGCAGCACAGGACAGACGGGAGACTCTGGCAGCTCAGGACAGACGGGAGACTCTGGCAGCTCAGGACAGACGGGAGACTCCGGCAGCTCAGGACAGACGGGAGACTCTGGCAGCACAGGACAGACGGGAGACTCTGGCAGCTCAGGAGAGGCGGGAGCACCTGTTGGGAGGAAATGGAGAGACAGCCTGGTGCGGGGGGCTGCCACCGGATGCCTGGTGCGTGGAGGAGGCACAGGATAGACCGGACCGTGGAGGCGCACTGGAGGTCTCGAGCACCGAGCCTGCACAACCCTACCTGGCTGGATACTCCCCGTAGCCAGGCCAGTGCGGCGAGGTGGAATAGACCGCACTGGGCTGTGCTGGCGAACCGGGGACACCATGCGTAGGGCTGGTGCCATGTACCCCGGCCAGAGGAGACGCACTAGAGACCAGATGTGCTTAGCCGGCTTCATGGCACCTGGCTCGATGCCCACTCTAGCCCGGCAGATACAAGGCGCTGCGATGTAACGCACTGGGCTATGCCTGCGCACCGGGGACACCGCGCACCTCACGGCATAACACGGTGCCTGCCCGGTCCACCTCTCTCCATGGTAAGCATGGGGAATTGGCTCAGGTCTCCTATCTGACTTAGCCACACTCCCCGTGTTCCCCCCCAAGACATTTTTGGGGCTGCCTCTCGTGCCTGTTGCGCTGCCGTGTTCGTGTCGCCAACTCCATTCTCCTGTAAGCCTCCTCGCACTGCTCCAGAGAATCCCAGGCGGGCTCCGGCACTCTCCCTGGGTCGACCGACCACCTTTCTATTCCGTCCCAAGTTGTCACATTGTCCAGATCTCGCTGCTGCCCGATACCACGCTGCTTGGTCCTTGGTTGGTGGGTGATTCTGTAATGGTCTTCTTCCTCCTCTGATGAGGAGTAGTCGGAAGGATCGGAGGACCAATGTGCCTCGTGGAAATTGAACACTGAACAAAAACAACAAAGTGAACGAACGAACGAAACCGAAACAGTTCTGTCTGGTGCAGAATACAAACACTCAACAGAAAATAATCACCCACACCACACAGGTGGGAAAAGGCTACCTAAGTATAATTCTCAATCAGAGACAACGAACGACACCTGCCTCTGATTGAGAACAATACCAGGCCAAACACAAAAACACCACATAGAAAAAGGAACATAGACAACCCACCCAACTCACGCCCTGACCATACTAAAACAAAGACATAACAAAACAGAACGTGACACACACTCAGAACAACACAATTAAATGACACACTAGCCTAAACAGGGGGCAAAGAAGAAAGAGTTGCATTGTGTGGAACTCTACGCTAACCACAGTAATAAAGGAATGTGTGCAGGCCACTTTAACTGAGCGCCGTCTGAGAGCATTTGACAGTGAGGAAGTGAGAAGAATACAAAGCCTTCAACAGTAAAGTGACCAGTATGGTTATGAAGACATCCTTAGAAGCTATCCTATTCCAAACCTCAGTCTGACAGAGACAATAGCTAGCTAGAACCATGAACACACCAAAGAGGGATGCATGACCAGACAAGCAGATGATGCAACCACTTGAGAGTGAATAGAAATATTTTTTTTCTCAAATGAATTCATTAGGTCTTTATCTCCATTCACCCATGACATGGAGCATCTCCATAGCCGTGTTCGCATTATCTAGCATGTGACACCTTAAAGCTGGGCCTGTTGAGTAAATACATGATAGCTGGCTTCTTTCTAATCCACAGAGTCCATGTGTATGTAAGGAGTCCAACAGGAAGGAAGGAATACTGACAACTGTGTGTAAAATCCCTTGACATCTTATTTTAGGAAGCAGTAACTCTGGCTGGTGGAGCCCACAGTGGAGCCACTATACAGCCTAGCCCCGGGGGCCAAAGGCCCTGTGATGAGGCCCCTGTGGCAGCTGCGGATGCACCCACATTTCCAGACACAATCAACTCTCCGACAGAATTATCTCTCTCCCTATAGACACTGGGTCCAGGTTCTCTCCCAGTAATCAGAGGATTAAAATAATTGGGTGTGGAGTGAAACAGGACCCTGCTTGAGAAAGGGAAGGGCCGTGCTGAGTCTAATTAGAAGATGCTGGGGCAAGTTGCACCATACATTCCACACACGCGCGCGCACACACACACACACACACACACACACACACACACACACACACACACATGCACACATGCATGCGCACGCACGCGCACACACACAAACACACACACGCAGACACAAACACACAGACTTATCCCAATGGTGGCAGACGATTGAGCTAAAGCCCGGAGACAACCCATGTAATGTGGAAACGCAGGATCACAAGATTCCCATTAATTGTCATTCATTTGATGTTGGTCTGGGATGATCTCCAGCGTGGGATGTCATTCAGGCAGAGCGCGGGTGTTAAAAGGTAAAGTAATAAAAAATAGCTTCATATGGTGCGGCTTTAATTCCTGCCGGGTTCCACTGAACATCAAACACAACTAAATTCCAATGGCATAGGGCAGAGCCTGAGCCATCCCCACGGCAGGTGAACCTACAGCTGCAATCAGTATTAATCTGTCTGTTGTGGAGGAGTAACTCTATCATTTAGAAGGTAAAGAGTTATTGGTAACACATAACACCCAGCGTCATAGCACATTACGACGCAGTCATAACCATGTCATAATATGTCGTAACAGCTGACATAACTTTTCATAACATATCATAATATGGTCATAACACTATCATGACACATATATTTACACCAGTTGTGACATATATTACGTTATTTTATGGCTGGTTATGACAACTACATAAGAGTGTCAAAACCCACAAAAACTACCACACAAAAAAAACCCCGTTCCATTACACCATAGCCTACTTGTCAACAGTATGTTTATGTTATACTGAACAAAAAAATAAACGCAACATGCAACAATTTCAAAGATTTTACTGAATTACAGTTCCAACTACTTGGCAGGGAAAAAACACATTTGACTAAATGTGGGTTTTGAAGCTCTGTTTTGACATATTATGAAATGGTTATGTCTGTGTCATAACGTGTTATAATACTGGGTGTCAAGTAAAGTGTTATTGCGTTATTAACTCGTGCAAATATTGTAAAAAAATATGGTGGAGTTCTGAGCTTTGACAGAGTGTCTGGGGGAAGAAAGTAGAAATCAGAGGCGCCATGCCCATAGGGGGCACAAGGGCACATGCCCCTCAGTTTTGTGCTGTTCAAAATCTGATTTTGTGTTAACTGCTAAACTTCGTCTTTAAGCCCACATTCTGTCATAATTATTTCTAAAAGATTTGACAGCGGCATTTTGCAGAGGGGGGCACACTACAGAGCAATACAAATATGTGTGCAGACAATATCGTTAGTGGAAATGAAAGTGTTGAGTGACACACACAGCATTTGTCTTGATTTTAGATGCCGGTGATGGGCCGGACTCGCAGGAGGTATGTTGAATTTCATCAAACTATGAATAAATAACACAAACACGTTTTGTTGTTTCTCTGTAATACTAGCCACCAAGCAATGTTATGAAGCTGGCTTTAGCTATCCAGCTAAAATTGCTTTAATTATTGGGTTATTATACCAGTGTGGCAGTAGTACTAAACTCCTAAGACATAAAGGTTTTTAAAGAATCAATGAGCATTATTCATTAAAATGAACAGGTAAAGAGGTATGCTTTGATAACCGATGTAGAAAGATCTAAATATTTTGCAGGAAAAAGCTGTTTTGGGTGTTTGAACAATGCAGGAGGGGGGCTGAACCACCCCCACCTTCATCCTCACGTACTGTGTGACCCCTCGAAAATAATGGGTGCATGACGCCCTTGGGAGAAATCATTCTTTGTCCCCTTGAAAAAAAACAAAAAAACGTCAGCCTTCCATCCCATCGCTAGCCTTTGAGTGTGCTCGCATTGCACGCATATGTTTTAATGTTATAATTAAGAGAATGAGTCGGAGAGCGTTGCGTGTTTTGTGCATATGTAATGCTGTCTCTCTCAAGGCTATCGGCTATATATCATGTTGCTCATCTACAGGAGTTACTTCTAGGCAGTCAAACCTGCGTGATTACAGAATACCCATCCCAAACCAATATGTAACTCTTTTTGACATGCTTCTGCAACCTAAAACTGTTATCAGCAAAGAGGGGGAAAAACTCGACAACACAAAAAAATTACTACACAATCATCAAATAAATGTTCTTATGCTTTTAAAATCTATAGTATAAAGAAATGTTTTTCCTCTGAATGGTAAACTAGAACAGTCTTGTATGACTATTATGTGTTGGAATACATTTTTAAATCAAATAATAACAGAAATGAAAGTATTTAAAGTAACATGTTAGGATATGTATGTGGAAAGAGCACACTGAGCTCAGAGGGTGTGTGAAGTGTATCCCACTGTAGTAAACAACCTCTCAGACTGTAGGTTTGGACATGCAGCCCTTGCCTCAATGAATAACCCTGAGAGAGCAGAGTTGGGGAATTTCCACTTAGACAACAGAAACATTTCTCTCCCAGACTCCCACCCCCTCAGCTCAGAATGAGGCAAGCACAGGGGATGATTGCTCCTCCACTCAATGGAAGCCCTCTAAGTCAGCCTGCCCCCGCCAGAGAACAGGGAATGCCCAAGTTAATTAATTTACCCCATTTAACCATCAGATGTCAGCATCTAGCTGGTAGGAGGCACGCAAAGAGAGAACGAGAGAGAGAGAAAGAGAGGGCTAGAGAGAGAGAGAGAAAGAGAGGGCTAGAGAGAGAGAGAGAGAAAGAGAGGGCTAGAGAGAGAGAGAGAAAGAGAGGGCTAGAGAGAGAGAGGGCTAGAGAGAGAGAGAGAGAGAGAGAGAAAGAGGGGGCTAGAGAGAGAGAGAGAAAGAGAGAAAGAGAGGGCTAGAGAGAGAGAGAGAGAGAGAGAGAGAGAGAGAGAGAGAGAGAGAGAGAGCACTTGTGACTGGATAAAGGGATGACTTGTCTAACTCAACAATGGAGACATCTTCACTTTCTCCTTACCAGGAATGCAATCAGAATATGTAACACTTCATTTGGATAGTCCATCTGTAGATGCTCTACAGAATATCTACAGACTATCAGTACTCATGAAATAACTATCTACTAAACCTAACCCTAAACCTAACCTTAACCCTTATCCTAACACTAAACTGAACCCTTACCCTATCCCTTACCTTAACCCGTACTCTATACCTAACCCTAACAATAACCTTAGCAAGCAGTTACTTAACAACTGATAGTTTGTTGATAGTATGACCCTCTGTAGAGCATCTACAGATTAAATACCCAGACTATCCAAATAAAGTGTGAAATCAGAATGTGTTACAGAGAGAAACATGAAAGACTAAATAAATATATGTCTCTCTATCTGTCTGGATATCTCTCCAACTATTATTTTATTTTAAGAGTATTGGAATAGAGTTGGGGATCATTTCCTGGGACAGCTAATATACAGTAGGCTGCTATATCCCATACAGTATGAAGTGGAAGAAATGTGCACACAATTATTTCCTGTTAACGAGTGGCTTTCGAAGAATCCTCGAAGTCTGCCGCAAATGTCTGTGAACCAAATGTGAACCGTATCAGTGACACCAAATTTGAACCAAAGCAGTAAATGCACACGCTATTAACACCCTTAATAAACCTTCAGGTAAATGATTGTCTTACTGACAGCTGAAAGTATGCACATCATACTCTGTCTCGTGCTCTTTATAAGTATGGCCTGCATTATCTGCACTGGGAGACATACAGAAAAACCTGGTCTTATCTCCAATGACCTCACAAGCACAGCACTAATTCACCAATTTTCAATGTAATATCCAGTGACAATTGTAGCATGTAAATCTTGGTGGGGCAAACTCAAAAGAAATTGGGGGATGCATGCCAGCAAAGCCCCCACACAATACAATACTAAACAATACATGAATTGGACTATAACGGTGACAAACGGTGCCCACAAACTGTTAGGGCCCACATAAAGCTCTTCCCAACAGCAGAGCTTTCTTTTCAGCACCATGGAGTGCATCCTTACCACTGCTACACCTGACTATCGGAGGAGCCTTGTCTGAGAGCGAAACAGTTAATTCAGCCTAATTTAAAGCCTTTAAAAACCATGGCTGACCTGCTTAAACAAATGTGGTTTCTACTGACAATTGAGATGTACAAACAATGGCTTAAGGCAAGCGAATAAGAGGCAATCCATAATTTCGATCAAGATATTAATGAGCGAGCTAGGACGGAGGTAGTTGATATAACTATTTATTTAGCACTTTTGAAATGTACAGTACAGTGACAGAATCCCGTAAATAAGGGAGGCATATAAGCAGACAATGAAAGCTCTTACAATATTTGATGATTACATTTCTCTAAAACAGGCTATAGGCTAAATGTGCACCACCAAGTCAGAACAGTAGACTAAGTTATGAGGGGAAGGGACCAAATCATTAGGGTGAGTCACATGGGCTACCAACAGCTTACTACACAACATACACTTAGTATTACTTTCTTAGCTACAGTATGCATATCTACCTGGCACATTACATGAACAGGAAGGTGGCACGCGGATGCTTGTCGACAAATTTTGTTATCAAAGTCTGGCATTCTCTGGGTTTATGGTACTTTCAATACCACTGGGAACTCTGAAAAAAACAAGGTTGAGTCATGACGTCAGTGATCTTCAGGTTGGAGCTCTAGAAAGAGGCCGAGTTCCCGACTTGGAATTCCGAGTTGGATGACCGTTAAAAACACATTTTCCCAGTAGGAGCTCATTTTTTCAGTTCCCAGTTGTCTTGAACTCACTGAAGTCCAGTGAGATTTCCCAGTTCCGAGTTTCCAGTTGTTTTGAACGCAGCAGAATGTCACGTTCTGACCTCTATTTCCTTTGTTTTTGTATTTATTTAGTATGGTCAGGGCGTGAGTTGGGTGGGCAGTCTATGTTTGTTTTTCTATGTTTTGGGGCAGTTCTATGTTTTCGGCCTAGTATGGTTCTCAATCAGAGGCAGGTGTCATTAGTTGTCTCTGATTGAGAATCATACTTAGGTAGCCTGGGTTTCACTGTGTGTTTGTGGGTGATTATTCCTGTCTTTGTGTAGTATTCACCAGATAGGCTGTATTAGGTTTTGAGTTCTCACGTTTCTTGTTTTTTCGTTAGTTTGTTCATGTATAGTGTCGTGAATAAAATACAATGAACAACCACCACGCTGCGCTTTGGTCCGCTTCTCCTCCTCCTACAGACGAACGCCCTTACAGAATCACCCACCACAACAGGACCAAGCGGTGTGGTAATGGGCAAAGGAAAAAGCAGCAGCAGGAGCAGCGCGAGGAGGTATGGACATGGGAGGACGAATTAGACGGAAGAGGACCCTGGGCTCAGCCAGGAGAATATCGCCGTCCCAAAGAAGAACTGGAGGCGGCGAAAGCGGAGAGGCGCTGGTATGAGGAGGCAGCGCGGCGTCGTGGATGGAAGCCCGGGAGTCAGCCCCAAAAATTTATTGGGGGGGGCTAACAGGGAGTATGGCTACGCCAGGTAGGAGACCTGAGCCAACTTCCTGTGGTTACCGGGGGGCTAGAGAGACCGGGCAGGCACCGTGTTATGCTGTGGAGCGCACGGTGTCCCCAGTGCGGGTGCACAGCCCGGTGCGGTATCGCGTATCGGCCGGGCTAGAGTGGGCATCGAGCCAAGTGCCATGAAGCCGGCTCTACGCATCTGGTCTCCAGTGCGTCTCCTTGGGCCGGCTTACATGGCACCAGCCTTGCGCACGGTGTCCCCGGTTCGCCTGCATAGCCCAGTGCGGGCTATTCCACCTCGCCGCACTGGCAGGGCGACCGGGACCATTCAACCGGGTAAGGTTGGGCAGGCTCGGTGCTCAAGAGCTCCAGTGCGCCTGCACGGCCCGGTCTATCCGTCACCACCTCCACACCCCAGCCCTCCGGTGGCAGCTCCCCGTACCAGGCTGTCTCTCCGGCCCATCCGTCCAGAGCCTTCCTCCTCTCCAGCGCTGCCGGAGTCTCCCGCCTCTCCGGCGCTACCAGAGCCTTCCTCCTTTCCAGCGCTGCCGGAGTCTCCCGTCTGTCCGGCGCCTCTGCCGGAGTCTCCCGTCTGTCCGGCGCCTCTGCCGGAGCCTCCCGCCTGTCCGGCGCCTCTGCCGGAGCCTCCCGCCTGTCCGGCGCCGCTGCCGGAGCCTCCCGCCTGTCCGGCGCCACTGCCGGAGCCTCCCGCCTGTCCGGCGCCGCTGCCGGAGCCTCCCGCCTGTCCGGCGCCGCTGCCGGAGCCTCCCGCCTGTCCGGCGCCTCTGCCGGAGCCTCCCGCCTGTCCGGCGCCTCTGCCGGAGCCTCCCGCCTGTCCGGCGCCTCTGCCGGAGCCTCCCGCCTGTCCGGCGCCTCTGCCGGAGCCTCCCGCCTGTCCGGCGCCTGTGCCGGAGCCTCCCGCCTGTCCGGCGCCTCTGCCGGAGCTTCCCGTCTGCCCGGCGCCTCTGCCGGAGCTTCCCGTCTGCCCGGCGCCGCCAGCGCCGCCCGTCTGCCCATCGCCGCCAGCGCCGCCCGTCTGCCCAGCGCCGCCAGTGCCGCCCGTCTGCCCAGCGCCGCCAGTGCCGCCCGTCTGCCAGGAGCCGCCAATGCCGCCCGTCAGCCAGGAGACGCCAGTGCCGCCCGTCAGCCAGGGGCCGCCAGTGCCGCCAGTCAGCCAGGGGCCGCCAGTGCCGCCAGTCAGCCAGGGGCCGCCAGTGCCGCCAGTCAGCCAGGGGCCGCCAGTGCCGCCAGTCAACCAGGGGCCGCCAGTGCCGCCAGTCAGCCCAGCGCCAGCGCCGCCAGTCAACCAGGGGCCGCCAGCGCCGCCAGTCAGCCAGGGGCCGACAGTCAGCCAGGGGCCGCCAGTGCCGCCAGTCAGCCAGGGGCCGCTAGAGCCCCTCCGCCCGGAGCAGCTGTCCCTCTGTCCCGAGCAGCTGTCCCTCTGTCCCGAGCAGCTGTCCCTCTGTCCCGAGCAGCTGTCCCTCTGTCCCGAGCAGCTGTCCCTCTGTCCCGAGCAGCTGTCCCTCTGTCCCGAGATGCTGCCCCTCTGTCCCAAGCAGCCCCTCTGTCCAGTGGGGTCATTGAGAGGGGTGGGCATGGTGAGTAAGCCACGGAGGCGGACAATAAGGCGGACTGAGACAATGGCGAAGTGGGGTCCGCGTCCCGCGCCAGAGCCGCCACCGCGGACAGACGCCCACCCAGACCCTCCCCTATAGGTCAAGGTTTTGCGGCCGGAGTCCGCACCTTTGGGGGGGGGGGTACTGTCACGTTCTGACCTCTATTTCCTTTGTTTTTGTATTTATTTAGTATGGTCAGGGCGTGAGTTGGGTGGGCAGTCTATGTTTGTTTTTCTATGTTTTGGGGCAGTTCTATGTTTTCGGCCTAGTATGGTTCTCAATCAGAGGCAGGTGTCATTAGTTGTCTCTGATTGAGAATCATACTTAGGTAGCCTGGGTTTCACTGTGTGTTTGTGGGTGATTATTCCTGTCTTTGTGTAGTATTCACCAGATAGGCTGTATTAGGTTTTGAGTTCTCACGTTTCTTGTTTTTTCGTTAGTTTGTTCATGTATAGTGTCGTGAATAAAATACAATGAACAACCACCACGCTGCGCTTTGGTCCGCTTCTCCTCCTCCTACAGACGAACGCCCTTACAGAATCACCCACCACAACAGGACCAAGCGGTGTGGTAATGGGCAAAGGAAAAAGCAGCAGCAGGAGCAGCGCGAGGAGGTATGGACATGGGAGGACGAATTAGACGGAAGAGGACCCTGGGCTCAGCCAGGAGAATATCGCCGTCCCAAAGAAGAACTGGAGGCGGCGAAAGCGGAGAGGCGCTGGTATGAGGAGGCAGCGCGGCGTCGTGGATGGAAGCCCGGGAGTCAGCCCCAAAAATTTATTGGGGGGGGGCTAACAGGGAGTATGGCTACGCCAGGTAGGAGACCTGAGCCAACTTCCTGTGGTTACCGGGGGGCTAGAGAGACCGGGCAGGCACCGTGTTATGCTGTGGAGCGCACGGTGTCCCCAGTGCGGGTGCACAGCCCGGTGCGGTATCGCGTATCGGCCGGGCTAGAGTGGGCATCGAGCCAAGTGCCATGAAGCCGGCTCTACGCATCTGGTCTCCAGTGCGTCTCCTTGGGCCGGCTTACATGGCACCAGCCTTGCGCACGGTGTCCCCGGTTCGCCTGCATAGCCCAGTGCGGGCTATTCCACCTCGCCGCACTGGCAGGGCGACCGGGACCATTCAACCGGGTAAGGTTGGGCAGGCTCGGTGCTCAAGAGCTCCAGTGCGCCTGCACGGCCCGGTCTATCCGTCACCACCTCCACACCCCAGCCCTCCGGTGGCAGCTCCCCGTACCAGGCTGTCTCTCCGGCCCATCCGTCCAGAGCCTTCCTCCTCTCCAGCGCTGCCGGAGTCTCCCGCCTCTCCGGCGCTACCAGAGCCTTCCTCCTTTCCAGCGCTGCCGGAGTCTCCCGTCTGTCCGGCGCCTCTGCCGGAGTCTCCCGTCTGTCCGGCGCCTCTGCCGGAGCCTCCCGCCTGTCCGGCGCCTCTGCCGGAGCCTCCCGCCTGTCCGGCGCCGCTGCCGGAGCCTCCCGCCTGTCCGGCGCCACTGCCGGAGCCTCCCGCCTGTCCGGCGCCGCTGCCGGAGCCTCCCGCCTGTCCGGCGCCGCTGCCGGAGCCTCCCGCCTGTCCGGCGCCTCTGCCGGAGCCTCCCGCTTGTCCGGCGCCTCTGCCGGAGCCTCCCGCCTGTCCGGCGCCTCTGCCGGAGCCTCCCGCCTGTCCGGCGCCTCTGCCGGAGCCTCCCGCCTGTCCGGCGCCTCTGCCGGAGCCTCCCGCCTGTCCGGCGCCTGTGCCGGAGCCTCCCGCCTGTCCGGCGCCTCTGCCGGAGCCTCCCGCCTGTCCGGCGCCTCTGCCGGAGCCTCCCGCCTGTCCGGCGCCTCTGCCGGAGCCTCCCGCCTGTCCGGCGCCTCTGCCGGAGCCTCCCGCCTGTCCGGCGCCTCTGCCGGAGCCTCCCGCCTGTCCGGCGCCTGTGCCGGAGCCTCCCGCCTGTCCGGCGCCTCTGCCGGAGCTTCCCGTCTGCCCGGCGCCTCTGCCGGAGCTTCCCGTCTGCCCGGCGCCGCCAGCGCCGCCCGTCTGCCCATCGCCGCCAGCGCCGCCCGTCTGCCCAGCGCCGCCAGTGCCGCCCGTCTGCCCAGCGCCGCCAGTGCCGCCCGTCAGCCAGGAGCCGCCAATGCCGCCCGTCAGCCAGGAGCCGCCAGTGCCGCCCGTCAGCCAGGGGCCGCCAGTGCCGCCCGTCAGCCAGGGGCCGCCAGTGCCGCCAGTCAGCCAGGGGCCGCCAGTGCCGCCAGTCAGCCAGGGGCCGCCAGTGCCGCCAGTCAACCAGGGGCCGCCAGTGCCGCCAGTCAGCCCAGCGCCAGCGCCGCCAGTCAACCAGGGGCCGCCAGCGCCGCCAGTCAGCCAGGGGCCGACAGTCAGCCAGGGGCCGCCAGTGCCGCCAGTCAGCCAGGGGCCGCTAGAGCCCCTCCGCCCGGAGCAGCTGTCCCTCTGTCCCGAGCAGCTGTCCCTCTGTCCCGAGCAGCTGTCCCTCTGTCCCGAGCAGCTGTCCCTCTGTCCCGAGCAGCTGTCCCTCTGTCCCGAGCAGCTGTCCCTCTGTCCCGAGAAGCTGCCCCTCTGTCCCAAGCAGCCCCTCTGTCCAGTGGGGTCATTGAGAGGGGTGGGCATGGTGAGTAAGCCACGGAGGCGGACAATAAGGCGGACTGAGACAATGGCGAAGTGGGGTCCGCGTCCCGCGCCAGAGCCGCCACCGCGGACAGACGCCCACCCAGACCCTCCCCTATAGGTCAAGGTTTTGCGGCCGGAGTCCGCACCTTTGGGGGGGGGGTACTGTCACGTTCTGACCTCTATTTCCTTTGTTTTTGTATTTATTTAGTATGGTCAGGGCGTGAGTTGGGTGGGCAGTCTATGTTTGTTTTTCTATGTTTTGGGGCAGTTCTATGTTTTCGGCCTAGTATGGTTCTCAATCAGAGGCAGGTGTCATTAGTTGTCTCTGATTGAGAATCATACTTAGGTAGCCTGGGTTTCACTGTGTGTTTGTGGGTGATTGTTCCTGTCTTTGTGTAGTATTCACCAGATAGGCTGTATTAGGTTTTGAGTTCTCACGTTTCTTGTTTTTTCGTTAGTTTGTTCATGTATAGTGTCGTGAATAAAATACAATGAACAACCACCACGCTGCGCTTTGGTCCGCCTCTACTTCACAAGAAGAGAATCGTTACACAGAAGTCCTGCTGGATTGTCAGCATGGCCAATGTATTCAATCTTTTCTGGCCCATGGTGTTGAATGTTTGTCCTTATAAGCTTGGAAAAGAGACCCTTAAACACAGACTTGGACCACAAACCCACTCCACTGAATAGCAGGCTAGTGATTGCTTTTCAACGCTTGTAGTTAGTCACTGATTCCTTCCAAACCACTCATTGTTGAATTTATGATTTTCAACTTGCCGCGTAATGTTTATGTCCAGTGGCCAGTGAGCACCGATACATTTTATCTATAATTTATCTTCATATGACAAGAATTGAAAAGGATTTGCCAGTAGATTGTAGACGTGATTCATGACGATGACTGCTTGTCTAGCTTGCTAGCTAAAATTTTGAAAGTATGATATTGACATGATCAGTCCAAACAAAGCTACGGTAGATATAACGTGATTTGACGTCATTTAATCTGTGGGCAGTGGCAGCACCCAAGTGGCTTGAATTTTCGAGCTCTCCTCATAGATTTGCTCTGACTAGTGTCCCCATGAGTAACAGAACACTGAGCCAATCATGGCGCAACTAGAGAACATTACCAACCCCTACGCTCAGTATTTTCTTCTAGTTGCCCCACCACAGAAAGCACTGAGCTAGGCTGAAACACCTGCATATTTTAGCTGCCTTACTCAAGAAAGCAAAAAATAGACCCTGTTTGTATGCTGCTTTATTAAGTAAAATAAATATATATTTTTACGTTGTTTGCAAACTGATATGTGATATGTTTTTTTTAGCTACATAAAAAAAAAATTGCCACCTGGTTATATCATTTCTGGGCATCTCTGAGCCTATCGATTCCCGGGGGTCATTTAATGTTGTCATGTGTATCTGAGCTGAAATAGAGCCGCTATGGCATAACAGTGTGATAAAGTCACTCTCACAACACTGGAAGTTAATAGTAATATGACTTTTAGATCTCGAAAATGTTTATCATACATGTCAGATTTTAATACCAGGTAACTTCATAACGCGGGAGGTTGACTTCTCTCCCATGAGCCATTGATCATATTTTTGCCACCACATTCTCACGTGCACACGTGAAATGACTTTCTTGCAAGCTCTCCCAACAATGCAGCATGTGAAGTACCTAGGTATGGTTGCACTGCGGTTGTGAATGTCAGACTCCACTCTGCGAGGCACATTGATCTGCAGGTTGAACATGGTGTAGTTTGTTTAGGCGATTTTACATCCAATTAGCTACTTCACATGCTGATATTGATTTAGGTACCGGCACCTCTAATTTTGGGTGAATTGAATACCAGCTCCAAAAAACAAAGTAACCTATAGCTGGCCCTGATTCACACACCGAGGGAAAAAAGGTTGATCAAAACTGATACGGCAGTGAATAGCAATGCAGAGTGGGCATTCATTTCCTGAATCCGCTGTGTTCACGTTTATTTGCTGCTAGTCTGTGCCTGACAGTAGGCTGTTCTATATTGCACCAGCCTGAATGCACATGGAGTGTTGCCAACTCCTCAGTAAGGAAAGTAGCTATTGGCTGTCCAAAAGTCGCTAGAATTCACAAAATAACGTTATCACCTAATTTGCGTAATTGGCCATGTGCATGTAATTGTGATGGAAGCTGTAGGAGAGAGGAATAACGTTGTGGGAGAGACAAAAAGTGAGTAAAAAACATGCTAAATATGTTTAGAACTACAAGGAACTACTTTCTTCTGTCGATTCTTGTTTTTTTACGTCACAATTCCAACCCTCCTCCTTTATCCGGGCTTGGGGCCGGCAAAAATGACCCAAAAGAGACACTCTAGCAGAGTTACTTTAGTTTTTTATTTAATTTTGTTGTTTTTTGTTTTTTGGTTTAGTTTTCTTAATTTGGTTTGGTTTTTAACCTTATGGTCCACTTATGAGCCTACAAGTCACAGTAAAACATGAACATTTTGAACCATAACATTTTTTACATTTTTTTGTATACAATCTACATTAAAAATCTAAATGGACCAAAAAGAGACAATAGAAAAAACTGTCAATGGCAATGTGAGAAAATTATGGTAACTAGTGTCATGACGTTGGCCTGGGGGTAGGTTTATGACAGTCATAAATACCGCTTCCCCCCTTTTTCCTCTCTCTCTAACCTACTGATGTTACATTTGCAAAACCCTTGGTTAACATAGAGATTCTGGGAACATCAGAAGGTGGGGGGGAAATTAACAATATTCTGGTGAATCGACCAATTGAACATATGCGGTGGTACTTAATGAATATGATGTTAGTTCGGTTGTCATCTGAGACATTCTCATCAATGATAAGATGACATAAACTCTACAGTGTCTCTACAACTACAGTCTACACATCAGAGTTATCGGATTCACATGGAATTGTTGTTCAATTTAAATGTTTGAACATTAAATTATTCGTGATGGGATGAAATGTGATTTTAGCTTCTAAAATGTGAGATTTTGGTTTTCATAAGGTAGGGCTCTGCTCAATCAGTGTCCCGCCCCTGTGAAGGGACATGGACTATAAAACATTTCAAACACGCCTCCTCTCCCTTCCTATATAAAGCCTTGACGACAATATAACCTCCTGTTCCGAGGATGTGAGGACGACGGTCCGATGTCAGAATGGTTCAGATAATAACTACAGAACGAAGCCAACATCAGCGTGAGCTTTGGTTGCGAATGGTATGAACTTTGAACTCTTATTCAATACAGAAGTGATACCTCCTAGCCGTTGAGTTAGCAACAGCCGCTGCAAACGAGGGTTAGGAAGGAACAGACAGAGTATCCCGTCTACCACACAACGACGTTACTACAACATATTCAATTTACCAGCAGAGACATTCTTCAAAGGACGAAGGACTCAGTTGGGCAACACAGCCTTCCATCTACCACCAACCTACCGAAGCGCAGCTCAGAGTAAATATTTATTGAATTTTCCATTTCCAAATGGGCGGTAATTTAGAATGCATAAGATACTGTATTTACCATAGCTCAGCTTCGCCCTTTGTTCCTCAGTCTTCCCGCTCTTTCACTCAAACTCAGCCCCTTTTCTTTTGTGTAACAAGCTGTCATATCTGTTCCACCCGCTAGGGACGTTTTCCTTTATGACGTAATTTGTAATCAAGTTATGACTTAATTATGTGTATGTGTAATTCTGTGTGATTAGTTAGGTATTTAGTAAATATGTAATTAAACCCAATTTTGTATTGCTGGTTCAACTTGTTAGCCAGGGTTCGTGCAGATAACCGAGAATGTACAACTTTCAGATGAGACTAAATTAAGATGATGATTAATATTGACTGCTACTGATGTAAAATATTACTAGGTCTTTAAGAGTTTATTCAGAAGATAACAGCTCTATAAATATTATTTTGTGGTGCCCGACTCTCTAGTTAATTACATTTACATGATTAGCTCAATCAGGTAATATTAATTACGGAGAAAGTATTTTATAGAATATCACTTAATCCGGCATAGCCAAAGACACAACACTAGTCTGGCCCTAATTCAGGTTAGTTGTTTTTTTAATGTAAGCCAGGGCGGGATCAGCCAGCAGAGGCTTCCTGCATGTGTGATTCCTTTGCAGCTTAGACGTGGAGTGGTGAACATCTTCAGCTCTGACTGCAGCTGGGAGGGACTGCTGCACGAGGAATCGGCAGCCTGTGAGTGCTTTGGCACAGGGGTGGGACCCACGGCAGCACCCGCTGCTCGTTGAGAAGAGTAAGAACGATATGTGCTTTCACATCAGTCTCCAAAAGTCTCCAATAACACCAGAAAAAGTCACTAGATTTGTCGCTAGTCGCTTTTTTGAAAATGTGTCGCTAGAGGGGTCTGAATACTTGCTAAATATAGCGACAAAGTCGCTAAGTTGGCAACACTGTGCACATGATCAGTGGTGTAGTGGAGTATATGCAGGAATACGTCATACAACCATTTATTGTTTTATATAATATAATATATATAATATAATAATATATATATTATATATTTTAAATAATTTTGCACGCCCAATTTTTCAGTTTTTGATTTGTTAAAAAAGTTTTAAATATCCAATAAATGTCGTTCCACTTCATGATTGTGTCCCACTTGTTGTTGATTCTTCACAAAAAAATACAGTTTTATATCTTTATGTTTGAAGCCTGAAATGTGGCAAAAGGTCGCAAAGTTCAAGGGGGCCGAATACTTTCGCAAGGCACTGTATCTACGTGTATTTATGTATGTGTATATGTATTTATTTATATGTGTATGTACACTACCGTTCAAAAATTTTGGGGTCACTTAGAAATGTCCTTGTTTTTGAAAGAAAAACAAAAATTTGGTCCATTAAAATAACATCAAATTGATCAGAAATACAGTGTTAATTAACATAGTTAATGTTGTAAATGACTATTGTTGTTGGAAACGGCAATTTTTTATGGAATATCTACATAGGTGTACAGAGGCCCATTATCAGCAACCATCACTCCTGTGTTCCAATGGCACGTTGTGTTAGCTAATCCAAGTTTATCATTTTAAAAGGCTAATTGATCATTAGAAAACATTTTTTGCAATTATGTTAGCACAGCTGAAAACTGTTGTTCTGATTAAATAAGCAATTAAACTGGCCTTCTTTAGACTAGTTGAGTATCTGAAGCATCAGTGTTTGTGTGTTCGATTACAGGCTCAAAATGGCCAGAAACACTTGAAAGACTTTCTTCTGAAACTTGTCAGTTTATTCTTGTTCTGAGAAATAAAGGCTATTCCAATGCGAGAAATTGCCAAGAAATTGAAGATCTCGTACAATGCTGTGTACTACTCCCTTCACAGAACAGCGTAAACTGGCACTAACCAGAATAGAAAGAGGGAGTGGGAGGACTCGGTGCACATATGAGCAAGAGGACAAGTACATTAGAGTGTCTAGTTTGAGAAACAGACGCTTCACAAGTCCTCCTGGCAGCTTCATTAAATAGTACCCGCAAAACACCAGTCTCAAAGTCAACTCCGGGATGCTGGCCTTCTAGGCCGAGTTCCTCTGTCAAGTGTCTGTGTTATTTTGCCCATCTTAATCTTTTATGTTTATTGACCAGTCTGAGATATCGCTTTTTCTTTGCAACTCTGCCTAGAAGGCCAGCATCCCGGAGTCACCACTTCACTGTTGACGTTGAGACTGGTGTTTTGCAGGTATTATTTAATGAACCTTCCAGTTGAGGACTTGTGAGGCATCTGTTTCTCAAACTATACACTCTAATGTACTTGTCCTCTTGCTCAGTTGTGCATTGGGGCCTCCACCTCTTCTTTATATTCTGGTTAGAGCCAGTTTGCGCTGTTTTAAATATTAAAATGATTAATACTTAAAAATCTACATATCAGCAATCATCTGAATTACCCTTTAGTGCCTGTCTGTATATGCTGTGTGTGTGCGAGTGGGCCGTTGCCTGAAGAGAATAGTAAAATAATGACAGACAGACTAACTACAAAGCCAATTTAAAACATAACTTGTAACAGTTCTCACTAGTTTACTATAGCTAATTAAGCATTCATGTGGTTGTCGCCTTTGTAATTGTGACAATGTTACAAATATTCTAAGAATAGCCTAATTGACGAATATCTTGCTGTGCATAGATCACCCCTGAAACATGAATATTTGAGCCTTATATATAAACATGTATAGTTAGATACCTTGCTTTGAAGTAGCCTACCTTATCCATTTGATCACCGATTCATTGAATGTGCAAATAATTTTATGAAGGAAAAATATTTGGATGTAATGTTGCAAAATTTTATATCAAGGGTGGCAATCATCCTCCAGAATAGCTCTTTAGGTGGAGGGTTGACCGCATGTCGACAACATGTGACTAACAGTGCAGTTCTACTTTGTGGGGGTTTAAGTGCCTTGATCAACGGCACAATGGCGGGAGATGGTAGGAATTGTTAGATTACTGAAATTGTTAGATTACTTCTTAGATGTTACTTCACTGTCGGAACTAGAAGCACAAGCATTTCGCTACACTTGCATTAACATATGCTAACCATGTGTATGTGACCAATAAAATTTGAGTTGGCCTACGTAGGATCAGACACAACACCCTTCCAGTGTCAATAAGTCTTACTTTTTCATGTAGGCTATAATAATAGTCATGAAAATGTGGTTAAAAGTCAGAGAAGTCATGGAAAAGGTGTATAAATCCTTAACTGTCACGATTCTTCAAAATCGAACCCAGAAGCAGACCAGGACAAGGAGAGTAGAAAGAAGGTGAGTATTTATTTACAAGTGAATGTGAATGGGTAGATATATCCAGGTGGTGTAGCGGGTAGCGGTGGTGAGTTGATGGGAGTAAATAGGTGGATCCAATGGGGAAGCGGAATCCTCTGACGACCAGGCGGGAATGGGGTAAATGATCCGGGTGAGTAACTGAAGACAGAACAAACAGAGGTAAGTTCAAGGCAAGCAATACGTAACAAACAACAAAACAAATTCTATCCAACTTGCGGCTGATACTCTGGCACAACATACTGTTCATGGCTAACGATCCGGCAGGGAATGGATGTCAGGTCAGAGCTTTTGAAGGGGAGAGGTGATGATCAGGACAGGTGTGCAGATTACTGATGGGATACAGGTGCGGGTGAACATCGATCTCCCAACAAGCTAATTCGCCCGGCAACCAGACAGGGTGCGTTCCAGGACACCGGAAACACACTCCAGGACAGAAACACAGGCAAACACAGACTCAGGAAGCGGGATTCGTGACATTAACAGTCTCTATAGCATAATGTCTTTTGGGAATTTTGGTGAACCGACTTGGAAAAAGACAGCTCCTGCACTTTTTTCACCCCAAGTCAAGCACTGTGTGTAGCTACGTTTGCTAGATAGCTATCTAGCTAGCTATCCAGACAGCCCATAGACAGAGCATTGTATTGTGGGTTTTGTAGTCGACATGAGCTGCAACAGATTTACACAACAATTTTCACATGTTGCAACCAACATTATTACGATGACAACATTTTATATTTGTTCCCAAAAAATATTGTTTAAATTAAAGGAATTTGTGGTTTTGGGTGGATTTATCCTTTAATCACCCCAACCTCAAAGAAAGATATTAGCCTCGGAGTCTATCTCCACACAATCTCTAAATGATCAACTCTCAGCCCACTCACATTCGACATTGCGGCACAATATGATACCGTTTTGAAGAAATTACCCCAGTGTGTGTGTGCTTTCAAAAGGAGAGAGGGAGAAAGACTGTAAGCAAGACATTGATGTTTTAAGTGCTAGCGTTTGCAAATGCTTTGTCTGCCTAAGTAGACAGTACAAGTGATACATTAATTACTGTACATGGCTGTGTGGAGTTGTCGTTTGATTGTAGCGTTATGAGAATACAGCAATTCAATTACACACAATGGAACTGTTATAGGGCTGCTCTGTCCTGCAAGACATAATAGTTTAATTTTCCCTCACTAAATAAATTAGAACACTGTTCATTACCTGATCATTATTTTATAGGGTTTTGTTGCAGATAAATAACAATCATGTCAATTACAAAGTGGGGTAATCAGAATGCGGTAGGGAGTATGATGTCCATGCTCCTGTTGATTAGTCTAGAGTGCTGTAATGTTATCAGCAGCACAGCAAAAAGGTGGATGTTCACAACCAGGCAATTAAACCACAGAGAGGAGGGCTGAAGTGGGAGGATGAAGAAATCAACGATGCGTTTTTCAACTGGAATTAAAATGATGCCTTTGAACGTGGCGTTCAAACAGCCTCCCCACCCACACCCCGTACAGCCAACCAACTAAGCAGATGAAGTGATTATT
Source organism: Oncorhynchus mykiss (assembly GCF_057628025.1). Lineage (NCBI taxonomy): Eukaryota > Metazoa > Chordata > Actinopteri > Salmoniformes > Salmonidae > Oncorhynchus > Oncorhynchus mykiss. The sequence goes on from NC_143029.1 coordinate 17,870,081, forward strand.
TAACATGGGCGACTCATCCCTCCGGTGAGCTCATTTAATACCTCCCTTCCTGTCTTGGGAGCCGACCCTCTCTGTTGGAGCTTGTCTTGTGCACCGCTTGGCTCTTGGCTGGACACAGAAGCCCATGATGGATGCTCAAAGAGGTGACCCTGTGACCGGCAAGCCACGGGCAAACAACGCTGCCGCGTGTAAAGTTCTCTGGCAACAAGAATATTGATTTCCTGTTCCACGGACTTTGGAAACTATTTTTCCCCTTCTCTCTCTTGCTCTTCTTATTTTGGCATGTATTTATTAGATATTGTGAAAAAAAGACTTTCCATTGTTGCCAAGGAGACGACATGTGGACCTTGACGTTGTGGAGCTACAGCCAAACAATGCAAATAGGACATGGTTGACTCCCACACACAACTGTTGCCCTGAGAAAAAATGGCAAGGCAATGTGAATGTGCTGGGGAAAAGCCAGGCGAATATCAAATAAATTACCCTGTATATTCCTTTTGCAGATCTTTCTCAAGGCATTGTACCCTTAAGCTCCGGAATTTTTTTAAATCAAAGTTTATCTCAGAGCTACAGTTATATCGATTTCCTTCTTGCTATACGGAATAAATGTTCTGTTTTGAAAAATATGAATTAAATATCATTCAGACATTCATTATAAAAATAATGTCTCTAGGCGGTACATAAAGTTTGGCATAGAAATCCTTTAAGTACATAAGTATGGCATGCATGTTCCTGTGCTGAAAGGGATTGTGTTGTTTGTTTCAGTTTGCTCTAATGAGACTAGCACAGAAAGCTAGTTCTTATATAAGCCCATGAATATTCATGCACATTCTAACAGAAAATATTCAGCATTCGTGGGCAAATCGACTTGGCGATCACTCAGTAACACACGGCCATCATCCAGTCAGTTCTAAAAACATACTTTCGGTTCAAGTCTTTGTGTTTGCCCAAGAAAGGATTCAGGGGCCCTCTGGTATATCCGTTGTCTGTCCAAACATTTGGACAGTGGCGACTCTGGTCCTCTGGCTGTAGAGAGAGAGACAGAGAGAGACAGAGAGAGAGAGATAGAGAGAGGTTGGAGGGTGGATGTGTAGAATGATCATGGAGAAGAGCAGGACTTGTGGGCAGAAAGCAGTTTGACTCTGCTGCTCAGTCACAGAACACATTCATCATGACCCAGAGTCTGTCTGGATCCCCTGGAGAGGAGGAGGTGAGCACGGACTCTCTCACCCCCACAGCAGATGCCCCAAACTCTGGGTTCCCAGCAGGGGCAGTGTCACAGAGACTCCACTAAACATCCATCAACACTCCCTGAACCAACAACCCAGCATCAAAACAGCCCTCTGACCTAGTCGTTGCTTGCATAAAACATGTCTGGCTCTGTCACCCCCCTCCTCCAGAACATTTTGGTACAACCCACTCTCATGTCATTATAAATCATTATGCTGTATCTGTCTGAAGTATAGTGCTATACTGTTTGGAACTGTCACAAAGTTGTGGCAGTGTCTACATTTGGTGGCGACAGAGATATTTATTAGTCCATTCATGGACTATTGTCCCATTCAGTTCATTTTATGACATTAGTCCGATGGAATGGCACTTCTTCGACTGGCAGAGAAAACCAAGTTAGCAACTTAAAAGATTTTAATGAACTCAAGAAAGACAAAGTCTTGGGGAAACATTGTTTTAAGCCAGCTCATATTTATTTTTCAAAACCAATAAGAATATCTGAGGGTTGGCATTGGGTTCACTTTCTCTGCAGCTATGGTTGCAAACAGACCTTCCAGGCTGTCCAATAACCTTGATCATTTTTGCAAAACACAATCCAGTTTCTCTCGACCCCCTCCCACCTAAAATAGAGGTTTTCTTCCAGCTCTAAAAAGTAATGGATGCCTTAAGACTGACAGGGATCTGTCCGGGTCGAGGCCAGGGTGGCATCCACATACAGTACCAGTCAAAAGTTTGGACACACCTACTCATTCCAGGGTTTTTCATCCCTACTATTCCCTATCCTCTATTGGGTTTCTGACAAAAGTAGCGCACAATAGGGTGCTTTTCGGGACACATTCCTTCATGGCTGTAGGAAGATGTTTTGGGGGTGGTTGATTTGTTTGGGGGGTGGGGAGTATTTTCCCCCACTGTGGTGACGAGTATTTGTCTCCGCTCCTTCAGGAGTAATAAAGGCTTAGTGGCTTAGTTCACACATTTATTTTTGTTTTAAATGTTTTTATTTATCAGGGGGTGTTTGGGCACCCCTTCTCTACCCCAGATGATGATGATAAGGATGGATGATAATGAGGGGGGTGAAGTGCCCTCCATGTAGTTCACACGGCTCCTGTGCTTGTTGAACATCCATCTTTTCCCAATGCTCTAACACATGCATGCAGTCATTTGAATAATGTGTAATTTTCTATCAGAAAAAAAGGGATCCAGCAGCTCTGCTTTTGCAGAAATATGATTTTAGTTAATGTAGCAGGTTTTGGGGAATATGATAGGACAAAAAGGGAACTAGAGTCTGGTCTGCTCATGTCAAATGCCACAACGATACCAATCCAGAAACATTGGACATAATACATTACAGAGAGGAGAATCGTCCTCAAGTCTGTGTGAGTAATGGAGTCACATGACCTCAGATGTCATCCTGTTTCTCTCCCCTCAGACTGATTTATTTCCAACGTTGTTGTAATATATGACTTCTACTTCTTCTACTTCATTACGTTCCCCTCATGTGCCACTTTGGGGAAACAGAACAGTTAGCTCTTACGGAAAAATGGATTCATCAATTCAGAAAACATGGTACCAAACAAAAGATTCATGATGTAGGTAACTTTAAACCTTATTAATCTAGTTTTTGGTTTGGGCTTTTCCGTGCCCATCTGCCCACCGCTTTAATCTCAGCCAAAATACTTCTGAAAAGGAGAACATTTGAAATGTGTTGTGTGAAATCCCTCTGTTTTACTCAACTTGTCACTTCCGTGACCAGTGTCACTGAACAGGCAGAGTATGATTTCCTTCTCTGTAATATAACTCACCGCCGCAACATGAAACGCGATCACTAAGCTCTTCCATATGATCAATTAAAGATAATACATTGACCTTTTGTATCATAAACAATCATTCCCACCAAGATCTTTGACGTGCGAGTCTCACCAGCGCAGTTAACCAATAAAACATTCCCTCCTAATGATATTCCACAGACACAGGGCATCGCACAATGGCGTAGGTTGTTATCATACATTATCATGGCTCCAGAATACCCTACAAAGGAATGGCTTAAGTGGAGGCACCTGTACAAACAGTCGCTCATTTCTGGGAAGAGCGTTTTTAATCCACAAGTTTGGAAAGGAAGAATGAGTCAATACCAGTCTTTCCTCTCCTATCCCCACTCCTCTTCTGCTGCTGTCTGTCATTCAGTAGTTGCTTTCTCTTCATTTAAGTGGGGTGACCTCCTCTATGAAGGGCCTCTATTTCTAAAGGTTCTCTACCTTCAAGAGCTGCCTCTCTACTGCTCTCTCTTTCTCTCTCTTTGCCTGCCTCCATCTTGTTTTTCATACAAAGCTCCTTTTATCTGCTCTCTGTCTGGTGTCCACCTGTTGGCTCTGCTTTCCATCACCCAGCCTCCCTCCCCATCACCAGTGGCTCGGGCCGCCCCCACAACGCCTTTGATCACTCATGTGACCTGTGGGGAGAAATGCACTCGCTCAGGGGAGGGGTGCATTCCACAATGGCGGGAGCACTTAGGATTCTCATCCTCTCCAGCGTCTCCGGGTTTTATCAAAATGCCCCAACTGCCCACCCCGAGGCCAGTCTGTTTGGTCCTGTGAAACGGCCTGCAAAGGTAAAGACCTGGACAGACGCCTCCTAGCGTAACACGAGGAAATGGCTTCCGGGAAATGAGATGTCCAGAGTGGCTGACCTGTCGTGAACTGCAATGCATCATTCTACAAGTACTCTGATTAGGAACTGTGGAAGTGTGATGTCATTCAGCTTCTCTCTCTCAGTAAGGCGAAATGACAAAGAGAGAGTGTGATAGGGAGAGATTTGTGGACAGCTGGCATTGAAAACTACAGAGAGCCATGCAAGGCTGAGATGGATGACACATGGCAGAATACAGTACATTTACTCTCCAAGTCATTTGCTTTAACAAGCCATGCAATGTGACATGTCAATTAGAGAGGAAAATCACAGCTTCCCATTACTCATTTTATGGACATGATCATTTTTGGCTCCCGGGTGGTCTAAGACACTGCATCTCAGTGCAAGAGGTGTCACTGCAGTACCTGGTTCAAATCCAGGCTGCATCACATCCGACCGTGATTGGGAGTCCCATAGAGTGGCACTCAATTGGCCCAGGTTCGGCTGGGGTAGGCCGTCATCATAAATAAGAATTTGTTCTTAGCTGACTTGCCTAGTTAAATATAGGTGACTTTTTTATTTTATGAAATTGCTCTATATAAAAGTATATGGCTGGTCTGCTGTCAGTCTACAGAATGTCACGTCTGGAATAGCAAAAGACGTCATTATGTGTTGACTGAAAAATATATTTTATAGTCAAACATACATTTTACACGATAAGAAATCTTCTGAAGGTGACTCACCACTGTTTATCGGGAATAGCCAGACATGCAGCCGATAACAAAGAGAGCTTCTACTTACATACTAGTAATGAACGGCCTTGTCACATCAACTCCTTCAATCTTTCACATATACACCCTTACTAATAGAAACATAGTGTAAGAATAAACACACAAACTATGCAACACTGCAAGAGAAGAGAAGCTGTCTGGAAAGGTCTCAGAGAGAATCTTTTAATCATCATATCTGTATATCTGAAAGTGTGAGCGAAATAAGACCATTTATTCAATCAAGTTGTAATAAACATGCTTTTAAGATATACACCACATGGCAAAAAGTATTTGGACACCTGCACATCAATCATCTCATTCCAAAATCATGGGCATTAATATGGAGCTGATCCCCCCCCCATTGTTGCTACAGTAGAACAGCCTCCACTCTTCTGGGAAGGCTTTCCACTAGTTGTTGGAATGTTGCTGCGGGGACTTGCTTCCATTCAGCCACAAGAGCATTAGTGAGGTGGGGCACATTTGGGCGATTAGGCCTGGCTCGCAGTCAGTGTTCCAATTCATCTCAAAGGTGTTCGATGGGGTTGAGGTCAGGGCTCTGTGCAGGCCAGTCAAGTTCTTCCACATTGATCTTGACAAACGATTTCTGTATGCATTTCGCTTTGTGCATGGGGGCACTGTCATTCTGAAACAGGTAAGGGCCTTTCCCAAACTGTTACCACAAAGTTGGAACCACAGAATCGTCTAGAATATCATTGTATGCTGTTAAGTTAAGATTTCCCTTCACTGGAACTAACGGGTCTAGCCCGAACCATGAAAAACAGCCCCAGACCATTATTCCTCCTCCACCAAACTTTACAGTTGGCACTACGCATTCGGGCAGGTAGCGTTTTTCTGGCATACGCCAAACCTAGATTTGTCCGTTGGACTGCCAGATGGTGAAGTGTAATTCATCACACCAAATAACGTGTTTCCACTGCTCCAGAGTCCAATGGCAGTGAGCTTTACACGACTCCAGCCAACGCTTGACATTGTGCATGGTGAACTTAGGCTTGTGTGCGGCTGCTCGTCCATGGATACCCATTTCATGAAGCTCCCGATAAACATTTATTGTGCTGACATTGCTTCCAGAGGCAGTTTAGAACTCGGTAGTGAGTGTTGCAACAGCGGACAGACAACTTTTTACGCGCTATGAGCTTCAACAATCGACGGTCTTGTTCTGTGAGCTTGTGTGGCCTACCACTTGGCTGAGCCATTGTTGCTCCTTTCTTCCACTTTACAATAACAGCACTTACAGTTGACCCAGGCAGCTCTAGCAGGGCAGAAATTTAACGAACTGACTGGCATCCTATAACGGTGCCACATTGAAAGTCACTGAAAACTTCAGTAAGCGCCATTCTACTGCCAATGTTTGTCTATGGAGATTTTATGGCTGTGTGCTCGATTTTATACACCTGTCAGCAACAGGTGTGGCTGAAATAGCTGAATCCACTGATTTGAAGGGGTGTCCACATACTTTTGTAGTGCATCTATCTACTTTTATAAAAGCAACTGAAAACTTGTAATTAGCTGTATTTTATTATTTCAGTCATCAACATTGCAATTCAACCACTTTAAAATTACCTCTGTGAAAACACTTAAATATTACAGAGACAAATGTTTTCCAAATCTGATAATTAATCTGTGAATGAACGCTGGTAGGTTGTTGTTGTGAAACCAAATGACTAATGTCTCAGGTTTTCTCCTGAGAGTTTAGAGTTGGTGCTGGTGCTGGAGTTAGAGACATGGTGGGAGGGAGTGGGGATTGTTAGTCAGGGTTTATCTACATACTCTGGCTTATCAACCAAATTAACTGGATTTGTCACTAGAAGATGATCTCAGTCAGTGTGCTACAGAGAAAGAACATGATCTGCTAATCTTTACACATTGAAGAGGATCGCCCTGCATGATCCCTTCTCTGAGTAAAGGTCATTACAAAATTCATATTTTCTAAAGTGACAACAAAAAGTCACAAATCTTTTCATTTCAACTTTCCCATTGTAAAATGTTAAACGTTTGTGAACTCAGCCATGATGTGTATCTATGCCTGAACTCTAATGGAACAGAGAAGATGAGTTAAGTCTAAAGAACAACGTTAAATGTCTCCAAATTACTCATTAATTCCGATGCACACATCTTTGAGAGGATGGATGGAAGTTTGTATCTGCAAAACGTGAAACAGAATTAATCTGACTGAATTAAAGGATTTACAATTCAATGGGATTGCTTAGAATCTGAAAATAATTCCATGGGATTGCTTAGAATCTGAAAATAAAATCTTCTTTACTTGAATTATTTTTTTCAAATGTATTAATAATGTAGATTATCAATCCATTTTTTGTGTGGCCGCATATAGCGTCTATCTTTCACCTTAGAGACCCACAGGGACACATGCATACACATATGTATAAACCAATCCTAAAGATAACCCAGTTACTCTTCATTCTCCCCTCATTAAACAAGCATCAATGTTACCAAGGTGGTTTGTTTACATATTCATTTCTGCCCCGCTAGGTCATAGGTCAAGTATGTCACTCTCCTGTCACTCTCCATTTCTCAACAGAAAATGTAATGATGCCTGTGTGTGTAATGGACTGGACAGGCATCTTCTAGAGTTGCTTGCTGTTTCGGTCCCTCCACCATGAATAATTCAGCTGCTCCAATATGGTGACAAAACAGGAGGTGTCAAGGAACAAGGCTTCATGACTTCATCAGCAAGATGCCCTGCTTCCTCTAGCTCTCCCTCCTCTCTCTCCCTCCTTCCTCTCCTCACCTCCCTCCCCTCCTCCCTCCTCCACCTCTTACTCCCCCCTCCTTCTCCTCCCTCTCTCTCTCCCATCCCTCCACCTCTTACTCCCTCCTCCTTCTCCTCCCTCTCTCCCCTCCCTCCACCTCTTCCCCCCTCATTCTCCTCCCTCTCTCTCTCCCCTCCCGCCACCTCTTACTCCCTCCTCCTTCTCCTCCCTCTCTCTCAACCCTTCCTCCACCTCTTCCCCCCATACTCTATGCAGTAATTTCATTCCCACCTCCTCCCTCCCAGACAACATGTGTGTGGAAGGAGGGCTGGTTCTGGGTGGAAGGACAGAGGCCTGCCTGCCTCCCTGCCTGATCCTCAGTGCAGGCCAACTGGCTGGGTGTGTCCCTTTGTCCTTGCTGGCTGTGGAGCCCTACACCATTCATCTCTGTCAGAGGCCTGCATCACAGGACCCCCCACTCTGGAGGGCCCATCTTGGAGGCACATCAGTGCTAAATGGAGCTTTAACACAGTATTGACTGGCCCACTAGTGTCTCCACTGGCCTGGCTGGGTACGAGAGTAAACAGCCTCTCATATTTCTCCCCTGTCCTACGCTGGCTGGCCGATATGTCAGGTGACACCAGGGATAATTATGAGGATTGAGTTAGAGCCCAGAGTTTGATGCAAAAGGAGCACCCTCTCACCACAGTTGACAGTGGTAGAAACGAAAGTAGATAGGTGTCTACCTGGGTGATTTTGGAATGAACGTACACAAGTGAGCGAAGCTGGTGTTTGCAGACAAGTTTCAAACAGTGTGTACATGCCTCTTCACTTGATCTGAGCCTGTCTCCTAAGCGATATGACCTTGTAATAAAGCATAGAGACACGACACACTCATATCAATCCTCAATTCTCAAATGTGATATAGATGTTTACAGGGATAATACAATCAAGCTGTGAGAATAAACCATACATACCTCAATTTTAGGTGATGAGTCTTGTCTAGCTACAGTATAATGCTCTTTCCTCTCTGCTTCAGCAGCACTGCCTTTCCTCTCAGTTAGCCAAGCTGAGCTGGTGTCATGTCCTCTGTGTATTGGAGGGACACGTCCTCCCTACTGGTTCTCTTTATCCAGTATCTCCCACTGCAAGGCCTCTGTCATGAAAGTGAAAGACCCCCTTCTCCCAAAGGGAGCGAGAATCAGAACCGTGCATTTGTATTCCCATCACAGATCCACATCCATCAATCATCTCATCTAACACCAGCTAAGACTCAGAAAGAGCGGATTCCCTTTCTTGAGTCCTGCTTCATATTGAAAGAATGTGTCTGAGAACAAAAGCACTGCCAATAAATCCCCACAGATTTGAGGGCCCTAAAGATTAAGCAGTTAGGGTATGGATCCAGGTACAAGGGGACTTTGAAAAACTTATTTTCCAACTTAAGAGCATTCAGTGAAAATAAATGTCCGATAGATTTTCCAAGTCCTGGTTACCGTCTCAAAGTCTCTTTTGATGTCATAGAACAAGCAGACAGTCCAGTACTCACTGTGCGTCCCAACTCACTCCGCTAGCAGTGAAGGAGAAGATGGCTCATAGAACACGGCGGACGCTCCTCTTTGTATGCTAGCTCCATGGGGTGAGTTGTAGACCTAGCTAGCATGTAGCCAAACGCAATCACGCCCCTTAAGTCCTGTAATAACTTCAGAAGACGGTTCCAGTCATCACAAATGCTCAAAAACACCGCTGCCACCAATGTAACACATTGTTTAGAGCAGTGGTTCCCAACTCCAGTCCTCAAGTACCCACAACAGCACACATTGTTATTGTAGCCTTGGACAAGCACACCTGATTCAACTCATCAGGCCCTCAATGTGTTGAATCAGGTATGTTTTTCCAGCGCAACAAAAATGTGTGCTGTTGATGGTACTGGAGGACGGGTGTTGGGAACCACTGGTTTAGAGGGTTCGGAGAGTGGAACATCAACTATAGGAAAGTTAAGACTAGACAGGGGCAACAGCACACAGGAGTGATGTAAATGTCTTTATTCTCTAGAAGCAACCACCATCTCAATCAGTTCACGAGACAGACAGGAATTTATAGACACAGGTCAGGCATTACTAATCAATGATGAACAGACCACCCTTTTCATTGCATATATTATCACAATTATTCAGTTGAGCGTACAAGAGACATGGTATATGTTTAAATTAAGATAGGTATACTGAGACACATTATTTAATGGTGTACCTACACATAGGTAATGCAGAAGTTTTATTTTAAGAGAAAATAGTATTTCTGTATTTTGACAAAAATGAGAATAGTGGCTATTCACCGAATGTTGGATAATTATGTTTCCAGAATAATTTGTACTGAGAAATAGCACCTTTAGAAGAACATAAGATGTTGATTATTTATAATTATTCATACATTCAAAAATAGAAAACTGAATCTATGAAGAGACTCACAGAGTGCAGAGATTGTCACAAGTCTCCTGGTAGACAAAAGCTTGCCATTCTGAGTATCCGTTTAAATGCAATACCACCCCAAGCGGTATGCAAAATCGTTTGTTAATTGCAAAAAGGATCTTATATGAAATATATTGCTTTTATGGAAGCTGGCATGGATAAGGAGAGCAGTGCAAAGACTTACAGTAGTACATCAGTAATGATTAGGTTTGTATCTTCTGTGTGCTACTGGGATTGACACATATCATTGCATAGAATAACATCATGTTGTCAACATCAACTTTAATTGGGGATCACTTGGTCAATGATACAACATACTTTAAGGTCTTTATAGTCTATGCATCTACCATTCAGACGCATCTACCATTCAGCAGTACTTCGTACACCAGTTCAATACACCTGGTATTGAACTGAGAGAGAGAGAGAGAGAGAGAGAGAGAGAGAGAGAGAGAGAGAGAGAGAGAGAGAGAGAGAGAGAGAGAGAGAGAGAGAGAGAGAGAGAGAGAGAGAGAGAGAGAGAGAGAGAGAGAGAGAGAGAGAGAGAGAGAGAAACATAGAGAAAGTGAGTCCGTAAGATCATAAAAGGGAAACATCAATCAGAAATACTCAGGCAAACTGAGGACAAGGGACACAGTCCTTAGGAAACATAAATTTAAAGAAGGGCGGGGAGGAGGGGGGGGAGGGGGGGGGGTAAAGCAGAGTGGAACAATATCACAGATCCTTGGGACAAAGGTGATTTTATTCCGGTACCATGCAGAGGCAACATCAGTTACACAATCAACATGTTAAATCCTACACATATTTTCACAAACAGGTCTTCAAAGAGCAATGTGTATTTGGTTCATAAGAGCTAATAAACTGTTGGTTATGAGATCAAATTGATGAGATGCTGGAATATTTATATAGATGCCTAATGAGAACAAAGCATTGTGCAGGCGGCACCTCGCTTCCCCTCAGGAATGAGTGTTACGAAGAGCGGGAGACAGAGAGAGCTGTCAGCCCAGCCAAAGTGAGTGGTGTCCTTCAGTGCTATGGTAGCTTTTTTACAACTTGGTTGACAGTTTGACTGCTTCTTTCTTTCCTCCCACCATATCCACCTTCTCTTGGTCTCTTTAATAAGTTGGAGGGGCTGCCAACACAGCTCTCACATCAAGCAGCAATACAGAGGGCACCCTTGGCAATGACTCCTGTCTCATCCCATCACACGGAATCACAACCTTTTATTCAGAGCTGTTACCATAGTGCAGAGAACAGTGCAGAACATCAAAAGAAATGGTATGTCTTGAGTAAAATCTATAAGCTTGCAACAAAGTTTTTGACAGTCTTAAATATCAAATATCATTGTATTAGTCACATGCGCCGAATACAACAGATGCAGACCGTACAGTGAAATGCTTACTTACAAGCACACAACCAACAATGCAGTTTAAAAAAATATGAATAACAATAAGAAATAAAAGCAAAAGGTAGTTAAATAGCAGCAGTAAAATAAAAATACAGAGACTATATACAGGCGATACCTGTTACAGAGTCAATGTGCAGGGGCACCAGTTAGTCTAGGTAACTGCAGTAATATAGGTAGTTATTAAAGTAACTATGCATAGATAATAACAGAGTATTCCCTTAGGGGGAATAGGTTTAGTCGTGCCGTCTTCACGACTGTCATGGTGTGCTTGGACTATGTTTGTTGGTGATGTGGACACCAAGGAACTTGAAGCTCTCAACCTGGTCCACTACAGCCCCGTCGATGAGAATGGTCCTCCTTTTCCTGTAGTCCACAATTATCTCCTTTGTCTTAATCACGTTAAGGGAGAGGTTGTTGTCCTGGCACCACATGGCCAGGTCTCTGACCTCCTCTTTATAGGCTGTCTCGTTGTTGTCGGTGATCAGGCCTACCACTGTTGTGTCATCTGCAAACTTAGTGATGGTGTTGGAGTCGTGCCTGGCCGTGCAGTCATGAGTGAACAGTGAGTAAAGGAGGGGACTGAGCATGCATGCCTGAGGGGTCACTGTGTTGAGGAGCAACGTGGTGGATGTGTTGTTACCTACCCTTACCACCTGGGGGTGTACCGTCAGGAAGTCCAGGATCCAGTGGCAGAGGGAGGTGTTTAGTCCCAGGGTCCTTAGCTTATTGATAAGCTTTGAGGGCACTATGGTTGTTGAACAATGAGCTGTAGTCAATGAAGAGCATTCACACATAGTTGTTCCTTTTGTCCAGGTGGGAAAGGGCAGTGTGGAGTGCAATAGAGATTGCATCGTCTGTGGATCTGTTGGGGCGGTATGCAAATTGGAGTGGGTCTAGGGTTTCTGTTATAATGGCGTTGATGTGAGCCATGCCCAACCTTTCAAAGCACTTCATGGCTACAGACGTGAGTGCTTCGGGTCGGTAGTCATTCAGGCAGGGTACCTTTATGTTCTTGGGCACAAGGACTATGGTGGTCTGCTTGAAACATGTTGGTATTACAGACTCAGACAGGGAGTAGTTGAAAATGTCAGTGAAGACACTTGCCAGTTGGTCAGCGCATGCTCACAGTATACATCCTGTTGATCCATCTGGCCCTGCGGCCTTGTGAATGACCTGTTGAAAGATCTTTATCACATCGGCTGCGGAGAGCGTGATCACACAGTCATCCAGAACAGCTGGTGCTCTCATGCATGTTTCAGTGTTATTTGCCTCGAATTGAGCATAGAAGTAGTTTAGCTCGTCTGGTAGGCCCGTGTCACTGGGCAGCTCTCGTCTGTGCTTCCCTTTGTAGTCTGTAATAGTTTGCAAGCCCTGTCACATCCGGCGACCGTCGGAGCCGGTGTAGTATGATTCGATCTTAGTCCTGTACTGACACTGCCTAAATATGGTTTCTATCAAAGGCTTGTCTGCAGTTGATGAGGAACGGGAGTTGTATTATGATCATGGGAACGTGCAATCAAGAGTTGTGCTTCAGTTGATGTTTCTGCTGAGAATCTTAGTGAAATATCACTGCCTAGTTAGAAAGTTACATTTTTCTGAGGAGTACAGAAGAAGTAAACAATAACAAACCATTGTGAGGGGAATCAACGTCCTTCTTATGTTCCCCAATAAACATTGAGGCAGTAGCCAGATGAGACTGTGATACAGTAAGATTTTACAGTCCAGACAGACGTGGGTACTCCTCCCCTCCAGATGACCCTCTACTAAGCTCAGACAGACACACATTTTATGGTGTAGTTGCTTGAGGGGGATTTCAAACAGGATGTTGCTCATGTATCAGACATGCGTTGGTTATGGTCAGGTGGTAAGGTAACCTGCAAACTTCAAAACCAGTGTCTGCCCTTGGCTCAATTGAGAATTTCCTACTGGTCTAATGGTCTACGATGTTGGTTGCTCCCGTGCGTGACCCGGGTGCATTTCCTGTGAGTTGGACTCACTTGAATTCTTAATCCATTTGAAAATTTTCCTAAAAAAAAACACAAACTTCTCTTGTTACTCAGCAGGTACACAGCTTTTCTTTTCAAACTTGGCATTGAGCAACTTCTGAGATGTTTTCTCCTTTTTTTCAAATAAATAAAGTGAAGAGGTTCAGTTTGACTTGCCTTGAGTTGGTAGTTAGAATTGTCCGCTACAGAGATTTAAAGGGATAACCAGATTTTGGCAACGATGTCATGTATCTACTCCCCTAGAGTCAGATGAACTCGTGGATACCATTTGTATGTCTCTGTGTCCAGTATGAAGGAAGTTAGAGGTAGTTGTGCTAACTAGTGTTAGCATTGGCTCGCGAAACTACCTCTAACTTCCTTCGTACTGGACACAGAGACATACATTTTTTATCCACGAGTTCATCTGACTCTGGGGAAGTAGATAAAGGGCCCCATTGCCAAAATCCTGAACTATTCCTTTAAAAGCTACTTTCCCCAACAGGCAACACCTGTGTGAAGTGGAAATGATCTTGCTCTTAACCTTTAATTTTCCATTTAAAAACGTGGGATATGTGAATTGAGGTCTATGGAGAGTCAGCCGAGTGAGATGAATAGGCAATGAACCTGCTGTTTGAGCCGGTGGAAGGTTCTTCATTTCAGGGGTGTTTTAAGCCCTTGTCCAATGAGATGAGGGAGATTTAAAGACATTTCCTCATGAACATGTCCTTATATAATATCCTTATTGTATTTACCTTGCCACCAAGGCCTTTTTTGCCTTTACCTCCCTTCTCACCTCATTTGCTCACATTGTATATAGACTTGTTTATACTTTATTATTGACTGTATGTTTGTTTTACTCCATGTGTAACTCTGTGTTGTTGTATCTGTCGAACTGCTTTGCTTTATCTTGGCCAGGTCGCAATTGTAAATGAGAACTTGTTCTCAACTTGCCTACCTGGTTAAATAAAGGTAAAATAAAAATAAAAATAAAATAAAAAAATAACCAGGGTGCAGTCTACTAGAAATATCCTGTCTTGAGTTGAATGCATTACAGTAGAAAACATCCGGTGGCATCATGCCCGTAGAGGGCACAAGGGCACATGCCCCCTCAGATTAAAATGTTTTTAAATAAAAAATAATTAAAAAACTAAACGTTGTCAGATGTTAAATTAATTAATACATTTCATTTCGAAGCCCAAGTTTTATCATCATTATTTACAAAAAGATCTGTAAGCTGTATTGGGCCAGACAAAGAGTCCCCCCCCCCCCCCACTCCCTATTCTCCCTAGTGGGTGATTCCTTCCAAGGTGCATCACGGAGCAAAGATATGCTAGGCAGGACACTAGATAATTTTGCGCGAGCAGACAGTATCATCAGTGGAGGAAGAGAGAGAGTGTCAGCGTTTGATTTGATTTTAGCTGCCGCTAATAGGCAGATCTCGCAGGAGGTATGTTTGTAAATTACAGTTTTCACCCCCCTTTGATTTTTAAAGGTGAATGGAAAAAAAGGAATATATCTTGATTACATAAGTATTCACTTACTGTATATAATAAATACTTGTTAGAAACACCTTTGGCAGCAATGTCAGCTGGGAGTCTTATTAGGTACATCTAAGAGTTTTTGCACACCTGGATTGTGCAATATTTGCCCATTATTCTTTTCAAAAGTTGGGGATCATGGCTAGACAGCAATTTTCAAGTCTTGCCATAGATTCTTAAGCAGATTGAAGTCTAAACTGCAACTTGGCCACTCAGGAACATTCACTGTCTTCTTGGTAAGCAACTCCAGCGTACATTTGGCCTTGTGTTGTAGGTTATTGTCCTGCTGAAAGATGAATTAATCTCCCTGTGTCTGGTGTAAAGCAGACTGCAGCAGGTTTTCCTCTAGGATTTTGCCTGTGTTTTAAACTCCCCAGTCCTTAACGATTACAAGCATATCCATACCATGATGCAGACACCACCATACTTGAAACTAAGGAGGCAGTTACTTAGTGATGTCATGTGTTGGATTTGCCGCAAATATAAGGCTTTTTATTTAGGCCTAAAAGTGTATTCCTTTGCTGTGTTTTTTTCCCAGTATTACTTTGGAAATACTGCCTTGTTGCATACAGGATGCATGTTTTGTATATATGTTTTATTCTTCTTTTCACTGTCATTTAGGTCATTATTGTGGAGTCGCTACAATGGTGTTGATCTATCCTCAGTTTTATCCCATCACAGCCATTGATCTCTGTAGCTGTTTTAAAATCACCAATGACCTCATGGTGACCTCCCTAAGCAATTTCCTTCCTGTCCTGCAGCTCAGTTCAGAAGGACGACTGCATCTTTGATGTGTCTGGGTAGTTTAATACATTATCCACAGCATGCTTAAAGAGATATTCAATTTCTGATGTGGTTTTGTTACCCATCTACCAATCACTGTATTTCTCTGTGCTTGAATTTCAATACCTGACTGAGGGACCTTGCATATGTCGTATGTATGGCGAACAGAGAAAGGGATAGCCATTCAAAAATCATATCAACCTGATTATTTCACCTAGAGTGAGTCCACGTAACTTATTATGTGATTTGTTAAAACAATTTTATTTTACTAGGCAAGTCAGTTAAGAACAAATTCTTATTTTCAATGACGGCCTAGGAACAATGGGTTAACTGCCTGTTCAGGGGCAGAACGACAGATTTGAATTACTCGGGGGTTTGAATTTGCAACCTTCCAGTTACTAGTCCAACGCTCTAACCACTAGGCTACCCTGCCACCCCAAATGAACTAATTTAGGCTTGCCTAAACAAAGGGGGTGAATACTAATGCCGCCACTAAGTTTTAATTAGGTCTATTTAATTGTATTAATTCTTATTTACTTTTCACTTTGACATTATGGAGTATTTTGTGTAGATCAATGAAAAAAAAGCACAATTAAATGTATTTCATCCCACTTTGTAAGGCAACAAAAATTTGAAAAAGTGGGGTGAGATATAACACGAACTGTATGCAGTCTATTGATTCCTTCTTGATGAATAAATACAACACAAATATTTAGTTGTGTCTTTGTAGTACTAGCCACCTAGGATTTTTTTTTAATTAGCTTAGATTGCCAGCTAGATAGGTTACCAATCTCCCAACCTAGCTACCATGTCATTTCAGGCTGTCAATGAAGTTAGATTCGCTTGTCTAATTATCTTAACTGGCATGCATGCTGGTAAGATTGCTAGAATACATTTTTTTTTAAAAGTGTTTAATTCTTGGGTTATAATACTATATGCCAATGTAGGCTGTAAAAACAAAGAGAGCTGTTATCACGACTTCTGCCGAAGTTGACTCCCCTGCCTGTTCGGGTGGTGCTCGGCGGTCCGATCCCTTTTTCGTTTGTCTGTTGGTTTTGTCTTATTAGTTTCACCTGTGTGTATTTTGGTTTAATTAGCTTCCCTATATGTAGTAGTTTGACCCGCCCTTGTTTTGTGCGGGATTGTCTTTTGTTACGTGTGTACATATTAGGTCGTGGTGTATCTTGTTGTCTATACTGGACACCCTGTGGTTTTGGGTTGTCTGGTATAGTGTCCTGCGCCCTGTATTTTATTGGGCTTATCAGTTTGGTGTGCAATAGTAAAGCGCTTTACTCCGTTACTCTCTCTCTGCGTCTGATTCCTGCACACACACCTAGTCCCGCGTGACAGTTGTACATTCTATATACAAGCTCCCAGTAATTTATTGTGTAAACCACCATTGTTTCGGCATCATGCTGAAACGTTGGTGGTTTACCCAATAAATTACTGGCAGCTTGTATATAGAATGTACGTCTCTCGTTATTTATTTTTTTCATATCCTACAGTTTACTCAACATTCGTCAGCACCTCTACCAACTTTTTAAGGTATGCACCAGCTCATGCTTTTTATTAGATTATATGTCATTGTGGCAGTAGTACTAAACTCCTGAGACATTAGAGTTCTTAAAAAATCAAAGTGCATCATTAGTTAAAATGACAATTAAACAGGTCAAGGTATAGAAACCCTATACAGAAAAATTTACATATTTTTAGATAGATTTAGGAATAATGATTATGGCTCTGGATTGCAGGAAAAAGGAAAACATTGAAACATTCTAAATTCTCCTCACTTCGTGCCCCCTCTAAAATATTGGGTGCTGAAAACAATCCTTGGATTCTGTCTTTTTTCTCTTTACCCCCCCTACCTGAATTACATTTCTTCCCCTTTGGAACATTCCTCTGGTAGAGAAATTAAGATATCTTGACTCAACTTCAAACACACTCTTCAGTAAACATCCACTGTAGAGAAAGCGCTTCATCTGTGCCTCTGGGATATTATTAAGCATCTCTGGTAGCTCCTACTCCAGAGGAGCACAGGTTAAGAGAGACAACTCCTGTCTTTCCGCCTGCCATCCGCATAACAATCCTCTAACCTGGATCTGGGGATTGGCGATGTGCATCATTGTTGTGGTCAAACATGCCCTGAGAGGATAAAAATGCTCCCCAAAACAAGCTTTAACGATGCAATTTGTCTTCGAATTTTCACGTCGGACTCTGTCCATAATTACGCTGGTATGGTGTATCTGTGCTGCACAGGTGTTTTTAATCATCTCGGCAAAATGCAACTTAGTAGCCTTGACCTTTTCCTCACCTCCCTCCGTCCTCAAAATGAGTTACATAAGCTATGACATCCATTAAAATCTTCACAATTGCTCTGTTCATTATTACCACTGCTATTCCTCATTCCCACTCAGCTTCGGTAATGACCCCCACATTCCTGATGAATGAATGCATTAATGCCACAGGAATGATGTTGATAATGAATGATGCTGACAGCTTTATGCACTTTTCTGTTTTTTGGGGGATGAAATAGGAGATTTCCTGTAGCTCTACTCAGTGTATGTACTAGCCATTATGTTTTGGTGAACAGTGAAATAAGTTCAGTTAAGCAAATGAATTGTATGTACAGTATATATAATGGTATATTAATACACACAAATAAAGTAATTAGCTGGTCATTGAGTTCTCCATGAGTAAAATGTGCATAGGTTCACTGGTTTGTGCTGAATGAACTGATTGGAAGTCATATAAAGTGTGGTACTGTACAATATTCAAAGTTCACTGAGATTTGTTCCAAATTAACCACCCAGACTGCACCTTACATAATTACACCTTATGTTGAGGTCAGACGTTTGCATACAATAGATTTGGATTCTAATGCATTTCAAAATGCAGTTTTATAGTACATGATATTGAGAAAGAAACAACTTCAAAGGTGGTTGGTTGTAAAAAAAAAATAACCGCTCAATTGGCAAAAGACCATTATGCATTCAGTACATGGTGCAACTTCCTTAATTTCCCCCTCAAAATGTAATGGAAAGAGCAGGTGTTCTTAATGTTTTGTACACTCAGTGTACGTGAATGTGAATAACCATGTACAGCAGTGACAAGCCAATTTCATTAGATACTGTTGATACTGTAGATACTGTCTGATATCTGTATTTTGAGAGTATTGGTGACTTTAACATCAAATGAAGTTGCATCGATATAATTTTAAAAAACTAATATAGGTTTTAATTGTGACCCTTTGTCTTTGCTGGTCGCCATGGTATGACTCGAGCTACAAAGCACTTTTATTTTTACAATAAATGCCTTTTATAGAGCATAGACGGATTCCACCTCAGCCCCTGGCTGAAAGGATCAATGACATAAATTAATTTGGATTTATTTGTTTTTCTGTTCAATCCTGTCACGTTCTGACCATAGTTCTTTTGTGTTTTCTTTGTTTTAGTGTTGGTCAGGACGTGAGCTGAGTGGGCATTCTATGTTGTGTGTCTATTTTTCCCGTTTCTATGTTTGGCCTGATATGGTTCTCTATCAGAGGCAGGTGTTAGTCATGGTCTCTGATTGGGAACCATATTTAGATAGCCTGTTTTGTGTTGGGTTTTGTGGGTGGTTGTCTTCTGTCTTCGTGTGTCTGCACCAGACAGAACTGTTTTGTTTTTTTCACATTTGTTATTTTGTAGTGTTTACTTTTATTGTCTTTATTAAACATGATGAACACTAACCACGCTGCGCTTTGGTCCTCTCCTTCGTCCACAGAAGAAAGCCGTTACAAATCCAGACAGAAGATTAACAAGGCATTTTAATATTCTGTTTGATGAGCATTGTACTCAGTAGGATACTATAACATGTCCAACTAGTCTCTGTTATAAAAAAACATGAATGATTCAAGGCATGATACCTCATAACCAAACAGTCAGATAAATTGCATTCAAACATTTAGAATGGGCATTTAAGTGCATCTTAATAAAAGGATAACATTAGTCTCCAGGGTGGAGTACAGAGTAAACTGGCTTCCTATTGTACGCTAAATCATGACTTGAAACACAACTCTAAAATAAATGTGAATAATAGATAACAAACCTAGTGAGAAATGCTATGTGTGTGACCAAGTGATCTTTACACTTGCCAATGCATATGACAAATTACTGCCTCATGAACACAGTCCGTAAATCCTCAGTTTTTCCCACATCACTGATATTCTGATTGAAAGACCCAGCCCTGGTGAGCAGCATTACGGCAGAATGGAGGTGGAAGTCCTCATTAAAAGATGATCAACATTATTACCAGGGATATTGATGGCTGTTCTGCTGTCAATCAAAGCTGTGGCGATACATCAGAGCGTTGCTATGCTTGCTCCCCTTATTCCTAACTACCTCATCATCGATTTATAACTGCTTGCTATTCATTACATTAATGAATGGGAACAGCAGAGCACTAGTGGGAGTGTAGGCCTGCGTCCCAAATGGCCCTCTATTCCCTCTATAGTGCACTACTCTTGACCACAGCCATATGAACCCTGGTCAAAAGTAGTACACTGTAAAGGGAATAGGCTGCCATTTGGGACACAGGCATGCCTAGGATGTTAGAGAGGTGGCTGAACTCAAACGTGCAAGATGATCTAATGTGTTCGTTTTAATGTGGCGTGAGTACGGTCACAGGTGCTTCGCAACAAATGCCACCGCCAGAGAGAGAGCCAGTCTGTCAGTAGAATATCTTCATTACTGCATTCAAAGGCAGGGCCTTCTGGCTGAGCATAAACAGCCAGCAGCATGAAACGGCAGCAGCTCCTCCACTGTGGGATAAAACAACATAACCCCTCATTCCATACCATGACATTAGCATACAGTGTATTATTCATGAGGTTTCTGCTTCTAGATTTGCACACTTTTTAAATTGTTTTTAAAGGATGGAGCTCTCCTGTACACTTAGGTTTACAGTATTCACTGAATAAAACATGTCTTCCCAGGCGAGGGTAAAGAGGAGGATTGTTCCGTATACAGATCAATTGTAGGGGAAGAAAGGATGCAAGAATCCACTAAATGTATGGTATCAAATATACTATTGGGATATGTATCTATACACAGATGCAGGATCTTAATGTGATCACCCTGTTGTAGGAGAACTTTCCTGCAACCCCTGCAAGTATGTCCATTCATTGTAATCCACGTAATAATTCACTGTATCAAACTGGCTCAAATTAAGATTCAACATCTGCAAGTGCTCCTGCCACATGCCTTTACAAATGATCACTTGGAGAGAGAGATCCATCCGGTACATTCTGAAATCCAAGAGGAATCAGGGATGTCTATGGCTTCTATTAAATGTTGTCTTTCACTCACTTTTCCCAAGGCAGAACAGCATGTGGATGTTTGTCAGAATGTGTGTGTGCAAGTGTGGGTGAGTGAATACATGCATTAAAAATGCATGTTTTTGTGTTTAAACGTGTGTCTGTGGCATGTGTACATGCGTATGCGCCTGCGTGTGTCATAAGGTGGTCCCTCCTACTGTACTGTACGCTGAGTAACAGAACTGTGCTGTAAGCTGAGTAACAGAACTGTGCTTTACGCTGGGTAACAGAACTGTGCTTTACGCTGAGTAACAGAACTGTGCTGCATTCGGAGTAACACAACTGTGCTGTACGCTGAGTAACAGAACAGCTGGAGTGTAAGCACTCTGATGCTCCTTGGAAAGGCATCTGTCTTCCAAGTGAGGGAATGCCACTTCATTCTTCCTTTGAGACTTTGGCCACGTCCCACCAGTGCTAATAGTCGACATCGTTAGCTCTGACAGCCTGTGTCCTGCCAGGACCAATTAGAGACCTCTGTGTTTTAGCCGAACGAGGCTTACATCCTGACCACACCGCGCACTTCGAGTGCGCGAGTGTTGCAAAATACGCATACATGTCATTACATAAATGCACCCACACTGCTTGCATGCATCAATGAGCGTCTGCATAGCCAGGTGCTAAAATAGAACTTGGTTCTATTTGTGATCTTTGAAGCGCTGAAAGTCTTGCCTCTCCCATCTCCTCAATGGTTTTTAGGAGCATATACCCACATGGGTGATTGAAAGATGAACTGAGGTCCACACTCCAGTCCAGTAGGTCTTGGTAATGCACCTTAAAGTTGGTTGCCAACCGCCATAGAAAGTCAAAAGAAGAAGAAGCCTGAAGGACGAGAGATTTCTAGAAATTAACTCGGTTTACCCTTTTATCTGTGGATTAATTGTCGGAGTAGAGGACCTTGTGCATTTCAGGTAAAATAACAAGCCAATGTTTATGTCCCAGGACAAATTAGCTAGCAACAGCAAGCTAGCTAGTTAAACTGTCATGAATGTTTCCTTTTGACCTGTCCAAAATTAATATAGTTGGTTCAGAGTTCATTTTGATATTGAAAACCTGTGTGTCCTGATCACGTTGGTTGTGGGTGGACAAAATCAACATGCGTGCACATGCGGTCTTTTAGCACTGGGTCAACCTTTCATGACGCATGGCCTGGAAATACAGTAACTAGACACACAAGTAAACAAGGGGGAAAGAGCAATCTGGTTCGTCAATGCAATAGGCTACACCAGGTTTCCCTGAGAATGTGTTGTGTGGATACTTGAAATGTGTCTGGAAAATGTGTCACTGACAAGACTGAGAATGTTACAGGTTGACCTTTTACACTCAATCCATGTACAGTAAAACCTTTACCATACTGTAGTAATCAATATGATATGAGATGGATATCACAGATTGGGGTTACACAGCAGATATATTTTCCTTTAGACTGATTTTTCCACATTTCTGTAACACTAAGGCAATAATCAATATTGACCGTTGAAATGTAATCCTGGGCTGGATTTAAAAGGATGGTCTTGCTCTTGGTCGTGGTTTTGAGTTGGTTGTTTGCAAATCCATGGAGTTGGTTGGATTGCTGGGAGCGTACTCTCTCCCCTTCCTTCTCCAGTTCCCCCTGCTCTTGCTCCTCTGTTTTAACTCAATGGGCCTGTGGTAAGTACTGCACTCTCACGTTCTCATGTTCATACATTGGCTCTAATAGTAGTCTGACAACCTATCGACTGGTCAGAATGGTTTCATACAGTGTCAGATACATGTATATTCCGTAAGGATAAGGATGAGCTGGGGGGAAATCTGTCGCACAGAGATTGCCTTAGCTGCTTTCCTACTGTATATCTGTCCTTCATTGTCAGGACAGGACTGTTTTCTTCATTCCTCTTCTACCCGCACCCGCAGCTTTTCATACTGCACCCCACCAGCATCCTGCTGGCTTTCTGTCTAACTCACACCCACGACCGGGTGGGAGTCTTGCTCCTACCGTCTTATAGGCAGAAACTCAAACAGGATGTACCCGTGACTATAACCATTCAACGCTGGTCTGACCAATCGGAATCCACGCTTCAAGATTGTTTTGATCACTTGGACTGGGAAATGTCCCGTTTAGTCTCAGAGAATAACATCGATCTATACGCTGACTCGGCGAAGGAGTTTATAATGAAGTGCATTGGAGATGTACCCACTGTGACTATTAAAACCAACCTAACCAGAGACTGTGGATGGCGGAATTGGCGTAAAACTGAAAGCGCGAACCACCGCATTTAATCATGGAAAGAGAACTGGGAATATGGCCGAATATAAACAGCATAGTTATTCCCTCCGCAAGGCAATCAAACAAGCAAAATGTCAGTATAGGGACAAAGTGGAGTAGCAATTCAACGGCTCAGACACAAGACGTATGTGACAGGGTCTACAGGAAATCACGGACTACAAAAAGAAAACTAGCCACATTACGGACACCGACATCTCACTTCCAAACAAACTAAACACCTTCTTTGCACGCTTTGTGGATAATACAGTGCCACTGTCGCACGGCCCGCTAACAAGGACTGCACCTCCCCTCTCCTTCTCTGTGGCCGACGTGAGTAAGACATTTAAATGCGTTAACCCTCGCAAGGCTGCTGGCCCAGACGGCTTTCCTAGCCGCGTCCTTAGAGCATGTGCAGACCAGATAGCTGGTGTGTTTATGGACATATTCAATTGTTCCCTATCACAGTCTGCTGTCCCCACATGCTTCAAGATGGCCACCTTTGTTCCTGTACCAAAGAAGGAAAGGATAACAGACGTAAATGACTACTGCCCCGTAGCACTCACTTCCACCATCATGAAGTGCTTTGAGAGACTAGTCAAGGATCATATTACCTCCACTTTACCTGCCACCCTAGATCCACTTTAGTTTACATACCGCCCCAACAGGTACACAGACGATGCAATCGCAATCACACTGCACACTTCCCTATCCCATCTGGACAAGAGGAATACATATGTAAGAATTTTGTTAATTGACTACCGTGTCTGTGCCTCGACCTAGGTTGGGCAAAACTAAACATGGCGGTGTTCGCCTTAGCAATCTCACTAGGATAAAGACCTCCTCCATTCCTGTCATTATTGAAAGAGATCATGATACCTCACATCTCAAAATAGGGCTACTTAATGTTAGATTCCTTACTTCAAAGGCAATTATAGTCAATTAACTAATCACTGATCATAATCTTGATGTGATTGGCCTGACTGAAACATGCCTGAGGAATTTACTGTGTTAAATGAGGCCTCACTAGGCTACACTAGTGACCATATCCCCCATGCATCACGCAAAGGCGGAGGTGTTGCTAACATTTACAATAGCAAATTTCAATTTACAAAACAAAAAATTACGTTTTCGTCTTTTGAGCTTCTAGTCATGAAATCTATGCAGCCTACTCAATCACTTTTTATAGCTACTGTTTACAGGCCTCCTGGGCCATATACAGCGTTCCTCATTGAGTTCCCTGAAATCCTATCGGACCTTGTAGTCATAGCAGATAATATTCTAATCTTTGGTGACTTTAATATTCACATGGAAAAGTCCACAGACCCACTCCAAAAGGCTTTTGGAGCCATCAGCGACTCAGTGGGTTTTGTCCAACATGTCTCTGGACCTTACTGTAACAGTCATACTCTGGACCTAGTTTTGTCCCATGGAATAAATGTTGTGGATCTTAATGTTTTTCCTCATAATCCTGGACTATCGGACACCATTTTATTACGTTTGCAATTGCAACAAATAATCTGCTCAGATCCCAACCAAGGAACATCAAAAGTCATGCTATAAATTCACAGACAACACAAAGATTCCTTGATGTCCTTCCAGACTCCTTCTGTTTACCCAAGGACGCCAGAGGACAAAAATCAGTTAACCAATGTCGTGGAAATTTCCTGTATTTACCAAATCATGAGAGCAAACCACACACAAGTCAGAGTTATCATAAAGTCCATCTTTAATTATATGAGCTCCATCACAACCCTGTGACTCTCAGATCAATTCAGTGTCTATAAATAAATTCTCTGAGAGTCCTTACACATTGCAACTGAGATCCTTTATAGCAAAGACACACATAGCCAGACAGCATTGGCTATAAATTATCGTTCAGCTTTGTCTCCTAAACTATGTTCTTATCTCGCTCTCAGGACCATAAAACAAAACCTATATCAACAGGCATATATCAAAAACACCCCTCCTGGACAAGATCACAGAGACACAGTGACTGGCACACAGACATTGTGGAGCCAAGAGATAATTGGTTTAAAAGATATGTTTACATATGAAGACAAGCTTGACCCCTCCCCTCTCTGCGGCCCAAGTAACTGACCCCATGACAGAGAACAGATAACTGCAACCGGCCAGCACTATAGTACAACAAAATACATTCTGATGAGAAGTAACTCACAAGCATATAATGAAAATAAAACATCTTATCTATGTTACCCAACTAATTCTGATTATTCCCCAACACCACCTAACTGAGGAACTCAATTTAACCTTGCGCAATACCCAAGCTGCAGTTTCACCCCTAAAAACTAATAACATTTCTCATAAGAAACTAGGTCCCTGGTATACAGAAAATACCCGAGCTCTGAAGCAAGCTTCTAGAAAATTGGAACGGAAATGGCGCCACACCAAACTGGAAGTCTTCCGACTAGCTTGGAAAGACAGTACCGTGCAGTATCGAAGAGCCCTTACTGCTGCTTGATCATCCTATTTTTCCAACTTAATTGAGGAAAATAAGAACAATCAGAAATTCCTTTTTGATACTGTCGCAAAGCTAACTAAAAAGCAGCATTCCCCAAGAGAGGGTGGCTTTCACTTCAGCAGTAATAAATTAATGAACTTAT
The DNA here is from genome assembly GCF_057628025.1 of Oncorhynchus mykiss. Lineage (NCBI taxonomy): Eukaryota > Metazoa > Chordata > Actinopteri > Salmoniformes > Salmonidae > Oncorhynchus > Oncorhynchus mykiss. The sequence goes on from NC_143029.1 coordinate 17,895,830, forward strand.
TTGAGGAAAAGATCATGATTATTAGAAAGCAAATTAAATCAATAAATCTGCGTATTCCTTCAAAGCTCAGTTGTCCTGAGTCTGCACAACTCTGCCAGGACCTAGGATCAAGAGAGACACTCAAGTGTTTTAGTACAATACCTCTTGACACAATGATGAAAATAATCATGGCCTCTAAACCTTCAAGCTGCATACTGAACCCTATTCCAACTAAACTACTGAAAGAGCTGCTTCCTGTGCTTGGCCCTCCTATGTTGAACATAATAAACGGCTGTACCAAACTCACTAAAAGTGGCAGCAATAAAGCCTCTCTTGAAAAAGCCAAACTTTGACCCAGAAAATGTAAAAAACTATCGGCCTATATCGAATCTTCCATTCCTATCAAATTTTTTAGAAAAGGCTGTTGCGCAGCAACTCACTGCCTTCCTGAAGACAAACAATGTATACGAAATGCTTCAGTCTGGTTTTAGACCCCATCATAGCACTGAGACTGCACTTGTGAAGGTGGTAAATTACCTTTTAATGGCATCAGACCGAGGCTCTGCATCTATCCTCGTGCTCCTAGACTTTAGTGCTGCTTTTGATACCATCGATCACCACATTCTTTTGGAGAGATTGGAAACCCAAATTGGTCTACACGGACAAGTTCTGGTCTGGTTTAGATCTTATCTGTTGGAAAGATATCAGTTTGTCTCTGTGAATGGTTTGTCGGTGTTCCTCAAGGTTCCGTTTTAGGACCACTATTGTTTTCACTATATATTTTACCTCTTTGGGATGTCATTCAAAAACAAAATGTTAACTTTCACTGCTATGCAGATGACACACAGCTGTACATTTCAATGAAACATGGTGAAGCCCCAAAATTGCCCTCGCTAGAAGCATGTGTTTCAGACATAAGGAAGTGGATGGCTGCAAACTTTCTACTTTTAAACTTGGACAAAACAGAGATGCTTGTTCTAGGTCCCAAGAAACAAAGAGATCTTCTGTTGAATCGGACAATTAATCTTAATGGTTGTACAGTCGTCTCAAATAAAACTGTGAAGGACCTCGGCGTTACTCTGGACCCTGATCTCTCTTTTGAAGAACATATCAAGACTGTTTCAAGGACAGCTTTTTTCCATCTACGTAACATTGCAAAAATCAGAAACTTTCTGTCCAAAAATGATGCAGAAAAATTAATCCATGCTTTTGTCACTTCTAGGTTACACTACTGCAATGCTCTACTTTCCGGCTACCTGGATAAAGCACTAAATAAACTTCAGTTAGTGCTAAATACGGCTGCTAGAATCCTGACTAGAACCAAAAAATATGATCATATTACTCCAGTGCTAGCCTCCCTACACTGGCTTCCTGTCAAGGCAAGGGCTGATTTCAAGGTTTTACTGCTAACCTACAAAATATTACATGGGCTTGCTCCTACCTATCTCTCTGATTTGGTCCTGCTGTACATACCTACACGTACGCTACGGTCACAAGACGCAGGCCTCCTAATTGTCCCTAGAATTTCTAAGCAAACAGCTGGAGGCAGGGCTTTGTCCTATAGAGCTCCATTTTTATGGAATGGTCTGCCTACCCATGTGAGAGACACAAACTCGGTCTCAACCTTTAAGTCTTTACTGAAGACTCATCTCTTCAGTGGGTCATATGATTGAGTGTAGTCTGGCCCAGGAGTGTGAAGGTGAACGGAAAGGCTCAGGAGCAACGAACCGCCCTTGCCTGGCTGGGTTCCCTTCTTTCCACTGGGATTCTCTGCCTATAATCATATTACAGGGGCTGAGTCACTGGCTTACTAGGGCTCTGTCATACCGTCCCTAGGAGGGGTGTGTCACTTGAGTGGGTTGAGTCACTGATGTGATCTTCCTGTCTGGGTTGGCGCCCCCCCCCCCCCTGGTTTGTGCCGTGGCGGAGATCTTTGTGGGCTATACTCGGCCTTGTCTCAGGATGGTAAGTTGGTGGTTGAAGATATCCCTCTAGTGTTGTGGGGGCTGTGCTTTGGCAAAGTGGGTGGGGTTATATCCTTCCTGTTTGGCCCTGTCCGGGGGTCTCATCGGATGGGGCCACAGTGTCTCCTGACCCCTCCTGTCTCAGCCTCCAGTATTTATGCTGCAGTAGTTTATGTGTCGGGGGGCTAGGGTCAGTTTGTTATATCTGGAGTACTTCTCCTGTCCTATCCGGTGTCCTGTGTGAATTTAAGTATGCTCTCTCTAATTCTCTCTTTCTCTCTTTCTTTCTCTCTCTCGGGGGACCTGAGCCCTAGGACCATGCCTCAGGACTACCTGACATGATGACTCCTTGCTGTCCCCAGTCCACCTGGCCGTGCTGCTGCTCCAGTTTCAACTGTTCTGCCTGTGATTATTATTATTTGACCATGCTGGTCATTTATGAACATTTGAACATCTTGGCCATGTTCTGTTATAATCTCCACCCGGCACAGCCAGAAGAGGACTGGCCACCCCACATAGCCTGGTTCCTCTCTAGGTTTCTTCAAAGGTTTTGGCCTTTCTAGGGAGTTTTTCCTAGCCACCATGCTTCTACACCTGCATTGCTTGCTGTTTGGGGTTTTAGGCTGGGTTTCTGTACAGCACTTTGAGATATCAGCTGATGTACGAAGGGCTATATAAATACATTTGATTTGATTTTATTTGACTAGAGCTCAGCATTCAACATCATCCTCCAAGCTCATCATTAAGCTGGAGGCCCTGGGTCTCAACCCGGCCCTGTGCAATTGGATCCTGGACTTTTTGACGGGCCGCCCCCAGGTGGTGAAGGTAGGAAACAACATCACTACTTCGCTGCCCCTCAACACTGGGGACCCACAAGGGTGTGTGTTCAGCCCCCTCCTGTACTCCCTGTTCCCTGCAAACTACCTGCCCTCCAAGACACCCACATCACCCGTTGTGTCCAAAAAGATAATCAAGGACAACAACCACCCAAGGTATTGCCTGTTCACCCCGCTACCATCCAGAAGGCGAGGTCAGTACAGGTGCATCAAAGCTTGGACGGAGAGACTGAAAAACAGATTATATCTCAAGGCCAACCGACTGCTAAACAGCAATCACTAACTCAGAGAGGCTGCTGCCTGCATAGAGACTCATATCACTGGTCACATTAATAAATTGATCACTAGTCACTTAAACAATTCCACTTTAATAATGTTCACATACAGTGCCTTGCGAAAGTATTCGGCCCCCTTGAACTTTGCGACCTTTTGCCACATTTCAGGCTTCAAACATAAAGATATAAAACTGTATTGTTTTGTGAAGAATCAACAACAAGTGGGACACAATCATGAAGTGGAACGACATTTATTGGATATTTCAAACTTTTTTAACAAATCAAAAACTGAAAAATTGGGCGTGCAAAATTATTCAGCCCCTTTACTTTCAGTGCAGCAAACTCTCTCCAGAAGTTCAGTGAGGATCTCTGAATGATCCAATGTTGACCTAAATGACTAATGATGATAAATACAATCCACCTGTGTGTAATCAAGTCTCCGTATAAATGCACCTGCACTGTGATAGTCTCAGAGGTCCGTTAAAAGCGCAGAGAGCATCATGAAGAACAAGGAACACACCAGGCAGGTCCGAGATACTGTTGTGAAGAAGTTTAAAGCCGGATTTGGATACAAAAAGATTTCCCAAGCTTTAAACATCACAAGGAGCACTGTGCAAGCGATAATATTGAAATGGAAGGAGTATCAGACCACTGCAAATCTACCAAGACCTGGCCGTCCCTCTAAACTTTCAGCTCATACTAGGAGAAGACTGATCAGAGATGCAGCCAAGAGGCCCATGATCACTCTGTATGAACTGCAGAGATCTATAGCTGAGATGGGAGACTCTGTCCATAGGACAACAATCAGTCATATATTGCTCAAATCTGGCCTTTATGGAAGAGTGGCAAGAAGAAAGCCATTTCTTAAAGATATCCATAAAAAGTGTTGTTTAAAGTTTGCCACAAGCCACCTGGGAGACACACCAAACATGTGGAAGAAGGTGCTCTGGTCAGATGAAACCAAAATTGAACTTTTTGGCAACAATGCAAAACGTTATGTTTGGCGTAAAAGCAACACAGCTGAACACACTACCACCACCAAACATGGTGGTGGCAGCATCATGGTTTGGGCCTGCTTTTCTTCAGCAGGGACAGGGAAGATGGTTAAAATTGATGGGAAGATGGATGGAGCCAAATACAGGACCATTCTGGAAGAAAACCTGATGGAGTCTGCAAAAGACCTGAGACTGGGACGGAGATTTGTCTTCCAACAAGACAATGATCCAAAACATAAAGCAAAATCTACAATGGAATGGTTCAAAAATAAACATATCCAGGTGTTAGAATGGCCAAGTCAAAGTCCAGACCTGAATCCAATCGAGAATCTGTGGAAAGAACTGAAAACTGCTGTTCACAAATGCTCTCCATCCAACCTCACTGAGCTCGAGCTGTTTTGCAAGGAGGAATGGGAAAAAATATCAGTCTCTCGATGTGCAAAACTGATAGAGACATACCCCAAGCGACTTACAGCTGTAATCGCAGCAAAAGGTGGCGCTACAAAGTATTAACTTAAGGGGGCTGAATAATTTTGCACGCCCAAGTTTTCAGTTTTTGATATGTTAAAAAAGTTTGAAATATCCAATAAATGTCGCTCCACTTCATGATTGTGTCCCACTTGTTGTTGATTCTTCACAAAAAAATACAGTTTTATATCTTTATGTTTGAAGCCTGAAATGTGGCAAAAGGTTGCAAAGTTCAAGGGGGCTGAAACCTTTCGCAAGGCACTGTATCTTACATTACTCATCTCATATGAAAGTATATACTGTACCTTATACCATCTATTGCACCATGCCTATGCCTCTCATCCATAAATGTATATGTACATATTATTATTCCTCCCTTTAGATTTGTGTTTATTAGGTTGTTGTTGGGGAATTGTTAGATTACTTGTTAGATATTACTGCACTGTCGGAACTAGAAGCACAAGCATTTTGCTACACTCGCATTAACATCTGCTAACCATGTGTGTGTGACCAATAAAATTTGATTCGATTTTTTTACCGCAAGAACTGGTCGCAAACCCAACTACAGTCCCGCAATGTTATTTTAGGTGTATGTGATGAAGCTCACTTGCCAGCCATGGTCCCAGCAATTTTGCGTCCAGTAGGCAATATCAAATGTGCAAAAATGTTTTAGGGATTGTGTTAAATTACCAGAGATTGTCACGTGGCCCATTATATTAGGCTATAGCTTACCTTTTAGAAGGATGATATGCAAGCAGACAAATAAATGTGTGATCATTACTTACTGAAGGTTAAAAGGCGCAACGCTTGCTCACCATAGTAGCCTAATATATGTTGTTCCTTTTCCTTTTCAATTATTACATTTTTTGATTGCACCTCGACTCATGTTGGTTGACACTGTAGTAAACTAGTCTAACAATACTTAAATTAATTTCATAATTACGTTAACTGCCATGTGATTCTCTGCCCATGTGTGCAGGCTACTCTATTTCAATGAGACCACATAGGTGTACTCGCAAGCCCAACTACAGTAGGAGAGGAGAGGTATGCTATGGAAGTTGAAACAGCAAATTCTGAGTGTGGATAATGCAAAATAGATGTGCTTTTAATACAATAGTTAGGATAATGTATACAAAGCAGAAAGACAAACGTTTCCAAATAATCTGCAGGACAACAAAAATATTTTTATTGCAAAATCATCTGTCTGACTGCCCGCTCCCACCCGCAGCATGAAAAATACGACCATGCTGCAATGATCTCTGTCAGGACCCGCAGGGCAAACCCTTTACTTCATTCCACAATGAGATTTGAAATGAGTAAGCATCTTTTTTTTAAGGGAGGATATTGCAGAGAGAGAGCGAGAGAGAGAGAGAGAAGTGGGATGTGATTTGTGATAGCAAAGACATTCATGATCAGATACAATTGATTCCAATGAGGTTCTCTAGATAAACTGTACAGTTGATCAACCTCTTTTTCAACAGGTAGTTGTCATCCCAAAACTTCTTGATCAACATTGAAAGACTGGAGAATTGAAGATCACATATGATCACCTATAGCCATATTCTTAAAACTATGTTTGAAATTTTTTATTTTACCTACAATTTCTATTAAAATCTATTAAAATATTTAGAGATTCTATTAAAACATTTTGAGATTCTATCTAAACATTTTGAGATAGTAGATCATACATATAGAATATGTTTCTTAATTTGTAACGTTGTGTGGTAATTTCCATCTATCCATGTTGCAGAGATCAGCACAGCAGACCCTCCTCAAATGTGTGGCGAGCAGGCATTTGCCCCAGAACTTTTGATTTGGTTTAATAAAAATAATTGACACAAAAGCATTGAAAAGAGGGACAAAGTACTGTTGTTTAGACTGATTTGCCTCATAATTGGTCAACTCGTGCACAATTAATCTTTGATTCAGTCTAATTAAGCAATAAGGCACGGGGGGGGGGGGTGTGGTATATGGTCAATATACCACGACTAAGGGCTGTTCTTAAGCATGACGCAACGTGGAGTGCCTGGATACAGCTCTTAGCCGTTTTATATTGGCCATATACCACAACCCCCCGAGGTGCCTTATTGCTATTATAAACTGTTCACCAATGTAATTAGAGCAGTAAAAATATGTTTTGTCATACCCGTGGTATACGGTCTGATATACAACGGCTGTCAGCCAATCAGCATTCAGGACTCGAACCACCCAGTTTATAATCAACTGTAGCCTACTGGTAACAACTAGAGCTCTGCTACGCGACCCGAGCCCGACATCATATATTGAGTTAGGTCGGGTAGGGCCTGTTTGTATGTCGCCAGATTTCAACTTACTGTAACATCTTGAACATGAAGACCACTACAATGATATCTCAATCCCTGGCCCTCAATGCTCAACTCAGCCAATCCCCTCTTCTCCCTGTTGGAATGGTTTGCTTGGTCCACACCATGCTCACTCCTCCATATTATTAGCACCAAGGAATAAGCATTGCGCAACCAAGCCACCCTGCATAAAAAGCCTTTAGAAATTAGACTAAATTATTTCCCTTCTGCTTTCAGAGTACATTTTCATATTGCATTTGTGCCAGAGGATAGCACAATGTTGCTGAAATTGACAGCAGCTTCATATGAAAGATTGGGGGAAATGAATTGGCCGGGGAGTGCTCAGGTTATATGAGCGGCATATTATTTATTGCCTACTGTTGATAGGATTGCAGTTTCAATTTGTACATTGAGTGTTCAAAACATTAGGAACACATGCTTGTTCCATGATGTAGAATGACCAGGTGAATCCAGGTGAAAGCTATGATCCCTTGTTGATGTCACTTGTTAAATCCACTTCAATCAGTGTAGATCAACGGGAGCAGACAGGTTAAAGAAGGATTTTTAAGCCTTGAGACAATTGAGACATGGATTGTGTATGTGTGCCATTCTGTCACGAGAATTTTTATCCCAACACCAGTCAAACATTTGGACACACCTAATCATTCGAGGGTTTTCTTTATTTGGACTATTTTCTACATTGTAGAATAGTAGTGAAGACATCAAAACTATGAAATAGCACATATGGAATCATGTAGTAACCAAAAAACTGGTAAACTAATCACAATATATTTTATATTTGAAATTCTTCAAAATAGCCACCCTTTGCCTTTATGACAGCTTTACACACGCCTGGCATTCTCTCAACCAGCTTCATGAGGAATGGAATGCAGGTGACTACCTAATCTTAATGTGTTTGAGCCAATCAGTTGTGTTGTGACTAGGTAGGGCTGGTATACAAAAGATAGACCTATTTGGTAAAAGACTAAGTCCATATTATGGCAAGAACAGCTCAAATACACAAAGAGAAACAACAGTTCATCATTACTTTAAGACATGAAGGTCAGTCAATGCGGAACATTTAAAGAACTTTGAAAGTTTCTTCAAGTGCAGTTGCGAAAACCATCAAGCGCTATGATTAAACTGTCTCTCATGAGGACTGCCACAGGAAAGGAAGACCCAGAGTTACCTTTCCTGCAGAGGATAAGTTCATTAGAGTTAACAGCCTCAGAAATTGCATCCCAGATATATGCTTCACAGAGTTCAAGTAACAGACACATTTCAACATCAACTGTTCAGAGGAGACTGCGTGAATCATGCCTTCCATGGTCAAATTGCTGCAAAGAAACCACTACTGAAGGACACCAATGAGAAGAAGAGACTTGCTTGGGCCAAGAATCATGGTTGCTTCCAACCGCTGTGTCTTTGTGAGATGTGGAGAAGGTGAACGGATGATCTCTGCATGTGTGGTTCCCACCTTGAAGTATGGAGGAGCAGGTGTGATGGTGTGGGGGTGCTTTGCTGGTAACACTGTCTGTGATTTATTTAGAATTCAAGGCACACTTAACAAAGCATTCTGCAGCGATACGCCATTCTATCTGGTTTGCGCTTGGTGGGACTATCATTTGTTTTTCAACAGGACAATGAACCAAAACACACTTCCAGGCAGTGTAAGGGCTATTTGACCAAAAAGGAGAGTGATGGTGCTGCATCAGATGACCTGGCCTCCATAATCACCCGAACTCAACCCAATTGAGATGCTTTGGATGAGTTGGACCGCAGAGTAAAGGAAAAGCAGCCAACAAGTGTTCAGCATATGTGGGAACTCCTTCAAGACTGTTGGAAAAGCACAGTGTGCACAGTGTGCAGAGCTGTCTTCAAGTTAAAGTGTGGATACTTTGAAGAATCTAAAATCTAAAATATATTTAGATTTTTTTTACACTTTTTTTAACACCATATATGTTATTTCATAGTTTTGATGTCTTCAATATTATTCTACAATGTAGAAAATAGGAAAAAGAATTAATAAATGAGTATGTGTGCCCAAACTTTTGACTGGTACAGTAAGTGCCTATGAACGGGGTATGGTATTAGGTGTTTGGCACACAAGTTTAAGTGTGTCAAGCACTGCAACGCTGCTGGGTTTTGCATGCTCAACAGTTTCCTATTTGTATCAAGAATGGTCCACCACCCATAGGAGATCCAGCGAGCTTGACACAACTGTGGGAAGCATTGGCTGGCATCAACATGGGCCAGCGTCCCAGTGGAACGCTTTCGACACGTTGTAGAGTCCATTCCCTGGCGAATTGAGGCTGTTCTCAGGGCAAAAGGTGATGCAACTCAATATTAGGTAGGTGTTCCTAATGTTTTGTACAATCAGTGTATATTACATTCAATTGATATGACATTTCATTTCTTTTTCATGTACTGACAAAAAATCTACTTTGTATCTAAATTATATTGAATCATCTGGGACTTAGTTAAGTAAAATGTATTCATGTTTGCCAAATTCCCAAGCATTAGCTACTCCCTATCAAGGATCGCAGATTCCAAGCCTACGCCAGCACCAGGGGCACCATTCTGTATGGCAGTGGAAGGAATGTTCCTTTAAGTGTGATGTCTGATAATGAGAAGATTAATCATCTGGTAGAAAGAGCAAGCATACTGCAATTGTCTCAGGAGAAACACTGCAGAGGGCTATATAGAGAACACCTGGGTCTACTGGGGCTCTGTACTCAGATAGGCTTTCACTGTGTAGAGATGCTGCTTCACACTGGAAAAGGGATACTCCTCCATCGAGCGATTGCAACAAAAGAGCCCTGAGACCGGGTCACCGCTCAAAGGACGTGTTGAGAGAAACCAATATCATTACTGGCAATGGAGGAGCATCAGCGCTCAAAAGATCAGCTGGTGAATGGAGGCCGATGGGTTTCTGCTGGGGTCAAGAGGGGCAGTGTTGTAACGATACTGGCAGACTGCAGATGGTGGGGTCTCTTTGTTTTTATGTTTCATCATAAAACCATAGCAATGAGCTAGGTGTTTTTGATACAATGTCTTCATTAGGCATCCATATGATACATATGAAACTTTGTAACAGCAAAATCACTTAGGAGCATGAACAACAGTCTGCTGTGTTTTCTTCTTTGTGTTAAATGCCTTGTTATTGGTATTTGTTACCAATGTGCTTAAAACCCTGTAATTCACACAACAATGTAGCCTATCAATGGAAGATTAAGATACTATGTTAAAGTTGAATTTATATTAATACATTACTGTTTAGTTTTTTTTGTCTGGGTGACGAAAGGAATGAAAATAAACCAATTTTCAATATTTTTTTTGTTAAGAATATTCTTAGATTTCAATTGATCCATATCAAAATATGGGGTACAGGCTGATCTAAGTAATATATTTGTCTAGCAGTCATGATTAGCTGGGAATGAAACAAAAGCCTAAGCTTAGCCATAATGCTGGGGACTGTCAAACCTGGCGCACCCAATGACCACTGTGCTGCTATTACTGCTCTCAAACAAACAGTTTACATCAGCAAATACACTGTGAGTCACACAAAGTATCTGGCAGGAGCATAGACAGAACTTTCTTTTGAAATGACGATCAAAGCTACGTCGGCAGCATCAGGCCTAGTGGTGCACAGAACATTCATGAATACGAGACATATGACTGGGAGGGAGGGAGGTGACATGTGTTTCCAAACAATGAGAGACAGGCTTCAAATAGTGGCAAAGTAAACACGCCTAGCCCCATCACCAACTCATGGCTGCTTGAAGTTTGTTCACAGGGAATTTTCTCTTAACATTGCCTCAAAACCCAAGGAAATAACAGGGTTCACTCCTAGAATTATGAGTCTCATGACAGTTTTGCATATCCATCTCGATGTGTGATTCTTATGTAATTTATGGCAAATAGAACCTTTTGAAGCGTTGTTCTTTTGTCTCCCCGAGTCTGCAGAATTACACTGACCTTCCTCCAGGCAGTGTGTGTCGAGGATAAAGTCACAATGTCATCTCCGATTTCATTTTCATATTAATCAAGTAGTTTTGCATAGCACGCTCAACTGTATCTTGTTTTAAAGGGTTCTGACCAAAGAAATGAAAACAGTTATCACCTGGGCCATTGGGTCAGTGTGCGGTAGCTATTTGTTCTTGGTTGGGTGTGAGGGGCGTTATTTATAGGGAGGTCAGTGTGCGGTAGCTATTTGTTCTTGGTTGGGTGTGAGGGGCGTTATTTATAGGGAGGTCAGTGTGCGGTAGCTATTTGTTCTTGGTTGGGTGTGAGGGGCGTTATTTATAGGGAGGTCAGTGTGCGGTAGCTATTTGTTCTTGGTTGGGTGTGAGGGGCGTTATTTATAGGGAGGTCAGTGTGCGGTAGCTATTTGTTCTTGGTTGCGTGTGAGGGGCGTTATTTATAGGGAGGTCAGTGTGCGGTAGCTATTTGTTCTTGGTTGGGTGTGAGGGGCGTTATTTATAGGGAGGTCAGTGTGCGGTAGCTATTTGTTCTTCGTTGGGTGTGAGGGGCGTTATTTATAGGGAGGTCAGTGCCAGAGATGACTCTACAAAGCACAGAACACCTGCTAGGAGGCTCATATGTCTGACTACATCAGGAGGTGTGGGGAGGTCAGGGTGGAGGCCATCGCACCTGGACAACTGCAACTTTGATGAAACCTGATCAGAGCATGAAAAAGCATCATTTCGATGAGTATAAAAAAGGTGGCTCTATGGGTTTCTCAACACTGTTCTTTTGGCCCCTGCGTCTGCAGTACCTGTGGAAATACGTTATTCATTTGGATTTACACTATAGCCATTTGTGTCAAATTTTTATAGAACAAATTTTGATCATATATGTGATCATTCTTGTGTTATATGCTGCGTACAATTTATCATTGACACAATTGGGAGGCTACATTTATTACACAGATTACATTGGTTGAAGTGTTGTGCTGCAGAAAATAAATGGGAGTTTGCGAAAGCCCTCTTTCGGTAAAATCTTCCAAAATGCAATTATGATATGGAGCCAGTGATTAAAAGCATAGAGCAACTGTGTAGAAATAAAAAAATCAGACTAAACCATGAAAAATAGTCTAAATATGCTCAATGTACTTGCCAAATGGCTTATGGACTGTTTTGAAACAGTGCTCCTATGTTTAACTTGAGGCAGCCACGCTTTTCCCTCCAAGTAAGACTTTCTGCTTTGTTTATTACATCTGACATGAGATCCCTAATTTGTTGGGGGTCTGTTGTTGTTGTTGCAAGAAATCTCTCTGGGTGTTTGTTTACTTGTTGAATTGTGTATCTGATATAATGTCATGTTCCAAGTCAGGGTAGTGACGATGACAGTGTTGAGAACACAGAAAAACAAGACAACAATCAGAAAAACTGTCAGCCATCTTGTCATGGTATTAATATTTCATGTTGACATGGGTGTACACAAAAGTTCTGTTTCTTTTACATAAATTATCTTTCAATTGCAATTTCATAATCAGGGAAACAATGGATTGGATTCCACTTCTGGCAGTGTGGTGTCAGGACAACAACCTCACCCTCAATGTGAGCAGGACAAAGGGGCTGATCATGGACTACAGTAAAAAGCGGGCTGAACAGGCCCCCATTAACATCAAAGGGGCTGTAGGGGAGAAGGTCAAGAGTTTCAAGTTCCTTAGTGTCCACATCCACAATGAACTATCATGGTCCAAACACACTAAGACAGTCGTGAAGAGGGCATGACAACACCTTTTCCCCCTCTGGAGACTGAAAAGATTTGGCATTGGTCCCCAGATCCTCAAAAGGTTCTACAGCTGCACCATCGAGAGCATCCTGACCGGTTGCATCAAAACATAGCATGGCAACTGCTCGACATCTGACCTTAAGGCGCTACAGAGGGTAGTGTGTACAGCCCAGTACATCACTGGGGCCAAGCTTCCTACCATCCAGGACCTATATTCTAGGCGGTGTCAGAGGAAGGCACAAAAAATTGTCAAAGACTCCAGTCACTCGAATCATAGACTGCTCTCTCTGCTACCGCATGGCAAGCGGTACTGGAGCGACAAGTCTAGGACCAAAAGGCTCCTTAACAGCTTCTACCCCCAAGCCATAACACTGCTGAACAATTAATCAAGCCACCCAGACTATTTACATTGACACGCCCCCCCCCCTTTGTTTTTACACTGCTGCTACTCACTGTTTATTATCTATGCATAGTTACTTTACCCCTACCTACATGTACAAAATAACTTGACTAACTTGTAACCCCGCATATTGACTCTGTCACACCCTGATCTGTTTCACCTGTCTTTGTGCTTGTCTCCACCCTCCTCCAGGTGTCTCCCATCTTCCCCATTATCCCCTATGTATTTATACCTGTGTTCTCTGTTTGTCTGTTGCCACCAGTTCGTTATGTTCGTGAAACCTACCAGCATTTTGTTCCCCTGCTCCTGCCTGTTTCTTGTTCCTGTTTTCTAGTCCTCTCCGGTTCTGACCATTCTGCCTGCCCTGACCCTGAGCCTGCTTGACGATTTTGTACCTTACCCCACCTAACTAGATTATTGACCCCTGCCTGCCCTGACCCTGAGACTGCCTGCCCGTTTTGAACCCTTTGCATCCTCTCTGGATTATTGACCCCTGCCTGCCTTTGACCTGTGGTTTGACTGTCCCTGTTTTAGAAATAAACCTTTGTTTCTTCGACACTGTCTGCATCTGGGTCATACCTGAAACGTGATAGACTCGGTACCAGTACCCCCTGTATAGACTCGACATTTTTATTGTTATCGTGTTACTTTTTATATTTATTTTACTATTATATTTTATTTTATTTAGTAAATATTTTCTTAACTCTTTTTTGAACGGCATTGTTGGTTAAGGGCTTGTAAGTAAGCATTTATTGGTAAGGTCTACTACACCTGTTGTTTTCAGAGAATGTGACAAATACAATTTGATTTAATTTGATTTTCGTGTTTCGTGTTTCACTGTGTAAAGTGGATCCAAGGGAACATCCATGGAAGAAAATGTGAATTAGTCTATGCTTGTAATCACCTCAATACTGTGAGTCATGCTTGAACCTTTTTGCCAATGTATTAAAAGGATAACAGCAAGCTAGTAGTAGAACTGCGAGGATGATAAATAGTACTCATGATGTGGATTGGATCCCCAAAAGGTGATTTGGAAATGAAAATGGAATAAGAATTTATTCTCAGAATTGGTCCAGGCATGTCACCTCTGGACCTGAACATTGCAGTATTCATTCTAATCCCTGTGAATGAGCAAAGCAAAGGTGCCTATCATATTCCAATCACTTTTGGTTATCACTGGTGCACCTCTTGCTTATTGTTACTGGTATGATGTGTATGGATGAGGAGGTATTGTATCAACCTCAGTGGCACGACTCTCATAAACCACTTAGGTCTGGTGAGATGGGTCACCATCACATTTCTATTCATGAGTCAAAAATGAATGAATGAATGAATAAATGCATAACAAGAATGTACTAAATTGTTACGTAAATGTCAAAGGACGTGTGCTCCGCTGAATCTCCCAGAATTCAAACCACCAGAGAGGAAACCAGTTGACTGGCTCTTGGATGTCAGAAATGTAAAAAATACATCTACTGTACAGCAAACTTAAACAAAGTTTCCTGGAGCTTTACAGTAATCCTTGATTGTGTTCTTGAAATCTTGACAAATGTTTTGATCTTTTTGCTCTGTACTCCAGTGCAGACAGTCATCTCCTGAGTGGCGCAGCGGTCTAAGGCACTGCATATCAGTGCAAGAGGCGTCACTACAGTCGAATCCAGGCTGTATCACATCCAACCCATAGGGAGGCGCACAATTGGCCCAGCATTATTCGGGTTTGGCCAGGTAGGCTGTGATTGTAAATAAGAATTTGTTCTTAGCTGATTTGCCTAGTTAAATAATAAATGTAATATAGTCATTGCGTGCTAGAAATATGGGACCAAATACTTAACCTTTCAGTACTTTAATACACATATAAGTGAATACTTAAATGGGAGGAACATGTACAAAAAGTGCTATAATTGCTAAACGGTTTACCAGAAATGGATGAAAATACCCTCAAATGAAAGCTCACAGTCTGCACTTCAACTTCATAGTCGTTGTATCATTTCAAGGATGTGTCACTGTCCCAATACTTTTGGAGCTCACTGTACGTGGCTAAGACTTTGTTCAGAACCAGGCCTTTGAGCATGAAGTTGTAGCTACCATCATGAGCTAGTTCAAATCAAATTGTGTTGGTCACATACACATATTTAGCAGATGTTACTGTGGGTGTAGCGAAATGCTTGTAGTTCAGCACTGAAAACAGAATGCTACAGACATGGTTTCACACAGAGGAAGACAGACTGTCCCGTGATCCAGAGTGTTATCTCTGTTTGGTCCTTCATGTCTGGCAGGATATAGACAGAGGTCTGTGGAACATCCGGCAGCAATCTGCCTTAACAAGACAGTTGGGCTTGTATACGCTTATCACCAGCACCGAAACAGGCTGCAGCAGCAACATATCACTGTTATTATTTATGATGCAAGGTGTCTTCGATCTAAAGATCTGGATCTGGTGCGGCTATGATGCGGATGATGTAGCTTTATTACACCAGTGTTGCTTTGAACCCTGCATCCTGTTATCATCCCTTGGTCTCTTGTCTTAGTAATACCAACTGAATCTGAGGTCTCAACCCTTTAAAGACATGTATCTGTGGGACCACTAATTCTGTTACAGTTTTTTACAATCACTTTGGCACTAATTTCGGAACCTTGATGTCATTTTTCAAAACTCTAGACATAAAACTCACAACCAATGATCAAAATGCAAATTTTTTCCAATTGTTTGGATACAATACACATAAAGCTAAGATAATTTGTTCATTGAACTAAAATCACCTGTTCAAAATGACACAAATTAACATCAAAGTATTGCCATTTCAAAATGCAATTCACACATTACATCTGAGATGACGGTCATTTCATTACAATGATCTAACTATCAATTGATACAACTGATCAAAAGTAACTGTTGCATTACTCTTAATGCATAGTTTTATGGAAACTGACAAACAATATTCCATGTTTAGATCATGAAAGTTTCAGGATAACGAGATCCATTAATTATTCACGGTGTTGTACATTAAGACATGCCCTTCTGCACACCACTGTTTTAAACAGCTGTTATTTTAGCATTTTGCTTTGATTCAAAGAAACCTATGTTGTGATTTTGTTGTATTTCGTCAATACATTTCATATGTTGTTCAATGATTCCACTGTGTCTGTAGTATTCTCTCTACTAGTCCTTTTACAGTGATGTATTTACCTGTAGTAACATAATGAAACATGCATCACATATTTTGTACTACAATATTTAATGATTGTACGAACAGTGAACCTATCGGTATCTTGTGTGTGGGTGATCTAAATTAATGTTCCTAAGGTATTTCATGATAAATGATTTATTTGAACCAATGATTCTGCAAGTGCAAGGTTTCTTTAAAGATATGAATGCACAATGCAATGTTTTGAACATTGGACAGCCTGTGTTACAAGTGATGACCGTTTTGAGTTTTGTGTCTAGAGTTTTGAAAAATGACCACAAGGTTCTGAAATTAGTGCTAAAATGATTGTTCAAAACTGTAATATACTGAACAAAAATATAAAAGCAACATGCGATTTTACTGAGTTATAGTTCATATAAGAATATTTGTCAATTGAAATAGATTCATTAGGCCCTAATCTATGGATTTCACATGACTTGGCAGGGGCGTAGCCATGGGTGGGCTTGGGCGGGCATAGCCAATCAGAGCCAGGCCCAGCCAATGAAAATTAGTTTTCCCCAAAAAAGGGCTTCATTACGGACAAAAATACTCCTCATTTTCATCCGCTGTCCATGTGGCTGGTCTCAGACGATCATGCAGGTAAAGATGCCGGATGAGGAGGTCCTGGGCTGGTGTAGTTACACTTGATCTGCGTTTGTGAGGCTGGTTGGACATACTGCCAAATTCTCTAAAACGACATTGGAGGCAGCTTATGGTAGAGAAATTAACATTCAATTCTCTGGCAACAGCTCTGGTGGACATTCCTGCACGTAAAGCATGCCAATTGCATGTTCCATCAAAACTTGAGCCACCTGTGGCATTGTGTTGTGTGACAAAACTGCACATTTTAGATTTTTATTGTCCCAGCACAAGGTGTTGTGTAAAGGTGTAATGATCATGATGTTTAATCAGCTTCTTGATATGCCACAACTGTCAGGTGGATGGATTATCTTGGCAAAGGATAAATGCTCACTAACAGGGATGTAAACAAATACTGTATGTGCACAACATTTTTGAGAAATAAGCTTTTGTGCGTATGGAAAAATGATGGGATATTTTATTTCAGCTCATGAAACATGGAACCAACATTTTGCATGTTGCGTTTATTTTTTTGGTCAGTATAGTACAAATTAAAGGAACAAAAGCTGTGCCTTATTGCAAAGTGGTTTGTATTTTCTTTAGAACATGACTACACTGATCAAGTCAAGTTCCCTTGGCTAGACTCATTCTTTCAGAAGATTTTGCCGGGATGAAAACAGAATGTTTGATACAGCATTTATGATTTATTTACTCATAGAATCAAACCTTATCTCCTAAATGGGCTCTGGAGACAGTGATCAGACATTTTTCAGAGATTCATGAACTATTGCCTAACATTAGCTGAACTCCAGAGGCTGGGGTCATCCCATAGGAACACGGAGCGATAGGAATGTGTACTTGGAGTTTGTCCACGAACTGATAAAACTACCTCACATTCTATACTTTGGCATCCTCCCATGGCCTCTTAATGACCAGATGCAGACAGACACTGTGTGTGTGTGTGTGTGTGTGTGTGTGTGTGTGTGTGTGTGTGTGTGTGTGTGTGTGTGTGTGTGTGTGTGTGTGTGTGTGTGTGTGCGTGCGTGCGTGCATGTGTGTTAAGTATATCTATATGTGTGTGAAGGTTTTACGTCTTCGCCGGGGTTTACCTACATTCATCAATAGTACTAATAACATACATGCTTGAGCTGTTTTCAAAATGCATTACAGTGTCTGATTGGGATAAAAAACACATTCTGAAACCTTGCTAGACACAGGGATAGTAGAGGGAGGAGATACCAGCCTGGGACAATATAATGAGCTGTGCAGAACCTCACTAATTCATTAAAATCCAGATTAGGCCATTAGTTAATGTAATAACAAACATGCCGACTGCCAATAGAACGAAAGCCAGTATTAAATAATGGCTGTAGTATTGATCAAATATAATTAATATGGGCAAGGCTAAAATTATGAAGTTTGTTGTCTGTCTCACTCTAATGGGAATGTCTTGGGGGAGTTTGGTGATTGAAGGTACGATTCAACAGCACTATACTCGATTCAAATGTGGCAGGATATTCTGAAATCCCTCAAGCAATTTCAGTGTCCTATAATCTCTTATTGTATATGGTTATTTGTTGTGACATGTTATTGCATGATGTCTTGAATATTGTGAAAAAACACACCATCGAATTGTATATCATGTTATTCACATTACCTTAATTAAACCACGTTTACTGTACCATCTTTAATGGTAACGTGGATATTTTTTGTCCTGTGTCTCCAATTTCGAGACCAGTAAAGTCTAGTAGGCCAACCTGGACCTCCCACTACGGTATCTGATGCCGTCACATAGTTAGTCCATAGTTAGTCCATAGTTGACTGGCCCCACTCCATAACAGCCCCCCCATTGTTCAGGCCAGCCAGCCAGACACAACATGCACTGCATCAATCTTCCCCCTCAGCTCAGCTGTCTATCCTCACCCTGAACAGACATAGCAGACATGGCAGTCTGCTCACAATGTCTTCTCCTCCAAGAAGGCACACACTTCTCCCTCCCTGCTGCCCCAGCGCAGATCAAAGCCATTCACACGATAAATAAACATATCAAAATGGCCAACAAAAGAGTCGGTAACTGCTCGGTGGAGGAAAAAAGAGAGCTGAATAACAACAAAGTAAGGGCCTCTTGGCCATTAGATCAGAGGCAGGGAGAAATGAGATAGAGCATGTAGAGATGTGAAGGTAAACACGTGGGTAGAGGAGACTAGGCACCGCTACACAGGGCTACGTTCCAAATGGCACCCTTATTTATCCCTATATAGTGCCCAATGGGCCCTGGTCAAGAGTTGTGCACTGCATAGGGAATATAGTGACGTTTGGGACGCTGAACAGGTATTGAAGGTCGGCCATAATGATGTCACCCAAGAGCTGGAGCACTTTGGAAAAGCTAAATATGAAATGAAACCTTGATGTTAGATAGAGAAGAAGACTTTTAAATAAGTAAACAACAGAGACATGACGATATGTATGTGCAGGAGCTTTGATTGGCAGCTATGTTTACACAGCACATTTCCTCCATTGCTCAGACATACAGTAAAATCATATTCCATTATCAAGCGTTTGACTGCAATACTGCTATTCACTCTGAAATACTTTTTTTTCTCCCTCAACTGTTTTTCAAAAACAACTGCTAATATGCTATAGAGGGCTACAAATAGCATCGTTTTTTTATTGCTACTGGCTCATAGTCAGTCCACTAAAATAATATATATTGGTTTATTTTATGTTTTGCTTTGTAATTACGAGCATTTATGGTGTCAATAATTTGGAACCACACCTTTCATCATCACAGAAACATATTTAGATTTAAATAGAAAAGTAATGGTTTTCGATAAAGGATTCAGAATATCTCTGCCTAACACTTTGTTTTTATGTATGAGGGCACAGGTAAAATCCATTCATGGCTCACATTTCTTAATGGGGAAGAAAAATATAGGGTTTCATGGTACGATTCTAAAGTTCACTTTGATAGCAAAAATATTGAAAGGAAATGGTCAACATAATATAACTGAAATATGGTTAAAAATGCCATATTTATAAAAGTAAATTGTAAATGAAAACTCACCCTGAAGTATGAGACTGTATGGGGTTGTCCAAACCGCCACATTCTATAATTTCACTCCCATTGTTCCGTCTCCTGGGTTTTGGCATCTTTTTAATATGCCAACTAAATCAGGTTGATTCAATTCAGACATGGCCTCATGTGTGGTTTCGGCTGAAGACCAGGGGGTGTCTCAATAGCTTCTGACAGGGAAATCAAAGATCAAGATGGAGTGCTGTTCTAAGTGGCAGGTCTTTATTAATTACAGGGCAGGTGGGCTAGCCTTCCTGCCTTCAGCCAGGCACAAATAGTGGCTCCCTCCACCTGTAGTGCCGTGTAGCTGCCTGCCTGCGTGGAATTTGGCTCAATAATTAATGAAGCAGAACCCTCCTCCCTGTGGAGGAAGCTGGATAATAACAGTTGTAAAAGCCACTATATACACACTAAAGTACAATGGAGCTTTACAGACAGGTCTTTATGTACTTTATGGACTTCTACCCGGATGCACCTCATCACTGAGGAGTAAAGGAAGGGGTCATGAAGTGAGATACAGTATCTAGGTCTGAGACTAAAATACGATCTAGTTGTAGAGGAACCAATCAAATGTTCACCTCTAGATTTCACTAATTATCTTGCACTGACTCTACGCACACACACGGGACTCTACCCACACAGGCACACACACACACACACATTACACACACACACACACACACACACATTTTCACATGCACCACATACACTGCTGCTACAGTCTATTATCTATCCTGTTGCCTAGTCACTTTACCCGTACCTACAGTGTACACAGTATGTTTATAGCTACCTCAATTACCTCATACCCCTGCACATTGACTCGGTTCTGGTACTCCCTGTATGTAACCATGTTATTAACTCGTACCCTGCACATTGACTCGGTTCTGGTACTCCCTGTATGTAGCCATGTTATTAACTCGTACCCCTGCACATTGACTCGGTTCTGGTACTCCCTGTATGTAGCCATGTTATTACCTCGTACCCCTGCACATTGACTCGGTTCTGGTACTCCCTGTATGTAGCCATGTTATTAACTCATACCCCTGCACATTGACTCGGTTCTGGTACTCCCTGTATGTAGCCATGTTATTACCTCATACCTCTGCACATTGACTCAGTACTGGTACTCCCTGTATGTATCCATGTTATTTTTACTCGTTATTGTTATTCATTACTGTGAAGGACCTCGGCGTTACTCTGGACCCTGATCTCTCTTTTGAAGAACATATCAAGACCATTTCAAGGACAGCTTTTTTCCATCTACGTAACATTGCAAAAATCAGAAACTTTCTGTCCAAAAATGATGCAGAAAAATTAATCCATGCTTTTGTCACTTCCAGGTTAGGCTACTGCAATGCTCTACTTTCCGGCTACCCGGATAAAGCACTAAATAAACTTCAGTTAGTGCTAAATACGGCTGCTAGAATCCTGACTAGAACCAAAAAATTTGATCATATTACTCCAGTGCTAGCCTCTCTACACTGGCTTCCTGTCAAAGCAAGGGCTGATTTCAAGGTTTTACTGCTAACCTACAAAGCATTACATGGGCTTGCTCCTACCTATCTCTCTGATTTGGTCCTGCCGTACATACCTACACGAACGCTACGGTCACAAGACGCAGGCCTCCTAATTGTCCCTAGAATTTTTAAGCAAACAGCTGGAGGCAGGGCTTTCTCCTATAGAGCTCAATTTTTATGGAACGGTCTGCCTACCCATGTCAGAGACGCAAACTCGGTCTCAACCTTTAAGTCTCTACTGAAGACTCATCTCTTCAGTGGGTCATATGATTGAGTGTAGTCTGGCCCAGGAGTGGGAGGTTGAACGGAAAGGCTCTGGAGCAACGAACCGCCCTTGCTGTCTCTGCCTGGCCGGTTCCCCTCTTTCCACTGGGATTCTCTGCCTCTAACCCTATTACAGGGGCTGAGTCACTGGCTTTACTGGGGCTCTCTCATGCCGTCCCTGGAGGGGGTGCGTCACCTGAGTGGGTTGAGTCACTGATGTGGTCATCCTGTCTGGGTTGGCGTGCCCCCCCCCCCCCCCCCCGGTTTGTGCCGTGGCGGAGGTCTTTGTCTTTGTATACTCAGCCTTGTCTCAGGATGGTAAGTTGGTGGTTGAAGATATCCCTCTAGTGTTGTGGGGGCTGTGCTTTGGCAAAGTGGGTGGGGTTATATCCTTCCTGTTTGGCCCTGTCCGGGGGTGTCCTCGGAGTGGGCCACAGTGTCTCCTGACCCCTCCTGTCTCAGCCTCCAGTATTTATGCTGCAGTAGTTTATGTGTCGGGGGGCTAGGGTCAGTTTGTTATATCTGGAGTACTTCTCCTGTCCTATTCGGTGTCCTGTGTGAATCTAAGTGTGCGTTCTCTAATTCTCTCCTTCTCTCTTTCTCTCTCTCGGAGGACCTGAGCCCTAGGACCATGCCCCAGGACTACCTGACATGATGACTCCTTGCTGTCCCCAGTCCACCTGGCTGTGCTGCTGCTCCAGTTTCAACTGTTCTGCCTTATTATTATTCGACCATGCTGGTCATTTATGAACATTTGAACATCTTGGCCATGTTCTGTTATAATCTCCACCCGGCACAGCCAGAAGAGGACTGGCCATCCCACATATGCTCTCTCTAATTCTCTCTTTCTTTCTCTCTCTCGGAGGACCTGAGCCATAGGACCATGCCCCAGGAATACCTGACATGATGACTCCTTGCTGTCCCCAGTCCACCTGACTGTGCTGCTGCTCCAGTTTCAACTATTCTGCCTTATTATTATTCGACCATGCTGGTCATTTATGAACATTTGAACATCTTGACCATGTTTTGTTATAATCTCCACCCGGCACAGCCAGAAGAGGACTGGCCACCCCACATAGCCTGGTTCCTCTCTAGGTTTCTTCCTAGGTTTTGGCCTTTCTAGGGAGTTTTTCCTAGCCACCGTGCTTCTACACCTGCATTGCTTGCTGTTTGGGGTTTTAGGCTGGGTTTCTGTACAGCACTTTGAGATATCAACTGATGTACGAAGGGCTATATAAATACATTTGATTTGATTTGATTTGATTATTCACTGTGTATTTATTAATTGTGTCAGTATTTCATCAACAACAAAAATATTTGTACATTTGTCTTTAACTCTGCATTGTTGTAAAAGGACCCGTAAGGAGGCATTTCACTGTAATCTACACCTGTTGATTACAAAGTATGTGAAAAGAAAGCACACAAAAAAGCATAAAAAAAAAAGCTATAGGTTCTTGCAAAAAATAGAAACCTCAACAGGAAACGAAGACTAGATACTTTATTAATGGCTAGATAAAACATATTGTTATATTATGATTCAATGCAAATGAAACCAGCGCACAGATGGAGATGAGCTCCAACCCAAAAACTGCTAGACGGTGTCAAAGCGATTTCCATTCGCACGCCCTTTAAAGCACCGTGTCTGTTATGACACAAATGGAAATTTCACATTTGTCCCTCAAGAAAGCATGCGTGCAGTTAGTAATTTCACATCCAACGTAATTTCATGCTGTTAGTGAAAAATATGTGGGCGGTTGCTCAGTCCGATTCTGTGACGTAAACTCCTGAAAGCATATTTGACATTCAAACATATTTCATTACAATGAATGGGATCTGTCCATCAGCTCAAAATATGCTAATTATCAACCTTGCTATCCAGCTTCAAGCAAGAATGTGAGGTGGATGGCCAGTCCCTGATTAAACATAGCATCTCATGAAACAATGCAAAATCCTTCCAACCCTGGAATTCCTTACATCAGTTAATGGCAAGCAATATATTTACTTAAGAGTATTCAATATGGTTCATGCTTGAGAACAACAATACAGTAAATGGAACATAAATAATGTTCTCTCTCTCTCGTCTTTAATGGCTCACTAGAGCAGTAGTTCCCAACTCCGGTCCTCCAGTACCTCCAACAGTACACCTTTTTATTGTAGCCCTGGACAAGCACACCTGATTCAACTTGTCAACTAATCATCAGGCCCTCAATTAGTTGAATCAGGTGAGTTTGTCTGCCGCTACAACAAAAATGTGTGCTGTTGTGGGTACTGGAGGACTGGAGTCGGGAACCACTGCTCTACAGACCCTCATTGAGAAACCTACACAGAAATGATACGTTTTGTATACTGTATGTAAGAGTCAAGTAGGTTTCATTCTCTAGGGAGATGACCTAGAGCTGGCCACACAGAGGTTGGGTCGGTCGTCTGACATCAGAGCACTAACTCCAGTTTAAGGGCACAGCAATGGGATGGATTTGCTTTTCTCTTGAGCTTCCTGACTGATTACTGCCTTCTGAAGTAAAGCAGACCAACCGTTCCTTGTAACATAAACACATATGGTGTGGATTTGTCAGATATAAAGACACGCATTATTTGCCACTTAACTGTTTTGGAGACAGCATTATCTTGAATTCTCCACCCATACAGTATTTATGTCTGGCATGCCAGGCCGCTATGTAGCCAATGCAATGACACAATACCTCAAACAACGGCTGTCCAGCTAGTGCCTTCAACAAACAGCCTCTCTCTCTCTCTCTCTCTCTCTCTCTCTCTCTCTCTCTCTCTCTCTCTCTCTCTCTCTCTCTCTCTCTCTCTCTCTCTCTCTCTCTCTCGTCATTTTAAGGAAAGGTCATTACATCTCCACCTGTGGGTAATGGGGAGGCAGGGGGATGAGAAGTGATGGGATTGTCACGTTTCTCTATCGACGCAGGTTTGTGTTTTTCGTGTTCGGCGTCCACCGAGAGCCACATATGACTCACTCTCTCTGGCTGAGGTGTCCATTTATCTCAAGGAGAGCTGTCAGGGATATGATGGATGAGACAAAAACATTATATTTCCTTCACCTGATATCCAGTCAGCCGGCAGACAGCCATTTTACCCACACAGCTATTGTGTCTCCCATTTTGTCTTGGTTTCTGCACATGAACAGACGGAGACTCCAAAGACTTGAACTTTTAATGCTGTTCGTTTATATGCAATTTAGATCTCATTCCATAGCCAATAAGGGTTTGGAGTTTTCCTTGTTAAAATCAACATTAGCAATCACTGTTAGCTGTCTATAGTCTACTCCCTAATGTTGGGTTGGGGACGGTCATCCCTCATTACCAAGTCAAGCCATTTACATCATTATGAGTTTTATTGTGGGGTTTACTAAACTAGATGAAAATTAGACCTTCCATGCCACCCAGTGATACTATTACCCATACATTATAAAGGGAATTTCCTCTGTAATAAACACATTCGTTTTGATAGTGGCCAAAAGCTTTCATTCCATCATTGGAAGGTAAAGAGCAAGGAAATGATTCACAACAAGTTCATTCTTGATTTCCATCAGTTTTTTTGTGCAAGATCCTTTCAGAGTCACTGGTCCATGGTAATTTTCAGTCAATCCTGTCACGCTCCCTTTGTTTCAGATGGGACTGAGAGATATGCGTGTGATTTTCTTGTTAATACTGTGGACTCTCTCCAGAATGAGGTTTAATGGTGTATGTTCACTCCAAGGCTTACATTTCAGAGGAATAACATGACTAAGAATGGATTAAACTGACTCTAGCATCACATTTGCTGTGCCATAGAGGCCGTTAGTTGTTTGTGCATGCATGTGTGTGTACGTGACAGAGAGTGTGAGAGAGAGAGAGAGAGAGAGAGAGAGAGAGAGAGAGAGAGAGAGAGAGAGAGAGAGAGTGTATATGTGAGAGAGAGAGTGTGTGTATGTGGAATTTCAATATTTGTGTAAAACTCACCTGTGCTGTACCATTTTCTTGATATATACCGTATCACTGCTTACTTATACAAGCCAGCGCTTTGCTTACATCCATCCATTACACTGACATCAAAACAGACAGCAGTTACATTACTCAGACCTGTTTATGTTCCATAGGAGAAAGTTGCTTTGGAGATTTTTGACAGTCAGCCAGCAAAGCTGCACTTTTAGCGTAATTGATGAACATTCTCATTTCCACTGTTTATTGTCAGATACAAGCTCCTTATTGAAAGCAAAGTAGCCATGCTTACACCTACTTGCCATGGTAACATTACAATGCTGTAACAGTGACCTGATGTACATAAAATATGAAGATAGATGGGGAAAGTCATTAGAGACTAAAATAACATAAGTACACAATGGAATCCGCTTCGTTATGACCCAGCAGGTCTTTCCACAAAGACTCATCTTTCAATTAATGGTATTGAATCCAAGTCACGGAGCAACTCACTTCTCTTTGAAATTCTTCCTATGTGGTGTTTACTGAAACATTGCAGGAGCCAGAGGAGCCACAAGACAAAAAATGTTGCCTCAATTATAAATGTTTCAACAATTCTGTTGGTATATGAGTAACATATTTAATTAGTATTACATGTGCTCCATTGTAACAAATGCATTGTTAAAATGCCTGCAATTTGAAAGGATCAGATCATCTTCCCTTTGGTAAAGCTGTTTTCACATGCGAAGTTAGTGATCTCAGAATGTGAATTGACAGGACAAAAAAAATGTTTTCTCTGTAATTCTATTGCTTGAATGTAAGACATACAGCATCTTGTGAGCAGAAAACAATGTCCTCCAGGGAGAAGTTGGGTGAAGTGAGGGAGGGGCAGCAGAACAAATCCTAACCAAATGGGTTTTCAACATAAATATGTAAATCTGTATGTATACAGATGTTGCATCTTCATTTGAGCCAGTTTGCTACAGCAGGAACATAATCCTGCATCAACAAGAAATGTGAATTATTGTGTGGATTTAAAGAAAGTCATGTTTTATTGCCACGTGTAGTTTTACAGGGTCTGCCATAGTAGTACAAATGTGTGTTAAGTGAGTTAAGTGTGTGTTAAGGGCACATTGACAGATTTTTCACCTTGTCAGCTCAGGTGTTGGAACCTGCAACCTTTGGGTTACTGGTCTAACACTCTAACCGCTACGCTACCTGCCGCCAATGGACATTTTTGTAGAGACACTGCAAGTATGCATTTCCTGCCATGCAGGAACATTTTCAGCAACAAAAGAGTGATCAAATTAAGATCCTACATCTTTGGGAATTATTTTTGCTTCAGACATTCACATTCCCAGACCCAACAGATGCAAGACATTCAGGAGGCAGGCCAGATCAACTAGCCTTTGTCCTAGACATGCATTGTGAGGTTTGATTGAAGCACAATGCCAAAAAATGCATCATTTTCTGCAGCCCTAGTAGATTTGTCTATTGATTTTCAACACCTATACCTGTGAGACAAAGGAACGTAGCATAAAGACAAAGAAAAACAAACTGACATTTCCGCGCTAAAATTCTAAGCTGTGTAGCTAAGTGGGCGGAGCCATTTGACAGGGTATTGTGTGAGCAGCAAGGCTTTTCTCAGTTCATTCCTTAACAAGAAGAGACTGTCACAAGAGATTACTGCTGATTTATACATAACTGTAGTTGTTGTAATTTATGCAATGACTGGCCTCTATTAGTTTCCTACTAGCCTGTCAGTAATGTTCTGAAGTCTATTCTAAAGTCAGGCATCCCACAGAACAGGCCTATGCTCACCAATGTCTCCAGTGTATAATGAGCTTCCCTGACAACATTTCAGACATAATAATTATATGAAGCAGTTGGTCGACAATGATAAAACTCCTGTGACAGTGATTTGATCAGAAATGTCATTTGTGAATATGGTTTTAGATGTGGAGGTATATCAAACAGGGTAGCATGTTTTAAATTTGCCTTGAGGAACCCTTGTCATTCAGCCCTATACATGACATCAAAGAAGCTAATGGGCACTTCATATGTAGCTCTTCTCCCATTTAACAGTTACCATGTCACAGGTGCACTTTCACTGATTAAACATTCAACGCTACAACGTCTCCACTTCTTGCTTTCTCGCTCTCTCTCTCCACTGCTGCAGTGGCTGGAGTGGCATTCAAAGTTTGTTGGGCAATACACCTTGAAGATGATTAAGTATCTTTGCTATATTAAAGCACACCCTCACATCCATCTGGCAAGTGCGATTGTGTTCAATCCCTGAAACCATTTCACGAGAACTCATTTTCAACCTCTTAATTATTTTACATTACAGTGGCGCTAGTGGACTAGATTGAAACTGGCCAGTAATTGGCTGGCCTGAGCGGTGGGAACCATCCTGATGCATCAGTCTAGATGAAGTGTGACAGGGAGACAGCTCGCCCCCGTGCAGCGCCCATTAGACCGCTTCCTTGTTCCTGATTTTTTTTTAAACATTTGGATTGTGGTCAGCGCAAGGTCGTCATAGTACCCTTTTAGAGAGTAAAGTGCTGGTGTCAATCTGTGCAAGATGTTGATAACCTTTTGGCCCAGCAGTGCACTTGTCCTCAACGGTGTCAGATTGGGGGGGTGCTTTCACATTCTGATGCACTTTAACCTTCGCTGGCACTGGAACTAAACGGGACAGCTCCGGCAGTTTTAAGAAGGATGTGTTCAGCACAGCTTGTGGGGGTGCTGTCAGGATTATTATTTTCATTTTTTCAATGATAGAAAAGCCTCTCCAAATGTTCTATCCTGTGCCGCACTGCCAATCAATAACTCTCTTTCTGTGAAAGGTAAAACAGAGACAAGGTCTGGCAATTCTCTACTCTTCATTCTCCCAGCCGGTTCTATGATCTGTGCTGATCCTGCTTGAGTTTGGCCAGTATGAAGGCTGGTAAGGTGAAAGAGAACATAAAATATGTCAGATGACATATGGTTTTCTCTATTTGTTCAGTGGCTTATTAATACCTTAATAACATGCTCACCAGAATAGATGCGTCTCGTGAATGGGCGTTGTAAAATAAATGTACACATACATGTTATTCAATCATTGCACCCACACTGCTCACGCCCGTCAGCGAGCGTCTGCGTAGCCAGTAGCTAAAATAGAACTAGTTCTATTTGTGACGCTCAATGCGCTGCAAGTCCTGCAAGTCCTGCCTCTCCCATCTCTTCATCGGTTTTTAGTCTAAAGAAGAAGATGCCTGAAGGAAGGAGGAGAGATGACTGGAAATTAAGTTGGTTTACTGTTTTATCTGTGGATTAATTACCAGACTAGATGACCTTGTGCATTTCAAGTAAAATAACAACCCAATGTTTGTAAACCAGCACAAATTAACTAGCAAGTGCAAGCTAACTAGCTAAATTGCCATGAATGTTTAATGCTTTTCGACCTGTCCTCAAATTAATATAATTGGTTCAGAGTTTGTTTTGATATTTCAACCTGCGTGTCCTGATTGCGTCTGGTGTGGGTGGACAAAATCAACATGCGGTCTGGTCAGCATATAAGCCCTTATTCAGATAGTTAAGTATAGGTAATTCTGCAGTATAACACATTCGTTGTACAACAGTAGCATAGTTTTTTCACAGAGTTTTTGCTTCAAAGACAAAAAAAAACATGACACTTTTGTTTGTGTCAAATAGACCACTACATACAGCTTAAGTATCCTTTCATTGTGAGGATGGCCTTCGCAGACAAGTAGCTGTCAGCAGTTGAAAGGGAGGTAGTGTGGCTTGGTCAAGGTGAGTGGTCTAAGACTCTGTTCACTGCCCGCGTGGCTGCACCAGGTTTTACAGATGGTTACAGCAGCTATACCTGAGTGCTTGGCCTAGAAGAAGATCCTGCAACTCCTCACTCTTCTCCATAACCCGATTGGAGCAAGGTCAATCTGTTTGCTGTGAGGACACACAAGAGTTCCTGGGGGCAATGTAGCTGCCTCTCAGACGGAACAGAGCTCACAGAGCCCCACGGCTCCCCAGGTCTGACTGTAAAAGGCTGGATAAAGACGTAGTGGGCTGTGACAGTGTAGTCAGGGTATGTATTACCATCATGATGGGTATAGGAGGAGGGAATGAGGCTGGGTTTAATGGAGTGATTTACATGGTGCAGACACAGAACTATGCCTCTGATGCCAAGTTAACCAATCCGGTGACATACGGTTGAGCCCAAATTGTCTTTGAGGGATATAATTTTAAGGAAAACAATTGTGCCAACTTTACAATTACTTTTATAGCATTGATGATCAATTCATTAAGCATTATCCCTAAACTTGACATAAAACATATTTTTCATTCAATTTAAAGCGAAACTTCAAAATTATTAAACATCATATTCATCATGTCCAGCACCACCCCAACATAAACATATGTGAAAATGGTGCTTTTCAATGTTTTCTATTAAAAAGATTGAGGAATATAATGTCTCCAATGACATCATCAGTGTGCATCATGTGATTTTGACAAATTGTGAGTAGGCATTGCCAACTAATTGTCTACTAATTGGTAAATGATGTCATTGGAAACACTTATCTTTCTCTATCTTTTTTTACTACAAAACATAGAAATGCACCATTTTCATAATCTAAAGTCATAAAACATCCAGACAACATTGATAAGATCTAAAATAGCATTACTAAGCTTGTCTAAAGTCACACATAGACTCATTGCTAATGTTGATGAAGTCATCATTCTGCTGTAGAACTATCTGCAGATTCATTATCACGAATAGACCCTTCAATATAGAAGTTTAGGTTATTACTGTACAATATGTTTTAGTATAATTTTTGCTCCATTTGTGTTTGTCCAAATCATCATCAACAAGTTTCCAGCTATTCTATGTTGATGAGAAAATTTACCAGAAGAGATGGGTCAGGATTTTCTAATTGCATCAGGTCAATCCCTTCAGATCTAATAAAGCATGTTGAAAAACCATGAAAAGGTCCATGGCATGACATAATTCTATTTGTCTTGATGTGTGAGATATCATTATAACACTCCTTAGAGGATCTGACACAGGTATCCATTGTTCCAGCTGGTCATGGTTCTGTGTCACTGAGATGCACATTGAGACAAATGGGATGTGACTTAAACCATGACTCTGCTAAAAAATACTGCTGTTATGCCTGACATTGTGTACTGTTGAAACTACAAAACCACTGAATAACATTCAAGATTTTCAACACACTCTTAGAATTGGTTTTGTTATCTAGAACCTAAAAGGGTTCTTCGGTTGTCCCTATAAGATAGCCCTTTGAAGAACCCTTTTTGGTTCCATGATGAACCCTTTACAAAGAGGGTTCTACATGCAACGCAAAAGATTTCTAACTGGAACCAAAAAGGGGTTCTCCTATGGGAACAGCTAAAGAACACTCTTAGAACCCTTTTTTCTAAGATTGTAGCGGCGGAAAACAAATACTATAAGTAAATACTGAATGTGACTGAAACTGATGTGAGAATGTGAAAAAACTGTTGTGAAAACTGTGAAAATACTGAGAGGCTAGATAGACATTTCTAGGACAGCTTATTTCAGTCGCATTCTGTAATGGACACATCTGCTGTACTCTATGTATACTGAACCTTCGTGCGAAGTGAGATTTATTACATAGAACAGATGGATGGGCATTATAACTTACAGTATGTGTTCCTTTCCAACCTCTCCATATGAAGAGAGATTAGTATAAGTAGCAATATGCCCTAAAGTGGATGGGTGATTTCAAGATTAAAACAAAAGTGTGTCTTGCTTCAAGTAATTTCTGAACTGTTGATTTTCCAAAATAATGTATAGAGGAAATGCATTATCCTCTGGAGGAAATGGCTGTGTTGTGAAGGAGAAAAACACTTTGTTAGGAGGAATGGAAGGAGAAGCCTGAGCTATTTTTATCGTGTTTTATTCAGCAGGGGAGAAAAAAGTTCTCCACTCAAGAGCTGGCAGTATTGTTTAAGGAGCAGCTGATCGGTATGCTTTACCACCAGCAGAATCCAGAAGCCACTTACTCCATCATCACAGAAATCCCTGCAGTGCAGACTTCTCTTGTACATTTACAGCCTGAGTTCAGCCCTGTATCCTACCTGTCAAGTTGGGGAGCTAAACATGTCCATCTTCCACCATTTGGCAGAAATACACTGGGAAAAGCCAAAGAGGTGTGCTTTTTCGATCCTGACTTTTGTTTTATTTTCTTCCTGTTAGTCCTGGAAACAATGTCACAGGGGCGAATGGGTTGCATGTTTATAAATCATTGATAGGGCGAGCATTGCATTGTGCTTGGAAATAGAGTGCCCACTCTGGCTAGTAATTACGTTGCTAGTTGTTTGACACAAGACATTGTTTTGTGAGAGTATGCTTTGTGATGTGGTTAGTTCTGTGCTCTGTACATTGAACATATTTGAGTGAATTGTAGCTAAAGAACTCAGACATTTTATACAGTACATATTGGAAATATTTTCTCAAGTTACCGTGAACATAGAAACTACAGTACATCACCATGAATAAGAAATGACAAAAGTGAGTCATTTTACTTTAGTATTTTCTGTAAATAGGAGGTTTTAGAAACACGTAACCACACTTCCTTCTTTGTAACACACTGTTATTGAAAAGTGCCCGGTGTTGTTCTACTCTGATGGAGACATCAATACGTTTTAGATGTTTACCTGACTCGTACAGTGACTTTCCGAAAGCAAATCAATGTTTGTGTAAGGTTTCTCTTGTCAACAGCTCCTGCAGATGCGGACAGTTCCCTTTTTTCCTGGAGATAAAGTGACTAAACGACTGGGTGTACTGATCTAATCCTGGAGCACAGTGAGCTGAATAATCAGACATTGAACATTTCATGGTTGACCTTTCCAGTTCTGCAGTAGGAGAAGCATTAATGTAGTGGGAGAGACAGGGGAGACAGAAGACAGTGATAGTAGTTCAGAGGAATGACGGGAATGGCCTGCACCTCCTGCCTTCTTTAGAGGTGTGTTTCATTTCGTAATTATAGCCTCAGTTTGAGACTACAGTCAAGTCCAAAGCCGTGCTTTGAAAATGGTTATTGTTTAAGTGGTGGCGAGCACCTGGGTGCATGTGGAGGTGAGGTGGCTCTTAGTCTACAGAGAGACACTGAAATGTCTCGTTGAGTTTAAGTGAATGCAATTGGTCCTAACTATGCTCCATTTCTTTTGTTGCCAGAGGAAGATGTAAAAGTGGTCTTTTTTCACTGGGGTCATCCAGCCCTTTTTTCTAACCCCAGACCTTGGAACGTCCACCCTCTCCAAGGGTAAAAAAAACAATACGTGCCCATACAGTTAAATAAGGCTGTGTAACTTCACAGACCGTGACAAGATGACTTATGAAGAGCTGTTGCAGACAAAGAGCAAGACACTCCATGACATCCTGGAAACTCAATCTCCCTTTGTTCTCCCTGTGGTGGATGTGTCGTGGTGGACCTTCCGTCCGCGATGCAACCTCACAAAGATGTAATTTACCGAATAAAAGGCAAAAAGGAGACATTTACTTACCAGCCTGAAGGTCTCTGCAAGTCCACGTCAGTCAGAAAGTTATGAAGTGAGCAGCAGGGGCAACAGATATAGATCACAGATCAAGTTAATTTGATGAAGATCATTCACTCTACAGGTAGTGTTTTTAACAGCCGTTGACGACGATCTCGTATTGTTTTTTTCCCCCACAGTCTCTTACTGTAGTCCCCTATGTTCTCAGACCTATTCTTCATAATGCCCCATCTGCCTGCCCTGTGCTGACTGAAGACCCAGCCTCCTCTCATCCCGGAGGGAAGTTGCCGTTACTCACTTTAGACGGCGAGTGCCTGTACATCATCTCAAAACCACCGTAGATTTAGATGTCCTTCACCTTGTCAACCTTATCACTTTCACAGAGTTTAGAAATCATGTTAATTAACAGGGTTTCCACAAAATGCAACATCTGTATGTTTACAAAATACATATATGTTTGAAAGAGTACATTTATACTTACCAAAATATCAGTTACAGAACAATGTCAGTACAGACATAAAGTGTTGTTTTGTCATTGAGACAAACAGAGAGCGGAGGAAAGAAGGACAAAAATAGGTTCTCTATTTGCCAAGAAAAACATAAAACTGGCAAATCATATTCTGTCAAGAGACACTCCAACCCTGAACTGAGTTGTCATAGAGAATTCTGAATGAAATGAACAGATTTATTTTATTTCCAGCTGGGCCCGGTATCGGGTCTTGTGTTTTATAGTTAAAGTAAATGCGTCTTCAGCTTGCACACCTACAGATTGTGTATCTGATGCAACTGCTGCAATACAAGGGAAAGCTAAAGTATTTCTCAGAGTTTACTCAAAATCAGTTTGACCAACTTTTAGGTGAACGAAAGTTCATGAGTACACACTCACAGAATTGTGACAACAAACAGTATTGTTGTAAAGCAATAAGGAAGAGACAGGGTTGTAGCTATAACATGACTAGTAAATGCTCACAAATAGACACACAAACACACACCGCCACACACACTGCTCACACGGCTCCTCACACACCGCCACACACACTGCCACACATGGCTCCTTACACACCGCCACAAAAGTCGCCATACAATCAAGATATCATACCTCCGTCCTTGACAATTCTGCTTTGATGACCTTGCTGTGCTTGGCTCTTCAACACAAACTGTTTAAAAGCCCCCGCTGCTCACTGACAGAGCGTAGCGTTCTGTGTGATACGGATCGATAGAGGGCCCCCGGTGAAGAGTGCCTCCTTTATAGCCACTGAACCCGAGCTAGAAGGGTTAAAGGAGCCGAGGAGAGCAAGGGCACGTCTGCACACAAGCAGAATCCCCGATGAGGGGAGGGCTCTGGACCCATTACAAAGGAACGCCAAGGCCATCCAGAGGAGGCAGGATGCATACTGGCTCTACCCCCACAGGATTTGGGGGGAATAGAGAAACATGTATCAAAACATTTCATGAGATGGATGATGGAAAAGATAATGTCCAAAGGAAATATTTTAGAGGATTATTTAAAAGAAACAGGGAAGTCAAAAGGCCAAGGGAGGAGAAATGAAAAGAGAGGCAAATTAACATTTCTATTTTCTGTTGTGGAAAATAGTCAGATGTTTTCTTTTGCTACTTGAAACAAGAGCTGATACATTTAGCTGCTGGTTAGACATGTCTGTGAAGTAATAGTCACAAAGAAAGAAATCCCACAAGTCAAATCAACAAAGTTATGAATATTTCCTGTAAAATAAAAAATGAATATGGAAAAAGTCCTGATGAGAGAAGCTGTAAAAAGAAATATGGCTTCCCTTGAAGTTTCCAGTGTTTGTTGTATGAAACCTATGTTTTCTGTTGAACCTACAGCAACAGCGTTAAGCTAAGTGAATAAATAGACCATGCTGGATCCAGATCACCACTGAAATATGCTTTGAAATCTCCATTGAGGTAATTCTTCTGCTTTTGGGTGTGTTTTTGTATGGGGAGAATCCAGGCTTGTAACATTTTGGGTCACATGTGGGTGTTTTGGCAGAAAGACTTAGGAAGTTGTGTGGCTGTGACTGGTGTGGTTAAGATCAGCTCTGTTGGGAAAGCTGAATCAGTGTTTTGGGAGAACAAGGGAGTAGTACTGGTCGGACAGTCACGTCATGTTTGCGTGCTTCTCCTGAAAATAAGACAATGCAATCATTAGAGGTCACGTATGTCTATAAATAAAGCAGGAGGCACGCAAACGTAATTTTGACAAGAGAAGAGCTCTATCTCCTGGTGCCTGGTGGAGTCCATTAGTCTTATAAAAAATGGAGACTGGTGTTGGGGTTCAGGATACTACCACAAGACTGAGAAAACATCCGTTAGTTGAGCAGTCAGAGACTTTGCTGTGGAACGGCAGCTGAGACAATGCACGCCAAGCCAGTGACCTGAACTAAATCTTCCAAACTTCTGGTCTTTTTTTGGAAGATCTTAATGGGAAAAACTGCCTCAGCTCAGATGCATTTAGTAAATGTTGTTCTCATACAGTGTATAGTAGGCAACAGAATATATTAATTGAACTCATTTGAAAGCGTATGAACAACTTGGAGAGCTGAGTCTCAATGGAAAGCTTTACATTTTATTGTTTCAAGTTTGTGTCACGTGCACGAATACAGTGAAAAGCCTTTCTTGCGAGCTCTAAAACCCAAGTGATCAATATCGA
Organism: Oncorhynchus mykiss; assembly: GCF_057628025.1. Lineage (NCBI taxonomy): Eukaryota > Metazoa > Chordata > Actinopteri > Salmoniformes > Salmonidae > Oncorhynchus > Oncorhynchus mykiss. Next base: position 17,931,558 of record NC_143029.1, read on the forward strand.
AGTAGCACTAAAAATAACACGGTAGAACAAGGACACACGAGAAATGAAAATAAGAAGTAAGAAGAACACGAGAAAGTAAGAAGCTATATACGGTGTCAGTTCCAATACTATATTTACAATGTGCAGGAATACTGGAGTGATGGAGGTAGATATGCATAGGAGTAAGGTGACTAGGCATCAGGATATATGATAAACTGAGTAGCAGCAGCAAAAATTATGATTGTATGTGAGTGTGTGCGTGTGTGTAGAGTGAGTATAAATGTGTGTGCATGTTATGTGAGTGAGCAAATGAAGTGTGTGTGTGTGTGTGTGTGTGTGTGTGTGTGTGTGTGTGTGTGTGTGTGTGTGTGTGTGTGTGTGTGTGTGTGTGTGTGTGTGTGTGTGTGTGTTGAAGTGTCAGTGTGCGTGAGTTTGTCATGTGTGCATATAGACCGTGCAAAAAAAATAAAAAATACAAGGGTCAACTCAGATAACTCAAATCAGTGTAGCCATTTGTTTAGCTATTAAGTTAGCTATTTAGCAGTCTTATGGTTTGTGGATAGAAGCTGTTCAGGAGCCTGTTGGTGTCAGACTTAATGTACCAGTACCGCTTGTCCTGCGGAAGCAGAGAGAACGGTCTCTGGCTTGGGTGGCTGGTGTTTTTAACAATTTTAGAGCTCCTGAATGGCCCTAGTGATGTACTGGGCTTTCCACAGCACCCTCTGTAGCACCATGCGATCGAGGGCGGTGCTGTTGCCATAAAAGCAGTTATGCAGCCTGTCAAGATGCCCTCAAAGGTGCAGCTGTATAACTTTTTGAGGATTTGAGGGCCCATGCAAAAATGTTCAACCTCCTGATTGATGGGGAAGAGATGTTGTCGATCCTTCTGCACTTGTGGACCATTTTAAGTCCTGAGTGATTTGGACACCGATGAACTTGAAGTTCTCGACCCGCTCCATTACCCCCCCCCCCCCCTCCGTTTCCTGTAGTCCACAATCAAGCTCCTTGGTCTTACTGACTTTTGATGGAGAGGTTGTTGTCCCCCCACCACACTGCCAGGTCACTGACCTCCTCCCTGTGGGCTGTGTCATCTTCGCCTGTGATTAGGCCTACCACCATTGTGTCGTCAGCAAACTAGATGATGGTGTTGGAGTTGTACGTGGCCACGCAGTCGTGGGTAAACAGAGAGGGCAGGAGGGGACTAAGCACACACCCCTGTGGGGCCTCCGTGTTGAGGGTCAGCGTGGCGGAGGTGTTATTGCCTACCCTCACCACCTTGGGAAGGCCCGTCAGGAAGTCCAGGATCCAGTTGCAGAGGGAGATGTTCAGTCCCAGAATCCTTAGCTTAGTGATGAGCTTGGAAGGCACTAAGGTATTAAACGCTGAGCTGCAGTCAATGAACATCATTCTCACATAGGTATTCCTCTTATCTAGGTGGGTGAGGACAGCGTGGAGTGCAATTGAGGTTGAGTCGTCTATGGATCTGTTGGGGCTGTATGTAAATTGGAGTGGGTCTAGGGTGTCTGTGATGATGGAGTTGATGTGTGCCGTAACCAGCCTTTCAAACACTTCATGATTACAGATGTGAGTGCTAAGTTACATTCCGTACAAAGGTTACATAAAAATTCATTGCATGTTGAAGATCGCAATCAAAAGTCCAATTTTGTTTTGCAATTTTGATCTCATTACGAATAGGCATCCGCATGCATAAAATAGCCAAATGTGACCTTTCACTAAATTATCAGTTTTATTTAGCAAAGGACATGAAGGATATGAATCTGCTGGCTGATGAGCCTTTTATATGATGAGAATACCAAAAACCAATGTTGTTAAAACATAATCAAGGTCTGGAGTTTAATATAAAATATAAGAGTCTGTGTAAGTCACATACATTATTGATTCTGAAAACGGAGTATCCACAAAGTTCTATTCTGAGATTATTGCTGTAAAATACATGAGTGATATCAATCCTAAAATATCATTTTCCTGTGCCAGATGACAACAACTGGCATAGAATAAAAGATGCTGACTCTTAGCTCAAACCAAAAATGCAGAGTTTACAGGTCTTTATAGGCAATGAAAGCAAACGGATGTATATGGTGTCAACTCTGAGATATCAATAATGCACACCAAGAGCCGTCTCCAACTGTCTTCAATCGCCCAGCATTATTAAATGTGGCCACGTGAAGTTTTGAAAAGGTAAGACAGTCTGTTCCTATAGGACAATAAAGATGTATTTTCATGAGTCAATGTCATCCATTTGCTAAGTTTAAACATCAATTTAAGGCAAAGGATAGTTGTGACAAGTAAAGCCCAACCCAACATATTCTAACATACTGGATGGTCCAGTTCACTGTTAGGAATTTTCAGAAGCAGTGAAGCAGAACCCCTTTTCACTCCAATAAACCAAACTGATCAGATCAGAATTGAATGTGAAAGTATACAGCAGGCCACGGGTGGCACACCTAATCCAAGCATCTCACTAACTCAAACCATTCGTATATTCCTATGTCCTGTGTAGCTATTGCTGAATATCTACATGTACCACACGCAAAGGGATAAAGAGACTTAGCACTGGCACACAAGGTAGACTTCAGTCTTTATAAAGTACTAGCTATAGGCATGCATAGTTACAGATGCTGTACAGTATGTGTAAGATAATGATGTATTTACAACATACAGTGACCCACTTCTGTGAGATGGCATAGAATATGGTTGATATATTCAGTATGCTCAATTGAAATCTGACTCAATTACGGTCCGGAATAAAATTATAAAAAGGTGTATAGTTAAAACAGGTACTGTATTGTTTGTTTTCTATTGAGGGCATACAGGAAGCTCTCCCTGTATTCTCATGTGTTGTAATTGCAGTATGATTTTTCCATTAGACTTTTTCCAATATCCCTTTATTCGTCCTGTGGTACTGGACATCCCCCTTCTATTATGCCAAATTCAGCATTAGATTAAACCAAAGTCTGCCATTATTACATTTTACAAACTCACGTTGCATTGGAAATGTCAATGTGAGTTTGGGCCTGTCGTGATAGTGCTCGACTGTAGCCATGGGATTCGCATGGATTCAGGATAGTGGTAGACTTGTCAGATTACACAAATTCACATTTAGGTTATTTCAAGTCATGTATTGTCAAGAGGACTATTTGGCACATTTCATATCCCTTTCAAGCCATCCTTACAATATGATGTTTCCTTACAGTTCAGCCCATATTGCTAGGTTGGACAGTTTTAGTTGCATCAAGCTCAACTGCAGGTGCACACATTGTGGCTGACAATGAAATGACGATGACGTTTCTTATTGTTACCCTGGGTTATTCTCATTGACTTTTTAGAGAGAGAATATGGTAGACTTGAGATAAGCACATGATTCAGCGGGTGAGAATAGCAAGAGTAACACATTTACACTGAACACTGTAGAGTTGAGACGTAGGTCAGCACTTGTTGCTAGAGACAACGGTACACAATGAAAGGCGCGCTGCCATTATAAATGACAACGTGCAGTTATCAGAAGAAAAAATGAATGCAGGCAACCCAGATAGAATATGCTTACTTTAGGTTTTGCTTTGTATAGCTTGGCACTAGGAGTGACAGTTTGCACAATCGCGTGGCTGCAGTGAAAGCAAGCAGACCTTTTTCACACAGCCGCTATATACCGAGCTGGACAAGACTGCAGAGGCATTTCTAGTGTCATGTGAACTGAGATATTAAGGCGGAAGTTGAGCTCTAAGTAAAGCTTCTGGCCAAAGTGCACAAATTGCACATACACATACTGTACACTACATGAGTGATTAGTGTTTATTTTTAAGCCAAGGGATGTGGTTAATTATGCTGTCACTTTTTTTCAGATGTAATTGTTGAACTGGATCTGAAATCTTGATGAAGCGTTCAAATAATTTGCAGTTTATCAAACACTAAGTGACAGATTACCAACTCAGTGTCGTCTGCTTATCTTCGGGGATTTTGCAATATATGCATTTTTCAGTATGCAGGGTTTGTGTGTTCTCAGGGCCTACAGATCTGTAGGAAGACCCTAATGGTCACAATGACAAACTAGTTCATGCTTCTAGGGGCTTTTCTGCTCTAAGTAACAAATCAATGCATTAGTTTTTCCATAGGAAATGTTTACTAGGGTGCTGTGCTGGACACTAGTAGCTTGGCCAAGTCTAAGACCATTTTCACCTCATTCAATGCACCTCACCTGAGCCAAGACATTGTTCCTTTCCATTGTCCTTTATAAAGTGGAGATGAAAGTACCATTTCAAACATTTACATAAGAAATCATGCATTCGGGAATTAACTAAACAGTTCCTTATCTTCAATGAAACACCTTATCCCACTCCTTTGTTTTTGCCTCCCCCCCACCTGCCACACAGTCAAACCTTTGTATTTATCATTACATTTTCAGTTCCCGGTGTGGAGACATTATCGCCACACACTCTCCAATCCAAAGAAAAAACACCATTGTTCCTAGTGCCCTGTTTAGAACCTTGTGGTCTTGGCACTTAGTCAGAACCTGTTGAGAGAGCAGTCTGACGATTAAAAACATAATCAACAATTGATGATTACTTGCCTTCAGTTTGCTTTGTATTCAAGGACGGCATCTACATAGCTATTTATTGGCCTAACATCCCAGCAGCCTTGCAGTTTTGTGTTTATGCTGTTTAATCCAACCACACCTTTTCAATACTTTCTCCATTAATGCATATCCACTCTATTTGACACTTGTTAATCTTGCGTTATAGGGTTGCTGTTTGGTATACAGAAGCTTTAGCAGAGCCGTACACCCCAGTAGTGTCTCCACTATTAAGAATCTAATCAGATTAAACTGTCTGGGGTGCTGTCAATTGTTTAATTATATATCGATGAGTGTGGTCAGTGGACAACGTAGCTACTGTACGTGTCCAACACGGCTCTGCTCTCTCCTCCCCTGTCAATTCCTGGGGGTGTCGGTCAGCGGGCTGTCACTACATCTACCTGTTAATCGATGTCTTTGGAGAATATAGAATAGTCCCACAGGTGACAAGGTACATTAAATAGGTAACACTGTTATTTTTGTTGAGTTCTTCATAAATTTGACATTGTTTGTAGACCTACAGGTTTTACAGGTGCTGTGCTTACTGTATTTCCTGTAACATACTGTATATTTAGAGGTAAAGCAAGGTTATCAGATCGATTAATTGTCTGTATTTTTGTCATGAATTGTTAAATTCATAGTGCTGTGAATAAAGCATTGTAAGTATCGGCACTGCTTAGACTAATTATGTATTCTAAATAAAAAGGAAGGAAGGCCGACTTTGCATTTTGACTTACATGCTGCCTCATGTCCTTATCCCTCAAACCCAGGCCTTACACAACAGGTGAAAAGGTTAAACAAAGCTATTTTTTAAGGTCTGGCACACTCAGTGGCCACTAGCATACCAAAGACCAAAGCAAAATGGGAACACCAAACCAGTCATCCACTAACAAAAGTCATCCATTGTCCCTATCGCCACCTGTGAGCCCAGGCTTGTGGAGACATGCAATCTGTGTCGTCAGGGGAGAGGATGTCAATTTACTCCCGCTGTACTTCTGAAAGCCTGTATAATGTAACATGTTTTAGGTGGGGGTTCAAAATAACACTAATGGCCTCTCAGAGATCCTGAGAACCTTCTGAGTGGGTATCTGTTACACATTGCAGCCCTGCCGTCCAGTCCCAGCCCTCCGAGGCATCACACCACTGCAGCCCTGCCGTCAAGTCCCAGCCCTCCGAGGCGTCACACCACTGCAGCCCTGCCGTCAAGTCCTGCCCTCCGAGGCGTCACACCACTGAAGCCCTGCCATCCAGTCCCAGCCCTCCGAGGCGTCACACCACTGCAGCCCTGCTTTCAAGTCCCAGCCCTCCGAGGCGTCACACCACTGCAGCCCTGCCGTCCAGTCCCAGCCCTCCGAGGCTTCCACCTGGCGTCCCACCTGGGTGAGCCTGACGGGCCGGGCTGAGGCACGGGTGCTGGGCAAGCCAACTGGCCGTAAACTCCCGACGAACCGGCAGAGGCATGGGAGCCTGGCGAGCCGGCTGAGGCATAGAAGCCTGGCGATCCGGCTAAGGTGTGAACGAACGCCTGTCGATCCTGCTGCGGTGTGGGAGCCGGATGATCCGACGGAGACGTAACAGCCTGACGAGCCGGCTGAGGCATGACGTTAGATGGGTGCTTTCCGAGCCAACCTGGGCAAGAACCTCTCGAGCCAGCTAGGGCGTGACAGCCGGACCAGCTGGCTTAGGCACCCCAGGTTCCATCGGGGTTGACCCTCTGACCCGACATCACCACCAACAGTCCCCAATGCTTCGTATGGTGGCTTCAGCATTCTGTAAGGACCGACGCCGGAGATGAGAAGCAGGTACGGGGAGTCAACATTTAATCAGGAACAAACAGGTAACAAGACAAGCACAGCATTGGCACACTGGTAAACAAAGACATGTGACAATCAATGTTGAATCAGGGAACAGAGCGGGGAAACAGACGTATATAGGGAAGGTAGTGACAGTGATAGAGTCCAGGTGAGTCCAGTAATCGCTGATGCGCTTGACGGGAGAAAGACAGGTGTGCGTAATGATGGTGGCAGGAGTGCTCAATTCTGGGGAGCCTGGCGCCCTCGAGGGGGGGGAGGAGCGGGAGCAGGCTTGACAATACATCATGATGCCCAGCTCTGACAGGGCCGGTGGGGGATCGTGCAGGGGTCAAGAGTGGCCTTTGAAGGCAGGCCGGTGCAAAATGTAAATTTAGAATTCCTCCCTCCACCTCACACCGCGATCCTGCATTCACTTCCTGGCAACAGGGCTCAAGTCTTCTTTCACATCTACATGAGTAAATAGGAGGGATGATCCATTCCCCTGAACCCGAGATCTTCAAGCTGACCTGTTTTGGTTTCATATTTGCGCCAGTGCCATACAATGGCTGCAATGCAAATGATTTCCCATCCATTTACGTTTCATGGTTCCACCTTGAGAAGAGACAACCAATGGAAAAAGAGAGCAGCGTTACCAATCTGAGACTTAATGAGGAGGGACAAGCTGGATCGATTCTGCCACCTGAGAGGTGTGTGCTGTGCCGCCCGCCTGCGCCCAACATGCAGGAGCTGTCACCTGTGCTTGGCCAGACCCCAGCAAAGCCTTCTAATTTCCCCTCATCCTCCCAGCTGTGCCCCAATCACCCACAATGTTGGAGAGATCATTAACACTCCTTGCATCCATCAGCCCCTCTAGTCTGAATGGCAATACAGGCAAAATGCCACGCACTACAGATGCTGCCCGCATGTCAGCAGTGCTTTAAATGAGGAGACAAAGACCACATGCTTTTGTCACACTCTTGAAGAATGTCGGTATCAACAAAACTGTGCCAATGAAGGCCACACATAACGACACCACATTCCTTTGTATCCCAGTACAGAGTGGGAAATATTCATTTGAAATTAGACCATAGGAACAAAGCTCTCATTGTTTGACACACTTACAAATAGAGAATAGAACTACACTTGTCACAGGTGTGACAATGAGCCTCTGCTTAAGCCAATGCTTATCATTCATGCTTCTGCCTGGCTAATTAAATTGTTGTTTTTTGTTTGAGGTGCGACCGCCTGGGGGAAAGTATAGGTAAGAGGGAAGTTGCCATGTGGCTGGTTTGTTAGTTTTTGGCTGTCCGACTAAGTTGAGAGAATATATTTGATTTATCTTGATTTGAAGTTGAATTCATGTTTAGGTATTGCTTCCCTTGACACTTCACTAGAACCCATTTTTGTTTGTACTGTACAGTGGTGTATGCCTTTCCTGTGTGCTCCTCGTCCTTTTTCCAGGCTTAAAACACAGAATTGTGAGGTTTTGACTAATGGTGGAGAAGGAGAAAAATAAAACCTGTAAACTTGCAAATGGAATTCCTTATCTTGCCACTCAACCCAAACTTTAAGAACCTGTATGGGGTGGTGTACGATTGGCTACACCTATTTATCCACCGAATCACACACTGATAGAGAAAACATTGTAGTTACATCCCATGACATGTAAAAATGTTGATTTGGTGAAGAATGAGCAGCAAGCAAACAATAAACTGAAAATAATGCCATTACTGTGAGCATTTTATGTATTTCCATTGAACAATAGAGAGGAACAATTCTCTGTGTTCTTGTCTTATTTTCTCTTGTTTGTGAACAAGGCACTGCAGTTGACTATTAAAAATATATGATAAAATATTTTCATCTGTTTTGAATCTATGTGAATTTCATTAGGATTATAGGGAATACACTGGCTTTAGAGAGGAAGGCTTGAGAGAGCAGATTTATAGATCTATCCCATACCAGTGATGTTTCATATCCAATGTTCACAGGCTATCAGTATGCATTATTGTTAATGCATATGTCTCTGTCTGTTGCTATATTTGCCCCATTCATACTTGTGCCAGAAAAATACCTACAACCATCTATTGTGATGGCCATCTTAACTTTGATTATATATTAACCAAGGTATTGTAAATTGAGTGATTTTGCTGTATAGGTTCCAAGAATTTACTAAATTGGCTAAACGTAATAAGAATGAAATGTCGCCAGCTGCTGGAATCCAGCACTGAATTTCCATTCCTCAAATTTCAGATTGAGAAACCTCCCATCACGTCGTAAGAAGCGGACCAAAATGCAGGGTGGTATGTGTTCATGATGATACTTTAATTAAAGAAAGCACTGAACACAAAACGAATAACGACCGTGAAGCTATAATCAGAACTGTGCTGACACAAGCAACTAACATAGACAATCACCCACAACCCACAATGACAAAACAGGCTACCTAAATATGGTTCCGAATCAGAGACAATGACTAACACCTGCCTCTGATGGAGAACCATATCAGGCCAAACACAGAAACAGACAAACTAGACATACAACATAGAATGCCCACTCAGATCACACCCTGACCAAACAATACATTTAAACGTACAAAGCAAACTATGGTCAGGGCGTGACACCTCCATAGCCAGCTCTTAAGGTTTACAAAGTCCAGTTGTGTTTTTGAAATAGCACACTTAAGTGTTGTGCCAGCAAATACTTAAGAGAGTGATGGATTATCACCAATAAAGGCGAGGGAGACTTGGGGATGTCTTCAGGGCCAGACAGGGTTTACATTGGCCATGGGTGACAGTACAAATGAACAGCAAGCTCAAACGTGTTAGGTGTGACAGTGTCTGAGGACTCAGAGGAAACTAATAGACCACAGACCTACAGTGCCTTCAGAAAGTATTCACACTCCTTGACTTTTTAATAATTTTGTTGAGTAACAGCCTGAATTTAAAGTTGATTAAATTGAGATGTTCTGTCAGTGGCCTACACACAATACTACATAATGTCAAAGTGGAATTATGTTTTTCAAAATTTTGACAAATTAATAAAAAATGAACAGCTGAAATGTCTTCAGCACATAAATATTCAACCCCTTTGTTATGGTAAGTTCAGTCGAGCAGTGAATTTCAAACACAGATTCAACCACAAAGACGAGGGAGGTTTTCCAATGCCTCGCAAAGAAAGGCACCCATTGTAAAATAAAAAGCAGACATTGAATGTCCCTTTGAGCATGGTGAAGTGTATGATTACACTTTTGATGGTGTACTGACACACGGTCACTACAACGATACAAGCGTCCTTCCTAACTCAGTTGTCAGAAAGGAAGGAAACCGCTCAGGGATTTCACCAGGAGGCCAATGGTGACTTTTAAACAGTTACAGAGTTGATGTTTGCGCAATCAATTTTGAATTCAGGCTGTAACACAACAAAATGTGTAATAAGTCAAGGGGTTTCTGAAGGCACTTTAGATAATTAAAAAAAACGTGTGTTTTCTCAAATATGTGTTCTTCTTTGGAAAACACAATAGGTTTTTTTTGGAAATGCAAAAGAAAGGTCAGGGTTTTTGACACCTTGAAGTTGCGTATGTGAAACATCTCAATGAAGTGGACCACTGTGCTGAGGGTGCAGTTTCCTGTTTTGCAAAGTCATGGAAATGTGACAGAGAGCAGTTCAATCAATGTCATACTAATCAAATGTACTGTCACGTCGATATCAAGTTGAAACTGATGTCCTATGACTTTTCCCCTCACACCTCTTTCTCTGTCTAAATAAATGTGATTTTACTGTGTGGCCAGTTCTGATGGCGACAAGAAATATTCTGTCACTCTCTTAGTCAATGCTATTCAGAACTGTATCTAGGGTGGAGGATATACGAATCCTCCAGTGATTTCCTCCAACACTTATTCCAGTGATTCAGGAAGAATGATACCACAGCAGGAATGTGCAGCATTGCTGAAAAAAAATGTATACAAACAAAAGGAAAGCCTACGCGATTCATTCGTCATGTTGTCTAGACTACAGCACAAATCTAATCCCTCTTTGACACATTAATTATACACTGCTCAAAAAAATAAAGGGAACACTAAAATAACACATCCTAGATCTGAATGAATGAAATATTCTTAGTAAATACTTTTTTCTTTACATAGTTGAATGTGCTGACAATAATATCACACACAAATGATCAATGGAAATCAAATTTATCAACCCATGGAGGTCTGGATTTTGAGTCACACTCAAAATTAAAGTGGAAAACCACACTGCAGGCTGATCCAACCTTGATATAATGTCCTTAAAACAATTCAAAATGAGGCTCAGTAGTGTGTGTGGCCTCCACGTGCCTGTATGACCTCCCTACATCGCCTGGACATGCTCCTGATGAGGTGGCGGATGGTCTCCTGAGGGATCTCCTCCCAGACCTGGACTAAAGCATCCGCCAACTCCTGGACAGTCTGTGGTGCAACGTGGCGTTGGTGGATGGAGCGAGACATGATGTCCCAGATGTGCTCAATTGGATTCAGGTCTGGGGAACGGGCAGGCCAGTCCATAGCATCAATGCCTTCCTCTTGCAAGAACTGCTGACACACTCCAGCCACTGAGGTCTAGCATTGTCTTGCATTAGGAGGAACCCAGGGCCAACCGCACCAGCATATGGTCTCACAAGGGGTCTGAGGATCTGATCTCGGTACCTAATGGCAGTCAGGCTACCTCTGGCGAGCACATGGAGGGCTGTGCGGCCCCCCAAAGAAATGCCACCCCACACCATGACTAACCCACCGCCAAACCTGTCATGCTGGAGGATGTTGCAGGCAGCAGAACGTTCTCCACGGCGTCTCCAGACTCTGTCACGTCTGTCACATGTGCTCAGTGTGAACCTGCTTTCATCTGTGAAGAGCACAGGGCGCCAGTCGCGAATTTGCCAACCATGGTGTTCTCTGGCAAATGCCAAACGTCCTGCACGGTGTTGGGCTGTAAGCACAACCCCCACCTGTGGACGTCGGGCCCTCATACCACCCTCATGGAGTCTGTTTCTGACCGTTTGAGCAGACATATGCACATTTGTGGCCTGCTGGAGGTCATTTTGCAGGGCTCTGGCAGTGCTCCTCCTGCTCCTCCTTGCACAAAGGCGGAGGTAGCGGTCCTGCTGCTGGTTTGTTGCCCTCCTACAGCCTCCTCCATGTCTCCTGATGTACTGGCCTGTCTCCTGGTAGCGCCTCCATGCTCTGGACACTACGCTGACAGACACAGCAAACCTTCTTGCCACAGCTCGCATTGATGTACCATCCTGGATGAGCTGTACTACCTGAGCCACTTGTGTGGGTTGTAGACTCCGTCTCATGCTACCACTAGAGTGAAAGCACCGCCAGCATTCAAAAGTGACCAAAACATCAGCCAGGAAGCATAGGAACTGAGAAGTGGTCTATGGTCGCCACCTGCAGAACCACTCCTTTATTGGGGGTGTCTTGCTAATTGCCTATAATTTCCACCTGTTGTCTATTCCATTTGCACAACAGCATGTGAAATGTATTGTCAATCAGTGTTGCTTCCTAAGTGGACAGTTTGATTTCACAGAAGTGTGATTGACTTGGAGTTACATTGTGTTGTTTAAGTGTTTAAGTGTTTTTTGGAGCAGTGTATAAATCAAAATGCATTAATGGTAGGAATTACCTGTCACAAACAACAAACATAAAATATCAGGTGTCTTTTTGGGGGGTGGTTGATAAAAAAAAAAGTTTTAATAACTATAGCAGCCTTGAGTTGGATGAGAGGAAAGCCGAAAGCTGTGTAGTTGCAGGTGTTAACAAACAAAAGCTTTGCCTCCATTGAGCAACATCTGTTTATGGTGTAGTTGAGCTGAGGACATCTGGTATGTATGATGCACATGAGGCAGTCAGTATTTCTCTAGCCCATCACCAGGAAACAAACAGGGGCTGAGGAGTGGTCACAGGGGCGGAGGACTGGGTAAAAATGAAGTCTCTTATTATTCCTGTGTTTTATGATGCCTTATTTATACGCTGGGCTTTGGCTAAGTGATATGAATGTGAAGTGGTCGCCATCTTATAAACCTAGGTGATCAGGGGCCTGGAAGCCCTATCATTGGCTGAACTCAAGGTCAGCAGGCATAATGATTGCGCCCAATTCTGCAGACAGATCTCTGATTGGATAAGGCACACGCCTGAGTGGAGAGCCCAAATTAAGAGGACTGGACTGGAGTATATTGGAATCACTTGACCCAATCCAACAGGGGCACTATTTCTCCTTACTGGAAAAGGCTAACCCTTTAAAGTGCCACCGAAAAAAACAGGGACGTGTTGAAGTCAATATCATATGTGTGTTTCCTTACAAAATCAAAGGAAATAGTATTTGTAACATGTGCTGAATACAACAGACCTTACAGTGAAAATGCTTACTTACAAGCCCTTAACCAACAATTCGTTTTTTTAGAAAAATAAGTGTTAAGAAAGTATTTACAAAAACAAACTGAAGTAAAAAATAAATTTATAAAACAAAATATAAAAAAGAAGAAAATAGAAAAATAACAAATAATTAAATAGCAACAATAAGATAACAGTAGCGAGGCTATATACAGGGGGTACCGGGACAGAGTCAATGTGTGGGGGCACAGGTTAGTCGAGGTAATATGTACATGTAGGTATAGTTTAAGTGACTATGCATAGATAATAAACTGTGAGTAGCAGCAGTGTAAAAATGGGGGTGGGGGGACAATGCAAATAGAACGGGTAGCCATTTGATTTGGCATTCAGGAGTCTTATGGCTTGGGGGTAGAAGCTGTTAAGAAGTCTTTCAAACCTGGACTTGGCGCTCCTGTAACGTTTGCTGTGCAGTAGCAGAGAGAACAGTCTATGTCTAGAGTGACTGGAATCTTTGGACATTTTTAGGACCTTCCTCTGACACCGCCTGGTATAGAAGTCATGGATGTCATGAAGCTTGGCACCAGTAATGTACTGGGCCCTACACACAACCCTCTGTAGTGCCTTGCGGTCAGAGGCTAAGCAGTTGCCATACCAGGTGGTGATGCAACCATGCTCTCGACGGCGCAGCTGTAGAACTTTGAGGATCTGAGGACCCATGCCAGAGGGGGAATAGGCGCTGTCGTGTCCTCTTCACGACAGTCTTGGTGTGTTTTGACCATGATAGTTCGTTGGTGATGTGGACACCAAGGAACTTGTAGCTCTCAACCTGCTCCACTACAGCCCTATCGCTGAGAATTGGGGCGTGTTCGGTCCGCCTCTTCCTGTAGTACACAATCATCTCCTTTGTCATGACCACGTTGAGGGAGAGGTTGTTATCTTGGCACCACACTGTCAGGTCTCTGATCTCCTCCCTATAGGCTGTCTCATCGTTGTCGGTGATTAGGCCTACCACTGTTGTGTCGTCGGCAAACTTAATGATGGTGTTGGAGTTGTGCTTGACCACACAGTCATGGGTGAACAGAGTACAGGAGGAGACTAAGCATGCACCCCCTGAGGGCCCCGATGTTGAGGATCAGCGTGGCAGATGTGTTGTTACCTACCCTTACCACCTGGGGGTGGCCCGTCAGGAAGTCCAGGATCCAGTTGCAAAGGGAGGTGTTAAGTCCTAGGGTCCTTAGCTTAGTGATGAGCTTTGAGGGCACTATGGTGTTGAACGCTGAGCTGTTGTCAATGAAAAACATTTTCAACTAGGTGTTCCTTTTGTCCAGGTGGGAAAGGGCAGTGTGGAGTGCAATAGAGAATCCATAATCTGTGGATCTGTTGGGGCGGTATGCAAATTGGAGTGGGTCTAGGGTTTCTGGTATAATGGTGTTGATGTGAGCCATGACCAGCCTTTCAAAGCACTTCATGGCTACAGACGTGAGTGCTACGGGTTGGTTGTCATTTAGGCAGGTTAAGTTGGGCACAGAGACTATGGTGGTTTGCTTGAAACATGTTGGTATTACAGACTCGGTCACGGACAGGTTGAAAATGTCAGTGAAGAAACTTGCCAGCTGGTCAGTGTATGCTGGGAGTACACGTCCCGGTAATCCGTCTGGCCCTGCGGCCTTGTGAATGTCGACCTGTTAAAAGGTCTTACTCACATCGTATACGGAGAGCGTGATTACACAGTCGTCCAGAACAGCTGATGCTCTCATGCATGCTTCAGTGTCTCAAAGACAGCATAGAAGTCGTTTCCCTTTGTAGTCCGTAATAGTTTGCAAGCCCTGTCAAATCCAACGAGCATGTACGATAGTAGTACGATTCAATCTCAGTCCTGTATTGACGCTTTGCCTGTTTAATGGTTCGTTGGAGGGCATAGCGGGATTTCTTATAAGCTTCCAGTTAGAGTCCCGCTCCTACAACATGCAATGAATGTGGTTTAGTGAGGTTTTATCAAACCTTCAACCGAAATGAATCATACAAATCAAATTCCATCAAATACGCACATACACTGAATCATTAGAGGTGCTGATTTAGTGTCAATCAGTAGTTGTTGGTCCCTTGTGTCGGCCAGAGGGCTCAGAGAAATACAGCCATAGGCCTACCACTCCTCTATACCCCTCAGGCCCTTGGATTAACTGACTGACTCATGTTTACCATGTCAACCACCAACCTCCAAAAGCATACAGTTGTACTGCATAACATAATCAATAAAAAGGTACATGATATTTGAGAGCTAGGAATATGGTTGACAACAACTTAGTTATGACAACTGGTTATACTATGGCACACAATCAACCAGGAGATTATGTTAGACTGTGACATGAAAAGCTAAGATGCAAAAGTGTTGGGTTTATGATTGGTGTTAGACATGCATGTACAGTACCAATACACAGGTAAATTATTATGCATCTTAATATGTTTTTAATGAGTAGATTATATTGTGATGGATGGGATAGGCCAACACAATCATGTTTACCAGTGAGAAATTAAAGATGAACAATATGTGAAGTAATGATAATAGCATCTGGGAATCATCAAATCGGGCTGCGTGATCATCTGCAAATAATTACCGTCGGCGGATTTATTTAGCTCATGCTCAGTTTTTAATTAAATAACATAGTGAAATTAATTAAGATTACATCCCTTAGCCATGCTGAATCAAATTACTGCATCTCCCTGTGTGCGTGTCGTGGAAGTATAATTATCTTAAAGACGAGGTCATGGGCAGATTGTTAAACGCTCACCCTAAGTCATTTGCATTTGTTGACTCCCTAAAGGCCACTTCATGTCTCGGTGGATGTAATTTGTTTTTTAATCTTCCCCATTGAAAAAAATAAATAATGAATTACTCTGCACACTTTGGCCTTGAGTACCTTTTGCCGTGTTGGCCACAGGTATTGTAGTGTATTTTGCATAATGTGATTTATTTGGTAACTAAATTACAGGGAATTGAACCGCCTGAGGGTTAAAGCTAGTGTGTGCTTGACTGACATCATTGAACGGTACAGGATAAGTATTTTTCTAAAAGGTGCATGGAAAACAAACCAAACATATACATGTATCTACAATACAGCCCATGATTCCTCTGAACACTGCCTCTGAACAAGTCTGATTAGACTCAAACAAGTTTTTCAAAAAATTGGTCTAAGAAGAATTTTTGGGAGGAAAGAGGGTATTCAGCTCGAGTCTTGGTGGAGTGGCCTTTCTTTTGAGGATGATTAATGAAGGTTCTTTCCCACAGAAACCAGAAATGTTCTTCCCCATCAGACAAGTGATGATGATGAAGCCACTGAAGTGCTCTCTGATTACTGGCCCACATCTCATTCCCATTGGCTCAGGGGCTTTGCTGTATACGTGTCTGTGTGTGTTTGTGTGTGTGAGTGCGTATGTGTGTATTGGGATGCGGCAGTTGCACTAAAGAGGCTGCGGTGGTGGAGGTGTGTGTTGGGAGGTCTATTGGCAGCTCCCTACTCCCAGGCCTGCCTGTCTGTTAGTTCTGCATGTCTGAGCACACTTCATCTTTCATCACTGTGATATCTGCCCAGTGACCCGGCCAGATTCTACTGTATGCCACCAGTTCGGGCTCTCAGGATCTCTGGGTGCTTGTCGGGGTTCTCTCTGTATACTACACATCCTCCAGGTTACCACATCCACCACATGCTTCACAAGACAATTGCAGCTTTTTAGACTTAATTGCCCTCAATGCAGGTCAGTCTGGAATGTCTCCAAACACAGCTATGACGCTTGGATGAGATACATAAGTAAACTGTATACACAATTACTGTATGCTTCTGCAATTACAGTATGTTACTCAGGAGAGTTCTCAATAGCGTTAATCCCACAGGAGGCTGCTGAGAGGAGGACAGCTCATAAAAATGTCTGGAACTGAGCAAATGGAATGGCATTAAACATCTGTAAACTATGTGTCTGATGTATTTGATACCATTCCACTAATTCTGCTCCTGTCATTACCACTTGCCTGTCCTCCCCAATTAAGGTGCCTCCAACCTCCTGTTGTTGATAAATCTCACAGAATGTATGTTTATCTATTCTACTTTAAGGCTTTTGGCAAATTATGATTCCTTAATGCTGTAGTGTGTAGGCTCGTTGAACACTGCTAACATTTAGACTCAACTCAACTCAATCAACAACACAGACGCAGTATTGACTGTTTACATCTTTGGACAAACATATCCTCTTGCCTGGTGTTGATCTGTCTATTTGTGTCAACACATCTATCAAAAAAACTGTATAGAAAAAATTTAGTCAATTGAGAAAATACTTTGAGGTCACTCCTTGCTGCTCTCTTCACATGCCGTTCCACTAACCTTCACAGCCTTTAAAGGCTGGCTTTATTTTTGGCCTCATTGAGTCACCATAAGCATCTGACCTCACACATGCAATCAACTACAGCAGGGGTGTCAAACATGACCCACGAGGGGTCGAATCTGTCCCGAGGTTTGTTTGAGTAAAACAAAACAAAAAACAAACTCAATATACTTTCAAATGACTACAACCAAATGGAAACTGTGTATACATGAAAATTGACCAACATTTATACAGTTTCTTGACTCTTTCCAGCTCAATAATAATCACCTAAATGAAAGACAGACCGTCAGGGAGTATCAAAAATTCCAAAAACGGTGAATAGAGGACTATCTTTTATGAATTTGGTAATCAAGGAAATGTAACAAATGTTCAGTGCGGCCCTCAAAACCTTGTTGAAGACAAAATGCAGCCCTCAATGACAAAATGAGTTTGACCTTTTTTCACCTTTATTTAACCAGGTAGGCAAGTTGAGAACAAGTTCTCATTTACAATTGAACCCTGAACTACAGTATGCCATATTACTTTACTTCTATACAGGAAGAGCTTCCTCTAGATGTCCAGTAATAAGAGCAATCCAAAGAGATAGAATGAGTCAAATCAGGAGTCATAGATTAGAGTGAGGTGAACTAGGAATCATTCTAGAAGGAGCCATCTATCCAGTAGACTGATTGCTCTGGTATATGGATTTGAACAGTATATAGTGCATGGCACATCACAGTCTTGTTCATACAAAATCAAACTGGCATGTTGACTTCCTCCCATAGTCTCAGAGACCCAGGACACTTTGATCTCTACCTCTGCTACTGTAATCCTGGTTGTGTAGTTTGTACTGATCACGTCAGTGGAGGCTCCTCGGGGGAGGACGGGGAAGACCATCCTCCTCAATGAATTTCAGAAAAATGTAAAAAGTGAAACATAGAAATGTATCCTTTTTAGACAAAACTGTACAAAATATAATCACATGTCACCAAATAATTGATTAAAACACACTGTTATGCAATGAAGATCTACAGTAGCCTCTACAGCACTCTGTAGGGTAGCACCATGGTGTAGCCAGAGAACAACTAGTTTTCGTCCTACTCTGAGTACATTGACTTCAATACAAATCCCAGGAGGCTCGTGGATCTCACCCACCCCTTCCATAGACTTACACAATCATTTTGACTTCCGTAGGACGTTCTCGAACCTATCAGAGCTCATGTTGTCCACCCAATCAAAGGACCAGAGAATTAATCCATTACTGAAAGCATAAACTACAGCTAGCTAACACTGAAGTGCATCAAATGTGGTGAGTAGTTGACTCAAAGAGAGAGAAAGACAATAGTTGAACAGCTTTGAACAAAGACATTTCTTTACTTACTTAGCTAGCAAATGCGGTTAGCTAGTTTAGCCTACTCAAACAGAGAGGGATGCTATGTTAGCTAGCTGGCTATGGTTATCCAACACAGGAACTCTTCCACATCAAGGTAAGCTTTTGGTTTTATTAAATTACTCCCACCGTGGTCCACCGGTGTAAGTGCCTAACTCCTTGCTGACTGTACACTGTACTGCATGATTGTACCGGGTTCATTAACATGTTAGTTCTAGTGGCTATGTTGACTATGACATTATAATATGATATAGGCTGTGTGTAGCGGTTAGTGGTTATGCTATGAAAGTTTGGCTTGGAAAGATTTTCCCTTCTGTTCACAGACAGCTGATATGTTGTGCACTGAAGTCCACAAGCGAATGGACAAGGTGAGAAGAGGAGAGCATGTAGATGCGTGTAGCAATTATACAACGATCAAAGGGATCATGCTGTGGCTGCTATGAAAGTGAACTGTGTTTGCGTGTGATCAGGGGTGTATCCATTCTGTTTAAAATATTTTCTTAAATGGAATCAAACAGAACGGAACAGGGATAAACATACCTGAATTTGTCCAGCAGAAACTCTCATTTGCAACTGTTGGACTAATGATTACACCCTAGATCAGCTAGATGCAGGTAAGAACGTGCAAGGCGGAATTGAATGTGTCAATGTCTGTCAGTTCGAATCCTCAAATTTCTAGATTGTAGCAACTTTATGACTGGTATAGAAAAAATGTGATTATCCTGAAGTAACCTAAACCAATCGATGTTACATTGAGCTTGGTGAATGGAATATTAATGACAGTCATCCAATATGCTCTAATAGAAATAAGGCCATGCTCATAAAAAAAAAAGAATTGTCCTCCCTTAACTTAAACGTCACCGACCGCCACTGGATCACGTATATAAACATTGTATAGAGTGGAAGACTCTGCAACCTGAACATACGTCACATACTGTACGGTAGCCTACATTCATTGACTGTGATACAACTGTGGAAATGGGGACAGTGTGTTATGAACAATGTCAGTGGCTTATACTGTATATATACAAGAATGTTCAGTCATGACCACGTCGCAGTTGGAAATGAGAACTTGTTCTCAACTAGGCTACCTGGTTAAATAAAGGTGAAATAAAATAAATAAACAAAAAATGATTTAATGTCGTTGTGGTCTGGACATCAAACCCATAAAATAATCTGAAAAGTATATTCATCCACACTAATCCTATGGTAAATAACTGACTACTGTATCTATTTCAGAAAATCTATGTGATTGTATATACTGTACACTGAGTGTACAAACATTAGGAACACCGGCTCTTTCCATGACATGACCAGGTGAATCTAGGTGAAAGCTATGATCCCTTATTGATGTTACCTGTTAAAGCCACTTCAATCAATGTAGATGAGGGGGAGGAGACAGGCTAAAGAAAGTACTCCTGATGTTTTGTACACTCAGTGTATATCGGCATATGCCTCACAAAATACAGTGCCTGTAGAAATTACATATTTATCATATTGAACTAATTTTTGTTTCCACTAGTAAGATTTAGATTGTGATGTTATGACTGGTGTTATACTCAAACTGATATTTCCTATTATCTCCTCAGATCTGTAATCCAAAGGGCTTACTTCTAGAGAAACAAACAGTGGAGTATAAGATTGCTTCAAATATGGCCATTTCCTGAGGCATTTAACCCTGACAACTGCATGTGAATAATGTAATGCTGAGTTCATGAAACATGACCTTTCACGGACCTCTCTAAAGTCTTAATCCAGAGAAAGAGGGCGAGAGAGAGAGAGAGAGAGAGAGAGAGAGAGAGAGGCATAGAGAAAGTGAGGAAAATAGAGAGAGAGAGAGAGAGAGAGACACGGGGGCAGAGATATATACAATAGTAACTCACACTAAAGTAGTTGTGTACTGTATTTCATTAGACAACTCTTGACAGACATAAGCTCCATCGGAAAATGGGCAGGAAACTCTAACTGCATGTCTTTCACTGTAATGCATTTAATTGCAAAGAAATTGCATTCTCTAACATTCCCAGAGAACTGATTTCCCATATTCTACAGTTTAACTCCTGTTGCCTTCCTACGTTTTGCCACATGAACAGGTATAAAAAATATTGCGTAATAAATGTGTAGTAAACATTTTACAACACATTTAGGTTACTGCAGGTGGTCAACACAGATACTCAACCTGGTCTCACATCTGTTTTGAAGAATTGTCCTTGTATGAACTGTAGTCCACTGTAGTCCATTGATCAATAGAGCCATGTGTTAATCAGTGCTAGGAAGGTGTTGATTTGTGTACTCCCAGGGACTTCATTGTGACAGTCAAACTGACACAAACTTTCAAACGTAATCTTTAATGGCCTCATTGGAAAAGGGCCCACACCAAATCAAATGATGTATGTTTCTACTGAGATGTAACTTCAGCATCTCATTTTTCATTATTCCACTCCACCATTCATTGTGCACAGCCATGTCCTCTTATGGTGTAAAAGAGAGACACAACTTATGAAATATGAATTTTGTCTATCACATTTCGTTCACTCTGCAGTAAATTAAAGATGTATTGGAAAGTTGGGGATGTAAATTGAGGTCCGTAAACATCCCCCTTCACTCATCTGTCAAGACGCAGATCCTGAGAACATTTTTGATATTGTTCCAAAATGTATTCTAGAGGAAATAAGAAATGTTCCAAACAGCAACCTTCAAGTAATGTTGTCAATAGTCTGGTGGCCAGTAACATGTAATGGATGATTATTAGACTGTTAAACTCAAAAGGCTCAGATGTTATATGATGATTGCTGATCCAATGGATTGACCCTATAGTATTAGCTTGTTCAACCAATAGCATTAACAGTAACGTCATATTGGACACAGCAGTCAGTCAGTCAGAGGTTTGGAATGTAAAATAAACTATTTTATTGTAACCTTTCCTCCCTCTGGATGACAAGGCCCAATGCTTTACGAATACAATGCGTACATCTCCATTTCCCCTGCCCCCTAAAAATGATTCAATGAATATTTTCCAAAACAATGGTGGTACTTCATGTAGCTATCCACCATAGCAATTTGCATTAGGGTGACACTCGTGCATTTATTCAACTCCCTGGATGTCCTTAGTGCTTTATTGCATTGGGCTATGGGAAGTTTACTTTGTAATCTCAATAACAATCCACAATAACGATTGTGGGATGCAAGATGCACATCATCAGATGTTCCTGCATATCTCATCTGATCCCTTGTGTTAAATTGTGGCTTTTCCCGGCAGCAATTATCACATCGAGAACATTACAGTACTCTGTCCCTTGTGAATCTCAATTCATAATTTGCATCCACTTTGTGCATAAATATCTCTTAGATCACTTTGACAATCTGTAAATCGTGAGGGGAACACATTCTGATGCAGCAATCTTTCAATCTATTTGAAAGAGTACATAGCTTAACAATCAATGAATGCCTGAGCCAAAGCAAAACAAAACATCCACAGAGAAAGGTTGCACTATTGAGCTCCATATCTGTTTCTCTGTCTCTCGTGCTTAGCAGGTGTGATCAGAGTAACGGCAGCAAAGTAGCATTAAAATCAGTTCCCTCGCTAAAACTGCATCAAATCCCCAGGAAAGGCGTCAGGGTATTCATGCCTTTCTTACCATCCGTTAAAATCCTTGACGTGTGCTGCCTTTCCTAACTCACTGTTAATGGACAGGGTCAGAATAAATGTCACTGCTTTGCCTAGCGTGAAGTAACTTCATTCGAGACGATTTCATATTTTGAGCATGCGTATTGCCTAAACATGTTCTGTGAGTTTTGCCCGGGGGTAAGCTGTGCACATTTTGTTACGGTGAGTGAATGAGGACCCAAAAGCGAACTAACTTAAACAGAGCTTCTTTAATAACAAAACATAGGTAGGCTCAGATAGACCGGCAGATTCCGACAGGACAGGACAAGGTTACAGCAAACATGACGATAGTCTGGCTCAGGCATGAAACACAAACAAACAAGAATCCGACAAGGACAGGAGCAGAAACAGAGGGAGATATAGGGACCTAATCAGAGGGAAAAAGGGAACAGGTGAGGAACGGGGTGAATGGGTAGTTAGGAGGAGACAGGGAACAGCTGGGGGAAAGAAGGGGAGAAAAGGTAACCTGACACGACCAGCAGAGGGAGACAGGGTGAAGGGAAAGGACAGAGACAAGACAACATGACAGTACCCCCCCACTCACCGAGCGCCTCCTGGCGCACTCGAGGAGGAAACCTGGCGGCAACGGAGGAAATCCTCGATCAGCGCACGGTCCAGCACGTCCCGAGAGGGAACCCAACTCCTCTCCTCAGGACCGTACCCCTCCCAATCGACAAGGTACTGGTGACCACGACCCCGAGGACGCATGTCCAAAATCCTGCGGACCCTGTAGATGGGTGCGCCCTCGACAAGGATGGGGGGGGGGGGGGGAAGACGAGCGGGGGCGCGAAGAACGGGCTTAATGCAGGAGACGTGGAAGACCGGGTGGACGCGACGAAGGTATCGCGGAAGAAGAAGTCGAACTGCGACAGGATTAATGACCCGAGAAATACGGAACGGACCAATGAACCGCGGGGTCAACTTGCGAGAAGCCGTCTTAAGGGGAAGGTTCTGAGTGGAGAGCCAAACTCTCTGACCGCGACAATATCTAGGACTCTTAGTTCTACGCTTATTAGCAGCCCTCACAGTCTGCGTCCTATAACGGCAAAGTGCAGACCTGACCCTCTTCCAGGTGCGCTCGCAACGTTGGACAAAAGCCTGAGCGGAGGGGACGCTGGACTCGGCGAACTGAGATGAGAACAGCGGAGGCTGGTACCCGAGGCTACTCTGAAAAGGAGATAGCCCGGTCGCAGACGAAGGAAGCGAGTTGTGGGCGTATTCTGCCCAGGGGAGCTGTTCTGACCAAGACGCAGGGTTGCGAAAAGAAAGACTGCGTAAGATGCGACCAATAGTCTGATTGGCCCGTTCTGCTTGACCGTTAGACTGGGGGTGAAAGCCGGAAGAGAGACTGACGGAAGCCCCAATCAAACGGCAAAACTCCCTCCAAAATTGAGACGTGAATTGCGGACCTCTGTCCGAAACGACGTCTGACGGAAGGCCATGAATTCTGAAAACATTCTCGATGATGATTTGTGCCGTCTCTTTAGCAGAAGGAAGCTTAGCAAGGGGAATGAAATGGGCCGCCTTAGAGAACCTATCGACAACCGTAAGAATAACAGTCTTCCCCGCTGACGAAGGCAGTCCGGTGACAAAATCTAAGGCGATGTGAGACCACGGTCGAGAGGGAATAGGAAGCGGCCTGAGACGGCCGGCAGGAGGAGAGTTACCGGACTTAGTCTGCGCGCAGACCGAACAAGCAGCCACGAAACGACGCGTGTCATGCTCCCGGGTGGGCCACCAAAAACGCTGGCGAATGGAAGCAAGCGTACCCCGAACGCCAGGGTGGCCGGCTAACTTGGCAGAGTGAGCCCACTGAAGAACGGCCAGACGAGTAGGAACGGGAACGAAAAGAAGGTTCCTAGGACAAGCGCGCGGCGACGGAGTGTGAGTGAGCGCTTGTTTTACCTGCCTCTCAATTCCCCAGACAGTCAACCCGACAACACGCCCCTCAGGGAGAATCCCCTCGGGGTCAGTGGAGGCTACTGAAGAACTGAAGAGACGAGACAAAGCATCAGGCTTGGTGTTCTTAGAGCCCGGACGATAAGAAATCACGAACTCGAAACGAGCGAAAAACAGCGCCCAACGCGCCTGACGCGCATTAAGTCGTTTGGCAGAACGGATGTACTCAAGGTTCCTATGGTCAGTCCAAACGACAAAAGGAACGGTCGCCCCCTCCAACCACTGTCGCCATTCGCCTAGGGCTAACCGGATGGCGAGCAGTTCGCGGTTACCCACATCATAGTTACGTTCCGACGGCGACAGGCGATGAGAAAAATACGCGCATGGGTGGACCTTGTCGTCAGAGAGGGAGCGCTGAGAAAGAATGGCTCCCACGCCCACCTCTGACGCGTCAACCTCGACAATGAACTGTCTAGAGACGTCAGGTGTAACAAGGATAGGAGCGGATGTAAAACGATTCTTGAGGAGATCAAAAGCTCCCTGGGCGGAAACGGACCACTTAAAGCACGTCTTGACAGAAGTAAGGGCTGTGAGAGGAGCGGCCACCTGACCGAAATTACGGATGAAACGACGATAGAAGTTCGCGAAGCCGAGAAAGCGCTGCAGCTCGACGCGTGACTTAGGGACGGGCCAATCAATGACAGCTTGGACTTTAGCGGGATCCATCTTAATGCCTTCAGCGGAAATAACAGAACCGAGAAATGTGACGGAGGAGGCATGAAAAGTGCACTTCTCAGCCTTCACAAAAAGACAATTCTCTAAAAGGCGCTGGAGGACACGTCGAACGTGCTGAACATGAATCTGGAGTGACGGTGAAAAAATCAGGATATCGTCAAGGTAAACGAAAACAAAGATGTTCAGCATGTCTCTCAGGACATCATTGACTAATGCCTGAAAGACAGCTGGAGCGTTAGCGAGGCCGAAAGGAAGAACCCGGTATTCAAAGTGCCCTAACGGAGTGTTAAACGCCGTCTTCCACTCGTCCCCCTCCCTGATGCGCACGAGATGGTAAGCGTTACGAAGGTCCAACTTAGTGAAAAACCTGGCTCCCTGCAGGATCTCGAAGGCTGAAGACATAAGAGGAAGCGGATAACGATTCTTAACTGTTATGTCATTCAGCCCTCGATAATCTATGCAGGGGCGCAGAGACCCGTCCTTCTTCTTGACAAAAAAAAACCCCGCTCCGGCGGGAGAGGAGGAGGGGACTATGGTACCGGCGTCAAGAGCTACAGACAAATAATCCTCGAGAGCCTTACGTTCGGGAGCCGACAGAGAGTATAGTCTACCCCGGGGGGGAGTGGTTCCCGGAAGGAGATCAATACTACAATCATACGACCGGTGTGGAGGAAGAGAGGTGGCCCTGGACCGACTGAACACCGTGCGCAGATCGTGATATTCCTCCGGCACCCCTGTCAAATCACCAGGCTCCTCCTGTGAAGAAGAGACAGAGGAAACAGGAGGGATAGCAGACATTAAACATTTCACATGACAAGAGACGTTCCAGGAGAGGATAGAATTACTAGACCAATTAATGGAAGGATTATGACAAACTAGCCAGGGATGGCCCAAAACAACAGGTGTAAAAGGTGAACGAAAAATCAAAAAAGAAATGGTTTCGCTATGATTACCAGAAACAGTGAGGGTTAAAGGTAGCGTCTCACGCTGAATCCTGGGGAGAGGACTACCATCCAGGGCGAACAAGGCCGTGGACTCCCTTAACTGTCTGAGAGGAATGTCATGTTCCCGAGCCCAGGTCTCGTCCATAAAACAGCCCTCCGCCCCAGAGTCTATTAAGGCACTGCAGGAAGCTGACGAACCGGTCCAGCGTAGATGGACCGACAAGGTAGTGCAGGATCTTGAAGGAGAGACAGGAGTAGTAGCGCTCACCAGTAGCCCTCCGCTTACTGATGAGCTCTGGCTTTTACTGGACATGAAGTGACAAAATGACCAGCGGAACCGCAATAGAGACAGAGGCGGTTGGTGATTCTCCGTTCCCTCTCCTTAGTCGAGATGCGGATACCTCCCAGCTGCATAGGCTCAGCTCCCGAGCCGGCAGAGGAAGATGGTAGTGATGCGGAGAGGGGGGCAACGGAGAACGCGAGCTCCTTTCCACGAGCTCGGTGACGCAGATCAACCCGTCGCTCAATGCGAATAGCGAGTTCAATCAGGGAATCCACGCTGGAAGGGACCTCCCGGGAGAGAATCTCATCCTTTACCTCTGCGCGGAGACCCTCCAGAAAACGAGCGAGCAAAGCCGGCTCGTTCCAGCCACTGGAGGCAGCAAGAGTGCGAAACTCAATAGAGTAGTCTGTTATGGATCGATTACCTTGACATAGGGAAGACAGGGCCCTGGAAGCCTCCTCCCCAAAAACAGATCGATCAAAAACCCGTATCATCTCCTCCTTAAAGTCCTGATACTGGTTAGTACACTCAGCCCTTGCCTCCCAGATTGCCGTGCCCCACTCACGAGCCCGTCCAATAAGGAGAGATATGACGTAGGCGACACGAGCAGTGCTCCTGGAGTAAGTGTTGGGCTGGAGAGAAAACACAATATCACACTGGGTGAGGAACGAGCGGCATTCAGTGGGCTCCCCAGAGTAACACGGCGGGTTATTGATTCTGGGCTCCGGAGATTCGAAAGCCCTGGAAGTGGCCGGTGGATCGAGGCGGAGATGGTGAACCTGTTCTGTGAGGTTGGAGACTTGGGTGGCCAGGGTCTCAACGGCATGTCGAGCAGCAGACACTTCCTGCTCGTGTCTGCCTAGCATCGCTCCCTGGATCCCGACGGCTGAGTGGAGAGGATCCGAAGTCGCTGGGTCCATTCTTGGTCGGATTCTTCTGTTACGGTGAGTGAATGAGGACCCAAAAGCGAACTAACTTAAACAGAGCTTCTTTAATAACAAAACATAGGTAGGCTCAGATAGACCGGCAGATTCCGACAGGACAGGACAAGGTTACAGCAAACATGACGATAGTCTGGCTCAGGCATGAAACACAAACAAACAAGAATCCGACAAGGACAGGAGCAGAAACAGAGGGAGATATAGGGACCTAATCAGAGGGAAAAAGGGAACAGGTGAGGAACGGGGTGAATGGGTAGTTAGGAGGAGACAGGGAACAGCTGGGGGAAAGAAGGGGAGAAAAGGTAACCTGACACGACCAGCAGAGGGAGACAGGGTGAAGGGAAAGGACAGAGACAAGACAACATGACACATTTGGGCATGTCTGCATAATTTGCTACTCGCATCCACCCTTGAACTGAATAAAGCTAGCTGGCTAGGAAACACAGCCCGTTACCTAACAAATAGACACTATTGTATCTCAAACTGTTTTCCAAGTTGTAATAATGTAATATGCCATTTGGAACGTCAGAGTGGAAAGGTAGAACGTCAACTATAATGAAAGTTAAGACCAGACAGAAGCAGCATAGACTATAGGATCTATACACATGTTACAGTCCATCTCCCTCACTGCTACTGCAGCTGTCTGGCAGTAGGCGAACAGTGAGTACTGTACTGTCCACTTGTCTGAAACTTCATTACCATTAATACTTGTTACAGAGACATCTTGGACATTTACTTTTGCTTTGAGGACATAAGGAATGGGAATTATTTTTGTGTCAGTATCGAGAGGGAACCTCATATTTGCATTCAGACGGTGGAGAGAGCTTGCTAGCTAGCTTGCTAAGAGATTCAAAACTGACCTGCTGAAAAGGCTAACATATCTTGCTATATCACGTCTACTCCAGCTCCCCCGCTCCTACGCTCGACGTTGACGGTCTACTAACCACCGGACCTAGCAACCCATCATTACACACACCTGGCAACCATTATGAGGCACACCTGGACTTCATCACTCCCTGATTACTTCCCCTTTATCTAGCACTCTGTTGTATCACCCATTAGGTAGCATTGTTTCCTGTTTTCATGTTTAGACGCTACTCCTGTTTTTGTATTCACTCCATGTTCGTTCCTATTATACACCCTGACTGCACCTGCTTCCCGACTCCCTGGGTCTCCGTTACATGCTAGATATAAAGTGATATTTTGCATTTGCTATTTAGTTCTAAATATGTATGCGAGTGTTATTGCTACTATGGATTACTTGTTTTCATTGTTGTTTTCAAGCCACATTAGCAGCTAGTGTAGCTAGCTTCTTAGCAAGCTGACTGCGCCATGCATTGGTTTGTTTCATTTTAATATAAGATGTTGCTTTGCTATTTAGTTATAACTAGCTATTACTATGTGTTTCCTTGACGTTGTGTTATATTTCTGTTGTGTGTGTGTGATCTAAAAGCCACACATCTGATTAGCTAGCCAGCTACTTCACATCGGACGACTTGTAAATCCATTGTGAAATGATATGGAGTTTGCATTGCGAATTATTCGGATGAAATGTGTCCAGATATTGATATTGTAGTGCCACATATTAGTTGTAACTGTGGATGTGGTCATTTTGTCGGATGATATGAAATATGCCGCCATCAGAAGCTATCGCTTGTGTATCTTGGCTACATTGGTATTTACATTTGGGGGAAATTGTTTGTCAATTTCGGTTAATAGCATATGTCACTCTGGTTGTTGGAGCTATCTATTGCATGGTGAACTTGGTCTTCATCAAGGTTGATTTGTGAGTAAATCCGGCTTTGATAATAGCCCGTGCTTACCAACCTCACTGCACATCACTGGTCCACACAATGGACAATCCCAGATTCCCACAGGCCTTTTGAACAGTTTTTCATTGAGAAATCCAAAGTAAGGCTGCATTATTTGACATACTTCACCTTTTATTATTTTCACCACAAGACCTACCATGTTATCCGAATGTGAGTACAGGTGTTTGCTTTTGATGCCCTAAATTACTGACCACTCAGAATGGAAGATAAAGGCAAACACCTGTATGTGACTGGCTGTGCAGACCAGGCCAGTGATGAAGCTCTTCCTAGATCACTGGGAAACAGTCCATTATGTCAGGCCCTGCCTATGGTCACACCAGCACCTGGGCAAGGTTGAATGTGGGCTGTGAGGTTTGGCTCAGATTACTGATAGCCTGGCTTCACCTTTGCAGCTTGGCACTTGTATGGGATAATGCAGACAGACTCTTTGTTAAATCTGCTCTTGACTGATAAAGAGGAGTAGGTCTACAGGATCTCATATTCACACTGGACATCAAGCTCTGTAGGTGCATGTCAATGAATGGTAGTTATGAGGATGTTATTTCTCTATATGGCAAGCCTCCATATAGACATGCACCTACAGAGCGTGATGTTTTGTGTGAATATGAGATTCTGTAGACCCACTCCTCTTTATAAGTCAAGAGCAGATTTAACAAAGAGTCTGTCTGCATTATCCTATACAAGTGCCAAACTGCAAAGGTGAAACCAGGCTCAGTCTAAAAATGTGTTTTCAGATTGTGTTTCCAATTTGGATTTTGATTGTCACTGTGCATTTGGTGCGTTTCAAAATGGGGCATTAGTAATGCAACAAATGTTCCCCCAATTTTGGTGAAGTGTAATTCTTTTCACTCTATTCGGGACTGCCACGTGCAGCCTTGTGGAGACAGACTGATATCCCTCAGCAATCCCAGTAGCAATTTTCTGACTGATACAGTAGGTCATTACTGTACCGGTCCACAGGGTCTATACTAGAGGAAGGAGCATTATTATGGCTTACAGCAGGTCCTGGAAAATAGCTCCATTGATATTCAACCCATCGCGCTCTGCCTTTGTTGTGCGCAGAGTCATTTCTTATTCATTTCAGCAGTTTGATCTGCCGGTGTTTTTTGTGTCACATTGTGAATTAATAATTAATATATAATACCCCTCTGATTCACTTATCAATTTAAAAACAGAAACAATACCTTGAATCCGTTGCTGCAGGCTGCCAGGAGTTGTCCTCAGAGAATTTGGCCGGTGCAAGTGTTAGGTAATGAATGAAACTAAGCAGCAATCTCCCCAAAATTATTTCATATGTACAAAGGTGAAGAACATTGTTCATTCTCTGAGTTCTGAAAGGCTATCCAAGGAATTATTGTTTGCCGAAAAAACAGTAAGGCCTCATTGTTTTGTTTTTCCCAACCTATTTGTCAATAATTACTATATAATCCTATAAAGAGACAAATATACAGATTCCATCTGTATGTAGCATACTGCTAGTGTAACAGGAGTTGGTAAACTGTGATGAATTTCCACCAATTCACATCATTTTTTCCAACATTTTTTCAGGCTCTGTGTGTGATTTGTTTGTCTTCCTGATGTAATATGACTAAGCTAGTTTGCCAGCTTGCTAGCAGGCTAAGGTTAGCGCCTTGCTAGTGTTAGGTGACTCGCTACCATTGGTTCTGTTTCGTTTTCTTCTTCTGACAGGAGGCACAGCAAATATATAGCCTGTATGACGTCCAGCCCTGATGTCACCTTTCCTTTTGCCCTGTGATGCAGGTTTCAAGATTCTGCATGAAATATGTGTGGGTGGGTTTTTGTCTATTATTGAATCAGTTCTGTGTCCGATTCAATAGCTATCTGGCTAATTGGCTAATTCATTGAGCCTAGGTTATGAGGTTATTTCATTGAACATCCTTTTTAACATAATATTCTATTCATGGTATTGAGAACATGGTTCATATTTGTATCTGTGATTTCATAAATCTTTAAAATCACATTGTGGGTAATTTAAATTCTATTGAGGGGCTTTGTTATTGTGAAACATTTGGAAATGTTTTATCACATTGAAAGTCATTTTATATCACTAATTCCTATTCATTTATTTGGTCTATTCATATTTCGACATTGGTCCCTTATTCTATTAGCTATTGATCTTAAATACTTTATAAAATTGTAATGTCATATCCTATTGTTATTTATTAAATGATTCATTGAGAATGTATGGCAGAGCTGTTTCCATCTGAACGAGGGGAGGCACAGCAAATATATAGCCTGTACGACGTCCGGCCCTGACTTCTCCTTTCCCTTTTCCCTGTGATCCAGATCGGTCAATTAAGCTAACCCTCAAAACCACAGCACGACATCTCTTTTAAGGCGCAAGAACCCAATGGAACACACCATCCGATATAGGTGGAGCATGCCGTCTACACCAGCACTTCTCCAGAACATCTCAATCAGCAAACTATGGTTAGGATAGAACATTTATATCCCCAAGGGGAAAATTGTCTTAGACACACAACACTGCTGTATATAAAATAGACATTACACACTCAACATAATACATACATTGCATGTTACCTTCATCATCATACACTTCTCATATAGCCACATACTAGACCCCTTTTTTCTCAATTTCCACCTGAATGACATGCCCAAAGTAAACTGCGTGTTGCTCAGGTCCTGAAGCCAGGATATTTATATAATTGGTACTATTAGAAAGAAAACACTTTGAAGTTTGTAGAAATGTTAAAATAATGTAGGCGAATATAGCACAATCCAAAGAAAAAACAACCGGAAATCTTTTTTTTTTTAGAGACCATCCTCTTAGAATGTCAAGTATTTTAAAGTAATTTTGAAAATTAGCTCCCTGGATGCAATTCCTATGGCTTCCACAGGTTGTCGGCAGTCTATGTTCAAGGTTTCAGGCTTGTAACTTCAAAAACGAATAAGAAATTTCAGTTTTAGTACACGTCTTGGAAATTCGTGTTTGCGTGCACCATGAAGACAGGGCGCACCTGATGAATTCAGTTTCCTATTGAACATACTTCTTTCCGTAAGAAATATTATAGTTTGATTACATTTTAGGGTATCTGAGGAGTAAATAGAAACGTATATTGACTTTTTTGATTTTCGGATTCCTTTCTCTGCAGGTTGAACGAGTGGATTATTCAAATCGATGGCGCCAACTAAACAGACTTTGGGATATAAAGAATTTTATCTAACAAAACGAAACTACATGTTATAGCTGGGACCCTTTGGATGCCAAATCAGAGGAAGATTATCAAAAAGTAAGTGAATATTTCATCGCTATTTGTGAATTTATGAAACCTTTGCCGGTGGAAAAATATTTTTAATGTGGGGCGCCGTCCTCAAACAATCGCATGGCATGTTTTCGCTGTATTAGCTAGGACAGTGCAGTTCGATTAACAATAATTTAACCTTTCAACCCATATAAGACACTTATATGTACCTAAATGTTTAATATCCATAATATGTATGATTATTTATTTGAATTCCAGTTTCACCAGACGTTGTCCCGCTAGGACACCTAGGACTGAAAAACAGCGATTTTATTCTCAGTAGGGCCAATAGGTATGGTAAACATGATGGTTTTTAATTTGATTGGTCACATGGATGAGAGTTCTATTCAAGCCCCCTAGCTCCTCGGCGCCACCAAACCACTCCAGTCTCATCCACACAGAGTAATGGACAACCCAGGCATATTCCCCTGGATGTCTCTGTCACAGACTGTGTCAAACCTCTGGAAATAACATTTGAGTCTGCCATTCACCATATACAGTAGTTGATCCATTTTCCTACATGTAAATGCTATCTGACAGTGCAATTGGAGTGGTGCTACCTAATTGTCAGTGTGTGACAGATGGTAGCAGTTATATATATTTTGTTATTTAACCTTTATTTAACTAGGCAAGTCAGTTTAAGAACAAATCCTTATTTACAATGACAGCCTACCAGGGAACAGTGGGTTACCTGCCTTACTCAGGGGCAGAATGACAGATTTGTACCTTGTCAGCTCAGGGATTTGATCCAGCAACCTATTGATTATTTTCCCAACACGCTAACCACTAGGCTACCTGCCACCCCAAACATAAGGACTCTCCCAATCTCTCATTTGCTACTAGTGGAGATTTGACTTATGACTTGACAGTTCTCCTTGACTCAATAAAAATACAACCATACTGTAATGGATTAGAATACATATGATGACATCATTCCAAATACATATACATATCCCCAAAAGTAATGGATTGCAAAGCTGACAGTGACACTGTTTTTCTTATCCAACACATTCGTTTTAGTATCAAAGCTTTTCAAAATCAACTACACAATTAAGTATGATGGTCACATCCCCCATACTGTCCCTGATGTTAAAATGAGCTAAAACTGGAAGTATTATAGTAAATCCTATTAAGTACTGCATAATGTTAATCCATGAAACCAATAAGCAGATATTAAAAGTTAGAAAATTCACTGGCCAGTAAAAAGATAGACAAATAACAGGATTACTGATGCTGAAATATACCCTGCTTCACTTGATTTATTCACAGAGGAACTACAAACCAGATTAAACCCTGAATGTACCAGGCAACTGTAGGACAAGTTCAATCTACTGTAACAAAAAAATGTTTCAAGTATAACACCTTTAACAAGGTTCCCAAAATATATACTCTCAAATCATGAAATTTGATAGGACCTCAAACAATTGTGTTCGTTTCTGCGGTTAAAATACTACCAAGAGAATTCTGGTGGTGACCGCCAGATAAACTCTGTGCTTAAAGGCCCAGTGCTGTCAAAAACGTGAATATCCGGTGTTTTCTATGCATTTCCACACTATGAGGTTGGAATAATACTGTGAAATTGTGAAAATAATGATTATGCACATTTAGTGTAAGAGCTGTTTGATAGGATCGCCTAAAATTTCAGCATGTTGTGGTGGGATGGAGTTTTGGCCAAACTGGTGACATCAGAAGGTGGTACATTAGTTAATAGACCAGTAAGAAAGAGAGCCAATAGCAGCTCGTTTTCCATTTTCCCTTGCCAGAAAGCAAAATTCTTGTTTGAGAAATTGCTCTTTGCCCCTGAAGTTATTTCTATTTCTTTTCAACCACTTTATTTCAAAACAATTACAGTAAGGTACATTTTTTACCCAGAAATAATATGATATTGAGATGATAACGGCTGCATTGGACCTAACGTTTCCTCAAATAGTTTTTTTTAGACCGTAGAAATCCAAATTAACTTTTGGACTTTATATGAATCATGTAGACCATTGATAAAGTGATCGGGTTGCTGTAAGATAACGTGATTGAGTTGATGTTCATGCTCTTGAAATGGTACATCAATTTGGTATATCACACTAGTTTGGAATATTTGCTGCTGTGTCTATCTGTGGCGACTATGCTGTGCATCTCTAGAGGCAGGAGAATGCCCACAGCAAACCCTGAAGTGATAATTCAGTTTTACATACATTTTAGCACATACATTACCAGACTGCAAAGATTGCCATGTCTGTCTTTGGGTCCAACGCACCAAGACAATTACAAAAGTAAGTCATGCATATCAGTCATGCATTGGCTTGAAATTAAGCCCAGCCATCGCATTCCTGACACTGTTAACAATATAACCTTGTTTGGGAAATTGGACACAGTGGCAGATACTTATTACTCATCAGTACTAACTCATTATACTGTAGACTAGTGTCATTTTTTTTTTTTTTTTATTCTCCATTTTCCATTTTCTTCTCTCTGGATATGAAGAAAGAAAAAAAAAGATCTGAAAAAAACTTACAGATGCAATGATCTTTCTGTCTTTGGGTTAAGCCTCCCCCCAAAATCTGTATGTTTCTTTCTTAGGACAAGGACAAGAGGACAAATAATTGATTAAATTAGTTAACCTGAAACAAACTTGCTTGTATTGTTTGCATTTATTGAATGCTGATTGCAATCTTGCTGGCCATTGCTCTGCATAGCCTAATTGTTCCCCACTGAGACAAATTATATTGAAGTAAAATAATTGTTACAACTCACTCATTTTCAGTGTGCAATACTAAAGCAGTGCTGCTAATTACCATACATTATTCAGATGGAATCAAAGGTTTCAAAAATCTCTTGTTGTGAGTCACAAGTAATTTTTGTGAGCCCAGAAAGCTGGCTTCCTGCATTTGGCAGTGTAAGCACAGTTGGTTTTCAGCTTTGATATTCTTTGAAAAGAGAAACGAAGGTTTCAATGCGGATTCTCTGATGTTTATACACATAGTCAATTAAAGCCCAAAAGTCTTCAAAAACTGTGGTTTGGAACCAAAATTATTGTTTTATATCCACACATAAAACAAATAAGCTGGTGCCACAAAATGACTAAATACTTCAAGTAAAAAAGGTTTTCCATTGAGTATATTTTCATGGCTTGACTCTCCCAAACCAAAATGAACAGAACCAAAGTATTTTCTAACAAGTATCTCTAAGCACACGTGCAGTATACTATAAGTATATTTCTCTCCTACAGTCCTCCATACCTCCTATCAAGTGAGGGTGCTCCCTAGACGTAACTGGGGCACCCGACCTTCACATCATTGAACAGGGAAGACATCCCTTACGCTCGTGGTCCACTCAGAGCAGTCAATAGAAAAATGAGTAGATCCTAATTAGGATTAATACCTTTCTCCAAGGAAGCACAAAGCAAAAAGATCAGCTCCCATGGGGCATGAACCAAATATGACCCAAAGTATCACATCGTTAGGATGTGGTTGCTTGCAACATCTGTGGAGAGAGCTGTGTCAAGCGGTGGAGAGAGCGGTGTCATCCAGATACTTGGGCAGAGGGATAACTGTATAGCATGTTGTAAGATATGTTTAATCTAAATGCTCCCCTGATTTGTTTTGCTGGTAGTCCCAGAAGCATCCAGAGGTCCACAGAACAGACTAAAGGTTGGACTCTCAAGCCCGTCACAGTGAGTTTCCTTCCAGCTGGCCTGCTCCCAGTGTTGGAGTCCATGGGAGGACCTGGTGCAACTGTGCCATATGGTCATATGTGACTTGTTTCAGGAAACTAGGTGTATATCGCTCGTCACTACTTCACAAGATAGGCATTTGAACTAAAACTTTTTTCTTTATCAAAATGCGTTTTTTGGCAGAAATGCCTTTTGGAACATGTGAACTTTCATGTGCCTTGATAACAAACTTGTAGCCACCTGTAAATACAAACACAATTGTTACATTTCAAGCCTAGTTGGCTGAGGAACCTTCCTGCTAGTCATGATTAGCTGAGATAATGGATGGGCTGGACATGCCAAGAGATAAGTTTGGATTGGTCTGCCATGTAGCACGCTTCCGTCTATAATGAGCTGCCCAGTATGTGTAGGTAATCCTTTCTAACAGTTTTTTTTAAAATAGCTCCCCACTTTCTGGAGGACCGAGTTTTGAAATCAATGGAATGCCTGGTGGAAGCAGAGTATGATAACTAAAGTGATGGCAGAGGGAGTCGTATAAAACACATGTCTATGGATTAAATCTTCAAGTTAAGGGCAACCATGGCATCCGTGACAGAGAGGGAGAAGTGTTCATCCATGTATACAGGTAAGACAGTCTAGCTAGCTACATTTTCAGATATTATACATTTCTAATTGTGTCAGAAAGTCATTTTCATTGCAAGTTAAAGTGTACTGGTAGCTAGCTAGCTAACGTTAGCTGACTGGCTGGCTCGCTAGCAAATGTTACATGTATGATCTGTGTATTACTCATATCTCAGAGCCATTTGCATTGCTAGTTATAGCCTAATGTTAACTAGCTAGCTAACATTGATCCTAGTTTGTTAGCTACTTGTAGATTCATGCAGGGTAGTAACATTATGAGTTAGTATTATGGTTCATTGTTTAGCTAGCTAGCTACATGTCTAAACAAAATACTAATTGTACCGTTTACACCTTCTGTATCCTGTGCATGTGACAAATAAACGTTGATATAGTGTGCGTTTGCCAGAGACGGTAATGTGAAGAACAACATGACCTGCATCAAAATCAAATTATGATATGACATTAGGCCATTACGTTAGACGTTGGGCTTCTGCTCCTCCCAGACCTGCTATCTCCACCATCTTGTTCTTCACTAGGGGTCAGACAACCAGGACCTTCTGCTCCTCCCAGACCTGCTATCTCCACCATCTTATTCTTCCCCTTCACTCTCAGCCACCAGTGCTCTAAAAAACTGGAAAATTCAAAAACACACTGTACATTTTTGCTAAAACAATGACTGGAAAGGTACAGTAATATGACATACTCAACAATGGGCGGACTAATAGTGATTTATCTACCTTTAGCGGCTTCCATTTAAAACCCCTGTAACTATTCCCTTGTATGCTGTCCTTGCCTGTGGGTGAGTTTCCACTATCAAAGAGATATTTCACTTCAGGATGCACAAACAACCCTGGTGGGTGGTGTGCAGTCCACCACCAGTGGATGTTTTCTAACCAATCGGAGTACGATCAGCTGATCAGGAGCCGACAGGTAAACCCCTCTCTGCTCTCCTCATTGGGCGCTGATGGAGACATTAGAACAGAGCCGATCAGTTATAAACACTGTTGTGTGTTAATTGTGATTCTGTCACACCAAAGTTAATTACAGGCACCGGGCTGAGGCAGGGGGGTCCCCACTCTCCTTTTCTCTTGTTGTGTCACCTTTCATTTAATTTCACCAAACATTTAAATAGGCACCGCACTTGTTGTCTTTTCAGCTCTGGATCACTGTCATCCCTCTGAACTAGCACAACAAACGCACTTCTCCCAGTTCTACCCCAGGCCAGTTGATGTATCGCATCATCACAAACTCCATTATTGTGGGTAATTACCAGGATCTTAAGGAGTTTGAGTGAAAGTGAAATTACACAAGCATTACATTTCTGAGGGCACTTGACGAGAGGAAAGGAGGGTCATTAAATTGTCATTCAGATTCAAATGTCCCTAAGTACTCCAACACCAGCAGTTTGGCTCGAGCACTTTGCTGTTTTCTTACCAGTTATTTGCTGAAGGTCTTTGCGGTCAGGCTGAACTGTCAGTCCTGTCAGTCAGGCTGTCAGTCCTCTTTATCAACAGGTTATGAGAAAAACACAGTATGGGAGCAGACATGCTGCTTACAAGTATCTCCTGACTTTCCTGGACTGAACACACCACAATTAACATATCACTCTTAGTAAGCAGGTGTCATTTGCCAATGATTCCATTCATGTCATGAACTTCTGTACAACACCCAATGTCACAGGAAGGACAAAAAGATCATCAAGGACATCAACCACCTGAACCACGGCCTGTTCACCCTGTTATCATCCAGAAGCAAGGTCAGTACAGGTGCATCAAAGCTGGGACCGAGAGATTGAAAAACAGCTTCTATCTCAAGGCCATCAGACTGTTAAATAGTCATCACTAGCTGGCTTCCACCCGGTTACGCAACCCTGCACCTTAGAGGCTGCTGCCCTATATACATAGACTTGGAATCACTGGCCACTTTAATAATGGAACAGTAGTCACTTTAATAATGTTTAAATAATGTTTACATCGGCTTGCCACTCTGACATTGCTCAATCTAATATTTACATATTTCTTAATATTTCTTAATTTCATTCTTTTACTTTTAGTTTTGTGTGTATTGTTGTAAATTGTTAGATTCTACTGCACTGTTGGAGCTAGGAACCCAAGCATTTCACTATACCCGCAATAACATCTGCTAAAGGTGTGTATGTGACCAATAAAATTGTATTTTATTTGATACCACGGTGGGGTAATTTAGAGACCAAGGAGTTGACTTGGAGTCTAACTAACACTATATAAGCAAATAAAAGAAAGCCCAACAAAAACATGTTCAGGGATAGCTTGCATTAAATCGGTGACATACAGTGACTTACAAAAGTGTTCAGACCCCTTGGATTTCTTCGCATTTTATTGTTGCAAAGTGGTATTAAAAGTGATTAAAAAAAATGTGTAAACAATCTACACAAAATACTCTGTAATGTCAAAGTGGAAGATTATTTTTTAAATATTTTTTTAAGATGAATAGAAATTAAATAACTAAAATAAAGTTGTTGCATACCTACTCATCTCCATGAGTCAATACATTAGAAACACCTTTGGCATTGATTACATTTGTGCTTGTTCTTGGGTAAGCACACCTGGATTGAGAAATAGATACCTACTATTCTTTTCAAAATTCTTGCCATAGATTTTCAAGCAAATTTAAGTCAAACTGTAACTTGGCCTTTCAGGAACGTTCAACAAAATAAAGTCCCCAGTATTTTCCGATGTAAAGCATATCCATACCATGATGTAGCCACCAACATGCTTGAAAATAAGTAGGCAGATACTGAGTGATGTGTTGGTTTTGCCCCAAATATAAGGCTTTGCATTTAGTCCAAAATGTTCATTCCTATGCTGTGTTTTTTTGGCAGTAATACTTTCATGTATTGCTGCATACTATACAATATTTTATTCTGTATATTTGAATTCTTATTTTCACTCTGTCATTTAGGTCATTATTGTGGTGTCACTACAATGTTTTTGATCCATTCTCAGTTTTCTACCATCAGAGACATTTAACTCTGTAGCTGTTTTAAAATCACCAATGGCCTCATGGTAACATCCCTGAGCAGTTGATGTGTCTTGGTGATTTAATATACTGTATAATTCACATCATAATTATTATCTTGACCATGCTTAAAGGAGATATGATGTCTGATTTGTTATTGTCATCTACCAATCACTGGCCTTCTTTCTGAGGCTTTCAAAAAACTCTCTGGTCTTTGTAATTGAATCTGTGCTTGAAATTCAATACTTGACTGAGTGCACTTAATTTGTATGGTGGACAGAGGAAGGGTTAGTCATTCAAAAATCATGTCAACCACTATTATTTCAAACAGAGTTTAAATGATTATGTGATTTGTTAAGCCACATTTTACTCCTGAACTAATGTAGGGGCTGAATACTTTTGAATCAACTATATTTGTTAGGAATTGCTTATTTATCTAAATAAACATAGAATTGTTATTCCACTTTGACATTAGAGTATTTTGTGTAGATTAAAAAAAAGACAATTAAATCCATTTTAATTCCACTTTGTAACACAACAAAATGTGAAGAAATCCAATAGATCTGAATACTTTTGCAAGGCACTGTACCTCGGTAATTAAGGATAATAGTGTCTACATAAACACTTAAAATAGGGATTTGGTCTCTCAAGAAATGTGCAAAGTAGAATTGTATCAACAGAAATGTTTGCCTTTCCCAAACTGGTCCCCTTTTCTCAACTTTTTTTTATTGATACAGCTTCAAAAGAGGAGAGAAAAAAAGTCTCTCTTCAAAAGGATTGGAGTGGAATAGAGCGATAATTAGGAGAGTATGCTTTAATTGCATGAATATGAAACAAAAAACCCAAACCCCCTAGAGGGGCTGTTTTCTATTGGGATTTCTGCACCAATTCTAAAATAGATCTTCAACTGTTAGCAAACAGGAATTGGTGTAGCTACATACACACAGTAATGGCTCCCGTTCTGAGGAAAGCCCTCTAAGAAGCAACTCAAGTGCACTTGCATCATTTTAAAGATCGTATAGGAGCATTTAAGTAAAGAACTATACTTTTTGTGCTCAGATGAAGGATACCTTACAAAAAAACTGCTCGCCGTCCCTTACAGGTCTGATTGTGAGGTTTATAATCTATGCTAACTATAAGGACTGTTGGGTGGGTGGTCATAGAGCTCTCCACTGAATTTCTGATTGGCTATGCTGCAGCGGTGCAGAGGTCAAGGTTCAAGTGACGAAATCTAAGGTTCAAGGAGTTACTCAAAGATAAGAGCCATAGCCGTAGGGCTGCTGCGTTGTCATTTGTTTTCCCTAAACCCAGTTGTAGGCATAATGTTTCAATCACTTTGTCATGTTTGAAGTCTCTACTTGTTTCAGAGGACTTTGCCTGAGCATGCATAATGCAAATCAATGACTGCTTTGTTTCCATTTTATAAATACATGACATCACCTGTAAATGTAGATTAGAAAATGCAGAGCATGTGTCACAGAGAACACAGCTCTACTCTAGAACACTCTTGATCAGTGTACTAACATTAAGTTCACATGAAGTTCAGAGTGGCCTGATAGGTTGGAGTACTGTGTACCTAGTTTGTGATCAGAGTTGTTAACAGTTCTAATGAACAGCAGGCATATGGTAAAAAAAAAAAATACATGACCTACCAGAGCATTACCCATACTCTAAAACCACCAGCCTTGTTGATGTCTGTTTTAGCTGAACACATCCGTCACTCTAGTCAGCCACTTCTACAGATCTAGGATCTTAATTTGAGCCAGTTTGCTACAGAAGGAAAACAATCCTGCAGCAACAGGAAATATGAATTATTATGTGGTTTAAAATTTATTGAAATTTTTGTGTGATAGGGGTCATTATCACAGGCTAAACACCCGAGGAGGACTCCACAGGAATTCAATATAGACCTCAAATAGACATATGATGCAAAGTACACGTATGGTATACAGTGGGGCAAAAAAGTATTTAGTCATTTGCAAATAAATTCATTAAAAATCCTACAATGTGATTTTTTTCCCCCTCATTTTGTCTGTCATAGTTGAAGTGTACCTATGATGAAAATTACAGGCCTCTCTCATCTTTTTAAGTGGGAGAACTTGCACAATTGGTGGCTGACTAAATACTTTTTTGCCCCACTGTATATACACAGGGCCTGCAGTGTAAACAGTCACGCTGTAGCAGCACTTTTGTCTCTCTCAGTATGTGTGGATCCAGGGGCGACGGAGGCAAGCAGTAGCAGCAGAGGCCTGACCCACTTTGCTAAGCTGAGCCGCAGCAGAAGAAGAGTTAGCAGTGTGCTGAGGAATGAGCATCTCACACACACACACACACACCACCCTGTGTGAAGGTGTCAGGCAGATGACAGACGCAGCGCCAGCCCGACAGCATGGTTATGCAGGCGCCTGATGGGCCTTCAGTGCTACTGCTGTGACAGCCCCCTCTCATCGTCACTGAGCTAATCACTCAGCCTGTCTGTCTGTCCACTACACCCCAGCCCCGAGCTAGCTCCGCTCCACCCTGCTCATCACATTAGCCATGCAGGGGACAGAGAGAAGGGACATTTACATACTTCTTTGACAATTTTTTTAAAAAGTTGTTTGGAGTTAAAGAGCTTTGTCCACAAAATGAGAGTTCCGATAATTAATTACACAACATGTTTCTAATTTAAAATCTAATCTCATAGAGGTGGACACAAATTATTTGGCCTAATTGAAAAGCTAAAAGCACTAAAGCAGCACTCTACAACCCTAATGTGATTCTGGAATAGGTGCAGAATGAAGTGAAGGGTCTGTTATGTTCCCCCTTCTATTTAGATCTTGATGGCCACAATCTACACATCAGCATACATTCTGCTTCACTCTGTGTTGTTACATTGCATAAAAGTATGTTTGTGTACTAATTCATATCTAAGCCTAATCCTTGCTTCTTTTTGTTGCATAACAGTGAAGCCTATATGCCTCACTTTTTTGGAGTGCGGCATATTACCTCCATCTGTGTGTACAGTTCCCTGGTTCTTAAGGCTGGGAGATGAGACGATAAAGTT
This sequence comes from Oncorhynchus mykiss, assembly GCF_057628025.1. Classification (NCBI taxonomy): domain Eukaryota; kingdom Metazoa; phylum Chordata; class Actinopteri; order Salmoniformes; family Salmonidae; genus Oncorhynchus; species Oncorhynchus mykiss. Next base: position 17,973,945 of record NC_143029.1, read on the forward strand.
GTTAGTGAGGACTTTTTATTTTATTTTGGAACTTCTATGTTTACCAAGTCAAAATGTGTTAATGTCCAAAAAACTGAAAGCTGTATATCTTGGTCTCCTACCAGAGAAAACAGTTTTGAACTCAGCTGACTGAGGCAATAAATGTGACAGGAGAGAGCAGCCTGGTCTCATAGACTAGAAGTAACATAGTAAAAGCAAATCCTGGAAACTCCAATTAGTATAATATGTTACGTTTGGTATGGTTATATAAAACAGAATGTTACTTAATTAACTTCTTATGGTATAGGGGACGCTTGCGTCTCACTTGGCCAAAAGCCAGGGAAAATGCAGCGCGGAAAATTCAAATAAAATGATATACAAATCAAACTTTCATTAAATCACACATGTAAGATACTAAATTAAAGCTACACTCGTTGTGAATCCAGCCAACATGTCAGATTTTAAAAAGGCTTTTCGGCGAAAGCATAAGAAGCTATTATCTGATGATAGCACAACAGTAAACAAAGAGGGTAGCATATTTCAACCCTGCAGGCGCTACACAAAACGTAGAAATAAAATATAAAACATGCCTTACCTTTGACGAGCTTCTTTTGTTGGCACTCCAATATGTCCCATAAACATCACAATTGGTCCTTTTGTTCGATTAATTCCGTCCATATATATCCAAAATGTCGATTTATTTGGCGCGTTTGATCCAGAAAAAAAACAGCTTCCAAATTGCGCAACGTCACTACAAAATATTTCAAAAGTTGCCTGTAAACTTTTCCAAAAAAACTACTTTTGTAATACAACTTTAGGATTTTTTAAACGTTAATAAATGATCAAATTGAAGACGGGTCTATCTGTGTTCAATACAGGAAGACAACAAACCAAGCTACTTTTCAAGTCTTGCGCAACGCTCAACAGAGTTGAGACACAGTTCCTAGATGGCCATACTTCTTCATTGCACAAAGAAAAAACCTCAACCAAATTCCAAAGACTGGTGACATCCAGTGGAAGGAACTGTGGAAGGAACTGAAAACAAGTTCCAAAGAAATATCATTTCCCAATGAGAACTCACTGAACAGACAGAGACCTCAAAAAAAGAACATCTGAACAGTTAGTCCTCTGGGTTTTGCCTGCTACACAAGTTCTGTTATACTCACAGACATGATTCAAACCGTTTTAGAAACTTCAGAGTGTTTTCTATCCAAATCTACTAATAATATGCATATCTTATATTCTTGGCATGAGTAGCCGGGAAGTTGAAGTTGGGCAAGCTATTTATCCAAAAGTGAAAATGCTGCCCCCTATACCTTAAGAAGTTAAGGCAGAAACAAAAAGGGAGTGGTTGGTCGGGGTGGATGTGTGGGCGTATAACGCAAACGTCGCCCCAAAGGTTCCGTGTTTGAATCACATCACAGATAACTTTAGCATTTCAGCTAATTAGCAACTTTTCAAATACCTACTACATTTTAGCTACTTCGCAAATACTTAGCATGGTAGCAAACCCTTCCCCTAACCCCAATCCTAACCTTAACCATTTAGTTAACCCTAATCCTAACCTTAACCCCAACCGCTAAACCTAACCCCTAGCCTAGCTAACTTTAGCCAGCTAGCTAACATTAGTGCTAGCCACCTAGCTAACATTAGCCACAACAAATTGGAAATCATAACATATCATACTTTTTGCAAATTTGTAATATATAGTATATATTGGAAATTTATAACATATCATGCAAATTGTAATTCGTAACATATCATACGAAATGGATGATGGACATCCACAAATTAATACATACCATACGAAACATAACATATCATACTGAATGGAGTGTACGGATTAAGAATAATACGAAATGCTCTTAGACTAGGTTGTAGAGAGAAGGAAGGAAAGAACAGAATCAAACATTATTGTACACAGATAGAGACAAAACAAAACATTTGAATGAATCTGGTTTCCTTTAACAATGTTACAGAGTTTTTAATCATCTCCAAACCTCCAGGTTGAGAGAAAAGCTCCACAGGGAAAACAAAGGGTCAACATTTCTCCATCTCCTTGAGGGGCTGGGACACTGGCCCCCACCACCTCACACCTCCAGGAGTCCATTGAGGCCTTAGTAAATGTCTCCTGCACAAAGGGCTTGTTCTCAGGGATGCACAGGCAGTGGGGATAAGAGAAATCTACAGGCTAATTATCTCAGAACCAGCTGGATGGATATGGAGGGGCCTGCCAGGTATGCTCTCAATGGTCTTCTCTGGTAGGCTAGCCTTGGATTAGTAAGGTGGAAAGAGGGAGGCGGACACGCCCCTGTGGCGAGGTAGCCCCAACCAGGCGAGCCCGACCAGCAGGCCTTTATCCGGGTGTGAATGGAGATTGCCTGCCACGATGGCTGACCGCAGAAGGGCCAGGGCCGTGTGCTGGGTGGAGTGTGTTGTCAGTGGTCACCTATTATCCCTGTCTTTTGTTGAGAGATGGTTACTATGGGGGAGCATGTGGGGGATTCTAAGCATTCTGAGACAGGGCCATGGCCTGTGAAGGCTAGAGTGGAATGTGATCAGAATCCAGCAGTGTTTGATGCTTTCATTCATGTGACCTCTTGTCTCCCTGCCTCACCATGCTCCGTGTCTCTGAGCCAGTGGAAAGATGAAAGCAGCAGGTCTGGGCCGGGCCCTTCTGGACAGAGCCCCAGCCCCTCTCCCCTGGTTCCATGGTCCACTGAGCCTTACTGGGCCTCACTAGGGTAATGAGCAGGGATCTCCAGCTAGCAGGTTAATGTGCTTTTATTGCCATGGTGGAGATAACAGAGTTGTAATGACTCTACACCTGCCACAGCCAGAGGGAGTGGGGTGAGAAAAAACCCACGTGAAACCTCCCAGAGGGCCTAGAGCTGTCTACTGTATATTGGCAGGAGTGCAGCTGACAGATAAAGCATCTGACAATTACATATCGCTGTGGGACAACAATTAAAAATAACTCAAATGTTTCTCTTTCTCTCCCTCATTGTTTTCCCCTCTTGTTTCAGCTTGCTCTTGGATTTTACATAACAGAGAGAGGGTAAGAGAGAAATTTAGACTCAAACAATTCTCTTTCTACCCCCCAATTCAACCCACACTCATCCACCAACAATAGAAGCTTGACCACCTTTCCTTTACTTACTTTCTGCCCTATTCTCCCAACCTCTAGAAATCCTATTCTTTATTGATTATTGGAGGGTTTGTGGATGTAATGAACAAGTGTTTTGTTCACAGACATCTCACCTGATTACTTGTTTTTTTTTCTATGGTTAAAAGGGGCAGTGCAGTCAAGACCATGATTTTCATGTTTCATTTTGAGGTCGAATAATAATAATAAAAATGATGATATACCGATTTTGTGTTAGAGGAAATTCCTGGAATTTCAGCTTGTTCCGGTGGGATGGAGTTTTTGGCCCAGATAAAGACATCACAATCTGATCTGATTATTTTGAACAATGACTAGTCATCTTTTATTTGTATATGTCTCCTACTTTTAATTGGTAAGCAGGTAGGCTCAAGAGTCTATAGGGTCCTCTCTGCCAATCAGGCCTGTGTATGTAAATATATTAAAATGTGTATCAACACACCTCCACGCAATCAGACTGAGCATTTCAATGGTAAAAGGAGGCTCAGGGAAATAAATTCATATACATTTATTTGGAGATATTTTCATGAAATGAAAGCACACAGTGATTTAATAGACATACAGTTACATTTAAAAGACTGCATTTGGGCTTTAACTTAAAGTATGTGTCATGAAAAATCACCTTCATTGTACAGAGTAACCTCTGCATGAAAGCAATGATTTAGCATCCTGAGAATTGTCAGTACAATCACAAGTCAATGGTTGTGTTTAAGTTAATTTTGAACCTAAGAATCAATCCTGTATTCTGGATCCCCTCCACTGTGTTTCAGTCATGTGCTGGCTGCTCAAATCAGGGCCTCAGAGCTGAATAGCACCATTGGACATATTTGTGGTCACACTGAAAAGCTGGCCATTTATCTGTTTGCCCTGAAATCCCACACTGCACTGTGCTCACCACTCCTCTGGAAGTGGGATTATGTCTCCTAAGGGGCCATTAAATCTCTAAACCCCAATTACACTGCTACTAGTTGATTTATGGGTTTATTTTTAATGACACATTAAAATGCAATTAGCATCTGTATCCAGAATAAACTGTGTGTATCCAATGAAGTTCTTTCAGTATAAATGACATGGATTCCCCTTCACTACATCACCGATTGGCTGTTTGGCAAGACCGTATATTGCCTTGCTGTATTTTACCCGTTTGCTTTAGATTGAACAGAAATGCATTTAATGGGAGTCCATTAAATCCACATGCATTAACTTCAGTTAGAGGAAAATAAAGTAAGGGAAAGTGAGAAAATTAATAAATGACATGTTCTGAACTTGATCTGGATTCTATCGTCTTAATTAGAAAAAGTGGCTATATTCTCTCTCTCTCTCTCTCTCTCTCTCTCTCTCACTCTCTCAGTTACAGTGATTTGCAGTTATGAAATCCTGTTAGCAAATGAAAATTCATTGATTTTTCACAAAATGTATTAAAATCCGCTCTGACATGGAAGCAAGAACATCTCCAAGCAATGACCTCAAGAATTACCACTAGATTTACTGTACGTGCAAACATTTTCCACTCAATACTGCCACTGACCTGCAGTCAGCAAACAAAAGATTATGTCCCTTCAGAAAGATAGTCAACTTTACACATGGTGAAATACAGAAATGGCACAGAGATCAGCAGATTGCGTTCTGGGATGCCGCGGTGCATACTGATCGAACTGCTCGTATTGTATTCTCAGAAAAATTGAATTTGCTTTACACAGGCCAGAAGACATGCAATGCAAGCCCAGATATGTTATTATTCTTCTATGTGTCTGCAGCATTTACCAGGGCTTCATATAGCACTTTGAACCTAAAGCTAAGGCCTTCACTCTCTTCATCTCTTAGCTAGGTCCTCTGCATATTTTATATAGCTGGTCGCTTTTCCTCATCAGAAGAGATGTATTGACAAGGGACTAGACCAAAGCAGGGGGCGCTCATCTGTTCCAATATCCCAATCTGCCTGCAACCTCAGGTCACACATCAGTGAGCAGCTCTCCATTGAGAAAAAAACACGCCAAATGTCTCCATTGATTTGTTATGCTCCCTGCATACTTACGCAATCAGGTGCTATGGATAGCCCATATGGTCATACCCCTGCAAACAAAAATGAGTCGTTAGGATGTACCTGGAATGTCAGGTTGTATCATGAACCACTGGACGTCCTTAAGACGTCCCCTGTTTGCTGGGGACATACAATTTCATATAGAATCATCATAAAGGCATCAAATACTATATCAGTGACCCCCCTAAGTGACATAAAAGGTGCAGATTAAATTCATTAAATTCCACTACGCTGTAGCCCTTTACTACAGTCAAATGTCCAAATCACCCTCTAGTGGCCTCATGGGTGGAATATTATTAAAACATTCCATAATTAATAAGCATTATTTCCAAAAACCTCCAGAAAACCCGGTGTTTCTATGTCAAACGCTTCTGTTATATTTCAGTCTTCTGTGATGTACTGTATATAAAGTGTAATATTGAGGTGCAAACTCAAAATGTAATACATTTCAACTCAATATCTGACATGGTACAGGTGTCTTCTTTTTCTAAGCCCATAACCATGTGTGTGAGGTGGATATTTTTGTTTCAAATTATGTTTGGTTAAGACTTCCAAGAAACACTCCGTGTGACCCTGATTTAGTCCACTGCAATAAAAGGTTAAAGCCAAACTACTCAGCAAGGATCCTCTTACAGAAGCACTAAAAGGTAATTGAAAGAATGTCTTAAATTGAACCTGATTCTTAAAAAAAATAATTTTTTATCTTTGGCATGGTCTGGTCTTAGGGCACAAGTGTCATGCAGAAAAATCAGAAAAAACAGGGAGAAACGACTTGGATGTGTGGATGGGTATGAGATCAGAGGAGCAGTCACATGGCTGAGTTAGTGTATGGTGACAACTGGAGTGACCCACTACAGCATTATTTACATTTACATTGATCTTGCATCTACCGTTGGCGCGACCTCATAAGTAGAGTCTGACAAGGGTCAACAACATCTTTCCATTGAGAGTCACTGCAGTCTTACCTTCCCAGCACCTCAAGTAAAAGAAGGAATTGTAATTTTTTCATTTGACAAGGCAAGTCAGTGAAGAACAAATACTTATTTACAATGACGGCCTACACCAGCCAAACCCGGACGATGCTGGGTCAATTGTGCACTGCCCTATGGGACTCCCAATCACAGCCGGTTGTGATACAGCCTGAATTCAAACCTGGGTGTCTGGAGTGACACCTCTAGCACTGAGATGCAGTGCCTTCGACGGCTCCGCCACTCGGGAGCCCAAGAGGAAGCATCACTTTAAATCGGAGCCAACCCTTCTATCTATCGCTCAATGTAATTCCCTTAAAAACAAGCTGCTTGCCTTAGCACAATCCACACTGCACCACTCCCTCACCACACCATGAACCAATTAACACAGGTAGGTAGTAAAGTCATCTTTATACAAATTTTGAAAATACATTTTGGGAGGAACACATCATGGAAAGCTGTCAAAGTGTTGTGATGTACTGGAGAAGATGATGTTTCTGAGATATTTGTCTTTGCTACTCCTGTATTACTCTTCCATCCTTCATGTGACCATACACAGAACATTAGCACAATGGACTGGGCCTGGGGAGGGCCAAACTGAGATGTATCAACTGAATACATACTGATAGCTATTATATGAGACACAATAGTACTCACTCACTGAACATCAACTGCAAAGCCGTATACTGCAAAGCCTTATGGGAGAATACTATTTGGAGGATCCTTTTGTCAACGACTACTCCTATCAATCATGCAAATTACCTCTCACCTTGTAATATTTATGATAATGCAACCAATGACATTGTGTTAATTGCAGCTATTTCTCACCTGTTCTGAGGGTGTGACACATATATCAGATAAGATCCTATCACTCCCCCTTCTGCTTGGACTACATCAATCATGTCCCTCCCTTTGAGGGTTATATTACATGGTGATGGAACCAATATTTGTGAATTGAATGCGTTGTCTTCCCCACTTTCCATTCAGTTGTCAAATGTGGAATTTGATTACTCGTTGACAAAGTTTAGATTTTTGAGACCCATTCGCTTGTGTGTAATGGTATGTTGTGCATAGTTTTTTTCTGTTGAAAATGCAATGAAAAAAAAAGCCAGAAAAAAATAGCTTTTTTTAATGTTATAATGAATGGCAGGAAGGGTCTCAAAATCCAAACTGACAAAGTCCTGAGAGACATTTATGAGTCCAACATTTGTGTAGTGGTGTAAAGTAATTTGGTAAAAATACTACTCAAGTCATTTTTGAGGGTATCTTTACTTAACTATTTATATTTTTTGACAAATTTTAGTTTTACTTCACTACATTCTTAAAGAAAATGATTTACTCCATACGCCATACATTTTCCCTCGCACCCAAAAGTACTGGTCCAATTCACGCACTTATCAAGATAACATTCATGGTCATTCCTACTGTCTCTGATCTGGCGGACTTACTAAACACAAATTCTTCATTTGTAAATTATGTCTGAGTGTTGGAGTGTGCCCCTAGCAATCTCTAAAAAAAAATATGTCAAAAACTTTTGCCATCCGGTTTGCTTAATATAAGGAATTTGAAATTATTTACACTTTTACTATTGATACTTAAGTACATTTGAGCAATTACATTTACTTTTGATACTTAAGTTTATTTAAAGCCAAACACTTTTAGACTTTCACTCAAGTATTATTTTACTGGGTGACTTTTACATGAGTCCTTTTCTATGAAGCTATCTTTCCTTTAATCAAGTATGACAGTTGAGTACGCCTTTCACCACTGCATTGGTATTCACGTAAAATAAAATAAAAATCAGACCTTTGTTTGGGAAGTTATGGAATTCACTGATTTGTCTTTTTGAGAAATACACAGTTTACTACATCATAATAACAATGTCTTTATCTATGTAAATCATAAAAATAACAAATCTGAAAATCCTCACCTGCACCTTTTCGTTATAAATTTCAGACACTTCATTTTGACTTTCTCAAAACCAAGCAATCGGATTTATAGTTTCTCACTGGTTCCAAATCCTTTTCCAAAGAATATAGTTCTGAAAAAAAATCACATTCCACAAGGCTGTATTTGTGCCGTCTGTCTTCTGAAAGACGTCTAAAGAACAGGACTAGTGGTTTTATGAATGTCAAACTGGATCTAATTGAACCATGCTGGAAAGAATCCACTAATCCTCTCATTTCATACCCTATAATTGCTCCCCATGTATATCCAATGTCAGACAAGTGAAATATGGGTCCGTGCATGTGTAACAACAACACTAATGATGCCCCTGTACATGTCAAAACTACCATTCCACTTCAGCCACTGAACTCCAACCCCAAATTAGTCTGTTATCTATAGAGATAATTGTTTTAGCACTCAAGGGGGATCTGTTGTTTGTCTTGTTATACAAATTAGTGATTCATTTGTGAGTTTTCTCCCATCCTTATCAGAATCCCCACACCACCATCCAGCTCTATATGGGGGGAAATGGATGCATTTCATTGTATTCAAAAGCATCTCTGTTCTGGCTTAGTTTAGCTGTGCTCTTCCTCCATATACCCAAATCTCCCGCTGCAGATGTGTGCTACAGCTGACAGCTGCGTTAGTCACAGAAATAGAATAAACAATTGCAAATGAAAGCTCAATTTCTTGTTAACAATTACTGTTGAATGGAGACCAGGAGGTTAATCTAGTAATCATTGAATCTGCATAAACGGGATAAGTAATGAATTATGTAAACTAGAGGCATTCTCCCTGAAAAGTAAGACAGGATGTGATTCCCAAAATGGTTATTCATATAGAAATAAAACCCTTACAAACTGGTTGAGGAAGGCGAGGAAGTAGACAAGAAACATGCCTCCGCAACTGTCATCTCAGATTATAGAACCTTTGAGCACAGACCAAAATAACCAAAATAAAACATCGATATGGAAACATTCCCAGTGCTAGGGAGTAATTAACTTCCTGTAGAAATTCTCCATATAGGTCAGGGTGAATTGCCATTAGTTGATTTAGTTTCTTTTCCAGACAGTTCCCTAGCTGAGACTGTACTGAAGTACCATTTACCCTCATCTAAGTCATATTAGAAATATCAATGGCTCCCCACATCTCTCCCCTTAACCCTGGAGGGCTGATCAAGCTGGAATCAGGGCATGATGAATGTTGGTCTGGGCTTACAATTTCCCATGACCCTTTGCACCACACACCATACTTCATTGTAAAATGTGTCTGATATCTAACCTAGTCTACATTGAATAACACCACACCAAGGTTATTAGGGGATATGTACTCCATACATCAGAGGCTGGAGCTATAAGCAGATATTCAAACAAAGGCAGTACACCATAGAGGGCAGCTTACTGTACTCCATTAGGGCTGGGAATTACCAGGGACCTCACGATATGATATTATCACGATACTTAGGTGCCAATATGATATGTATTGTGATTCCCCTGATTCTATAGTGTATGTATTGCGATTCGATGTTCCAAACATATTGCTCACTAGGCTATATGTTTGCAACAGAAAGACAAGACAGAGCATGAGAAAGTTTGTTTTTCAGTCATGGAAATAAAAGCGCTGAAAACTATTTAAGAAGAAGATGAAGAACAAGCTATAGGATGAAAAATACCAGAGTTTTGTTGCAGAAACAGCGGACAAGCGATGACTTATGCTACCTACAGAAGCATGGGTTTTTAATTCGTATTTTAGTATTTTCATAAATCAATACATGGAGTCAAATATCGATATAACATCATCCAAAAATAATATTGTGATATGCAACTGTAGCAATTTTTTCATGCATCATAAGTTCATTCAACATAAATGATTGATACAAGTCCGACAAGAGTTATCTTGCAAGGTGCCATTTTAAATACGCTTTGAACTGTTGATTTATCAACTGAGAATCGATCTGTGAGAGGGAAAATACAATGTGTCAGGGGCACAGTAAGTAGTACTTTGTACCTTTTCCAAGGACCAAAACAGAACCATGTGTCTTTCTTTTCCTCTAGTTCAGCACAGTATTTCCCATTAGACCCATGGGGAGAGCACTGGGCCCTCGGTCAATAGAGGCCCCATTAGGTACCCCCGTGGAGGATGGGCTCTGGGCATTGAATGGCCTATCCTGGCTGCTGCTCTTAGCGGTGTTGTTGGTGGTGGTGGTGGGGATGGGGAGCCCCTCCAAGCCCTGCGGCACTCATCCATCAGGCCCTAGTTCCTCTCTCCAGCCATACCACAGCTCCCTCTTCCAGGTACACAGCACGAATGGCAGCCTCTCATCTATTCTAGTGGGTTCCAGTGTTATTATGAGCTGTGAATATTGGCTACTGAGGGAGTGAGTTTGTCATCTGTGTTTATCAAAATCAAGCATCCTGCTAGAGGACAGCCAAGCAGCTGTTGGCCACTGTTTCTGCTGAACTACTATGCGTTCACATTGTATCAAATTCAGGTGTCAATGAATTGTGGCTCATTTAATTTTAGTCTTGTGGAGATTTTCTAGTGTTGTCTTTCACATGCATAGGGTCTCATGTACAGCGCCATACCACTACAAAAGGGATAGAGGGGAATTGCTGTTAATGTACATATCAGACAAACAAATCTTCACAGGAATGTATGGTAATTGTTTCGATAGGGACGGGTATTGTGCATGTGTCGGTTCATAAACAGTCGTGAAGCAATATTTATTCTATATCACTATAGTGGTTATGCAAACTCTGTTCTAGCACGTTTACCCAGATACCTCACTACCGCCTGAGTTGTTGGCATCTCCTACAGTATTCATTTCCCATTAATAATGTGGTACATCTCCTGTGAGATGGAAAGACAATGGTGTCACAATGCTGGCACACATCTCTCTATTGACAATTGGCTACACTCTGATTTCCCTGCCTCTTCATCCCTCACATTGCTGGCCAATGAGAGGGCGATTTGCAGAGAAGATGCATGATTGACCCTTGACTCTCAGTAGAGTGGCACCCACGCAGTTCACACTACTTGACCTTTGCGTGCCGTGGATGGTGCGGAGTAGGTCTGACTTCACTGATTTATTTAGCTTTGGTTCCTCCCTCGCATGATTCCCTTGAGGAAGAAACCTTTATTGCATCGTTATTTTCCCAGGTTTGATTTATTTCTTTCCTCCCTGCTTAGAACCCCGCTGAGATTGAATTGGATTTTAATCAATGATCTTTGCACTGGCCCTTCCACAATGTTATGCAATAGTCATCATCATACTCTCTCATTACACAGCAGTGACTAGTAAAAGGCAAGGAGATAGATATGGAATATCTATGATGGCGAGTAAACACCATTGACTTCTCTGAACCCAAGAATTCTGATTCTTCAGGTTTCATAACAAGAGCAGCTCAACATAAATGGCATTTCAAATCCTTCCTCAGCCCAAATATGCTATCATGAATATATTCCTTGATACTATGTGCAGGTACATGGATTTGTGAGGCTCGTCTTCACAGTCGGCCATTACGGGGCTAGAAAAAGAGCCTCGGCTAGCTCATGCCAAATGAGCGGTCTCCTTCTCTGCTACTGGCCAGCTAATAGCAGATACGCATAACTTACTGTGTCTTTAAAGAAACCATCAGATCGGCCAAATCCATCATCCTTCTCCACAGAGGCTTTTGCCAGCCTGTGAAATTGATCATCTGCCCAGGGGATGGCAGTCCGGAGAAGGGGAGCCATATTTTACTAGCCCCTAAATACTTAATGCTGCAAGGTGCCATGTGCCAGGCCATAAAAAGGAATCAGCGTGAATCCAGGCTATTCCCAATCAAATTGTCCGTGGTAGACTGGTATGGGAAAAGCATCTGAAAGGGTTTTCATAAAGAGATAATGTGTCTAACTCGAGTGATGCCAGCGCGTTTCATAAAAAAAGGGAGATATTTTGAAAGGTATTCAAATAAAAAGGCTTATGATTTAGTATTCTTTGGGGTAAGACGAATGTCAGATTTGAATCACAAATGACCATTATCCATTCACAGTATCTGCCTTGAGCAAAACGGGTTTCAATCAGCTTTGTGTGAGTTTGCAGAGTTTATGTATTTATTTGCATCACACTGGACTGATGATTCTTACCTTTAAGCATGTTTGAATGTCAAGCTAGGAAATGACTCTGCTGTCAATGTCATCATCTTAGGTGAGTGCAGAGACACTGTAATTATTATGCGTAAACCTTTCCCTGCACTTTGCCAATTATTTCTCTGCGTTTACATAAAATATGACACAAGCAAAAAAAGAATAACCTTTCTGTTTGTCTGCTGAAGGAAGGTCTTGTCTGAGGTAGATCAGTTAGGCTGATTGTCTCTTCGATTCATACAATCAAATATGCAAATAATGTTCAAATATGCACATAATTATTCAGCCTATATATCTTAAAGCCAAATGTGTTTTTCAAATGTCCTTATATTTGAGTTTGAAGCTTTTCATTTGCATAAGATCCTGTTCATTTGTCCATATTTGTCAACCAAAGGATGAATTTCTTACTTGTGAATATGCTTCCAGATGTAGGCCTAATGATCAAACCAGACTGACGATTAAGGCTAAAAGGAGATGTTTGAGTTTCAGTGAAATACCTGTTTCAAAACTGTTTTCAATTACATACAGTTGAAGTCGGAAGTTTACATACACCTTAGCCAAATACATTTAAACTCAGTTTTTCACAATTCCTGACATTTAATCCCAGTAAAAATTCCCTGTCTTAGGTCAGTTAGGATCATCACTTTTTTTCAAGAATGTGAAATGTCAGAAAAATAGTAGACAGAATGATTTACTTCAGCTTTTTATTTATTTCATCAAATTCCCAGTGTGTCAGAAGTTTACATATAATCAATTAGTATTTGGTAGCATTGCCTTTAAATTGTTTAACTTGGGTCAAACATTTTGGGTAGCCTTCCACAAGCTTCCCACAATAAATTGGGTGAATTTTGGCCCATTCCTCCTGACAGAGCTGGTGTAACTGAGTCAGGTTTGTAGGCCTCCTTGCTCGCACACACTTTTTCAGTTCTGCCCACAAATGTTCTATAGGATTGAGGTCAGGGCTTTGTGATGGCCACTCCAATACCTTGACTTTGTTGTCCTTGAGCCATTTTGCCACAACTTTGGAAGTATGCTTTGGGTCATTGTTCCTTTGTAAGACCCATTTTCGGCCAAGCTTTAACTTCCTGACTGATGTTTTGAGATGTTGCTTCAATATATCCACATAAATTTCCTCCCTCATGAAATCATCTATTTTGTGAAATGCACCAGTCCCTCCTGCAGCAAAGCACCCCCACAACATGATGCTGCCATCCCCGTGCTTCACAGTTGGAATGGTGTTCTTCGGCTTGCAAGCATCCCCCTTTTTCCTCCATTCATAACAATGGTCATTATGGCCAAACAGTTCTATTTATGTTTCATAATTTCTCCAAAAAGTATGATCTTTGTCCCCATGTACAGTTGCAAACCGTGGTAGGTCTTTTTTATGGCGGTTTTGGAGCAGTGGCTTCTTCCTTGCTGAGCAGCCTTTCAGGTTATGTCGATATAGGACGCGTTTTACTGTGGATATAGATACTTTTGTACCCGTTTCCTCCAGCATCTTCACAAGGTCCTTTGCTGTTGTTCTTGGATTAATTTGCACTTTTTGCACCAAAGTACGTTCATCTCTAGGAGACAGAACGCGTCTCCTTCCTGAGCGGTATGACGGCTGCGTGGTCCCATGGTGTTTATACTTGCGTACTATTGTTTGTACAGATGAACGTGGTACCTTCAGATGTTTGGAAATTGATAACAAAGGATGAACCAGACTTGTGGAGGTCTTGGCTGATTTCTTTAGATTTTTCCATGATGTCAAGCAAAGAGGCACTGTGTTTGAAGGTAGGCCTTCAAATACATCCACAGGCACACCTCCAATTGACTCAAATGATGTCAATTAGCCTATCAGGAGCCATGACATCATTTTCTGAAAATGTCCAGGCTGTTTAAAGGCACATTCAACTTAGTGTACGTAAACTTCTGACCCACTGGAATTGTGATACAGTGAATTATAAGTGAAATAATCTGTCTGTAAACAATTGTTGGAAAAATTACTTGTGTCATGCACAAAGTAGATGTCCTAACCGACTTGCCAAAACTATAGTTTGTTAACAAGAAATTTGTGGAATGGTTAAAAAACTAGTTTTAATGACTCCAACCTAAGTGTAATTAAACTTCCGACTTCAACTGTATATTAGTATTTTTTTTTGCGGAAAAAGAAATGCTCAATCAATGCTATATTATCAATCTATTTTTAAATGTAACTAGGCAAGTCAGTTGAGAACAAATTCTTACTTACAATCAGGGCGGCAGGGTAGCCTAGTGGTTAGAGCATTGGACTAGTAACTGGAAGGTTGAAAGTTTGAAGGTACAAATCTGTTGTTCTCCCCCTGAACAGGCAGTTAACCCACTGTTCCTAGGCCATCATTGAAAATAAGAATTTGTTCTTACCTGACTTTCCTAGTGAAATAAAAGTTTTTTTAAAATTTAAAAACAATGACAGCCTACCAGTGAACAGTAGGTTCACTACCTTTCAACCTTTTGGTTACTGGCCAAACACTCTAACCACTAGGCTACCTGCCGCCCCATCTGCAGGTTTGCTTAACAGACATCGTGAATTTATAGTGTGTTGGACAGATGTGAGTTGAATCCTCAAGTCAAATCCAGAATTGCTTTTTAAAAGTCTCGTAGCTGCCATAAAACCCCCACAAACAAATATACACCTTTGCATGGTCATCATGTCATATTTAAACATTACTGCTCACCTTGGGATCAGACATGATAAATAGTCACGTAACCAGTCAACATCCAATTTTTTCATGTGTGGAAATTGCATATCTGTCCTTGGCTTTTCGTGCTGACAAGTCCACTAGCTCCAGCAGTCATATTTCAAACCAGGAAGTGAGTTATAGAAAGCAGGAAGTCAGATGGTTTAGCTAAGCCTTCCCACTGGGCACACACTGGTTGAATCAACGTTGTTTCCACGTCATTTCAATAAAATTAAGTTGAACCAACGTGGAATAGATGTTGAATTGACTTCTGTCCCCAGTGGGTTACCATTCATCTGATTTCCATGTACAGCATACTGCCCAGCAGAACACAGCTGGCCATTGGATGATGAGCCCTCATTATTTAAAAGGGTCATGATTTTTTAACCTGTTGAGGCAGACTGGTATTATCCAATCCAGGCGAAGTGTATTCTTATATATTTCAACAATATCACTATTGACCTTGGTATTAGATGTGAATTGTATGAATAATGGCAAACTAGTGCTTCAGATTTTTGCAGAATTCCAAAATATAAATTATTTATTTCCCTTAATCCTCTATTGGCAGTCTTCCAGTTTTTCTCCCTCTCTGTCTGATGGTTGAGTTAAGTGCAGCATATCTGGGAGATATCAACGTTTCCTATTCAAACATTGAGAAAAGGGTTTTATAGAGAAGATAAGTATTGCAACGCCTCAAGCAACTGATTGAAAATAAAACCCAACTTTTACAGGAAAACTTGCAGAGCTTCTTTTCTATACCTGTTCTGTTGGAGTTCACATTTTCAATGTCAATACTATGTCCAATCAGCCTGCAGTCGTGAGAAAAAAACACGATAACATACAACCACCCTACCAATGGACCCTAAGCATAAATCTGCCAAACTAGGAACCATGAGGATGGAATAACACTCTCGTGTTGCTATTAAATCAGTCCAACTCTACTGTGTATATCAAAATACTCAAACATTTCTGTGTCCATGTCAGATGGCAGGACGATAAGCAGGCTGTAGTGTACTGTAGGGATTAGTGGTGACAGAGGAGTAGCCATAGAGCCTCTCCTACTCACCCAAAAATGCATGTATGGGGGCCAAACACCCCTAGAAATATACACTATGAATGCATCCCAAATTGCACCCTATTCCCTATATGGTACACAACTTTTGACCAGAGCCCTATGGGCACAGGTCGAAAGTAGTGCACTATAAAGGGAATAAGGTGCTATTTGGGGTGCAACCCTTAATAATGATTGCAGTCCATCAGCCCGTGGGACGAGATGTTGATACCATTCCAACTTAATAAAATAAATATTAGAATAACAGGAGATATAATCCTTATAAATCGATTAAAATTCCTTTGTATAAAATCCCTCAGGATGGAGCTTAATTAGATGTTTTGTGCAATGTTGGAGGTTTAGTAATGTCTTCTTAATGACACCATCCCAGCTATTGTTCTTCATATAGACTGTACCCTCCCATGTCACTCAGTCTCACACACACCCACACACACACACACACACACACACACTCACACTCACACTCACTATCACAAAAACACAAACAGTCATGTATCACATTTGCTTAGATTGAATCAAAACTACTTCGATTGTATTCTTACTTTAACTTTCAAAGAACACGGATTAATGATTTACAAAATGGTGTGTGTTGATGAATATATTAAACTCTTTGAAACTGTTTAAAAGCAAAGGTTGTACCACGTTTACATGGAAATCCTTTATAATAGTAGCTATTTATGATGGAAAAGAATCCAATGAGAAACAAAAGATTTCTATAGAGATTGTATTATATTTCCAAAAATATATGTACAGTCTATTACAAAGGTTACAAAGCAAAAAAGAAATGTCCTATGTAACAGGAAATTGTCTAAGAAGTAATGATTTTAAAGTTCTGCTGTTTGGGGAAAATACTCTTGACCGATGAATACTCAATACTCTCATCACAGAAAAAAATAAATAATACATTGACAATTCATATAACTGTACATTAAACTAAAAGAGAAAATAAAAACAAAATACAATTCTAGATGGAAAACCTGTCTTTGGTCCTAAATGAGAAAGTCTGTACAACTGAAATCTTCTGGGTGACAATAATCATCTGCAAGTGAGATAGAAAAATATAGTGCATTTTCAATGTATTCAGAGCTCACTACAGAGTAATATGTGTAAAAAGACAACTATATAAATAAAAATGTACAGGTTTTACAATTAGAACATATACAAAGTTCCCCTCGGACCTCAGATCTTTCTGACACAATCAACAGTGCTGAACTCTTTGGAATCATCCAACACCTATGCATTGCAAAGGCGTGTCCACAATTTCCAACAGTTTGTCCAAAAGGTTTGAAAATAATAACCATTCTACTTTGTATTTAAAATGTGTTCTCATTCCTGAATCCAATCAACTCACCACACAAACTGCATTCAGCTTTGTTGAAACAGAACAACATCCCCATATATTCACTTGAACATCCTCAACAAGAAAACGGGTAAGAAACAAAGTAAAAGCGGAGAGAAACCATGAGGATGGAAGGTTCTGAAGGCCTGTGAAGGTCACAGATTATTTATATGGCAGATCGATTGTATCCAGGTCTTAATCTCAATTTGGCTCAAAATTGCTGTCTCTACAGGACCCCAGACTCAGAGAGAGAGGGAGGAGGGGGAGTGGGGGCCTCCACCTCCGGGGTGTGAAGGCCCCTAGGGGCCCGCTGTTGGAGATCAGAGCAGCGGAAAGTAGAGAGAGAGAGAGAGAGAGAGAGAAAGAGAGAGAGAGAGAAAGAGAGAGAGAGAGAGAGAGAGAGAGAGAGAGAGAGAGAGATAGAGAGAGAGAGAGAGAGAGAAAGAGAGAGAGAGAGAGAGAGAGAGAGAGAGAGAGAGAGAGAGAGAGAGAGAGAGAGAGAGAGAGAAAGAGGGAGCCTGCTTGCCTTCCTGTGAACTGGGGAGTTTTGTGCTGACTGAATGACTTTACGCTGGTATTCAATTCAAAGGGCTGGCATGTTCCCAATTGCTGAGCTTTGCTGTATGGATAAAGAATGGGTCTGTCTGTGACATGGGGCCCAGAGCGGGCTGGGCATGGTCTGATTCCCTGGGTACCCCCCCACAGGTGTGAGTCCCTTTGGACCGAGCACAATGGAAATTAATCTAGGAAAAATAGACAAAGTCACTAATGGCTTTACAAAAACTAAGCTTGCAGCCATAGTCCATGATAGTGTTTCAAGGTTGGTTTTCTGAAGACCAATTAAATCTACAGGCATATTAAAAGGCGTCTTAAATAAACCATTGGGAAAAGCTGCAGCTTTGAAAATCTGAATCAATGATCAATCCATAAAGACAGCCTTGGATATAATTGCAATTGGAAATACCTATATTTTCTTTACTTTAAATGACAAAGAAATTAGTGAATCGACCATCAGAGTGCTGGAGTCATATTCAACGTGATAACATTCATTTTGTTGTAGAAAGAGAAGACTGCAATGGCACCATTAGGTTGGCTCTTTAGCACATCTTTGCAGAGCCCATTCCTTATCTCTGTGCCGTGATTAACATGCGAAGGGCCAGGTAAGTTCAGGAAAAAAGCCTAGAAAACACTTTTATGCATGTTACATCACCCTGTTTGCCTGGAAAGGTTTGAACAGAGACACATTAATAAACATGTGGCTGGGACGCTATGTGATTTTCAGAGTATGAGCATCATAATAAGGAGTATTAGGATTTTCAATATATTATGATAATATTAGTTAGTGTAGGTACCTCACACCGAACTGAACGCCTGCAAATGCAGTGTGCTGCAATGGAAAAGATGATGTCATGACTAATATGTACGACTCTCCGCTGGTTGAATGTCATTTCACTCCACTGTAACAGTCATATATTCCAAACATACTCTGTGACATTGTTATTAAGTCATTAGCATGCCACGGTATACCATTTCGTAAGTGGCATTACTATTTCATTATTTGATAACTCGGTATTCCGGGGTACTGTACCAATCTATCGTCCCAGCCCTATAATCCAGGTCATCTTCAACAGGAAAAAGGTCAATACGTATTCCTTTTTCCTGTTGGTGACAGAACGTTTCCAAAGAATTTTCCCAGCACAACTGATATTAGTGTAAAACCTAGCACCTTAAAATCTCAGAGGACCATTTCCACCTGGGCTAATTATTGCTCTGTTCAATATTCTACCCTACACTGACTGTGTTAACCATCACTGTGCATGCACTTGATTTGATCTATTCAAGTTCAGGATGACAGGATACCACAAAGAAAAAAGGGAACTTGTCCATTCAACCCTACAAAAGACTGTCTCGGTGAATCGCAAAAAAACTTGCCATAGAAGTGCCGAAAAAGAATGGGAATACATTCGTTTTAAGGGACAATTACTTGTAGAACGAACATACACCGCCTTTCATAGATTCACCCTTGACAACTGTTTTCACCAAAATAGGAAACGAAAACCATTTGCTGCAACAACAAATAATATGTTTGTTTAGGCATTTCAAACCCTTTGTGGTGGATCAAGTCTCTTTACGTTTCTTTCTATAGTGCTGTCTGCGGAAACGTTCAAATAAATAATTAAACAACAAAACATTTCAGATTGAAAGTATATTGGACAATAAGGTAAAATAATTCATGTGGTAAACATAAACATTGCCAATTTGATGCTTGATATTAGATATAAAAGTTGTGATCAATCTGAAATCGAATTGCCTTGTTGGTGTCATACTGTTTCGTAATTCCTACATACAAATTTGAAATGTTTTCATTATACAACGAGAGCATCTGTCTTCAGAAAAATTCATACAACAAGCCACTCTTACAAGCTTGAAAAAACCAAGTGAATACTACTATCCTTGAAGTCACTGATCTGAGGTGCAGGATGGATGCCATTTCCACTTCAAAAACATCAGGGAGAAAAAACACAACTCACTGCAAACAGTTAAAACAGGCAGTAGTGTCTCAAGACAAACTGGTCGAAATCATCTCCACCAAAATGTTCAGACACCATATTCATCCTCCCTGTCCTTTTGATGGGAACGTTTACCCTGTTGTCAAGTCCAAAATAAAAGGAGGAAAAAATTGTAAAGCGAAAGAAAGATGTTAGATTACTTTACGTACCAGACCATATCACTGTGCCTTCTGAAACTAACAAAATTAACAAACTAGAATAAAAAATATATTTTTTAAACACTGCAAGGGAAAAAAGTTTTGGGGGGATTTCTTTTCTTTTTTAAGTGAAATCCATTTTCTTGGTGCCCTCCCCCCCAAAAATTCATTAGGTTAAAAGAACAAGGTAATATGGATAAAACTCCTTTTCCAAAGCTCCATCTCTATTTGCGGTTGAGTTTCTCAGAGCGGCATCATGTCCAGGGAGTATTCTCTCAATCTCTCCTTAGTACCCGTTCTAAAGAGGGGTTAAATCCTTTGCCAAGGAACAAAGGAATGATTTTAATTCCGATAACATCCGGAAAAACAGAGTCAGACACAGGAGACGACGTCACGTCACATGATTTGTTATGATTATCCTGGGAAGTTCTGCCCTAGCGCTGCTCTATATAGCTCTTTGCCCCCCTGTCCACAGGGGGCACTGTAGTCTATCATCACACCTGGATGCCCGTGCCGTGGAGATTTAGCATCTGGGCTCTCATAGTCTGTATGTTGCTCATGATCTTCTTCTGATGTCCCACTAAAGTGATCCCCAAGCTCATCACATCCCTGCAAGACAAGACAACCAATCATAAATCACAGCACTGTACCACAAAGATGCTCAAAACGTCTCATGATTTATAGCACTAGGTATTTCATTAAAGGAGAAATGGAAGATAAAAAAAATACATGTAAAACTCGACAGGCGTGTTCATGAATCAAAATGATTACATTTAAATTCAGTTCGGGCATATCCAAGGATTTTGAATGAGAAAATAATTATAAAATAACTCTCCAGAACTGGCTATGGTGGCTTTGGCATCCACAAGTGTTTTAAAGTTCATTACTCGATTGACATCCTGGCCACAGATTCCAGTGAGCTGTAGCCTTCGGCGGTGAAGTTGTCTTTGTATCTCTCCATCTTGATGGCCTCCAGCCACTCCCCCACCGAGCGGAACGTCGTGAAGTCTGGTGTGCTCTGATCTAACAGGGGACTAATCGGTCTGTGGGATGAGCAAGACAAAGACATGAACATCTTATGCAAAAACATTCCCACAGAAAATACAAATTCAGCTGGAAACAAAACACAAAGACAGCCAAAGACATCCCGGGGTGCAGTAAATTGCAGGTGAAAAATAAATTAACACATTTTTTACACTTCAATATCAAATTCAAAAGTGACTATGCCATCTGATCCTCTATATATCCCCCCCCAAGCAGACACATCGATGGCTCTGAACGAACTTTATTTAACTCTCTGCAAACTGGAAACAATTTATCCGGAGGCTGCATTCATTGTAGCTGGGGATTTTAACAAGGCTAATCTGAAAACAAGACTCCCCAAATTTTATCAGCATATCGATTGCGCAACCAGGGGAGGAAAGACCTTGGACCATTGTTACTCTAACTTCCGCGACGCATATAAGGCCCTGCCCCGCCCCCCTTTCGGAAAAGCTGACCACGACTCCATTTTGTTGATCCCTGCCTACAGACAGAAACTAAAACAAGAGGCTCCCACGCTGAGGTCTGTCCAACGCTGGTCCGACCAAGCTGACTCCACACTCCAAGACTGCTTCCATCACGTGGACTGGGAGATGTTTCGTATTGCGTCAGATAACAACATTGACGAATACGCTGATTCGGTGTGCGAGTTCATTAGAACGTGCGTTGAAGATGTCGTTCCCATAGCAACGATTAAAACATTCCCTAACCAGAAACCGTGGATTGATGGCAGCATTCGTGTGAAACTGAAAGCGCGAACCACTGCTTTTAATCAGGGCAAGGTGTCTGGTAACATGACCGAATACAAACAGTGCAGCTATTCCCTCCGCAAGGCTATCAAACAAGCTAAGCGCCAGTACAGAGACAAAGTAGAATCTCAATTCAACGGCTCAGACACAAGAGGCATGTGGCAGGGTCTACAGTCAATCACGGACTACAGGAAGAAACCCAGCCCAGTCACGGACCAGGATGTCTTGCTCCCAGGCAGACTAAATAACTTTTTTGCCCGCTTTGAGGACAATACAGTGCCACTGACACGGCCTGCAACGAAAACATGCGGTCTCTCCTTCACTGCAGCCGAGGTGAGTAAGACATTTAAACGTGTTAACCCTCGCAAGGCTGCAGGCCCAGATGGCATCCCCAGCCGCGCCCTCAGAGCATGCGCAGACCAGCTGGCCGGTGTGTTTACGGACATATTCAATCAATCCCTATACCAGTCTGCTGTTCCCACATGCTTCAAGAGGGCCACCATTGTTCCTGTTCCCAAGAAAGCTAAGGTAACTGAGCTAAATGACTACCGCCCCGTAGCACTCACATCCGTCATCATGAAGTGCTTTGAGAGACTAGTCAAGGACCATATCACCTCCACCCTACCTGACACCCTAGACCCACTCCAATTTGCTTACCGCCCAAATAGGTCCACAGACGATGCAATCTCAACCACACTGCACACTGCCCTAACCCATCTGGACAAGAGGAATACCTATGTGAGAATGCTGTTCATCGACTACAGCTCGGCATTCAACACCATAGTACCCTCCAAGCTCGTCATCAAGCTCGAGACCCTGGGTCTCGACCCCGCCCTGTGCAACTGGGTACTGGACTTCCTGACGGGCCGCCCCCAGGTGGTGAGGGTAGGCAACAACATCTCCTCCCCGCTGATCCTCAACACTGGGGCCCCACAAGGTTGCGTTCTGAGCCCTCTCCTGTACTCCCTGTTCACCCACGACTGCGTGGCCACGCACGCCTCCAACTCAATCATCAAGTTTG
The DNA here is from genome assembly GCF_057628025.1 of Oncorhynchus mykiss. NCBI lineage: Eukaryota > Metazoa > Chordata > Actinopteri > Salmoniformes > Salmonidae > Oncorhynchus > Oncorhynchus mykiss. The sequence continues at coordinate 17,996,802 of NC_143029.1, forward strand.
CGGACGACACAACAGTGGTAGGCTTGATTACCAACAACGATGAGACGGCCTACAGGGAGGAGGTGAGGGCCCTCGGAGTGTGGTGTCAGGAAAACAACCTCACACTCAACGTCAACAAAACTAAGGAGATGATTGTGGACTTCAGGAAACAGCAGAGGGAACACCCCCCTATCCACATCGATGGAACAGTAGTGGAGAGGGTAGCAAGTTTTAAGTTCCTCGGCATACACATCACAGACAAACTGAATTGGTCCACTCACACAGACAGCATCGTGAAGAAGGCGCAGCAGCGCCTCTTCAACCTCAGGAGGCTGAAGAAATTCGGCTTGTCACCAAAAGCACTCACAAACTTCTACAGATGCACAATCGAGAGCATCCTGGCGGGCTGTATCACCGCCTGGTATGGCAACTGCACCGCCCTCAACCGTAAGGCTCTCCAGAGGGTAGTGAGGTCTGCACAACGCATCACCGGGGGCAAACTACCTGCCCTCCAGGACACCTACACCACCCGATGTCACAGGAAGGCCATAAAGATCATCAAGGACATCAACCACCCGAGCCACTGCCTGTTCACCCCGCTATCATCCAGAAGGCGAGGTCAGTACAGGTGCATCAAAGCTGGGACCGAGAGACTGAAAAACAGCTTCTATCTCAAGGCCATCAGACTGTTAAACAGCCACCACTAACACTGAGTGGCTGCTGCCAACACACTGACACTGACTCAACTCCAGCCACTTTAATAACGGGAATTGATGGGAAATGATGTAAATATATCACTAGCCACTTTAAACAATGCTACCTTATATAAATGTTACTTACCCTACATTATTCATCTCATACGCATACGTATATACTGTACTCTATATCATCGACGGTATCCTTATGTAATACATGTATCACTAGCCACTTTATACTATACTATGCCACTTTGTTTACATACTCATCTCATTGTACATACTGTACCCGATACCATCTACTGTATCTTGCCTATGCTGCTCTGTACCATCACTCATTCATATATCCTTATGTACATATTCTTTATCCCCTTACACTGTGTACAAGACAGTAGTTTTTGGAATTGTTAGTTAGATTACTTGTTATATTACTGCATTGTCGGAACTAGAAGCACAAGCATTTCGCTACACTCGCATTAACATCTGCTAACCATGTGTATGTGACAAATAAAATTTGATTTGATTTGATTTGATGATTTGATTTTTCAGGCAAATATGTGTGCTAAGTAACTATCAAAAACCCTCAACATCAGTTGGATGGCAATTTTCGCTTCAAACCTCCACAATGGCCCCCAGAAACGGAAGAGGTTTTTTTTACATTTTCAGGGGGGTTACATTCTCAATCTCACCCAGAGAGATTGTGTTCAGACTGTAAATATAATTAATTTGACAAATGTCACAGTGGGGTCCAGAGTTCCCACAGCACCTAAAAGTCCCAGGAACTCATTACAGCGATTGATTTAAAAGCCCTGCTATTGACCATAAAGCCATGGAAGCTGCTTTGGCTTATTGATTCTCAGGGATTTATCTTTCATCTGTGAACTCCTATGGATAAATCAACCATTGGATGCTCTGAATTGTCCACTAATGTAGTTCCATAGGAATGAAATATGAAGAAACAATACATACTTCCAGAGTCTTAAACAGATGGCGGATCTTAATTTGATCACTCTTTTGTTGCTGAGAATTTTCCTGCTCGGCAGGAAATCTAGATGAGCTTCGTGATTGACATAAATTCACTGAAAACGCACAGTTATATAAACAATATAGCACTCATCATGTAGCCTACTTTTGGCTGGCTAAAATTGTAGTATAAAACAAGAAGGCCAGCACACTTTTAAAGCTCCCAATTCACCTCTTTATTGACAACGTTTCCAGCCTAAGCACCAATCAAGCAACATTGTGAACTAAACACAGGATTATTTTGCTGTGACAATATACAGGTAACTGCCAGAAAATAAAGGAAACACCAACAGAAATGATCTTACTAGGGCATTGAAACAGCTTTAATACACCTTGGCATAGATTGTGTAAGTGTCTGGAACTCTATTGGGGGGGGATGTGACACCATTCTTCCATGAGAAATTCCATCATTTGGTGTTTTGTTGATGGTGGTGGAAAAAGCTGTTCCAGAATCTCCCATAAGTGTTCAATTGGGTTGAGATCTGGTGACTGAGACAGATATGGCATGCGGTCGTTTTCAAGCTCATCAAACCATTCAGTAACCACTCATGCCCTGTGGATCGGGGCATTGTCATCCTATGGGGGCATAGCAATGGTAGCCAAAATAATGTCTTGCCCAGCATTTTTATACATGACCCTAAGCATGATGGGATGTTAATTGCTTAATAAACTAAGGAATCACACCTGTGTGGAAGCACATGCTTTCAATTTATTTTGTATCCCTCATTTACTCAAGTGTTTCTATTATTTTGGCAGTTACCTGTAGGTCAAATTAAGATTCTACATCTGTAGCAAACATGGTCAAATCTAATGAATGAAGCTGAACATTCAATTTATTTCATTAGAGTTTTGTAGTGCTCAGTCATAGGGTTAATGAGACAAGCTTTCCTTACCTTGTGCATGTTCCCAAAGGGGTTTTTAAGGTATTGGGATTGCGAATCATCTTATCAAGGATGCCAACTATTTGATCAAATTTGGGTCGATCAGCCCTGTCTTTCTGCCAGCAGTCCAGCATTAGCTGGTGCAGGCCTGGAGGGCAGTCCATGGGAGCAGGGAGGCGGTACCCCTCCTCTATTGCCTTTATCACCTGGGAAAACCGAAACACAGGAGAGTCATTACCACCACATAAACACAAGTCACCACTTCCTACAGTTCATTACCATTTCATCCTCTAATCAAGATAAACAGGAAGTGTCCGTACATAAGTCTTTTGTGGTTCCCTATATACAGACGTGGTACATCGAGGGGAAACAAGCCAAACCGGATGTTCATCGCTCAGTGTCAGCATGTAAAGATGATGGTGAGACACAAGGACACAGAGTAGCAGGACCCAAATGAGGAGCTATTGAGAGTAGCAATAGTATGTCCCTGTATGGCACTGAGATTAGTCACTGGAAGAGCTGCTCCTGTCTGTTATAAAGAACCAATAGACATGATTGTAATTCATTTAGCCAACAGTGGCACTTTTTTCCTTTAGATGAATCCTTTATACTGTTTGTCTCATCAATAGGGGGGCATCTGCATATCCTTAAAGCTACATATATTCTCACTGTGTCAATAGTTGAAAACCAAGTCCATTGAAAGTCTATGGCGTGAGAACATTTAACATTAGGGGCAATGGCAAACTTTGACTTGAGACTCAACAGTCTCTTCCTCTATTCTAGGATTTGTTTTCTGCAAATATTAATCTGTTATTCCTGTCAGGGCTATTCAAACAACACTGAACTACGGAAGGAAAAGTGTCGAAACACTGAAACTGTTGAGGAAATGTAAATATTTCTCTTTGTGTATCCCAGAGGAGCTGTTTGCCAACATCTTGACAGAGGAACTGAAATCCCTGACATTGATGCCTGTCAAGCACTAAAATGGCTAATCATGTTTAGTATTTCTACCAGCTGATTGTTCAATCAGCAGGCTTCCCATTAGGAGGAGTTGAGAGTAATATAATCCTTTTTAGTTTTTTCTGCTGAGGAGAAGAATGCTTGTCCTACTGGATTATATAATCTTTAACTTTGCCAAGGGAGACAACTAACACTGGAGCATCTCCCAGACTAGTATTCGCAAACATTGGTGGATTTTGGGCTCCTGAGTGGCGCAGCAGTCTAAGGCACTGCATCTCAGTGCTAGATGCGTAACTAGAGACCCTGGTTTGATCCCAGGCTGTATCACAACCGGCCGTGATCGGGAGTCCCATAGGGCGACTCACATTTGGCCCAGCATCGTCGGGGTTAGGGGAGGGTTGGGCCGGGCCGGGGTAGGCCGTCATTGTAAAATCATGATTTGTTCTTAGCCTAGTTAAATAAAGGTTAAATAAAAAATGTAAAAATGTTACTACTTATAGATGTAGTATCTTAATTTGATCACTCTCATTCGTTCCTGAGAATGTTCCTGTTCCTGTAAACTTGTAGTGTATTCTAAAAAGGCTTCTAAAGTTTATTTCCACCTTAAAATATCAGACTTGTTTTGCCCTAACAAAAAATGTATCAACCCCTACAAAAAATATCCATGAATTCTAATACACATAATAATTCACATTTTCAGTTGCTACAAAATTAGATTCAATTAAGATCCTACATCTGTAGGTATCATCGTTACTGGTGTTTGAATTGGCGGCCAAACTCCTCTAAAGCCACTTTTCCGATCAGCATGATGAACAGCTATGCAATGTTCATCTGTTCCAATTTAGCTGAAACAAAGCAATGACTGCAGTTCAAACTAAAGGCTCTACATGACTAAGTAAATAGCTCTGGAATTATTGAACTCAGCTAATGGCAAATTTGGTTTTCATTATCCTAACTCATTATAAAGGTTAAAAGCCGTTTTGAAGTCAGAAAATTATTTGTATGCTGGGTAGCTACTCTTTTTCTTTATATTATCATATATACATTTTATGAATATCAATCTCTGATTAAAACGGAATCAATTAAAACCTAACAATACACCTCATTTAACTCTGAATAGTAATTGTGGCCCATGTTTAAATCATTTATAAGAATTCTGTTAATTCTGTTAACCCCTGGGCAATATGGTAGCTAGTCCCTGAGCTACATGTGAAACCTGACATGACATTTGGTGTATAATTGACTTTATGTAAGAGAGCAACTCACATCTTGATTGGACATGTCCCAGTAAGGCCGTTCCCCATAGGACATGACTTCCCACATGACAATGCCATAACTCCACACATCACTAGCGGAAGTGAATTTACGGTACTGGATGGCTTCCATTGCTGTCCATCGAACAGGTATCTTTCCACCCTGTTCAGTAAAATGCAGGTCAATGGCTGGAGTAAAGATCACATTCATTATATCCTGCATCTTCCCCTAAAACATAAATTAAAATTCAGTTATAACTCTGCACACAGGGTCAGCAAAACTTGAAAACTTTCAAAGCAAAAACTCTACCACATAGACTGCATGCTTTGCATATTGAATAGCTAGCTAGCACAGGCATGCATGGGCATGCATCCATATTTTATACTACATTTTCATGCATTGGCTGTTGGCTGGATTTGAGTATTCAGAGAGAGCGCAAGGTGTCTAGGAAGGGAAAGTAATACGGGGCTGGCTTAATTGACTCACCGTTGTTGTGTAGACAGCCTCGGGATCATCGTCGATCACTCTTGACAGGCCGAAGTCAGATACTTTACATACGAGATTGCTGTTGACAAGGATGTTTCGTGCAGCCAGATCTCGATGGACATATCCCATGTCAGAGAGATATCTCATCCCCGCTGCTATGCCCCGCAGCATTCCCACTAACTGGATCACTGTGAACTGACCATCGTGTTTCTGTACACAACAGAGGACAACCGTCAGCTAATCAAGATCCAGTGAGATCCAGGTCACAAAGCTATTGCAGTGCTTTTATTCATAGAATAAGAAGCTCTTATTGGGAACATGTTGTATTATACATGTATAACTGGTAAGGGATTTGGCATTTGAATGCATTGAAAGGTTCTCACCCTGAGGAAAGCATCTAATGAGCCGTTTTCCATATATTCAATCACAATCATCACCGGTTTTCCTGAAAACAAAGGTGACACTTTCCGTTAATTGACTCATAAATATGGCTTTCAAGTGTTTATTAATGACGGCCTGCTAAAAATACATTTCCGCCTCAGTGTTATTTTGAGCCGTTTGTTTGTAATTAAGTGTTAACATCTGCCCCTTATATTAGGCTGTCTAAATTAGAAAAAATAAAACAGGGAGCAAGGCTAATTCAATCAGATACTTCTCAATGTCATTCCTCTTGACTGGAGCACTTTCACATTGTACAGCTAGCAAAATATGTTGTAAAATGTTCCTCTCATGTCTTCCTCTCGCAGTTGGTCTGGCAACTTAACCTTTTCACACATTCACGTGATTCACAAAATGTACAAAACATTAGAAAAACCTTCCTAATATGTGAGTTGCACTCCCTTTCACCCTCAGAACAGCCTCAATTAGTCGGGGCATGGACACTACAAGGTGTTGTTAGCAATTGATGTTATTCTTCAATAACACAAACTCCAAAGCAAATCAGGGGGAGAAAAATAGGTTTATTTGAGGACAAATCAAGATGTTATGCTGGGAGGTAGATGTTTAGTCTCCCCTGTCCTCAGCTTTTCTCCACCGAACAAAGGAACAGGATGCCATTTATAACCCCCCACCCTAGCCTGGGGTTGACCAATCAGAAAGTCCTTGCAGTACGACTGGGCCAATGGCCAAATAACAAGTATCCTGCTCCCGACTCAATGTACAGAACGTAGCACACGTAGCAAATGTAGCTCTGAGTTCAGGACTGACATTCCACAGATTCTAAACAGCTGTTGAACTGAAGACCAACTATTTACATCGACAATTCCCTATTGACCATTAGTACTATATTTAGTTTATTACTCTCGTCCTCTCATCCTCTAGGATGTGTATTTATCTTCAAAATGTTCTTATAGTGTCGAAAGCGTTCTACAGGGATGCTGGCCAATGTAGACTAATGCTTCCCACAGTTGTGGCAAGTTGGCAGGATGTCCTTTTGGTGGTGGACCATTCTTGATACACACGGGAAACTGCAGGCTTGCAGTTCTTGACACAAGCCCGTGCGCCTGGCACCTACTACCATAACCCGTTCAAAGGCACTAAAATGTTTTGTCTTTCTCATTCACCCTCTGAATGGCACACACACAATCCATGTCTCAATTGTCTCAAGGCTTAAAAATCCTTATTTAACCTATCTCCTCCCCTTCATCTATACTGATTGAATTGGATTTAACAGGTGACATCAATAAGGGATCATAGGTTTCACCTGGACAGTCTATGTCATGGAAAGAGCAGGTGTTCCTAATGTTTTGTACATTCCGTTTATAATGACTGTAGCAATTTAACACTTGAAATGCAAGCTAAAAACAAGAAATATTGACATTTTCTGTGACCTTAAAGCATGGTCTTTGAGTGCATTTGCTCTAATTCCTTGCTAGAGCTTTAGTCATGTGTGTGCGTGTGCGTGTGTGTATGCGTGTGTGTGTGTGTGTGTGTGTGTGTGTGTGTGTGCATGTAAGAGAATGCAGTCCTTACCTCTGGTCACCACTCCCTCCAGATGGACAACATTGGGATGGTCAAACTGGCCCATAATGCTGGCCTCACAAAGGAAGTCTCTCCTCTGTTTCTCAGAGTAGCCCACCTTCAAGGTTTTAATGGCCACTGACGTGTCCCGTTTCCCTGGGAGCTTCATCCGTCCACTACACACCTCCCCAAACTCTCCTGTGAGACAGACAGAGACATAACCTGTCATGACCCTTTAGAAAAACTTGCATTTCATGTTTTGACAAAGCGCTTAGTGTGTTTTCAGACAAAACAGCTGCGCTGCAGGACAAAACAAATTGGAGTAGGACATCTTGTTCTGCTCTGGGGAGTGTAGCAGAGACACATAATAAGACAAGCTGTGGATATATAGATACTCTCATTGACTGCATCTCTAAAACTATTGTGGCAGCAATTTATCAGCTGTGAGCTGCTTTGCTATTGTCTTGCCTTTTACAAAGTAGCAGGGCCACACATTAATTGCAATGAACTTTTCCCCACTATCAATATACGGTGAGGATAAACCGTGTCACCCATTCAAGGTGTAAATATGTGGTTGTCATTATGATGTATGAGTATACGTGACTAAACAGAGAGAGCTGGGAGACACCAGCCAGACTCACCTGCTCCAATAACTCGCTCAATCTTAATGCAGGACGCGTCCAGCTCCTTGGCAAATTGATGGACAGCCCTGTTCGGGTCTTCGTAGGTTTCAGGGTCAATGTATGTTTTGGTGCCTGGAAATTTAACTGTAGAAAGGTAAGGGGATTACTGTTACGATTAAATATGCATACAGAGCACCAGGCTGGCCGGGAGCTTGACAGGCACACCATTACCAAGGGCATCCATTCAGAAGGACTTGCTAAACAGCCAGCTGATGGAAAGCATCCATGTCAAAAGGTCTTTCTACAAACACCCTAAACCAGACATTTATTATTTTATGTTACTCCTTTTTTATTTTCCTCCAATAGAAATGAAAACGTTATATTTTCTTCCTAACCTCCTCACAAAGGAGCGACAAGGATTTCAGCAGCCTAGAATGGGATTTGCTGCGAAAGTTGTCTGCTATACTGAGCAGGGTTTTGAGTTAGCTAAGTCTCTCAAGCTCTGCCAGTGAATTTAAAAGTCTGGTAAGGCAATCCCTCATATACTGTAATACGAGTCATAGAAGACAGTTATTTTCTTATGGTCTGTGACTTGATAACCTTCTGGATTTTGCTACCCAGATAATGGTGACTTTAGTTCTATCACAACTAGTACAATATTACGATTATAACACAATGATACTGGAAAGGTTCATACATATTCATGCGCACATAGAGATGTATGATCTTAATTTGATCACTCACAATTTGCTGAGAAACAGAAATGTGTATTCAAATTTTAAAAAGGATTCTAAAGTTTGTAATTTCAACTTTAAAATGTCAGACTTGACGCCCTAACGAAAAATGTGGATTATAAATAATTCCATTAATTATAATCCACATAATAATAGATAATTTCTGTTGCTGAAGGATTATTTTCCTGCTGTAGCAAACTGGCTCAAATTAAGATCCTACATCTGTAGAGTAAAAAAAAGCCACTGCCTGAGAAAGAAGCAGTGTAGTTCTTCCCATGTATATAACACCACACTAATAAATTACAGGGTTATAGTACATGACTGTGTTCCACTGACCTAATTTGTTCATATCAAATTATACCTAATTATAACATAACCTGCCAACTTCAATACCACAAGCTATTTAATGAGATGCACATAGTGGAAGAGTAACACACAGCGAAAACACAGTACAGACAGAAACAAGGAAAACAGACACACCAAACACCATCATTAAATGACTAATCAGCTCCAGGCTCAATAATGACAAACATAAATGTTATAATATCCTCTGCATACATCTTGGAAAGCCATGTTGGCCTATCCAGTAACATAAACACGAACACATTGTGTTCCAGCGAGGAGCTCCAGCGATGGCAGCTGATATTTCCCTCCAATCCATCCTATAATTGCTTTGTCCATCCAAGCTGTCACTGGATCTGATAGGGAGACATCTTACCACGACTTCCGGGCACTAGACAGAGGACAAATTGGGCCTACATGTTGAATTCACGCACTATCTGGCTTCTGTCACCCTGCCAGTCCCTCTATTAGGCCCAACAACACACAGCGGAGAGCTCTTGTTTGCGTTTCCATCTCCCAGTGTTTTTAGCTGAAGGACCTGTGCCTTCCTGCAGCTTGATCTGTCAGGTACTTATCAGCCGAGGATTGCGAAAAGCCAACACAGCCCTCTTTCTACCACTGTGGCCATGTGACACATTGAACCTTTGTTTCACAATCAGCAGTTTGCCTACAGCAACAGATCATTTGGGCTTCGCTTGGGAAGATGTCTGTGGCTGCATCTCTAGGGGCATCGTTAGGATGGGGTGGTGTGTGTCCGTGTGTGTGTATTGGTTAAAGGAGCCTAGAAGAGGAACCTTGGGATAGAGTAAATATGTGTGTACATCTCTACATCTCTACTCCGAGTACCACCAGGAGGTCGACAGCATCCTCCTATCCTACCAAAGTGGCTGAAAAGTTGGGCCTTTACATTTTTTATGAAGAATTTTCTCTTTCAGCTCTGCCCTGGATCACTGTCTCTGACAACTCTCATATTCATGTGTTTGCAGTTTGGAGCCTCTTGTCCTCCTCTCAATAGATGTATCTATCAAATACCAACCAGAAGCTAGAGTTGAAGTCGGAAGTTTACATGCACTTAGGTTGGAGTCATTAAAACTTGTTTTTCAACCACTATAACAAACTATAGTTTTGGCAAGTCGGTTAGGACATCTACTTTTTCCAACAATTGTTAACAGACAGATTATTTCACTTATAATTCACTGTATCACAATTCCAGTGGGTCAGAAGTTTACATACACTAAGTTGGCTGTGCCTTTAAACAGCTTGTAAAATTCCAGAAAATTATGTCATGGATTTAGAAGCTTGAGTCAATTGGAGGTGTATTTCAAGGCCTACCTTCAAACTCAGTGCCTCTTTGCTTGACATAATGGAAAGATCTAAAGAAATCAGCCAAGACCTCAGAAAAAAACTTTGTAGACCTCCACATGTCTGGTTCTTCCTTGGGAGCAATTTCCAAACACCTGAAGGTACCACATTCATCTGTACAAACAATAGTACGCAGGTATAAACACCATGGGACCACAAAGCCGCTATACCACTCAGGAAGGAGACGTGTTCTGTTTCCTAGAGATGAAAGTACTTTGGTGTGAAAAGTGCAAATCAATCCCAGAACAACAGCAAAGGACCTTGTGAAGATGCTGGAGGAAACAGGTACAAAAGTATCTATATCCACAGTAAACGAGTCCTATATCGACATAACCTGAAAGGCCGCTCAGCAAGGAAGAAGCTCCAAAACCGCCATTAAAAAGCCAGACTACGGTTTGCAACTGCACATGGGGACAAAGATCGTACTTTTTGGAGAAATGTCCTCTGGTCTGATGAAAGAAAAATAGAACTGTTTGGCCGTAATGACCATCATTATGTTTGGAGGAAAAAGGGGTAGGCTTGCAAGCCGAAGAACACCATCCCAACTGTGAAGCACGGGGGTGGTAGCATCATGTTGTAGGGGTGCTTTGCTGCAGGAGGGACTGGTGAACTTCACAAAATAGATGGCATCATGAGGAATGGAAAATGATATGGATATATTAAAGCAACATCTCAAGACATCAGAAAGTTAAAGCTTGGTCACAAATGGGTCTTCCAAATGGACAACCCCAAGAATACTTCCAAAATTGTGGCAAAATGGCTTAAGGACAACAAAGTCAAAGTATTGGAGTGGCCATCACAAAGCCCTGACCTCAATCCCATAGAGAATGTGTGGGCAGAACTGAAAAAGTGTGTGCGAGCAAGGAGGCCTACAAACCTGACTCAGTTACACTACCTCTGTCAGGAGGAATGAGCCAAAATTCACCCAACTTATTGTGGGAAGGCTACCTGAAACGTTTGACTCAAGTTAAACAATTTAAAGGCAATGCTACCAAATACTTATTGAGTGTATGTAAACTTCTGACCCACTGGGAATGTGATTAAAGAAATAAAAGCTGAAATAAATCATTCTCTCTACTATTATTCTGACATTTCACATTCTGAAACTAAAGTGCTGATCCTAAATGACCTAAAACAGGGAATTTTTACTAGGATTAAATGTCAGTAATTGTGAAAAACTGAGTTTAAATGTACTTGGCTAAGGTGTATGTACATTTTGTTGAAGTCAGAAGTTTACATACACCTTAGGCAATTACTTTTAAACTCAGTTGGGGGAATGTTGTTGGACCCACTTCCTGTGAGGCGACATGCTGTAAGTGAGATGTTTCAATGTGTGTGTGAGCTGATGAGGAAAGAAGGGACTCACATTGAAAATACAGCTCCTCGTCTCCTTCCTGGTCTGCCTTGCTGTAGCCACAGTGCCTGACAGGGAGAGAGGTGGAGGAACACACAATCAATTGATCGGGCCGAGGCAGAAGACTGTTTTACTAGAATCTTAATGCAGCGCCACAATGCTGCAGGTACAGATACAGTTGAGAAGCATGGGAACACTGTTTGGGTGCTGATGTTGAACTAAAGTACCCACCTCTGGTATTCCATATACATACTCTGTAAAAGACTGTTTAGTAGTCCTTGTTATATGTGTAACATTGATGTATTGAATGCATCCTCGGGCCGGTAATTCGTAGTACATGGTTGTTCTATAGCACTGTACAATATGGTTTGCCAACAAACTGAACTGATAATGGAGTGATGATTGACATGCAGGTTAATGTCAAATGGATATAGAAATAACATGTGTATGGCTCTACCCCCATGTAAGGCATGCTGTGATGAAATGCTATCCACATAGAAATGAAGGACCACTGGAGGAGAGCAGGGTGGTGACTGACACACAGGAGGGTTGATCTGGGAGGAGACGGCTACAGGCAGTGTCATGAGTGTATTACTGTTTAACGCCAATGATGTAACACACGTGCAGGCACACACGCGCACACACTCACACACGCACACACACGCACAAAGAGGAGACAAAAGCTTTAATTTTAGAGTACTTTTGTCTCTATAATGGATCCATTACAAAAAATAAACATGCAAAAAACCGAGTCAGTTGTTCTTCACAGTGTGAGGACTGGAAAATGATGCATCACAATCCATTAGCACAGCATGCCATAGACGATGGGTGCCTGTGGTGTGTGGTGGACTGACTCCACGGCTATGGAGGCCTGTGAGTGACAGAAAGGCTAACTGACAAGCAGAGACTCACAGCAGTGGAGAGTCAATGGGGCCCGCGAGAGCGTACCTTCTCCCAATGATGAAGCCAAACACCATGAAGACCAGGATGATGGTCCCCGCCACGGCCACCACCGCGATGATGATGACGGGGTTCTGCTCGCTGGAGACAATGGTGGATGCTTGGAGAGGGACACACATGTAAGCACACACACACACACACACACAAACAAACACACACAGACAAAGGGCACACAGTGTGAACATTCAGCACATCAGGCATTGAAATCTGCAGGACATAATAGAACCAATGAGTAGCGAGCAGGGAGACTGATAACCCCCTTCTCACCCTTTACCACAGAGACACGGAAGGCTAGTTCTATTTCTGGGCCCTCTGCATGCACGGCTCCACTGTTTCAGAAAGTGGGCTTAACGGTCCCAGATGGTAATGCTGGTGCCCTTCATTTGAAACAATGACACATTCAGTTTGGATTGTCTCCCGTTCAGAGCCTATTATGCTGTTAGACTGTTTGCATTGACAAACCACCAATTGCTCAAAAGAATGGTGCTAAGGCACTTTATACTGTCAGTGCACATGGTGTATGACTGGGAGAATTCATGCATTTTAAATCAAGTCACTTCAGTTGCTATATAAACACCAGTGAGAGAGGAAGAGTAATGATTTCTGAGCCCTGGCACTTTAGTTGGGACCTACTGCTCCTTGTGGACGATACTCAACCATATTTCTAAATGGGATAAATGGAGCTATGAGATCAGTGGCATTTTGATGAAGGTCTACACACTAATCATCTCTGCCTGTGCATGTGTTCTGCTGGTACCTGAGGCCTCCTCCTTGGTAGTGATCTCCAGGCGGGGTCCGTAGGTGCCGTAGCCGGCCGTGGTGAAGGCTCGGATTTGAAACACGTAGGCTGTGCTGGGCTTCAGATTGTTCACTGTGGCTGACGTGGATCTGGACTTCACTGTGGAGTAGATACGATCCTTCTGGTCCTATAGAGAGGAACAAACAGGATTTGTGTTATAATCATCCTGTCAATTTGCAACCGTAGACAGTAGACACCAGTATGTCTAGATGATGAATGAATTGACTCCATCTGAGACACCAAGATACAGCCAGAATGTGTCTGTAAATGTGTGAATGCCTCAGTTTGTCTGGTGTTTTTATATGATTTCAGAAGATTTATTAATGAACTATTTAACCCTATCTGGTGTTAAATAATGACTCTCTGTGTAGACTCTCTAGCTCAAACCAATAGGAAGAAAAAAAGCTATGATGCCAGGCTCAGAATCCGTTTAGAATTTACAGACTGCGTGTACTGTGTCTTTTGTTGTTGATCTGTAAATGATTTGCTCTGCAAAAAAACCCAAATGGAATGCCAAAGCCTGTTAGGAGTGAAGTCATGCTTGCTTCCAATTTTACAGCTGGGCAGACTATAGCTACAGTACGTGACACAGGAGACTGATTCCTGGCAGCCTGAGAGGCCATGGCCAACAGGGCCTGGAACATCAGGAGTCATGGAATCTAGCCCTTTGATTTGTTGTGTTAAACCCACTCTTCTCAACCTCCTCAACCCCATCGCTACCTTGTTCATCTGCTCAGACTTAGGACACGCGAGAGCTGAGGTTATATTATATATGAGGGGGTGAAGGGGGGAAAGGAGAGAGGGAAGATACAGAAACAGATTGTTAATGATGGCAGAGTAGCATGATAAAGTGTGTGCTGCCTGGTATGTGTGTGTGAGTGGCTGTGAAGAACCAGGGACTGATTAAAATCTTATGAGCGTCTCATTCATTATTGCAATTATGGGACAAAGGATCTCCTCGCAGAATCCAGCCGATCCCACTCGCAACGGCATGCAGATAGAATGTGAAGTGAAGAGTAGGCAAAATGAAACTAAAAAGGAGAGGATAGAGATAGGGAGGGGATGGGGGGTAGGGTTTGGGAGAGCCAAAGTTGTCTGTGTTCAAAGCTGTAACACAATCACACACAGGTACATACACACGGACAGGCAACACACTCAACTCTCTCTCTCTCTCTCTCTCTCTCTCTCTCTCTCTCTCTCTCTCTCTCAAACACACTCACTTTTTCATAGTACTTAATCTCATATTCAGTGATGACTCCGTTGGGCTGCTCAGGCTCCTGCCAGGAGAGCTGGACGCTTCGCTGCTGCACTCTCTCCCTGATGACCTCACTGACTTGGGAGGGAGCTGTTGGAACAAGACATGTCAATAAGTGATGGGCGAACCCACTCTGCACACAGTCTTTTTTAAATAAACTTTTTCTCCATGCAATTGGTTGCATGTTTAAATGTGTATTTCTTTCTCAAACTCATCAAACGCACGCACACAAACAAATACACACACACACACACACACACTCTATTCACACGGCTGCTCCTAAATGTTTACACCTCTTAATTACAGTGCATACAGCGTAAGATAGCATTATCCCAGCCAGTGTAAAACTTCAACATGTGGGTTCTCTATACATGTGGTCCTTCATAGCTCAGTTGGTAGAGCATGGCACTTGTAACGCCACAGTAGTGGGTTTGATTCCCAGGACCAACCACATGTAAAATGTATTCATACATGATAGCAAGTCACTTTGGATAAAAGCATCTACTGAATGGCATATATTATTATACTGAATATTACAATGAAGTAAAATAAATTCCAGTGAGATGGAGGTCGAACCGGCAGCACTTATTCTCCCTAATGACAGAGGCATTCAAAAATCCTTTTAGTGAAATGTACCTGTAACCTCGCGACACCTGGTTTATAGCAGAGTAATTATCTGTTGCACTGAGCATAAACTCTGAAAGTCAGTCTCTTTTTCCCCTTCTACAGCACAATTAAAGTGTTTTGTTACTGCACCGGGTGTGAAGAGCTGTGAAGTTAAGCTTGTAATTGTACATTGTAACAGTTCTGAATATTTAAATTCTCCCACGTTTGAATATCCATTGTTAAGCAAGAAGAAGTAAACATAGGCAGGTTTTTTTGTAGCAAAGATAATAAACTCAAGGTAATGAATTCAAATCTTTGTGCAGTTGGGGCGTGCATTGCTCATTGCTGGTGTGAGCTGGAAGATGGACAGATTGGTGTATGATACTCTTACTTCCACACAGTCATGACTCAAGGCCAGTTAGGTTCTGAATGAAACAATGCTTTTATTTTCTCAGAATCACAAATTATGACACATAAGGTTTAACTCCAGAACTTCCACAGAAAATGGAAAATACTAATTGAACTTGAAGTTATGAATATACAGTAGAGTATATCCTTTCAGCTTTCAGCTTGCCCTCCCGGACCACCTGAAGGCACCACAGACTCGGGGCTTTCTGTTGATATCTGTGCTCCTTGGTGTCCTTGTCCCTGCTAGTGTCAGCTGGGTTCTTAATGTCTAGCTGTCTCCACTTGTTTTTTCTTTATTTATTATTTTATGTACTTTGAGATTATTCTGTATAATGAAAAGCGTTTTATAAATGTAATAAATAAATAAATAATTATTATCCTATATCCTATGAGAATGTCTATGAAATAAGCAGACAAAGGGATTTCGCATAGGAAGGAGGAGGGGGAGCCCTGATTGTGTGGGAAGGAAGGTTGAAGTTGGAGCTCAGAGCGGATAAAGTGCTGATGTCTCTATGTGTCATGATGTTTAGTGACCCAGTGGAAGAGGAGCTCCCGGAGCTGTTGGGCCCCAACAGGGCCTGACCCCAGATTTGTTTTAAGATGATCTCCCCGCTAATGACTGCTGCTGGATTTAAACCTTGTTAGGGCTCATCTGCATTCCTGACAGTAACGCACACGACACCAGAGACCCTGTCACAAACTCCCTGTTTTGATATGTCACATATAATCCTACCAATCCAACCAAAGCAAGGTAACAATATATCTTTTTCACAATGGCCTCGCAGTTACTGGGACAATTAAGTTTCCACAACAAAAGGTTAGGCAGCCTAACTTGGGCCATCTTGGATGCCTGTTCTCTGCACCCTGCCCTGTGACTGGTCCTTTTATAAGTACAGACAACCGCCTTTCTCCTGATCGATGGATGTTCTGGTTTGAGTTTAGAACAGCCTCAAGACACCTCTAGCATGTCTCTCTCTCGGGCCGCCAGTTGAGAAACCCTGCCCTATATAGTGCACTACTTTTGGACACTTAAGGGCCCTGGTCAAAAGTAGTGCACTATGTAGGGAATAGGGTGCCATTTGGGACACATGCTCAGGCAGGCCTCATCATCAGATCCTCCACATTTACCCCCCTCTGGCCCTGAGCCTTCTGCTAGGACTCTTGTCAGTCACCCAGCAGCCCATCCAAACTTCCCTCCTCCACTTCACCCCTCCCTCCCTCCCTCCCTCCCTAACTCAACCACAGGTGACACACATCTGCAATGTTTTGTTTTCACTAGGTGCCATCATTAGATCAATGCACACCATTTGCAGATCTGTTCCACAGGAGAGAAAAAAGTGAATTCTCCAATGATCATTTAAAAAAGGAAGGGGTAGCAGTGGCCTTGAAACATCTCAAATGTTTGAGGGGTGAAAATGAGTGAGGGAGCTGGGTTGGTTATTAATACGGACAAGGCATGTTCCTTTAAACGGTTCTATTCCTCCCCTGTGGATTACTCAGGCAGCACCCTGTGACAACCATTAATGACGTACTAAACATTATAGAGACCAGAACCCAGACAGCCACAAGACTTTTAACAAACCCGAGGGGCTTAGTGTACCAGAACATTTATTAATTGTTATGCCCGTCTCAAAGTGACTGTTTGGGGGAAAGCGTTTGTGCAATCACTCAGTCTGCAATGTTAGAGAATGTATTAGTGACCCCCAACACCTCCCCCTGTAAAGCTAACTCATCCGGAAGCCCACTCTCTGTCATGCGCTGCATTTGAATACCTTTATGAATACATTACGCTGGAATATTTTAATATCCGCTTCTCTTTCACTCAGCCGGTTGGTTCTGAGTAAGTCTACAGTGGCGGAAGTAGTGGCAGAGAAAATGTCAGTTCATTATAGAAACTCCTTTCTTTCTGCTCCTCTATAAACTACTCTGCTTTTAATTACCAAACTACTGAAGTCAAGCTTGAGTATCTTACGCCCACATTATTGACTGAGTGTACTCGATGACGTATACTATCTTAAAAGCCATGGTTCCTTAACAGCATTTAAATAGAAAATGAGTGGGAGTTTGCTGCATCTAACAGGCTCTGCACAGTAGACAGGAAATCTAATAACAACAAGGTAATTTCAACACTTTAAACACCTGCAGATAACATACTTTGGGTTAGCCTATGATATAAATATTAGGCTAAGGAAACCGGTGTGAAGTCACACAGACAGGAACCACCTCAGACATGTTTTACACACAGTACGTTGTTTTTGGTCTGTCCTCTAGATTTCAATCTGTCATGACCACAAGCTTGATATTTATGGCCCACTTAAGGATCTCAATTTTAATAGATTGGGAGCCTCTATGAAAACATCAAGATCGGCGACAGTATGGTCCCAGGGTTGACACTAATGAGCTATGACATAATCCCCAATACTTCCCATTTGACATTGTGACTCACGTAGGAGAGGAAAAACTCCCTGGTATTAAATGTTGGCGGCACCCAGGAGAGAGAGGGATGTTGAAGCAGTGGACGAAGGGAAGTAGAGATGGTGTGTGTGTGTGTGTGTGTGTGTGTGTGTGTGTGTGTGTGTGTGTGTGTGTGTGTGTGTGTGTGTGTGTGTGTGTGTGTAAGCGGTGGGTGTACTCCCTCATTGTTATAACTAGTTTTCCAGCTATAGCCTAACTGGCTGGGAGACAGTGTAGTCTTGCCTGGGCTGGAAACAGCAGACTGGGTCTACCAGCCTAGTAGTGAAGGTTCTTCAATCACTCTGGGAGCAGACATGGAAAAAAAGACAGAAGGAGAATTCACCTTTTGTGTTCAGAGCAAGCAGTAGAGGCTCAGTGACTCAGAAAATAAAAACCTCAGACAATGATAGGCCCAGCCTTTGATGAATGTGAGGGGAACTGCCGGGATTGGCTAGTGGGCCTCGATCTGCACTGGTGTGCGTCCTTCATCCGCCCGCTCCACTGCCTGCCGCGACGAGCCACACACGGAAATGTGCTTTCCCAGCCACCACCGCTCACAGCTTTGTCACCTCCGCTTAGAGTTCGGGGAGGGAGATGGTGAGAGCGACCACAGCAGACGTAAATTGTTCAGCCCCGTTAAGTAACGCTTTCATTTTGTAGAAGGATCAAGGCTTCAGCTTTCATGTGGATGACATCGCTGAGTGGAGTCCTTTGTAACAGAGAAATTCCCAAGCTCTGCTCAGCACCTACAGCAGAACCAGGGTTCTCTCCTTTCACTCCCAGCACTTGGCAATCTCCTTCTCTTTTCAAACAAGTCATTAAATATAGATAATAAGCCAAAGCTAGAATGTCTTTATTCATCTGTGAGTTATATTTCATTTGATCATCTCTATATTTACCCTGATTCAAATTCAGTGTGAGTGCTACGTATAAAAGAGTGTCTGTAAAACTACCCTTATAAAAATACCCTTATAAAAATACCCTTATAAAAATACCCTTATATAATTACCCTTATAAAATACCCTTTTAAAATACCCTTTTAAAATACCCTTATAAAATACCCTTATATAATTACCCTTATAAAATACCCTTATAAAAATACCCTTATATAATTACCCATATAAAATACCCTTATAAAAATACCCTTATAAAATACCCTTATAAAATACCCTTATATAATTACCCTTATAAAATACCCTTATTAAAATACCCTTATAAAATACCCTTATAAAATTCCCTTATATAATTACCCTTATAAAAAGACCCTTATAAAATACCCTTATAAAATACCCTTATATAATTACCCTTATAAAAAGACCCTTATAAAATACCCTTATAAAATACCCTTATAAAATACCCTTGTAAAATACCCTTATATAAATACCCTTATAAAAATACCCTTGTAAAAATACTCTTAAATAAATATCCTTATATAATTACCCTTATAAAAATACCCTTATAAAATTACGCTTATAAAAATATCCTTATATAATTACCCGTATAAAAATACCCTTATATAAATACCCTTATAAAATACCCTTACATAAATACCCTTGTAAAATACCCTTGTGAAAATATCCCTATATAAATACCCTTATCAAATTACCCTTGATGTGGTGTGCTTCAAAATAGAGTTAGCAAGAGACTAGCTAGCTAGTCAGACCACTACCTGTATAATGACAATGCTGGACTAGGGGCACCTTTGCTGGGCATGCAGGGAGGTCAAAGGGGCCTCTGCTTCAAAGTAATTAGCAGAAACTGATTTAGAGGAGGTTGGCTCTTTCATATTACATCAGTATACTGTGGTAACAATGGTATACTGTGTCTACATCTTTAAAACATCGAATAAAAGCTTTCTGACCAAAATTTGAATCAATGATGAATAACTTCTCGATTGGCCAATTTTATGTCTGCAAATGAATTCAATTCAATGCGTTTCAGCAGGTTTCCTGTGTGTCACCCACCATAACAAAATAACTATAGTCTTGTGCTGAACTGTGCCGTGAGTGTGAGGGTCAGTGGGGGGGAAATTGCTCCAGACCCCTTTAATATTCATACTCACTGACATGGACAGTGCCGTGTGCATCATTGCCCCTCAATCAGTCCGATCCGTTCAAACCTGCCCCTCAATGGTTGTCCCATGCTGTGTGAACTCTGTTCTAATCTCCAAATAGTTGTGTAACAGATGCAGAAATCACTGGTCAGCTTTGTTACATAATCGTTTAGGCAGCAGGGACCCCACTTATTGAAAATTCACTCTTCTGCTCAGTGTCAGTGGCCAAATTAGGAAGTAGGGCTAACAGGGCTGGCAGCCTATCATCAGCAGCTCTGAGACACACACCCCGATTCCTCCAAGAGGATAGGAGAGTAGCTGGGGCTGCTTGGTTGTCATGGAGATATTTGTCCTCTACCCTCATGTAGAGCATGAATGGAATCATCTCCTACCTGGAGATGCACTGCCGATCACTCTTATCCCCATCATCAGTTCGCTGCAGCTTGCGACTGGAATGAGCTGCAAAAAACACTCAAACTTGACAGTTTTATCTCCATCTCTTCAAAGACTCAATCATGGACACTCTTACTGAAAGTTGTGGCTGCTTTGTGTGATGTATTGTTGTCTCTATCTTCTTGCCCTTTGTGCTGTTGTCTGTGCCAAATAATGTCGGTACCATGTTTTGTGCTGCTACCATGTTGTGTTGCTACCATTTTGTTGTCATGTGTTGCTGCCTTGCTATGTTATTGTCTAAGGTATATCTTATGTAGTATTGTGTTGTCTCTTTTGTCATGATGTGTGTTTTGTCCTATATTTATATATACAGTGCCTTGCGAAAGTATTCGGCCCCCTTGAACTTTGCGACCTTTTGCCACATTTCAGGCTTCAAACATAAAGATATAAAACTGTATTTTTTTGTGAAGAATCAACAACAAGTGGGACACAATCATGAAGTGGAACGACATTTATTGGATATTTCAAACTTTTTTAACAAATCAAAAACTGAAAAATTGGGCGTGCAAAATTATTCAGCCCCTTTACTTTCAGTGCAGCAAACTCTCTCCAGAAGTTCAGTGAGGATCCATGAATGATCCAATGTTGACCTAAATGACTAATGATAATAAATAAAATCCACCTGTGTGTAATCAAGTCTCCGTATAAATGCACCTGCACTGTGATAGTCTCAGAGGTCCGTTAAAAGCGCAGAAAGCATCATGAAGAACAAGGAACACACCAGGCAGGTCCGAGATACTGTTTTGAAGAAGTTTAAAGCCGGATTTGGATACAAAAAGATTTCCCAAGCTTTAAACATCCCAAGGAGCACTGTGCAAGCGATAATATTGAAATGGAAGGAGTATCAGACCACTGCAAATCTACCAAGACCTGGCCGTCCCTCTAAACTTTCAGCTCATACAAGGAGAAGACTGATCAGAGATGCAGCCAAGAGGCCCATGATCACTCTGGATGAACTGCAGAGATCTACAGCTGAGGTGGGAGACTCTGTCCATAGGACAACAATCAGTCGTATATTGCACAAATCTGGCCTTTATGGAAGAGTGGCAAGAAGAAAGCCATTTCTTAAACATATCCATAAAAAGTGTCGTTTAAAGTTTGCCACAAGCCACCTGGGAGACACACCAAACATGTGGAAGAAGGTGCTCTGGTCAGATGAAACCAAAATTGAACTTTTTGGCAACAATGCAAAACGTTATGTTTGGCGTAAAAGCAACACATCTCATCACCCTGAACACACCATCACCACTGTCAAACATGGTGGTGGCAGCATCATGGTTTGGGACTGCTTTTCTTCAGCAGGGACAGGGAAGATGGTTAAAATTGATGGGAAGATTGATGGTGCCAAATACAGGACCATTCTGGAAGAAAACCTGATGGAGTCTGCAAAAGACCTGAGACTGGGACGGAGATTTGTCTTCCAACAAGACAATGATCCAAAACATAAAGCAAAATCTACAATGTAATGGTTCAAAATTAAACATATCCAGGTGTTAGAATTTCCAAGTCAAAGTCCAGACCTGAATCCAATCGAGAATCTGTGGAAAGAACTGAAAACTGCTGTTCACAAATGCTCTCCATCCAACCTCACTGAGCTCGAGCTGTTTTGCAAGGAGGAATGGGCAAAAATGTCAGTCTCTCGATGTGCAAAACTGATAGAGACATACCCCAAGCGACTTACAGCTGTAATCGCAGCAAAAGGTGGCGCTACAAAGTATTAACTTAAGGGGGCTGAATAATTTTGCACGCCCAATTTTTCAGTTTTTGATTTGTTAAAAAAGTTTGAAATATCCAATAAATGTCGTTCCACTTCATGATTGTGTCCCACTTGTTGTTGATTCTTCACAAAAAAATACAGTTTTATATCGTTATGTTTGAAGCCTGAAAACTTTCGCAAGGCACTGTATAGATTTATTTTTCATCCCTTATTTATTTTCCATCCCCGTCCCCACAGGAGGCCTTTTTGCCCTTAACTGACTTGTCTAGTTAAATAAAGGTCAGATAAAATAACATTTAAATAAATACAAAAACTTATTAAAATGAGAGTGATTTATAAGAGAGAAACAATGTGTCACCAAGAGACTGGATTACCAAGAAAAAAAATCCTAAAGTGCCTATTCCAGGTTAAAAGGAGTTGAAGCACGCAACAAAAAAAGGCAGAGATTGATTTCTTATTGCTCACTTTAATCCATTGTACAGAATGCGGACAAGTGACTGATGTTTCGACGTCAAGCTGATGTCTTCCTCAGAGTGACCAGACCATTGCATTTAGCTCCTATTTATACCCTAGTGGCCCGCTGACAATATTAAACAATTATAATGACATGTTTCAAGGTAAAAGGAAAATTGTATCATCAACTTCAGGATCATGATGATGTAAATAGAAGAATGATAGCCTAAATGTCTTTTTGGTTGCCAGTCATATAGTACGCATTAATGGTCTGAGAAAGATAAGTCAATGTTTTGTTTTCAAGGCCGGGGACCCAAATAATTCTGTCTTCATAAGGACATTTCCCTGGCTATAATAGTCAACTAGGCTAATGAACCACAGCCAATAACAAGGTCCCGTGTGGCTCAGTTGGTTGCGCATGGCGCTTGCAATGCCAGGGTTGTGGGTTTCATTCCCACGGGGGACCAGTATGGAAAAAAAGTACAAAAATGTATCCACTCACTACTGTAAATCGCTCTAGATGAGAGACTCTGCTAAATTACTTCAATGTAAATAAATGTGAATAAAAGTCTGAACCAAGAAAAAGAAAGATGCTGTAACATAAGGAGTAAACAATGGTCCATGTACTATTAGGGAGTAAACAATAGTCCATGTACTATCAGGGAGTAAACAATGGTCCATGTACTATTAGGGAGTAAACAAGGGTCCATGTACTATTAGGGAGTAAACAATGGTCCATGTACTATTAGGGAGTAAACAATGGTCCATGTACTATTAGGGAGTAAACAATGGTCCATGTACTATTAGGGAGTAAACAAGGGTCCATGTACTATTAGGGAGTAAACAATGGTCCATGTAGTATTAGGGAGTAAACAATGGTCCATGTACTATTAGGGAGTAAACAATGGTACATGTACTATTAGGGAGTAAACAATGGTTCATGTACTATTAGGGAGTAAACAATGGTCCATGTACTATTAGGGAGTAAACAATGGTCCATGTACTATTAGGGAGTAAACAATGGTCCATGTAATATTAGGGAGTAAACAATGGTCCATGTACTATTAGGGAGTAAACAATGGGCCATGTATTATTAGGGAGTAAACAATGGTCCATGTACTATTAGGAAGTAAACAATGGTCCATGTACTATTAGGGAATAAACAATGGTCCATGTACTATTAGGGAGTAAACAATGGTCCATGTACTATTAGGGAATAAACAATGGTCCATGTACTATTAGGAAGTAAACAATGGTCCATGTACTATTAGGGAGTAAACAATGTTCCATGTATTATTAGAGAGTAAACAATGGTTCATGTACTATTAGGCCCGGGACGATACCAGTATCACGATACTCGTTAGCAAGGAAACAAAACACGAAGCGGATTCCTACTTCTTTAGGAAAACAACCGTAATGTTGGAAACAAACATCATTATGTTGTCATCCAGAGTCACATGAATTTATTTTCCAAGCTATAGCACACAATATTTTACTCACAGCAGGTTTTAAAGGACCAAATAATTTCGGCAATGGATAAAATATTGCGATACTGGTATTGTCCCTGCCCTATATACTACAATACAAAACACAACACAACACAAAGACCCTGCATTCACCTCTGAAGTCAAATTTGGCTTCTTAACATGCAATAACAGCGTCATAAAATGTGTAATTCAGCTCCGTATTTCTGTCAAATCCTCTGCTGCTCACACCAAGGGGAATACAAGAGGCCAATTTAATGCAATACATTTTACTTGCTGCCAAATAAGGCTTTTTGTTGACTTATGTTGGCAATCCAAATTTGACTGACAATAAACAGCATGCCTGGATGTGGGAGGAGAAGAATGTAAACGATGCTAAATACCAACCTGTTTTAGGGGCGGTCGTCGGAAATACATGTAAGGTAAAAAACAGAGTGAGATCTCTGTGGCTTTGTAAATGAATCTAGTTTTTGTTCCAGTCCGTTTTCCATCTGAACTCACTTAGTGTAAATCCCAGTCGGAGTACAGAACAGAACCTCCCTGAAAGATGTACAGGGCCAGATCCATGGAATTCAAGGCAGAAAAAATACGCCACGGCCATGCTCATCCAAATCCCTTGTGAGTCGTATTCTAATGATGATATCTAAATCCTGCTCAGCACACTGAATATCACAGGGAATCAGGTGATGAAACAACTGATGAGAAATGAAAGTAGTGGGACAGGTGGTAATGCAGTAATGTACACACCTGGATCTGCTTATCGCCTGCCTCAATGACCTTTCTGCTGCAGGCAGCTGCAAGGCCTGTCTTTTCAAATCCACCAACAGGCCTAAGCAGAGAAAGCCTATGTGTTTGCATACAGAGTGGCTTTATCATTTATCTTAATAAAACAAAGGCTCTGGGTTGAAAAAGCACAGAGGCAGATTACAGCAGCGGCGCACACGGCAGAATGTTCCTAAGAGTAGGTCTGACTGTGACTGTGGACATTTACAGGATCCACTGCTAACCAGCCACAAGGCCCTCCACCTCCTCGTCGCTTCTATTAAATGTCAAAGCACAGCCCCAGGCCCCCGGCGCAGGCATCTAAAGCCTTGATTGGACAACCGAGCCATAAGGGGATTGAAATGAGAGAGAATTCATAAAATGCAGTGTGCTGGAGGGTGATGGGGCTAGCGTGTGTCGGAATCCCGAGGCACGACTATTTTTTTGGGGTCTGGAGCATTATGGCCACTTATCTATGCCTTCCTACAACGGCAGCTCTGCTTGTCTTAGACTGCCTTAACCCCGCATCCTCATTTCCTGATCAGCGGTGAATAAATCTTAAGTTTGGCATCGGCACGGCGAATATACAAATGCCAAATGAAACCACTACAAAACCATTTCGCAGGAATCGGGGGAACATATGATCACCGAGGGTTGGCATCATAAAGATCTATTTATTATAGAAATACCTCTGTCATCACCAAGATGATCATATTAATCAGAGCTCATATGCTCTTTAATCACAGTCTTGGACAGCATCCATAGTAGGGAAATTATATCCAGAGCCCCTCCAGCCAAGTCTGTAATTTTGCATTGAGCAGTCTGGTTGGACGCACTCTGCTGACTGCCAACAGCTCTAAGCCAAGCCGGCAGACCTCTCTCTGTCTCTCTCTCTCTCTCTGCCTCTCTCTGTCTCTCTTTCTCTCACTGTGTAAGAACACCGAGTCAGGTCCATACCTGTGGATTCCAGGCCAAAGGCAGACCATCTCTCCCCAGTGTGGAAAATAACCCTGCCTGCTTGAAACATTTTGGAAAGCTACAGGGGTGCGATATGTTGGAAAATAAAGACATCATCATCACCCCTGGAGCTGCTGTGGCCAGTGTACTGAGTGACTACCTGAGTCTGTCAACAGATAAAGCAGGAGCAGCACAATAATCAAGACTTTCTTTTTTGAACATCACGGATTTGAGGTTGAAGTGTTTTTTCTGGTTTGGCAAGCAGACTGGAAATGATCAGTCAACAAACTTGACATCACAGACTCACAGAGTGAGATAAGTGGGGAGATGGTTCTATTCAACAAACTATTGAATGTTTGTTGTAGCGTAGGCAAAACAAAAAAACTGAAAAAGACGGACAAAAAAAGAGTAGAAAGTCATTTCATTTAACGACATGGCCGACCACAGTAGATTTCACTACAACTCTGACCCTCTCAGTTTACTGGCAACTCTTTATGTTTCTCAAGCCACAGGTCACAGTCACGCTCTCAGAGGGGAGGTATGCTGCCTCTTAGCTCTCTTATGTCTGCCTGTAAATCACAAATCAGATAAATGCCCACGTCACAACTCCGTCATTCTACCTCCTATTTTGCCACCTCATTCTACCTCTGTCGCAAACCGGGTGATGATGACATAACATAGTAGTGGGAGGAATACTCCAAGTGGGTGTAGGATGGAGCTGAACTCAGTCCGCCCGTGACAGGTGAGCGTGCCTGTCCATGCGGGAGAAAAATCTGCTTAGTGTGCCGAGCGTTGAGGGACAGAGCTGGCAGGCCCACCAAACTCCAAGCAGCCAGTAATGACATGATGGGGAAGGCCCACATACTAGCAGCAGCAGCTGTCATGATGAGTAAACCCTGCCTCGGACACCCAGACAAACTCAGCCCACAGCCCTCAACCCGCCCTCCACTGAGCCATACAGACAGCTAAGACACAGATTGCGCGGAACAGTCTGCTTAGTCACAGTATAGTTTTAGAGGTCAGCTTTTTGTGTGTCATCGCCGGTGAGCTATCATTCATCTGTGTGATGTGAAGCAAGCTTGATGTCTTATGTTCAGTCAAAAACAAAATGACAGGGCATGGTGAAAATCAGACGTGTGCACTTACATTGACAGTGTGTGCTCAATTTACACTTCAACACATACTCCAAACATAGTTCCTTCAGGGAATAAAGTATGTAGATGCGTTGATGATCTTAGATGTGACCGCCCACCCAGCCATATTTATTCATGATGTATTATATTAGCTAAACAGAAACAATAACTGATTATGAGTCATGTCTGATTACCATATATAAGAGAAATCCAATGACTCTGTGTCTATGGGGCTTTCTCACATCACACTGCAAAACATTACAACTCCTGGCTTTGGAGACAATTTCAGAGTTGGTTTGCCACATTTCCCCAGCTCGCAACAATCTGTTTTGATCACAACTGTAACCATGATTTATTATAAAGTGTCAGGTAAAACCTGTTTTGGCGTGCTAAAACTCATTGAAGTCTTACGTTGTTTCCACCCCTAGGTTGGGAATGAATTGAACAGAATGAGAAAGAGCTGATTGTTCCCACCACTGTCTTCTCTCTCCTTACATGGAAACACTCACTGATTTCAACCTAAACTGTGCTGAGTGATATCCTACCTTCTAAAACAAGGGTCTCTCTCAGGTTGCTTAGCTGAACCCTGAACTGCTGAGAGAGGCTCTCTCTCTCTCTACCCTACAAAGACCAGTGAGACTGTCCTTTGTCCCTCCACCGCCCTACTCCCCTCGCCTACGCCAGCTTCCAGAGCATGTGATTGGCCATAATCACTGGGCACAAATCGGCTTCAGTTTGCCGTGAGAAGCGCAACACCACTATAATACCCAGAAGATAGCCAGGTCAGCTCCATTTCCCTAGAAAGCACCCCCCTAAGTCTTTTCAACACTGTTCTGGGTGGGATGACAATAACAATAAAGCGAGGGGTTTGGAGGCAGCTGCCCCCAACCTTTCAGCTGGTGGATATTGGCTAAGCTATACCATATACAGTAGTATGACCCTTGACCCAGGAAATAGAACCACAGGAGGTTATATCTGCTGAGGTAGGAGGATATGATCTGTTTGTTGTTGTTTTGTATCAAAGATGATCTATTATATTGACAAGATAACCAAGTGACCGCTCGCTCGAACAATGGAAATACAAGTCCGCTATGATTGAAGGTAGGCGAGATGAGGTGGGACCATCCTAGCCAATGAGAGGGCAGATACAAGTGTGAACAACAGGCACAGCTAAGTTGTTTATCTTAAAGTTGCCAGAATGCCATGTGCATCCACTTATATCAGTATATTTGTAACAGACTAAACATTACGAAACTTCTATTAGATCAAATAAGCCTCAGGTAATTCAACACTCTCTCTTAGAGTTCCATACAAAAACAGGCTTATCTCATGCGGACAGATTTTGGGCGGAGTAAATCCTCGCGCTCCGTCTTTTCCTCTCTGTTTGTATTCAGTACCTGAACTGCTTTTGGTTAGACTCATTCCCCCAGACCGCAGCTCTCAGGAAAACAATGGATCTCTCAACACAACAGCTGTAATGATTCTGCTGCTACACAAGTCTGGTAAATAGTAATGGGGTATTATAAATGTAGTATTTTTTTGATATTCAGATCAACATTTTGCTCATACAAGGGAGAGCAGGTGTGAGTGTGTGAATATGAATACGTTCTCACATTTTGACATAAGGATCATGATGAGTTACACTGGCATCATTATCTAAGGTAATTATCCCTCAGAACACTGTACAGTTCCATGAACTCTTCAGAGTTTGTCTTATAAGAGCATTATTTGGTTACTAACTCTTCTAACTGACTTTGTAATGACTCTTTCTTCTTTCCTCAATGTAGGAAAAAGATGACTGCAATTCATCTCTGATATAAAGCAAGCATTAGAGCTGTCAAATGATTTAAATGAGTTATTCTCAGAATTTTATGTGATTAATCGCATTGTCAGAATTTGCTCAAAGTGAGGTATAATTTAAGGATTTTTCAGAAAATAATATTACAAGAATATTAATGTCTTAATTCTGTCTAAAGTAATGGTTAGCAAAATCAGGTACATTTAAAATGCACACTTTCTTTAACCTCAATGTCAACTAGTTTCTACATCACATTGTAGATTTTAGCTGTATATATTATGCATTTTGGTACTGTACTTTCAGACAATGCAAATAATCACACAAAAACAAAATGGTGCACTAAAACGACTAAAAAGTTAACTGATTAACTGATGAACTGATTAACTCCAACAGCCCTAAAAACAATTGATCAACTACATAATAATCTATGGCCCTTTGAAACAATACAAGTAAGTCACAGACTAATAGGATAAATATTGAATGGTAAATGTTATAAAAGCTACTAATCAAGATCTTACTCAAAGTTGAGAAACATTCTTGTAGAGGTCAGCCCAGCTACATCTATAGAGACTGATTCTGATGTGCCCACAGAAGAGCAGGACTAACGGTATTCATGAAATATAGCATGATGTAGGTAGCATACCGTGTTTCATTAATAATCATTGAGGGTACTTTTTGTAATAGCTCCATTAGCTGGATAATGTTTTCTCATTTGGGAATCAAAGCAAGACTTTTTCATGGCGTTGTGGTGAAGTTATTGCAAGTTGCTTAAAATGACAAACCCAGGGAATGGCCCAATAAAACTCAGCTAGGCTTGGCAGATGAATCCGTTTCTCTGGATTTATGAAAGGAGGAACACGGCCAGTGGAATGTATTGAAATGTGAAAATAGAAAGGCCGGCAGCAAGGCCTTTGAAGTCGTCAGCCTGATTAAAGTTTGGAGCTTTGCCAGATACAAAAACCCCAATCTTGACTTACTTCAAATTTTCTCTCGGAATTGTCATTTTATTTTCTCAAAGAGAACGCCAGTACAGTAAGAGCACAAGATTCTGTGGACCTGTTCGTCTTTAGAAGAGGGGGGAAGACTTCCCTTAATCTATTACAAATGAAAATGTGTTCTGGTCAAATCAAATTCTCAGCCCTCCACATGGAACTAATCAGTAGTCAATGCTTTACATCACTTTTAATTGTGTTGTCTCCTAAAATGCCTGGCCTAACGCAGCTGCCATTTATCAAACAGCACAATTAAAAAGCTGCCACAGCCTTTTCTTTGTTTATCAGTCTGAATTGCCTTAATCCTTCACTATTAAACTAAAGAACAGTTAGTCCAGCCATTCATATCCATATCCCATGCACTCTCCATTTTGGCCATGCAGCCTCGATGTGGATTTAGTTTAGGCGGCAGCAGGGAGTGAAGGGTAAGGGGGTGGGGCTGTTTGTGATGTGATATTCTACACTGGGAGGACAACCGGGAGGACCACCAGCAATGCAGAGAGCACACAAACAGCTTTTACACAGATAGAACATTCTCCTAACAATGAACCCAATGGGATAACAAAATAACCTGAAATTGGACTAAGACGGTTAAATGCTGTGCATATAGGGGAGTTAGTGACTGAGCAGCTCTGTATTGAGAGATCAAGTAAACCTTGTTGATGAAGATCAACCAGGTGTCACTTCTCTCAGCCTGTGTATTGAGGCCAGGATTTGCCATTACAGTAATTGGTGATTTCTGGGCATTGTTAGACAGTAAGGAACAGGCTTAGGGCTAGTGGGAGGGCTGGACTATCGTTTGCTTTCAGTTTGTTGAGCTTGTCCCAAACCCTGTTCCCAATTACCCGCACTGCACACTGACAGACAGAAGATTTTGCCTCTCTTTGTTTCACACTGTTTTCTTTAGCAAATCCACAAATCACCAGCTAATTGGAGGATGTTGCCGTATTATTATGTAAATACCAGGAATGTTCACACAATTTAAAATGAACTACCTTTCAATTATCTGGAGGTAACAAACTAACAAAACCGTATTGACAGTCTGGGGGTTCAGCCTGCTCCCACCTGCAGCAGCAAGCCCAATGAAGCTACCGTGCATGGAGTATGTCTTACAGTATCAGCCAGTAACCTCTAATCTAGAGTATCCACAGCATGAAACAATATGGTCTTGCCAAAGTGTATTAGTCTAGCTGCTATGTGACAGTATTGCTGGCTATGGCTATTCAGTGGCGTGACAACGAGAGCATTTGAGGAGAATTTAATTAACTCATTTCATTATTGCAGTCTCTGGGGATATCGGCTCTTTCAAGTTTTTTATATCGTTTTTCTTCAGAGAATACTTTCAGAAAACAATCCCAAGATCTCTTCAAATAAAAATACATGTATATTGATAATTCCACTATGAAATAAGGTGGTTTTATGCATGAGGAACCTAGAAAGCACCTTTTCACCAAAGCTTTGTGCACATCCACACTATCACAACAGACAACAAACACAAATAATAGCAAAAAGGCTGAATCTGATCATGCAAGGATAATGTATCCCCAACACAGACTATTGTCTAGTCTACTACCAGAAGAAATATCCTTTGAGACACCAAGATAGTAATTAAGCCGTTTCTCCACCAGTATTAAGTAAAAACATGTTTTTGTCATCCAAGTATAAAATTATAAAATTGCACTGATGCACAAGGTTAAACAGGCAATTAAATTCCCAACTACATGACTCCCTAGTTAGAATAGGACACCAAAGGAACACTTAAAAAAAAAGTCCTTCTCTAGAACTTCTTACAGAACTGTCCAAGGATTTTGTTACAGACTAACCCAGATGACCACAGAGATGACTCCACCCTCACCACTGGGCATGGATACTGAGGAAAGGAGGAAGGGAGGGAGGTAGGTTTGAAAGCCCAAGGAAGGCCACTTCTCAGTCAGACCCAGCTTCCCTCCTGCCCCTCGCTAAATTCTTCCAGCCCAGATGTTTGTCCCATCTGCTTCACAACCAGTAACCAACACTCAGTGGACTCCATGGATGATATAAACCTTTTTACTGTTGTTTTTATACCAAATCATCAAAAGCAGCGTAGCAGATGGCTGTCAAATATTCCCTGTCCTTTGCTAAAAGACAATGTGTTTCTGGTACTGAGCTGCTGTACATTGGGAAGGTGAAGAGCTCAGCTAGCACAGCTGAGGAGACAAGCAGGTGGCTAGTGGTCAGGCTATAAGGCGACAGCTTTGGGGGTCAAGAGGTCACCCCCAATTACCAGCAGGCCTTTTCAGAGGTAGCAACTGCAGTTTTGGAGGATTTCTGGATTTTGATATTGTTTTTTGCGTTCAGTGCCGAAGTGGTCGTCTGACTCAAACTCATTATGATTTCCAAGTGTGATGATCTGAACAAAGGGGAGGGGGTGAAGCAGGGGGTTGAAGACATAATTAGTTCCCCTCACTGCAGGAGACAGACAGTGTGCTGATGAGACAATGAAAGAGTGAAAAAACAGACCTGTCAATCTGCCTCCTTTCTTTTTATCTCACAAAACAACAGTGAGTAATGCTCACAGACCCGGAAAAAAATCTCGGTTTCTCGCTGCTACCAAAATACATTCTTGTGTGATACAACATACAAGTCCTGCCAAAGCCCATCCCATAAGACAATCTGTGATTTTTCCCAAGCTGAATTCAAAAGAAGAAAATAAACTCTGAAAAGTAGGTAGTTGTTTTCTTGTTGCAGACGTTGCAGCTCATTTTCTTCAACTCTTCTCTCTGTATAAAAGTCATGGTGACAAGCTGAAATAGACTGCAAATGGATATCAAATGTCTAACCTCAGGCTGACGGAACCGTTTTCCAGTGTGTGGCAGTCTAGTAGATAGAGTTTTCCCTGTCAACCTGGGTTAAACTGTCTGGATCGTAAGTAAATTATCCCACTAGTCTGCACCCAGAGCAGTGCTGGGAAAATTCCCTCTGTGAAAGAAACAATCCACGAAGGTCTTGAAATTGGTGGTTGGCTTCGTGGAAGTGTGTGTTTTTTTCTCTCTGGTCGATGGGGATTTGGTCACTATCAGGCATCTATGACATGCATCACTATTTAGGTTTTATTTCCAAACTCCTTTAAGTTCTTCGACAGGAAATGAAACACTTGAATGCCTACGCTGCAAACTGCTGGAGCCCTTTCCAGCCAGGGGATCTAGCATGGACGAGCATGTGTTCCATATAAACACAGTGTCTGGGAGTCACAGGTGCATGCTGAGCTGGTGTGTGTGTGTCTCAGAGAAAGAGAGAGTATATGAGTGTTTACTGGGGCCTCACAGTCACCCCCATGGGCAGCAAAGGGGCGTACAGACTCTGCATACCAACACAAAGGCCAGCCTCACTCAGTCTGCTCTACTTAAAGCCACTACAAACTTTACACAAACAAAGCGATGTAGCAGTGTTTTTTAAGTACTCTATGTACTTTTTTATGGCGTAAAAATGTTGGAACAGACCGTATAGGACGCTCCTTCGCTCTGTTTGCGTAGGGTGTGTAGGGCCCTTTGCTGGTCAACTGGATTGAGCAGTGAGTTGCAACTTCTCCAAAGGATCTCCCTGGTTCATCGTAAACTAAATTTGTGTTTCAAGCAAAAGGTGAATATCTTAAAGGGATTGTTCGGGATTTTGGAAATGAGGCCTTTTATCTACTTCCACAGTCAGATTAATTAGTGGATAAAATTTTTTTCTAGCGTTTGCGCAATTGCCAACTACCCTTAGCTCAATGACTAGAATTCGATGAGAATAGCTACTACAGTGCCTTCAGAAATCATTCACACTGACTTTTTCCACAATTTGTTGTGTTACAGCTTGAATTTAAAATGGATTACATTTAGATTGTTTGTCACTGGCCTACACACAATACCTCATGATGTCAAAGTGGAATAAATTAATACAAAATGAAAAGCTGAAATGTCTTCAGTCAATAAGTACTCAACCCCTTTGTTCTGGCAAGCCTAAATAAGTCCAGGAGTAAAAATGTGCAATAATAATAGTGTTTACCTTGATTTTTGTTTGACTATCTCATCTCTGTATCCCAGACATACAATTATCTGTAAGGTCCCTCAGTCGAGCAGTGAATTTCAAACACAGATTCAACCACAAAGACCAGGGAGGCTTTTCAATGCCTAGCAACTAACTATTGGTAGATTTTTTAAAAAGCAGGCATTGAAAATCCCTTTGAGCATCGTGAAGTTATTAGACTTTGGAGAGTTTATCAATACACCCAATCACTACAAAGATGCAGGCGTCCTTCCTAACTCAGCTGCCGGAGAGGAAGGAAAGAATGGCACCGGAGGGGATGGCTGACGTTTTACATGCTCCCAACTAACTATGCTATTTTGTTTGTTTTTTGTTCGATGTTTTGTTGAATCCTACGCTCGTCGGATGTGGCAGGGCTTGAAAACTATTATAGACAACAAAGGGAAACACAGCCGCAAGCTGCCAGTGTGAAAAACAGAGTTTAAAAGTAATTGGCTATGGTGTATGTAAACTTCCGACTTCAACAAAGTTTACATACACCTTAGCCAAATACATTTAAACTCAGTTTTTCACAATTCCTGACATTTAATCCTAGTAAAAATTCCCTGTCTTAGGTCAGTTAGGATAACCACTCTATTTTAAGAATGTGAAATGTCAGAATAATAGTAGAGAGAATGATTTATTTCAACTTGTATTTATTTCATCACATTCCCAGTGGGTCAGAAGTGTACACACTCATTTAGTATTTGGTAGCATTGCCTTTAAATTGTTGAGTGAAGTTGGGTGAATTTTGGCCCACTCCTCCTGACAGAGCTGGTGTAACTGAGTCAGGTTTGTAGGCATCATTGCTCACACACGATTGTTCAGTTCTGCCCACAAATTTCATATAGAATTGAGGTCAGGGCTTTGTGATGGCCACTCCAATACCTTGACTTTGTTGCCCTTAAGCCATTTTGCCACAACTTTGGAAATATGCTTTGGGTCATTGTCCATTTAGTGCAACAAGGCACTAAAGTAATACAGCAAAAAATGTGGCAAACAATGAAGTTGTGTCATTAATACGAATCCAATACAACACATTACTGAGCACCACTCTCCATATTTTCAAACATAGTGGTGGCTGCATCATGTTATGGGTATGCTTGTAATCTTTAAGGACTGGGGAATGGAATGGACAAGCAACATCCTAGAGGAAAAACTTGTTCAGTTGCTTAGGTACAGTTTTGACTTAAATCTATGGCACTACCTGAAAATTGTTGTCTAGCTATGATCAACAACAAATTTGACAGAACTTGAAGAACTTTGAAAATAAAAATGGGCAATTGTTGCACAAAACCAGGTGTGGAAAGCTCTTAAAGACTTACCCTGCTGTAATCGCTGCCAAAGTATTGACTCATGGGTGTGAATACTTATGTAAATTAGGAATTTCTGTATTTAATTTTCAATACATTTGCAAACATTTCAAAAATACGTTTTCACTTTGTCATTATGGGGTACTGCATAGATGGTAGAGAAAAAAACAAGGGGTATGAATACTTTCTGAGGACATTGTACCTCTAACTTACTTCATACTGAACGCAGAGACATACAAATGGTATTTACAAGTTAATCTGAACTCTATCCCTTTAATACAGTTGTTACAACATAATTTCATTCAGCCAAACATTTATAAATGTATCCATTTATCACCATGAATATGTACATTAACAGTCAAAGGTTTGGACACAGCTACTCATTAAAGGGTTTTTCTTTATTTTTACTAATAATGAAGACATCAAAACTATGAAATAACACATATGAAATCTTGTAGTAACCAGAAAAGTGTTAAACAAATCAAAATATATTTTATATTTGAGATTCTTCAAAGTAGCCACCCTTTGTCTTGGGGCTCCCGAGTGGTGCAGCGGTCTAAGGCACTGCATCTCAGTGCTTGAGGCGTCCCTAAATATACCCTGGTTCGAAACAAGGCTGTATCACAACTGGCTGTGATATGGAGTCCCATAGGGCGGTGCACAATTGTCCCAACGTTGTCCAGGTTTGGCCGGTGTAGGCCATCATTATAAATAAGAACTTGTTCTTAACTGACTTGCCTCGTTAAATAAAGACAGCTTTGCACACTCTTGGCATTCCCTCAATTAGCTTCACCGGGAATGCTTATCAAACAGTCTTGAAGGAGTTCCCACATATTCTGAGCACTTGTTGGCTGCTTTTCCTTCACTCTGTGGTCCAACTCATTCCAAATCATCTGAATTGGGTTGAGGTCGGGTGATTGTGGAGGCCAGGTCATCTGATGCAGCACTCCATCACTCTCCTTCTTGGTCAAATAGCCATTAAACAGCCTGGAGGTATGTTAGGTCATTGGCGAGATGGAATGACGTATCACTGCAGAATGATGTGGTAGCCATGCTGGTTAAGTGTGCCTTGAATTCTAAATAAATCACATACAGTGTCACCAGCAAAGCACGCCCACACCATCACACATCCTTCTCCATGCTTCACGGTGGGAACCACACACGTGGAGATCATCCGTTCACCTACTCTGCGCCTCACAAAGACACGGCAGTTGGAACCAATAAACTCAAATTTGGACTCAACAGACCAAAGAACATATTTTCACAGGTCTAATGCCCATTGCTCGTGTTGCTTAGCCCAAGCAAGTCTCTTCTTCTCATTGGTGTCCTTTAGTCGTGGTTTCTTTGTAGCAATTCGACAACGAAATTGCCTGATTCACGCAGTCTCCTCTGAACAATTAATGTTAAGATGTGTCTGTTACTTGAACTCTGTGAAGCATTTATTTGATCTGCAATTTCTGTGGCTGGTAACTCTGATAAACTTATCCTCTGCAGCAGAGGAAACTCTGGGTCTTCCTTTCCTGTGGCGGTCTTCAATGAGAGCCAGTTTAATCATAGCACTTGATGGTTTTAGCGCCTGCTCATGAAGAAACTTTCAAAGTTCTTGAAATGTTCCTGATTGACAGACCTTCATGTCTTAAAGTAATGATAGACTGTCATTTCTCTTTGCTTATTTGAGCTGTTCTTTCCATAATATGGACTTGGTCTTTTACCAAATAGGGATATCTTCTGTATACCACCCCTACCTTGTCACAACACAACTGATTGGTTGAAACATATTAAGGAAAGAAATTCCACAAATTAACTTATAACAAGGCACAACTGTTAATTGAAATGCATTCCAGGTGACTACCTCATGAAGCTGGTTGAGAAAATGCCAAGAGTGCAAAGCTGTTATCAGGGTAAAGGGTGGCTACTTTGAAGAATCTCAAATATAAAATATATTTAGATTTGTTTAACACTGTTTTGGTTACTACATGATTCTATATGTGTTATTTCATAGTTTTGATGTCGTCCCTATTATTCTACAACATAGAAAATAGTAAAAATAAAGAAAAACCCTGGACTGAGTAGGTGTGTCCAAACTTTTGACTGTTACTGTATGTATACATCTTGAAAGCGCCGGAGGTAATTACACACTTGGCGTTACAGACAAGCGTTACATACTAATGCTGAACACATTCTTGAACAACTCAGAGGTACACAATAAGTGCCACCTCATTGAAAGCAAGGGTTATGCATTGCCAAATCCATTCCTCTATATAACAATGCAAGCATTGTCTCTGAACCTGTGTTGAGTCATTTTTATCAGTGCTAACAATATTTTCATAATTTTTCATTAACGTTGCATTGTTCCCGGGTCATGCTATTAGTTATCCCAGCCCTCGTCTGGTATGTCCGCCCAGCCAACAACTACTTCAATTAGGACCTGTCAGTCAAAGAAACTCATTAATAAGAGTCCATCCAATTTTGAATGAACTATATTAGTGTTCCATTTTTGTCCTACTCTTTGTAAGGACATTTATTTCACTGAGCTCGTAATCTGCACTACATGGACTTGTCCTGTATGCCAGTATGTCATATATGCCAATGGTCTTAAAGGATTGAGATGTGAGGTAAAACGAATGATTGAGTCCTGGTCCTTGACATAAACAGTGAAGATCGGAAGATGATCAGGGAATGATCCAGTAAAAAGTTCAGTTGCTATGTTGCTACGGTGAACAATAGGCAGCCTGGGAAAAACTTTGCCTCCAACTTTGTTTGCAGTTTCGCAGGCGTCTAAATAATTAACTGGTCTCCATCCTGACTTCTGCAAGGAGACACCAGCTAGAAGATGAAACTGAATAGGAATGGGCACCGGAGCCTTTTAACTTTGACAAGATTCCCAGTTGGGGAAAAAACATAATCATGAAAAAGTTGCAGTTCCTGGCAAATAACACAATTTTCTACAAATGTTCACGCATAACAACACAACACTCTCAGACACACACAAACACAAAAGCCTAGACTGAGAGATTGATAGATATTGCTTTCATCAACGTCATCACAGTTTAGAATGACTAAGGAATACAAAGTTATTATTATTTTTAAATGCTATTTAGTGGACGGTAACAACGCACTGGGCACAGATGTCAATACAATGTCTATTCCACATTGGTTCAACG
Organism: Oncorhynchus mykiss; assembly: GCF_057628025.1. NCBI lineage: Eukaryota > Metazoa > Chordata > Actinopteri > Salmoniformes > Salmonidae > Oncorhynchus > Oncorhynchus mykiss. Next base: position 18,035,256 of record NC_143029.1, read on the forward strand.
TAATTTAATTGAAATGACGTAGAAACAACGTTGATTCAACCAGTGTGTGCCCACTGGGAAATGTCTTTCACAGCTCTTCCACACAGTCGGTCTGCAACGGTGTCTGTAAAAGTGTCCTTTCCAAGGCAGAGAAAGAGAAACAGGACTGTCATTCTGACAGGGTGCACAGAGAGCTTAAACTCTGTGTGTTCCCATAGAAAAGCCCCTCTGCCACTGGGCTGTCCACTGTGGGTGACCAAGTCAAGGGGAAAGACGGAACACTGTGGGGCTACTGTGAGCTAAAGCTCAGTCATGCACGGCAGATTCAGGGGGATTTAGGTGGCTCGTCTGCCAGCAATAAAAGACTGAAACAGGATACTTGGGAGATTAATTACCTAGATAGGCCACGATAATGCCATTTAAATGGGAAAGTAATTAAAGTGCACCTTCCATGAAAATTATTCATTGCTGACGGATTGGGTGACAGACAAATCAGGAGGCATTTACAGAAAGCAACAGGTTAAGTGCCAGAGAGCTTGTGCTTCGGGGAGACCAGCGCTGTCTTATTGCAGCTGTTGAATCGGACTGCTTTGCCCGGCTCTCATCAAATTACTGCATGTGGAGGGGCAGAGCAAAAAGAGAGAGAAAAGAATGGGCTCCCAGGTAACGTAAAACCACAGACAAACGCTAGAAAGGAGTATCCGCTTAAGTAGAAAATTACACCGGCTCGGGTGGTGGAAGTCAGTGGGGAATCTTCCGAATCAATCAATCCATTCTGTTTAAGGCCACCATGACAGATTAGGAATCAATCAATGGGCCTTATTGTTCCCAAAAGTGTTACTCTCACCAATGCATTCAGCAATATCCATTTTGTGGTGATGAAGTGTGGATAAAGTGACCGTATAGATTACCGCTGGAGAACCTGAGAGTATCGGCTTGCATGGTTGCCCTAGAAGTCCAAATACTTCACACTCCCAACATTTATCTAACTAATTTCACTGTGTTAAGGGAGATTGATTATCCAATCATTACACTAATACTTTTATGTTGCTGTACACCTTCATACAAATGACTGACATCAGACAGTCAAGTAGTCCTGACAACACTAGCGGGCCAACAACTTTGTTGAAAGGGGGATATTTGTTTCTCACGCAAAGCCAGAGCAGAGAGGCTTTTCAGATCAAAGTGAAATGCTTAACTTACATTCATGCGTGCTAGAATGCATATTTCCCTGGGTGAATTGGTAGCAAAGGGAATAGCGTGTTCTTCCCTTTGAATGTTTAAATAGGTTTGTTCACGAGGGCACTCCAATCTCCTTTATAGTACCAATGAAGTTAATCAAACAATAGTCCTGAAGGAGATTCTCTCAAAATAAACAAATAAGCAATTGTTTTATCTGAATCCATTCATCTATAACAATTTATTAAAGAAAGGCTTCCTATATTTTCCATACACTTCACCTCAACAGTTCCACCATGAAAGATGATGTCATAAAGAAAAAAAGACAACCCCAATCTTCATCTAGGTGTAAATAATACATGTTGCTTAGTTACAGTATATCCCAGTCCCACTCTGACTCATGCATGCTAGAGGGCTCTGAACACAAACAGCATTGCTCAGCGATAGTAGAAGTTTCTTTCTGATCGCTGCTCCTGGCTAATATGAGGAGTCAGCATTCAAATCATTTCCCACAGCGTTTCCCTTTCTCTCTTTATGATATTGTTTAAGCCTCTTGCTGCTCGTACCTCAACAGCATCATCATCTGTGGCTGAGTGTCCCGCCACCACAACACTCCTATAGCCATTCCACTTAACCAATTCCAATCTTATTTCTACCTTGTTCTCCAGTGAATTTTCTGTCTGAGATGTGCACACACACTCTGTTGAATAAATATGAATGGTTATTCCATGAAAGGTTCCCACTCACTGGCTCCTGACAGAACAGAAGGCCTTGTTTACAAGTGTGGCGGCATGAAAGCAGGCGGAGCACGGAGGACCTTCGAGGATGGCTCTGTAGAGTTGTCCAGCAACAATAGAGCCCTGATTGAAATGCACTCTCTGTCTAGCTAGCCTAACTTTCCACGAAAAGACCTTCCGGAAAAACTCCACATCATCAAGATGTGATGACACATTTCTATTCATTCACCTGTGGAGGAGATGGTGAGGACTCGAGGGGGGGGGGGAGTCGGATAGAAATCAAGATGATGAACTTGCACTGTGTCTCCAACAGTAGCTATTTAAACACTGAGATGAGAGGTAATTAGGTTTTACTTGGAACAATAAGCACTCAGCACCTTGTACAGTTCCCCAGCTCCACGGCTGCAGCCTGCCTCATCACAGCCTCACTCCACACACTTCCTTTGGTATAATTAGGGGAGGTGTGAATTCCTCGTCAGATGGATCACCATCTGCATTCGAGCAGCACTGCGGAGCATTCCTTCCCCCAGTCAGTCCCTCTACTCCTCTCCTCTAGCTCCCTCTCCTCTCTTCTGCACAGGCTGATTATCATGCAGGAGAAGAGAGAGGCACCACCCGCTAGAGGGTTTCTCCTCTCCCTCCTCTCTTTAAGACATTTTCTGAACCACAGCTCGCTTTCTCTCTCTCTCTCTCTCTCTCTCTCTCTCTCTCTCTCTCTCTCTCTCTCTCTCTCTCTCTCTCTCTCTCTCTCTCTCTCTCTCTCTCTCTCTCTCTCTCTCTCTCTCTCTCTCTCTCTCTCTCTCTCTCTCTCTCTCTCTCTCTCTCTCTCTCTCTCTCTCTCTCTCTCTCTCTCTCTCTCTCTCTCTCTCTCTCTCTCTCTCCCCCCCCCCCCCCCCCCATCCCCCATCCTCCATCCCCTTCCCCAGGAAAGGTTAATCAATTCTGGATGATGAGCCGTAAAGGGTTTAATAATGCAGTCATTCTTTAACGATGTGGCCATGCATGCTTGCTCGGAAAGGGGCCATTGTTTTAGGAAGCGCCGACGTTCCAATTACAAAGCGCTGGAGCGTTCCCTAACGGCTCCGGGAAGAGCAGCCGGACACAGTGAGGGGCCAGTGCTAAGAGCTGAGCAGGACGGGGTTAATGTCTGGCCTTCTACGTGCACAACAACACTCTGATTCTTCTTGCTCTCTCACATGAAGATCTCACTAACAATATGTGTTTGCCCATCATCAAACTGAAGCCAAACAATCTCTTACATCCATAATGTTGAAATCAGTCATCATGTATCTAGGCTATAGGTTAATAAAACATATATCAACACATCTCATTACAATAAATAGTGGAGTGCATCTTAAACTAGCTTTGCCTCAAATAGTAGCCTACATAGCTTCAAATAGTAGCCTACATAGCTTCAAATAGTAGCCTACATAGCTTCAAATAGTAGCCTACATAGCTTCAAATAGTAGCCTATATAGCTTCAAATAGTAGCCTACATAGCTTCAAATAGTAGCATACATAGCTTCAAATAGTAGCCTACATAGCCTCAAATAGTAGCCTACATAGCTTCAAATAGTAGCCTACATAGCTTCAAATAGTAGCCTACATAGCTTCAAATAGTAGCCTACATAGCCTCAAATAGTAGCCTACATAGCTTCAAATAGTAGCCTACATAGCTTCAAATAGTAGCCTACATAGCTTCAAATAGTAGCCTATATAGCTTCAAATAGTAGCCTACATAGCTTCAAATAGTAGCCTACATAGCTTCAAATAGTAGCCTACATAGCTTCAAATAGTAGCCTACATAGCTTCAAATTCCTTCCTCATCAAAATGCGTCCCTTTATTTCCTTCCATTTATGACGGCTAAATATTCCTCAGGGTGAGCAGAGTAATTGTCTGTTGTCAACATGTAATTATAAGAGGCTTTGAGAGAGCCATGTGTTAATTGTTTTCCCTGTGTTTTCCTGCAGGTCTCCCTCCTTGCAGTGTCCATGTGTCCTTGGCAAGGCAACCACCAGCACCATCCAGCGTGTGTCTCTGTCATCAACTGTGTCACAGAACATACATCATTCCCTACAGTTCATCCCAAATGTATTCTGCTGCCTGGCAGCAATTACCATCCTCTTCCACCCATTTCTCTCTCTGTAACCTTCTGGCAATTTAAGAATGGAGGTTGTCGCCATATTCGTTTCTCTACTTTGTTTATTTGATCTTTTCATTTCTCAATACATGCCAAATGTGGTACAATTTTGTATAGTGCAATCAAACGTTGCAGAATGTAACAGATACTGTATGAAGCTTCATCTTACTAGGAGAGTATCATAGCACCACAGGACATGGCTGGATGTGCAGGACTAACCCAAATCTTTCAGCAAAGAATTCAAAGACTTGCAGCTCTTCTCCATTTATGTATAAGGTTGGGTAGGGGTGATACTAAACCCCAAAAGAAAACATCCCTTTCCTCATTTCAGTTAGCCAGTAATCTGAAAGGTGCCTCAAAGTAAAACTTAAACGTATACCACAATAGCCTATGAGTGCCCCACATGAGTCCCAGAATGCTCGTACAAATGTAGGATCTTAATTTGATCACCCTGTTGCAGGAGAACTTTTAAACATTTAAAACTGGTAGTGTATTCAAGATTTAAAAATGCTTCTGAAGTTTGTAATTTCCACTTTTAAATGTCGGACTTCAGAAAAATGTATCGGCCCCTACAAAAATGTCCATGAATTATAATGCACATAATAATTCACATTTCCTGTTGGTGAAGGGTTATTTTCCTGCTGTAGAAAAGTGACTCAAATTAAAGATCCTACATCTGTAGACACTGGTAAGCAACATGGTTATGATGATAATATTCCCCATACCCTCTTTATATGCCACAATGGCTATGCAATCCTCTTTTTTAAAATGATTAAACCATACAATCTACTTGCCGTGAAGCCGCTCAACATTTATATTACATTCATTCATCTAACAGACTCCCATCCAGAGCGATCCAAAGGAGCAATCAGGGTCAACACCCTGCTCAAGGGCACGTCGACAGTTCTCCCACGAGGTCAAAAACAGGGACCTGTGCAGTCCTCTTTCAATAACACTAGTTGGTAGGTACTTTTTACGCCAACTGGATTTCATGGATGCTTGAGCATGATAGACAAATCTTGTTTGGTGGATCCATAGAAATAATGAACAAATAAAAAGATCTAGTGCAGCCTTGAGTTGGAGTGTGTCACCCCAAAAAATACAGCATTTTAATTATGGTAGGTTCCCAGGGGCGTTTAGCGACACGCACTGTTTCCTATGGTAAAACTGGCAGCAAGCCTTGCTACATTAATAATGTTTGCCACCATAGCTCTGACGCACACTTTAAATTAATCTGGGGAATATGCAAACTGTAAATGTTGTGGATAATATCAGCCTATGATCATTAAAGCCAAAGTAGAATGCTTAAGGTACTTAAGGTGCATGTTCTCAATTGAACTTCACTAATGACTTCAGTGCAAAATACCCATATAATTCTGTCAGAATGTGCTGAGACTAAAGAGCAAACTTTTAACATTATATTGTATCCTAAAATGGCCATATTTGACTCACTTATCCTGAACATCTAGAAGACCAAAAAATGCTGCATATGAACATTACTTACATTTCTTTGTAACGCAATCATGAAAGCAATTCCAGCTCACACCAGCCCTCATCAGCCCACACCAGCCCTCATCAGCCCACACCAGCCCACAACAGCCCTCACCAGCCCACACCAGCCCTCATCAGCCCACACCAGCCCTCATCAGCCCACACCAGCCCTCATCAGCCCACACCAGCCCTCATCAGCCCACACCAGCCCTCATCAGCCCACACCAGCCCTCATCAGCCCACACCAGCCCTCATCAGCCCACACCAGCCCTCATCAGCCCACACCAGCCCTCATCAGCCCACACCAGCCCTCATCAGCCCACACCAGCCCTCATCAGCCCACACCAGCCCTCATCAGCCCACACCAGCCCTCATCAGCCCACACCAGCCCTCATCAGCCCACACCAGCCCACACCAGCCCTCATCAGCTCACACCAGCCCTCATCAGCCCACACCAGCCCTCATCAGCCCACACCAGCCCTCATCAGCCCACACCAGCCCACACCAGCCCTCATCAGCCCACACCAGCCCTCATCAGCCCACACCAGCCCTCATCAGCCCACACCAGCCCACACCAGCCCTCATCAGCCCACACCAACCCTCATCAGCCCACACCAGCCCTCACCAGCCCTCATCAGCCCACAACAGCCCTCACCAGCCCACAGCAGCCCACACCAGCCCTCATCAGCCCACACCAGCCCTCATCAGCCCACACCAGCCCACAGCAGCCCTCACCAGCCCTCATCAGCCCACACCAGCCCTCACCAGCCCACACCAGCCCACAGCAGCCCTCACCAGCCCACACCAGCCCTCACCAGCCCTCACCAGCCCACACCAGCCCTCACCAGCCCACAGCAGCCCTCACCAGCCCTCACCAGCCCACACCAGCCCTCACCAGCCCACACCAGCCCACACCAGCCCTCACCAGCCCACACCAGCCCTCACCAGCCCACACCAGCCCACACCATCCCACATCAGAGGAATATTGAAGTTCCCCAGCACTTCTACTTTCTCTCAGTGTTCTAGGCAATTAAACTGAACTGAATACTGTAACTCTACGAGCCTACCTGCTTGACTGGTGGCGACGCTGACTGCGGCAAAAAGCCTCTGGGTGCGGCTGAGGTCAGAGACCCCGTTGACGGCCTCCACCTCAAAGGTGTAGTTGGCGTGGGCCAGTAGGTCCACCACATTTACGTAGGTGTCCACTAATTCCGCCTGCTGGGGGGAGTATCCCACGTTCCCCCCGCACGGCACGCACTCCTCGGGCTCCCAGCTGCAGCGCCGGCACATAATCCTGTAGGTGACGTCGTTGCGACCGCCCATGTCGGCCGGCGGGCTCCACTCCAGGCTGACGGTGGTCTGGTTGATGTTGTAAACCAGGTTCTGTGGTGCCGAGGGAGGTCCTGTTAGGGCAGGAGGGAAGACAATGAGAGGAGGGAGAGGAGGAAAGGCGGGAGACGATTTAATGAGGAAGAGGAGGGAGAGTTAAATAACAGAGTGCCAGGGAAGGAAAGTGACAGCCAACCATATGTGTGCACTGACTGGATCTGTGGTTCACCGTTCTGTTCTGTTCCCTCAGACTGAATTCCACGGGACATGCCAGCTCTAAGCCTGACACACAATTATGACAGAACTCAGATCTAAAAAGAAAAACTAGTGCAGGTCGTCAGAGGAAGTTAAATACAAGTAAGGTCAATGTAGAGGAGGTGCTGAAATAGAAATAACCCATGGAGACCATTATAATGCAAAATGGCTGCATTACTACCACTCTGATATGATGCTGTGCATGCTAAATATGAATGTTAATCGTTAGCCACTGGTCGTGTGCCCAACGTCATTTGTTTTCTCCCATTTAAGGGGTGTTTTCATTGTTAATCAGCAACAATTATGAATTATTAATGTCTGAAGTATTCAACATTGTAATGTCAAGTGTGCAACAGCATTTACTTTTGAGTGTGATTATCCTTTTATAGAGATTTGACCTATTGAAGGGTGTGAATGGCTCATGCCAGGACAAGGTAGACCCTTTTTGGATGCCCGTTCCCTTCATTCGATGGTCATGCATCCACAATTCACAAATCAGTGTTTACATTAAAACATGGAATAGGCCTATATGAAAAATGTAAGATTTGTAGGAATATCCCATTTTGAAATGATTAAGATGTCATTCATTACATTGTATAATTATTCATCCTGAATGGAGGATCAAAGGGAGGCATAAAGGGGCATTATTAGCTCTCCCTCAGTCCTCCCCAAAATAGAATTATCCCATGGTGAGACAAAGGGTTTCCTTTCCAATGAATTGCAGAGACACTAAACATTTGAGTAAAATAGGCAGACAGACAAGTCTGACTCACCACAGAATTTACAAGTGAAATTTAATCTCACAACAGCCTCACAACAGCCTATAGAATAACAATCAGTTCCAGAAAGTCTCCAAACTGCACTACACAAACCATTGCCCTCTGAACAGGGGGTGTAATGGCAAAGAATGACATTCCTCTCATAAAAACAATGATTTACAAATTGCTGCTTTTATCATTCAAATTCCAGCCCTTGTTTTTATGACCCAGATGTTTACATACTGTACACTTGAAATTGAGTTCTCGTTTTATAGCCCCCTTAATGCACCATACAGATGTAGGATCTTAATCATACACAGTTTGCTACAACAAGAAAATAATCCTGCAGCAACAGGAAATGTGTATTAGAATTACTGGACATTTTTTGTAGGGGTTGACACATTTTCCGTTAGGGCAAATAATGTCTGACGATTGAAAGTGGAAATTAGAAACTTTAGAAGCCTTTTTCAACTTTGAATACCTACATCTGTAGATTATGATTTGTAATCTTTGTTCATTAGCATTTTTAAAAAACATCTAAAATTGTAAACGACTCCATTTTCATCAGAATGGTTCCTCTAGTGAACCCTCGCAAGGAGCTTCTCAACCCATTTAATGAGACAGACGTATTTACAAACAGGTAATAGGTATGCTTAGAGCGAAAACTACAATCGTCTGTGTCAAAAATACTGCACATTTTGTTATTTTACTCATTCCTCCCAGAGGGAGAAGATGGTGAGACTCGGGGCTCTGAAGATGAAAGAGACACCTGTGGCAGGTGAAGAGGAGTGGCGGCGTGACTCTAGCGAGCACCAAGGCACAACTTCAGCACTGTCGCCGACACTCAACCTGCGTCCTTAAGAATCTTCAGGGACAAAGAGCGAGAGTCACACAAACAAGCACACGCACGCACGCACACACACACACACACACACACACACACACACACACACACACACACACACACACACACACGTCTCTGGGGTCTGTTGGTACTGCATTACAATGATCACGGTTACCAACAGATAATAGCTAGTTTTACTCAGCCACTCTCATTGGGTCTCAAGTGACAAAGACCAGGGCAGTGATTTCAGAGATAACAGCTGGAGGAGGATATTGAAATAGAATTTGAGTGGCCTGTGTTTTGGTCTTGGTCTTGTTTTTGCAGACATGCAATACGGTGCAAGCTTCCCCTCTTTGTCCTTGGCTAGACATAGTGCTTCCTGTTCACTGGGTTGGCTTGGTTCCCTGCCTCGACACAGTCCTCTCCAAGCCACTGTAGGGTGAGGTGACACTGTCCTCCCCCCGCCTCACCTGCAACTCGGAGGCGCGACACATCCCGAGCGTCCACCGTCTGTCTGCTGATCCTGGTAGCTCAAGGGCTTGCTGCTCTCGCCTCTCTGTCTCTTTATGTTTCCCTCTCTCACCCCCCTTCCAGGTGAAGTTTAATTTCCCTCTCTCACCCCCTCCTCCCAGTGAAGTTTAATTTCCCCCTCTCACCCCCTCCTACCAGTGAAGTTTAATTTGCCTCTCTCACCCCTCCTCCCGGTGAAGTTTCATTTCCCTCTATCACCCCCTCCTCTAGGTGATATTTCTATTCCCTCTCTCACCCCCTCCTCCCAGTGAAGTTTAATTTCCCTCTCTCACCCCCTCCTTTAGGTGAAGTTTCATTTCCCTCTCTCACCCCCTCCTCCCAGTGAAGTTTCATTTCCCTCTCTCACCCCCTCCTCCCAGTGAAGTTTCCTTTCCCTCTCTCACCCCCTCCTCCTGGTGAAGTTTCATTTCCCTCTCTCACCCCCTCCTCCTGGTGAAGTTTAATTTCCCTCTCTCACCCCCTCCTCCTGGTGAAGTTTCCTTCCCTCTCTCACCCCCTCCTCCCAGTGAAGTTTAATTTCCCTCTCTCACCCCCTCCTCCTGGTGAAGTTTCCTTTCCCTCTCTCACCCCCTCCTCCCAGTGAAGTTTAATTTCCCTCTCTCACCCCCTCCTCCTGGTGAAGTTTCCTTTCCCTCTCTCACCCCCTCCTCCCAGTGAAGTTTCCTTTCCCTCTCTCACCCCCTCCTCCAGGTGAAGTTTCATTTCCCTCTCTCACCCCCTCTAGGTGATATTTCTATTCCCTCTCTCACCCCCTCCTCCCGGTGAAGTTTAATTTCCCTCTCTCACCCCCTCCTCCTAGTGAGGTTTAATTTCCCTCTCTCACCCCCTCCTCCAGGTGAAGTTTAATTTCCCTCTCTCACCCCCTCCTCCTGGTGAAGTTTCCTTTCCCTCTCTCACCCCCTCCTCCCAGTGAAGTTTCCTTTCCCTCTCTCACCCCCTCCTCCAGGTGAAGTTTCATTTCACTCTCTCACCCCCTCCTCTAGGTGATATTTCTATTCCCTCTCTCACCCCCTCCTCCCGGTGAAGTTTAATTTCCCTCTCTCACCCCCTCCTACCAGTGAAGTTTAATTTGCCTCTCTCACCCCTCCTCCCGGTGAAGTTTCATTTCCCTCTATCACCCCCTCCTCTAGGTGATATTTCTATTCCCTCTCTCACCCCCTCCTCCCAGTGAAGTTTAATTTCCCTCTCTCACCCCCTCCTTTAGGTGAAGTTTCATTTCCCTCTCTCACCCCCTCCTCCCAGTGAAGTTTCATTTCCCTCTCTCACCCCCTCCTCCCAGTGAAGTTTCCTTTCCCTCTCTCACCCCCTCCTCCTGGTGAAGTTTCATTTCCCTCTCTCACCCCCTCCTCCTGGTGAAGTTTAATTTCCCTCTCTCACCCCCTCCTCCTGGTGAAGTTTCCTTCCCTCTCTCACCCCCTCCTCCCAGTGAAGTTTAATTTCCCTCTCTCACCCCCTCCTCCTGGTGAAGTTTCCTTTCCCTCTCTCACCCCCTCCTCCCAGTGAAGTTTAATTTCCCTCTCTCACCCCCTCCTCCTGGTGAAGTTTCCTTTCCCTCTCTCACCCCCTCCTCCCAGTGAAGTTTCCTTTCCCTCTCTCACCCCCTCCTCCAGGTGAAGTTTCATTTCCCTCTCTCACCCCCTCTAGGTGATATTTCTATTCCCTCTCTCACCCCCTCCTCCCGGTGAAGTTTAATTTCCCTCTCTCACCCCCTCCTCCTAGTGAGGTTTAATTTCCCTCTCTCACCCCCTCCTCCAGGTGAAGTTTAATTTCCCTCTCTCACCCCCTCCTCCTGGTGAAGTTTCCTTTCCCTCTCTCACCCCCTCCTCCCAGTGAAGTTTCCTTTCCCTCTCTCACCCCCTCCTCCAGGTGAAGTTTCATTTCACTCTCTCACCCCCTCCTCTAGGTGATATTTCTATTCCCTCTCTCACCCCCTCCTCCCGGTGAAGTTTAATTTCCCTCTCTCACCCCCTCCTCCTAGTGAGGTTTAATTTCCCTCTCTCACCCCCTCCTCCAGGTGAAGTTTCATTTCCCTCTCTCACCCCCTCCTCCAGGTGAAGTTTCATTTCCCTCTCTCACCCCCTCCTCCCGGTGAAGTTTCATTTCACGGATTGGCCTTCCATAGCCCTCACAGTCTGAGATGTCTCAGTCACATGCTAGCTTCTTCCTTCCAACACGGCATTGTGTTGTGTGCGCATATGTGTGTGTCAGCACACACGTACGTGTGTGTGTGTGCGTGCGTGTGAGTGTGTGCATGTGTGTCCTGCCACCTCCTTCTCATAGCGTAATGCAGCTATTTCTCCAGAGACAGGGTGAACCTGTGATATTGCTGATGAATAACCGCCTCTGACAGCACGTTCTCACTCCCCCAAAGTGTCAACAGAATCTAATGGACATTTCTCAACTGAATTATATTGCATAAATCAAGATGGCTGACTATTTTGGTTAATAGCGGTTAGTTGATAATTAGGTCATCTTCCTGAGCCTGTCGCTTGTCTGTTTAGAGTTGAGTTAGTCAGAGGGCTTAGGAGAAAAGAATCCTGTGCTTATCTGGTGTGAGAGAAAGCTGCGCTGGGAGAGAGAAGTGCTCCAGGCTGTCTCAGCCCTCCACTGCCCTACAGATGTACAATCTTCATTTGATCACCCTGTTGCGGGAAATGTACAACTTTGGAGTTTAAAAAGAAGGTTGTAATTTTCGTTTAGAAATGTCAGACTTGATTTGACCTTAAATAAAATGTATCAACCCCAACAAAAATTATAATCCACATAATAATTAACATTTTCTGTTGCTGCAAAATGATTTCCCTGCTTTAGCAAACTGTCTCAAATTAAAATCATACATCTGTATTAGCTCACTAATTGGAGGGATGGAAGGAGAAAGGGGAGGCTGGTATTCAAATCAGCCAAGCAGTAATCCTTAATCTACAAACACGTGTCATGACCTTTGACCTGGGTGATTAAAACTTGGCTGAGTGAAGCCATGCAGAAAAGAGGGGGGGCTGTGATAGGAGAAGAGGAGTGGGGCTCTTACATTTCACTGGCACCCGAACACCCCCTAGCAACTACAGGCAGGAATCAGAATGGTTTGTTTCTCTCTGTTTCTCTCACTCCCTTTCCCTCTCCCTCTGTGAGATGTCAACTTGTTGAGGTGGCAAATTTGAGTGGGACGGGGGGCGAGAGGAGCTGGGGGGAAGGAAGGGGGAGATGGGGAAGAGGGGCTGGAGGGGGGAAAGGGGAGATGGGGGAGAGGGGCTGGAGGGGAGGACGGGGTGAGATGGCTGATCACAACTGCCCTTTTCAGATGCTACTACCACCAGCACTATTCACAGCTGTCACATGATTGATGCCCACTCCCTAACCAGTCAACAGCTTCAAGTCTTTGCCCCAGCTTCTGCTTGGAAAAATGTTTGCAGGATTCCTGCAGTGTCACCCGCATACAGTTCTCATTATCTCTTGGCTTTGCATAAAAATGGAGTGAGCAAATATTGTAAAAAGATTATCATACAATGTTTTTTTTTCCCTTCTCTCCCAACATGCAATATTTGCAACAATTATAATGCAAAATATATTGTTTGACTAGTGTCCTAATTTTTGTTCTGCGTGGCTTTTTGCCTCTTGCAGTGAATTACCTCCCGTGATGTTGCATCTTTATATTCCCCTTCGTCCAATCTTCATCTTAGATGTCTAATCCATCTGCTGCAGAGATCTATCTGTTTGTGCAGAGCCTAACATAAGGGAGGTTTACAAGCGGCCATTTCAAAATATGTCAATCAAGCTGTTTGCTCAAGCAATGTAAATTCGCTTTCGTTTACTATTGTACCCCAGACCATACAAGACCCCACAAAGAAAATGTCCACGAACATTGATGTGGTCACAATAACTTCATCCAGCAATAATTTACATATGCAGGCATAAAAGCATTGTTAACCTTCTCTATTGGTTGAATGGGAAGAATTAAACTTTACTTAATATTGGTAATTTTGAATACAATGAATATTTTTCTATGTTGTATAAACCTAGACATAGTGAATCTGTGAAATAGAGAGCTCAATCTCCTGTTTCTTCCAAAGTGATTCTTCACAGCAGAACAGGCAGAGGGCATCGACAAATAACAAACCAGATGTGTTCTTCTCTTGGTCAATGTAAGAGGGATTTGCGGAGCAGTAAAGTGAGTCTTTTCATAAAAGCCACAGGACGGCCCTGGTGGAGACTGGTTACCGTGGAAATGTGGGCTTTTTTTCTACCAGTTTTTGATGGGAAGGGATAGGTACCAGGCAACAATTAGGTCAAATTGCATTCAGTGTGTCCTGTCCTTGTTTCAAGTCAATGACTGTATTAAGACTGGCCAGAACAAACATGGGAAGAGCTCAACAGAGAGAGAGAGAGAGACCATCCTGTAGTTGCTAGGGAATGGTTGTGGGGCAGTGAAATGTAAGAGAGAGAGAGAGAGAGAGAGAGAGAGAGAGAGAGAGAGAGAGAGAGAGAGAGAGAGAGAGAGAGAGAGAGAGAGAGAGAGAGAGACACGCTGGAATAACTCACTAATGATAAATCAGCCTGTCAGACTTACAGAAGAAGTCCACTTTTCCACCTCACCTTATTAGCCCAGTCTTGTACCACCCTGCCCACGCTACTGTTCCTTTAAATGAAGACTAATTTCATTGTCCCCCTATCTCTCCCCGTTCTCTCTCTCTCGCTCCCTCTCCTTCTCCCTCTCCCTCTTCCTCTCCCTCCACATCTACATCTACCTCTCTTTCTCTATCTGTCCCCCTCTTCTCCCTCTCTCTCTCAATCTCCCTCTCTCTCGGTAAAAATACCCCTTGGCTCTCCTGAATCAACCTGTTTGGGAGCAACAGGAGTGGATTTGGGAGCAAATGAGCCCCGCCCTGTAAAATGAATCCCCTGGCCTGTGTAAACAAGTCATCAATGCTTGTCACATAATTGCCACATTGGCCAGGACAAATGGAGACACAGGGTGCTGCCAGGGCTACTGCTGCTGACTGTAATTGCAATCTTTTAGATGGGAAATGGCAAATTAGCTACCAGCTAGGGGGGGGGGGGGGGGGGGGGGGACAGACACCCAGGCCCATTAACATCATTCTAAAGACATATTGGGAAGCTTAAGCAGGGCTCTGGTATGGACTCTGGAGTGGGTTTTCACCAGACTTCTCCAGATTAAACATTCTCAGGGTGGTCAGTAAGGATCTGGAAGGGGTGCGAGATTGTTTGTACGTGTGCGAGGATGTGTTAATGGGGGCATAAATGCAGACTCTACTACAGGTCCTTCCTTCATTTACTTAGCAACACTCCAGTACTTACTTGTGCAGGCCACAGAGGGTGGGTCTGAGTGCGCCCGGTAGTAGCCGTCCTCACAGTCGCAGCGCCACAAGCCCTCCCGGTCATTGTAGCTGTGTGCTGGGCAGCGCGAACACTGCAGGTCCTGGGACGAGGACTTGTAGAACCCACGGCCACATGCTATGACCAGGAGAAGAGGAGAAGGGAGAGAGAAGGGAGAGAGAGAGAGAGAGAGAGAGAGAGAGAGTGAGAGAGATAGAGAGAGAGCGAGAGAGAGAGAGAAAGAGAAAATACTTTAGTTCACACTTGAATTCCCATAAAAGAGAAAGGGCATGATGGAACAGAGCATTACACTTGTGCTCACATCACAGAACAGCTGGTGTTTGGATCAACCTGCCCCTCTGGCATCATCAACAAGCTTAACAAACTCTACTTAAAAACACATCACAAATATCACCATGGCAAAGCCTGCACTGCATGGGGAAAAATCACTGCTTATTAACCAGAGGAAAAATCTGGCTATATTTGGTGCATTTTTTATCCTTTAGTCTTTAAGTTACTCTGTGTCCAAATCAATAAGGACTTAAATATGGTCCAATCACACACACACAGTCGTGAAGAAGGGGTGACATCGCTTCTTCCCCTTCAGGAGGTTGAAAAGGTTTGGCATGGGCCCTCAAATCCTCAAAAAGTTATACAGCTGCACCATTGAGAGCATCTTGACAGGCGGCATAACTGCTTGGTATGGCAACAGCACCGCCCTCGATCACATGGTGCTACAGAGGGTTCTGCGGACAGCCCAGTACATCACTGGGGCCGAGCTCCCTGCCATCCAGGACATCTATATCAGGTGGTGTGAAAAGAAGGCCCGGAAAATCGCCAAAGACTCCAACCACCCAAGCTCTTCTCTCTGCTTCCGCACAGCAAGTGGTACCGGTGCATCAAGTCTGACACCAACAGGCTCCTGAACAGCTTCTATACCCAAGCCATAATACTAAATAGATAACAGAAGGGCTACACTGACTATCTGAGTTGACCCTAGTATTTTATTTTAATTTTTGTCTCCATGCACACTCACAGGACCCTACACACTTACACACACTGACACTCCAACACACACATAACATACACACACATTTATAGACTCTACACACACACACACACACACACACACACACACACACACACACACACACACACACACACACACACACACACACACACACACACACTAATAATAATTTACTCTGCTGCTACTCAGTTTATCATTTTGGGGCGGCAGGGTAGCCTAGTGGTTAGAACGTTGGACTAGTAACCGGAGGGTTGCAAGTTCAAACCCCTGGGCTGACAAGGTACAAATCTGTCGTTCTGCCCCTGAACAGGCAGTTAACCCACTGTTCCTAGGCCGTCATCGAAAATAAGAATTTGTTCTTAACTGACTTGCCTAGTTAAATAAAGGTAAAAAAAAATTGAATAAAAAAATATATATCATGACACCTAGTCACCTTACCCCTAAACATATCTACCTCCAGTATTCCTGCACATTGTAAGTATAGTATTGGAACTGACCCTGAATAAAGCTTCTTACTTTATCGTGTTCTTCTTATTTTCACTTCTTGTGTATTTTTGTTCTACCTTGTTATTTTTAGTATTATATTGTTATTGATTACTGCATTGTTGGGTTTAGAGCTGGCAAAAAAGCATTTTACAGTGCTTGTTCACCTGACATAAAAAAAACTTGAAACTTGAAATAAATAAGGGTTTTTGCTAATCAAAGCCCAGTCGGAGAGAGAATGTTGTCCTACAGTGCTCCGTGGGGTGCTACCATAGAACACAGACAAGGTTGTAGAAATCCTAAATGGATTATTTTAATGTTTCACCTTCAAAAGAAAGAGGTGAGATGAATAGGCTTGTCCACCAGGGATAGGAGACAGTGAATAATTCACTATCGTTCACATGGTTGTTTGTGTGGGTCCATTGACATGTCTCAATGACAATTCATTAATTCAGCCGCTGATTCAATCTATCCACATGAGCATCTTGAATTATCACAGATCATTGTTTTATGCAATGGGCCACAAACTAAATCATGAGGGGACAAAAAAGGGCATACTTCCAGACAAAATCCAGCGATAATAACAATTTTTTTAGCAAAGAAACAATTCCAGTATAATGAATACAATTATTCATATAGAGGGCTTTGTGAATCACATTATCCAAATTCACTTTTAAGCATTACAGGCTGACTACACCACTCGCGTCACGTGCGCGAGCACTTCAAAATAAATTTAGACATACATGTTATTCAATTATTGCACCCACACCGCTTGCGTGCGCCAACGAGCGCCTGCGTTGCCAAGGGCTAAAATAGAAATCAGTTCTATTTCTGATGCAGATCTCGCTGCAAGTCCTGCATCTCAAATCTCCTCATTGGTTTATAGAAGCAGCTACCCATTGGTTATACCCACGTGGGTGACTGAAAGACGAACGAGGTCAGTGCCGGAAATGAACATAATTTATGAAAGTTGCCAATCGCAATTTAAAGTCAAGAGAAGAAAAGGCCTGGAAGGAGGAGAGATGGCTAGAAACGATTCCATTTAATGTGTGGATTAATTGGTGGAGTAGAGGACCTTGTGCATTTCAGGTAAAATAACAATTCAATGTTTATATCCCAGGACAAATTAGCTAGCAACAGCAAAATAGCTAAATAGGACAAATTAGCTAGCTAGCTAAATTGCCATAATTGTTTAATGCTTTTCGACCTGTCCCCAAATGAATGTAATTGGTTCAGAGTTTGTTTTGATATTTTAACCTGCGTGTCGTGATCGTGTTTGGTGTGGGGGGACAAAATACATTTATGCACGATGGCGCACGCACGCAGGCGGTTTGGGTTCCATGTTAGTGAATAGGGAAATTCTAGGTTTGGCTTTTTTTGTCTCAACACTAAGTCTGCTAATCCACGGTGACCTACTGTTGGTGTAAGATCCTTTGCTAAGCCTTCTGCCCACATGATTTCTGTTCCAATCTGCAAGGAGTCTATCCGCCTGTAAATAGCTCTGCATACAAACTAGAAAATTATATAAAAACATTTAAAAAATAAAAAATTTTCATGAGCTGCTGGGGAAATTTTCATGGCGATGTTTCCCATTTCAGATCTCCGTTGCACTCTTTTTTCAAGCGTTCAAAATCGTTGGCCATACTTCTGTGACAGATCTAAAATAGAGAGGATAAGGGAACCCAGGTTTCCTCATTCTAACACCGTCTCAGCGCGTGGAGGAGAGCGAGGGACGGGGTTTCCCCATTTCAGCAACATAAAAGCCCTGTCACTCTCTATTTATCTCACCAGCCTCATGAAACAAGACATTATTCGGAGAAAGGGTGGGAAAATACATGATTTTAGCTCTAACATTACTTTAGCTGAGATAGCTAGTAATTGAAAACAGGATTTTAAGGCTGTGAGAGAGGTGCCTTTGGTTAGAGTTGTGTGCTGCCTGCCGAAACATATTAGTCACACATATTCTAATTTACCAATCTACCATAACATTAGACTTTACGTGCAAACAATGTACCTGCGCAAAGACACACACATAATGCGCTATACCATACTCTGATAAGACTATGTAAATATTCACATGTTGGCCCGTGTCTGTGATCACATAGAGCAGTCCATTTGAGGCAAGTTAAAGATTGGCCAACGGTGCTGTTTGAAAGGCTGCTTTCTCCTCTCTTCTCTCACCACGCATGGCTGTTTAAACACTCTGATAAGCCAGTGTGTCTGTTTACCTTTAGGTTTGAGTGTAGTGTAGCAGTGTGGAGGGGAGGCCCAGCTGAGCCCAGGGCTGCCTGGCTACCATGTTCCCAGGCTGAGCCTCCACGTCGCTAGCTAGCAGGCCCAGATTAGTGCTATCTCAGCCACTAGAACCACAGGGATTTGAAAAGTAAATAGTACTCCAAGTTAAAGTTTCCATGAAAAAAAGACATTATTTTCCTTGTTTTGTCATCAGGGCCCCTGTGTTTATCAACGTGTCTGACCGGCTTTGGCATCCGGAAATGTTTACAGAAGCAACAAGGCGGCAAATTAGGGCCTCAAATCCAACAGCTGTGTGACATGGGTAACCATTTTCTGGGCTCGCCCTGGCTCTCCCTCTCCAGCCCTCTCTCACAGTGCACTGAGTGACATGCACAAACACAGCCATCCCAGAGCCTGCATTCCAGTCCCAGCAGCCCAGGCCCTTTTGGCCAGATCCTGTTCCTGGCATCATCAGCTGAAAACACACTCTTTAACGGAGATGTTGAAGCATTCGGTAAAAGAGGGTGATAGTTTTTTCCCCCTCGTTTTTCCCTTGCAGCAACACATTTCTTTGGGGGGGGGGGGGATAACACATCACTGTATAATTACCCTGGGTTTAATCTCTAGTGCTTGTCTGTAATATCAGGACAAACCCGGCCTGCCTCTCATACAGTATTTGAGAACTTCACTGACACGGAAACACATTAGAGCACCGTACACGTCCATCTCTTGACTCACAATAATCCATTGCGTTTTACATTGACGCCGAATCCGACATACAAACTCATACGTGGGGGAAAAAAGTACAGAGACTACTTGAAAATGTCTGGTTTTGTGCCACCCGCCCTACACTACCACTCAGATAAAGGCTAGGTTAACATGCTGTGCTTGTTGACACAGACGGTGGGTTAAAAAACATGGAGAAGGAGCTGGGACAGACAACACAGGCCTTATTTACACCACACTGCGAAATTAGCCGGTCTTTAGAGAACAGGGCTGAGGTTGAAAATACAAGTCTGACATTCCACCAGGCTCCTTAGCGAGGGGCAACAGACAGCATCTGTCATTTACCTTACAGTGGTCAAACGCTTTCATTCAGCGATGGGGGGGGGAAAACTGTCTGCAGTCAGAATTTTATGCACTGTACTGATAGAACAGGAAAGGCCTCACTCTGGGGCTAGGAGCACAGTTAGGGAGGAATATGCCCTGACTGACTCCCTATACTGAGGACGTCTCAATCACTCTCCACATCACTCTCCACATTGCGGGGCCACGAGAGGATGAAACAACAAGCCGTTATCTCCAACAGACACACACTAAGAAATTAAATTCTCAATTTTTTCAAGATACTGCTTTGTCTGTTTCCTCCGAGCTCGGCTTCTTAACATTCTTCAATTCCATCCAGACGCTCTCTATGTTTGGCAATTGAATGGCAATCTGGGTAAAGGACACAGAGGCAGAAAAAGGAAAGAGGATAGATGAGATTCTCATCCTGTGCTGACATTTTGTGACAGGCTGACATATCGCTTCCTGTGGCCTTACCAGATGATAATTATTCCTAATGTCTCGGCGTGACGCAATGGGCACTTGAGTTTTTCCTTCGGTTAATCTTCCACTTAGATTGACAGATCGCATTTCATAAAGGGCCCATTGCCTTCTAGCTAGTTTTACCATTCCAGAAAAGCAACAGTTTTACCTCACTTTTAGAGTCGGTGAAATAGGGAAACAACACTCTCCACTTCCCTAATAACCCCCACATCTAAACAGGCTAGTTCTCCACATAATATACTGAGGACAGAGGGGACTTCAGGCTCTAAACAGGCTAGTTCTCCCTATCGACTACTGAGGACAGAGGGGACATCAGGGTCTAAACAGGCTAGTTCTCCCTATCAACTACTGAGGACAGAGGGGACATGAGGGTCTAAACAGGCTAGTTCTCCCTATCAACTACTGAGATCAGAGGGGACTTCAGGCTCTAAACAGGCTAGTTCTCCCTATCGACTACTGAGGACAGAGGGGACTTCAGGCTCTAAACAGGCTAGTTCTCCCTATCGACTACTGAGGACAGAGGGGACTTCAGAGTCTAAACAGACTAGTTCTCCATATAATATACTGAGGACAGAGGGGACTTCAGGCTCTAAACAGACTAGTTCTCCCTATCAACTACTGAGATCAGAGGGGACTTCAGGCTCTAAACAGGCTAGTTCTCCCTATCAACTACTGAGGACAGAGGGGACTTCAGGCTCTAAACAGGCTAGTTATCCCTATCAACTACTGAGGACAGAGGGGACTTCAGGCTCTAAACAGGATAGTTCTCCCTATCAACTACTGAGGACAGAGGGGACTTCAGGCTCTAAACAGGCTACTTCTCCCTATCAACTACTGAGGACAGAGGGGACATCAGGGTCTAAACAGGCTAGTTCTCCCTATCAACTACTGAGGACAGAGGGGACATCAGGGTCTAAACAGGCTAGTTCTCCCTATCAACTACTGAGGACAGAGGGGACTTCAGGGTGAGTATGGTGGTGGTGGTGGTAGTGGTGATGGTGGTTTTCGTGGTGGTGGTGGTGATGGTGAGTGTGGTGATGGTGGTGAGTGTGGTGATGGTGGTGGTGGTGTGTGTTGGTGGTGGTGCTCCAGCTCTCCTGACCCTCAGTGAGATGGACTGGTGTGGGCTAGTCTGAGGGCCCTGACAGGGCCGGGCCTCCCCCTGGCCACCCTCTCATCCAGCCTGATTATGTGTTAAACCAGCCTGCGTGTCTGTCAGGATGGATGGAGAAAGAATGTGAGAGTCGGCAGGCCGGTGAGTGGAGGCCGCAGAGACCCGGAGTGAGAGAGAAGCTTAGAGAGATAGCACCCCATTAGAGTGATAAAGGAGGCCTAGGGAGAGAGCTGCAGTCGACAGGACCAACAGCCAGGCAGACCGGGCTCCGCTCACTGATGTATGCCAGGTGAAGCAGGTCAAACACGATAAAGGAAACAGATTATTTTCTAATTTCAAAACGCCATTGCCTTTCCTTAAACAGTCTCTGTCGCCACCGCCGCTACGATAGGGAAATGTCTTTACAAATATCAACTATAAACACCGGCCCCACAAAATATGGGAAGCTTGTCTAGGCTGGTTTTTATGAATCCATTTCCTCCGAGAGTCTTTTCCTTCTTCCTTGTTTTGCTTGATCTGACCTCAGTGCTCCGTTGTCTGGCTACACAGCATAAACACATTTATCTCCTATTCACCCTGCGAGGTGTTGTTTCATCAACTCCATTATACTGCTAACTCAATGTTCATATTACCGGGGACATTCTTTGCTAGTAATTTAAAAACACCCTGCTTCTCAACGTTCACAGAGCCATGAAATTCTATTCCAGAATCATTGCTTTAGGTCCATGACTGGGTTTTATTCTGAGGGCATAATATATAATTATGAACGTGACACTGTGTTGTTGGAGAGGGATGTCAATAGCCCTGGAGAAGCTGGGTTCTTCTGCATACTGTGTGGCTCTGATTAGATGGGTGTTTTTGCCATGGCAAGTAGTGTGTTAGGACATCCATCAAGCTCTGTTTACTGACATGTTGTGTACTCTACACAGTTGTTTTTTTTTTTTTACGCTAATGCCCTTTGGTTTTTCTTCAACAACCTCTCTTGTTTCCCATGGAGTAAATCTTGCGAGTAATTTCACAGCATCCGCCTAGCAACAGGTGTTTTTAGACTTCTCCACCTCTGTGAGAAAAAAAAATCTTGAGGTAGCGTACTGCACTTTTCTACTAAATCTCCCTCTTTTTTATCCATAAAGAAAGAAAAGAAAGAGAAACTAAGCTGAACAGTTGGGCTTTTGCCCCGAGACATGTTAATCTCCCACCTTTGAAAGGCGAGGCGCCTACCCAGCTCCTGGAAACAGTGGCACAACACACAAAGGAGAGGAGGGAGAGAGAACTGAGACCCTGCTGGAACCCTCTTCACAGGGGACGGGGATAGAGTTTCAATGTCTAACCCCTTCCAAACAAGCTACTTTCAAACACCTACACCTCCTGTGGGCTTTTGAATGGAGGGGTGGAGATAGAAGGAGAGAGGAAACAAGGCTACAGTGAGCAAAAAAACTAAACAAACTTTCAGATGAAGAATTTTAGCTAGAAAGACCAGATTAAATGGCTGAAAAACCTAAAAACGATCATATTGTCACTAATTCTTCCCACATAGGCCCACACCACACATAGCTTGAATGGCTGTGCCTGGCTATGCGTGTACTCAGCACACCTAGACAACGCCTCCATTCATCGGTGCTACCTTTGCTTAAGGGGAGATAAGTAGCTTTACTATGAGAAACAAAGAGAAGATTAGCATTCCCTTACACTGTGTTGGATGGCACACTGCTTTGGCCTCCAAACAGCCAAACTCCTGAGGAAGTGTCTGGTTGGACGTACCGAGCTAAGATCAAAGCTAGCTAGCCTACTGATCAAACTTTTAAAAGTCCCAAAAATATTTTCTGGCTACCTAAATATTATTTAAATCTTAAAGTATTTTCATTTTATAATTAGAAATATACACATAATTAGGAATGAAATATAACAGAAAAATTAACTGATTTAACTTATATTAAGTAAAACAGCAGGATAATGTATCAGCTGTGCAATTACTGCTGAATACATTATATTTCTGACATTCCCATTTTGTTGGCTCCACTTAGTCGTTCCCAACACCAAAGGAAGAATCTTTAGCCTCAATTTTTTTGTGTCAAACCTAAAACCAAGGCATCTATATTAAAAACTAAGGCTTGGAAGAGAACAGATTGTATCGGGTGTGATGATAATTATGCCAATACATAAATTCAATAATCAATATGTACAGTTGTTTTGGTAAATGTCACATTGATAACAAAGGTCACATGATAAGTGTGAAAAAAACAATATTCACAACCAGTTCACAAACTTTTCAAATCTGTTCCTAGTGCATTACAGCCTGAGCTACCGCATGTTGTCAGAAATTGAAATAAGCAACAATAAACCCCAGCACCTGTTTCCTCACTTAGCTATCACACTTATTTACCGCATGGGTCTGCAGGTGGAAAATGAAGGACGTTTTCACATTAAATCATTACAGAATTTATAGCGTTGGTTCCGCATGAGCAGAAACTGAACCTTGTGTCCGTACAAAAGTACACCCTCTTCCAGAGAGAGAGAGAGAGAGAGAGAGAGAGCGAGGTCTTCACTTCTTTAATTCATCATGCAGGGTAAGGGCTTTCCAAATGACTTTCCAGTGACATGGAAATGTCCCTGCCTAATCGTCTTTTGTTTAGTTCATTAAACTTGCATGGCGACGGGAGAAAAAAGTCTTAAGGGCAGCTAGCCCGGGCGGCTGGCTACCTTTAAATGGAGGACGTGGCTAGATGTAAGAGGACCTCTTATTGCTGAAAGACTTCTACACTGAAGAGAAGAGACTGTGCTGCTCTCGGGATAAAAGCAGAGGGCCCAAAGGTCTACCCCGACCCAAAGCCCCCTGCAGCTACAACGAATCAGCGCTTAAAATGTCCCCAGTCAGCAACCAAGCATTATCTCCAAATTGTGCCAATGCCTCGCACCCCTCTCCCCATGCCCCGCTTTCCCTCCTACCCCACCCCACTCCAATCCCCATGGACCCACTGCTGTGACAGAAAGGACTGGAACACAGGAACAATTTCAAACCAGCCACTAGTCTCCCTACAGCGGGCCAGCCCCCGTGGGCTCCAGTTACACACAAAGGCGTCCGTTTGGCCTCAGTTGGCCGTGCTGATGTGCGCGCTGCTCCACAGAGAAACAGCCAGGTCAACCTAACGAGGCAAAGAGGACCATCAATCCAGATTTGACAACCAACTACACACCAAATCTAAACCCAGCTCAGTTCCTGACAACCAACTACACACCACATCTAAACCCAGATCATGTCCTGACAACCAACTACACACCACATCTAAACCCAGATCCTGTCCTGACAACTAACTACACACACCACATCTAAACCCAGATCCTGTCCTGACAACCAACTACACACCACATCTAAACCCAGATCCTGTCCTGACAACCAACTACACACCACATCTAAACCCAGATCCTGTCCTGACAACCAACTACACACCACATCTAAACCCAGATCCTGTCCTGACAACCAACTACACACCACATCTAAACCCAGATCCTGTCCTGACAACCAACTACACACCACATCTAAACCCAGATCCTGTCCTGACAACCAACTACACACCACATCTAAACCCAGATCCTGTCCTGACAACCAACTACACTCCACATCTAAACCCAGATTCTGTCCTGACAACCAACTACACTCCACATCTAAACCCAGATCCTGTCCTGACAACCAACTACACACCACATCTAAACCCAGATCCTGTCCTGACAACCAACTACACTCCACATCTAAACCCATATCCTGTCCTGACAACCAACTACACACCACATCTAAACCCAGATTCTGTCCTGACAACCAACTACACTCCACATCTAAACCCAGATCCTGTCCTGACAACCAACTACACACCACATCTAAACCCAGATCCTGTCGTGACAACCAACTACACACACCACATCTAAACCCAGATCCTGTCCTGACAACCAACTACACACCACATCTAAACCCAGATCCTGTCCTGACAACCAACTACACACCACATCTAAACCCAGATCCTGTCCTGACAACCAACTACACACCACATCTAAACCCAGATCCTGTCCTGACAACCAACTACACACCACATCTAAACCCAGATCGTGTCCTGACAACCAACTACACACCACATCTAAACCCAGATCCTGTCCTGACAACCAACTACACACCACATCTAAACCCAGATCCTGTCCTGACAACCAACTACACTCCACATCTAAACCCAGATCCTGTCCTGACAACCAACTACACTCCACATCTAAACCCAGATTCTGTCCTGACAACCAACTACACTCCACATCTAAACCCAGATCCTGTCCTGACAACCAACTACACACCACATCTAAACCCAGATCCTGTCCTGACAACCAACTACACTCCACATCTAAACCCATATCCTGTCCTGACAACCAACTACACACCACATCTAAACCCAGATCCTGTCCTGACAACCAACTACACACCACATCTAAACCCAGATCCTGTCCTGACAACCAACTACACACCACATCTAAACCCAGATCCTGTCCTGACAACCAACTACACACCACATCTAAACCCAGATCCTGTCCCGACAACCAACTACACACCACATCTAAACCCAGATCCTGTCCTGACAACCAACTACACACCACATCTAAACCCAGCTCAGGTCCGTGGCTGTTCCAGTTCAAACAAATGCTAATCATGAGTTTATGGATTATAATAATCACGATAATTAGAACAAACATGCTTTTTTGCATCTGAATAAGCGGTACCACTGTGCTGCTTTGCTTACGTGAGCAGATCAAATTATTTGGAGTGGGGAAAAACAGGCGGCTTGAGTCAAGAGAACATTGGCTGTTTTATTCATTTTTATACAATGAATTTGCTTAGATTTTTGATTTAGTAATAACCTAGCACAGAAACACACTCATTGCCTGCCTCACAAAGTAGCTTGTATTCCTCTGTGCAGTGCCTTTGCTCTTTTTAATCCCTTGTTATGAGAAAAAGGCAGTTTCTTCTGCTTCTCATTAGTAGACTGAATCATAGTTTCTTCCTCAGAGAACTGGAAAGAGCACAGATTGGTTTAAATTGTAAATGTGGAGAGCTATAATAAACAGGGTAGTCATTTTAATGTTGGATACAATGTCTCTCCCTTTTAAATATACACCACCACTTCCGAATGAGAAATAAAATAATAAAAATCAAAGTTTCCCTGGATACAAGACTCCTAGCTGCACAACGCTGCCAGGCCTGACATTCTGCGGGAAACTTTAACATGTGAAATGAAATACAAATGCCTCATTTTCTAAACAAAACAGTTTCACGGGGCTCACTCATTTCCATTTCATTTAGGCATGGTAAATATTTGTTTCAAAGTCATATGCAAAAATAGAATATGCCCATATGCATTGATTCACATCCAGTGGTCGGCAACCATGCTTTTTCCCCCGGCCCCCACAGTTTTCATTAAAAACACATACAGTATACAATACTAAAATATTTGGGGGTTTTAGTGTTGGGTAAGAAAAGACAGTAAAATCACCAGGAATTCAGAAAATAATAATAATAATTGAGTAAATCTGTTCTTAAGTATTCTCACTTTTAAAAAATAAGGGAAATTCACAAACACGTCTCAATGTTATCAAGGTTATACAATTATTGTTATTTTCAAATAAAATCTATTTTTGGGCTTAGTCAATTTGCAGTGTACAAATTATAATTATGTTCCGGTCCCCCGAACATCCGCTCTGAAACAAATCGGCCCGCGGCTGAATCTAGTTGTCTTTACTCGAACATAATGCATATTGGGTTGCTGCTATATCAAATCAAACGAAAACTCTATTATCTTTAACGTTTGTCCCTACTGTTTGTCATTCTTGCAGATATTATACCTAGAGATAAAAGTTACATTGAGGGTACATTGAGGGTGTAAAATCCAGACCTAAAAATATCCGGAATAAGTCTCCCTGAAACATTGCTGCTCGCTGCCTGGTCATTGGTAATAGGTTTTTCTTTCACCTCGCTTGATAAGCTGCTGGAACTAAATCATGTATATATAAATATGAATCAGAGGACAGTAAAATATAATCCACTTAACGCTTGTGGGGACACACCAACTTGCCCAGAAGACACCATTACATGAAATGTATTTAACCCCTTAGCTGAATACCAGTTAATCAAATGGGGCAAAACCATACCTAATATTCGTATTAAGCACTCTGAGTCATGTTAGTTCAAAATGGAGGCTAACTAACTGACACACATTATTCATCTATAGATCTGTCACTAAATCTGAGCTGTCAGGCCAAATTAGAGACCCAAGTTGAATTTCATCTATAGACAGAATCATAGTAAACATTCTCCATTTTGACGTCAACAGAGGACAATAAGAAGAGATATGTGGGTAGACATTGTTGACCCTAAAAGAGAGACCTTTGCTATTTTGTGTCAGATGGCGTTATTTCCAAGGTGACACTGGGGTCTCTCATTGGCTACGCTTAAGGTCAGTGAATATTAACTTAATTTACACATGGCTGCAAACAAGGCCGGGCTGGACAATGGATGCCTGCCTTTTGTGCTTAGTAACGTGAGCGCCCTGGATGACAGAACACTGCCAAGACGGAAGATGGATGATCGCAGCAGTTGACCCTTGTTCATCAGAAGAGTCACCTCTCTGGCCCCCTCTCCCCGCACAACAATAGCCCCCTCCCCATGCCTCAGCAGCCCTCATCTCCACTTGCACTAACAGGTTCAGACACTTCCATCGATCCCCGGTTCCATACCTCTTGAGATTGCGGGCTTTATTTTCCTTTGGCTATCTAAACTGTGGCACAGATGTCTTTTTTTGTAATTGCTCAGCCACCATTCTGTTGGGAGGGATCCGATCGGACAGGGGAACACTATGTCAGATGACAACGTCTTGCCGTTTAGTGTCCCTGTGGCATGTGGGGGAAAGTGACTCGGCCCAGGGTCTTAGCACCTTACCGTGCGTCAGGGAGAAAGGCAGAGAGGGAGGGAGGCAGGGAGGGAAGGCTCTGTCTGTTGTCTCCTCTGGGAGCTTTGTAGACCGGTGGCTCTACACTTCAATCTTCCTTTAAGAGGAAAATCAATAACTTATTACATAAGCTCAACACTTTTTTCCCCACTTACACCCCGAGCAGGCAGAGAGGGGACTTAAAAATGTGCTTAGAAGTGCTCTGTTGCATAAAAGCCTACCATTTCTTTCCCAGTGACTTGTTCTCCTTGGACAAAACAGGCACATACTCTATTACGCTGTGACTATACATATGGGGTGTGTAAGTATGTGAGGGTGTTTGTTTCTGTCGATATGTGTCTCTCCAGCTTCTAACAAATCAAAAATGTAAATCTCCATATCAAATATTAGTAATATCTAAGGCTTGGTGAACACTTTGTATAAGCCTACATACTATTTATTTGAATCCCCCCCAAAAACGAAACTAATTCATTTTGAGACTTGATGCTAGCTGTCAACCATGTTTGTGTTTCAAAGCAACAGATACAATGGCCCCACAGTCTATCACTGTGCTACCTGCCAGGTCAAACAAACAAAAACAGGAACAACCCTGAAGCTGTGGAAGAATGCAGCTTTTCACCAGAAGCTAGCCGACACGGGCGATGACAAGACTAGCCACCGTCCATCACCAAATTATTTCAATCTTGAGTGATTTCAATCCAGTTGTGTCTCCTGGGGATTCTGTGCGCTCCACCGTTTGAATAATTAAGCTCAGGAGCGGTTGTAAAGGACGGCCATTTGGAGCATTATTAAAATCACACCTTATCAATCAGGAGGAGCGTCAAGATGCATGAGGACCCCTGACTCCTGGCTTCATTTGAAATGCTAAGTAGTGGCCTTGCCTGGGCCTGGAGCTGGGGCTGCCTGGTGCCCCTCTCCCCTCCACATAGACAGACACACCTTGGCTTGTGTGGTCAACCGCATCACAGTTAGGTCCTTCCCTCAGGGGTCTCAGCCCATCAATCAGCCGTAGACTAACCACTGTCTGAGTTCCTGACACACCAAGATGGATGGTGTCAGTGTCTGCAGGATGCTGTATCCTCTCATGAATCATCTAGTTAGCATGTAGCGATAGCGCTGGGATAAGGTTGTGTTTTTATCTGTTTACTTGAGAGACTAGGCCTCCCACACTGGAGAAAGAGTTGAACAGGTGAATAGTTCATCAGTTCTCAAGAGTCGGTTGCTTTAGGGTATAATTATGTGATGTGTTAAAATTGGACAACCTACATTCCTGGCAAAACAAAGACACCAATGTCTGTCCACAAGGGCCCTCTATTTCTCGTAACGACTCAGTGGCTCCATTTCTGAATGGCCACTATTTTAGCACCACACACTTCTATGCAAATAAACCCTGTGCACGTTGCAGGACACTTAAAATGTGCCCTTTTCAACACCCATAACACTGATTCTCCTAACATTGGGAGAGAGAGAAACACAGGTATTTATAGTGCTGCAGATGCCACAAAATAGTTAAAGAGAGACAGAGACGGGGAGGGAGAGGAGTGAAAGACATGCAGTCCCTCTCCAGTGACGGTGATGAATGAGTGGATCACAACACGTTTTGGAGGAGGCCTCTGCATTCACAGAGGGGGGGCTCCTAGTCCTCGAATGACATGACTGACAGCTCAACTCACTTGCTCCTCCTGCAGCCTTCTGCTCAATATTTCACAGATGGACATTTTACAATTGGAGGATACTGCATATATTGAAAATAGGACAGTGAGCGGAATGTGTATCTATTTTCTATATAGAAAGTCACAGTATCGCAAGCAGGATGCTAAAAGAGAGGCCTGGGTGAAGACTGAGTAAACTCCAACACAAGTATTATAGCTGTACTGTAGCTAAGGGGCAGTTACAGAGGACAAAACCCTCTTCCATTCTAGGCCCCATTGAAGTGGTGTTCAACCGATGGAAAACTGTTGGATTTTCCCCTTGCTCTAGGAGAAACCACTGAATGGGCGATTTAATATCAACAGATCTCTGCGAGAAGCTGCTGATTCTGCAGTAAGATGTTCATTTTATTTAGATGAACTACCCCTCAATACAATGGCCAGCCATGCCCCAATGGAAATAAATATCTTATAAAGTTACCATGTTGAGAAAGGATTTGAATCACTCATACACAGGTGGGTATGTTTTCCACCTCATTAAGGACAGTTTTAGCTGGCACAGTAGTTGGACCAGTTAATTGCCTCGAATGGGCAACAGTTCAGTTCTAACAGGCCTGCTTTACAAGCAGAAGAGCAGGCTTCAGCTGGTACTTTTAGACAAAGCTCTGATGTAATATATGCTACATTGTTTGCTCCAAAATAATATAAACGACTACACAAAAAAGGACTCACCGGGTGTTGAACAAGCTCTAACCTCTAGCCACATTTTAGAGCAACATTACTCAAGAGCCAATTTTTGTTTGTTTTTGATAATATCACCTAAGTGCACTTCACATGGTAGAAGGTATAGACCTACCTCTCTGGTGGAGGCCTACGTGTTGCCTGAAAGTGGCCAGCCTGCCTGGACTTCTAGTTTGTCCTGAGACACATTTCCTTTAATTATTACTGGTCAGTACCCCTCATAAGCTGCTTAGAGGGACACTGCCCATTCCGTGAAAGAAAAAAAGCTTGGCTGACAAGACAGAGCACTTAAACTCGGTGACTTAAGTAGTTCCCCTTTAATCCACAGTGATTGTTATCTTACAAGTCAGGTGGCCGCTGAAAATAATCTTTTGTGCAATTAGAGTGACATAAAGCATTTAATGCTAACTGCCGAGGCATGGTGCTAGGACCAAACAACACAAAATGCATATCCGCAGTGACTTTAATTGTGTTTCCTGTTAGGGCCCTTCATAAATATCTTGGGGCCTAAATGCCACAGTATGGCGGCTATTTGTTTTCTCTCTCTGTCAGGGTTGTTTGGAAGGGGCAGAGGAATACTGAGATTGGTTGGACATCCTCCAGACCTGTCTATTCTGCAAGTGATTGCCTTGGCCAGCAGCCAGCCAGAGAGGGAAGTGCTCTTACCGAGGAGCACTGAGCTAAACTGAAGTGCAAGTTATCATTTAATCCCAGTGTCAACAGAACCATGGCTATAAATTAAGAGCCTGCTAACCAAACAATTAACATGGATTCCAATTATTACGCTGAGGATTTTCAGGCCTCCATACTTTATCCATCATTAATATGGCCCTCAAATCAGCTGATTTAATTTTATTTGCCACCACAACTATTCAATGTGGCCTAGATTGTCCTTTGCCTGTTTTGTATAATTAAAAACTCAAATACTGAACAGATTCTTTCTGTTGTTTAGGCATGGGTGACCCTGTGCAAAACCATAAATCAAAGAGAAAAACTAGTCTAAACATTTACATTTGAATGAGGCACATTTTCTGCTTACCAATAAGTTTCCTATTTCCCCTAATTAAAACAATAATATTTTTCCATATTGAAAATTGCAGTGTAGCAGAGGATAGAAAAAGTTATGCCACTAATGAAAATGACGTATAGAGAGGATAGAGCAAGATGAATATAACTGCACTCACGTTCACATGCATCGCCCTTCTGATGAAATCCAGCTTTGCATATACATTTCCCTATAGGCACCAGCCATTCTCCCTCTGCACTGCAGTGCATCTTGGGAGCGTTATCGGCCTCCTCCTCTGCGTCACTGACACACATGCCCTCGACCTCGACCAGAGAGGAGAATTCTGATCCCGTAACAGTGTCTGGGAAAGTGGCCAGGTTCTCAATGATGGACCAGCACTTCTTGTAATAAACTTTGACAGAGACCAGAGCGATGCATGCCCCTACATCCTGGAAGGCCAGGTAAAACCCTCGTCTGGACAGCGGCCCAATGATGCGTACTTCTGTATTCAGCTTCATCTTCCTCTCTCCCAGGTCCCCCTGAGTGAAGCTCTCATCTGCTGCGATTGTGTCAATTTTCACGTACTGGTTTTCTCGTATATTCCTGCCGACCTCCGAATCGGTTTCCTGATAATACAAGTTGAATGTCTCCTTGCACGTGCCCACCACACCGGGTAGACTGTTACAATCCCTCAACGTGAACTTCAGTTCCACAAAAATCCTCTGGGCATCGCCCTTCTCTATCCAGCTAGTCCGAAGCCAGTTATTCTGATTGGGCTCCATGACCTGACAAACCTGGTATGTGCGAATGGGGGTGTAGTTTTCATCCAACCCGCTGATCTCTTCCCACTGAAAAGAACAGAGCACAAGTTTGGTACATTTATATGGATTGGTTCTCAACAGCAACATACTTTTGCAAGGAAATCAAAACACAACAATGTAAATACTGGCTGGTTTTGTGTCCTACTGTGGTGTTGAGTCAATACAGTGTTTTAACATAATAATAAAGACGTGTACAAGGTGTAACAACTAGTAATAACACTGTCTAAAGTTGGGTTAGCTAAATGAAATCACAAAAACATAGGGCATGAAAAGACCTCCATTATTGGAGCACTTTAAAAACAATTGGTCATCCATTTTGCTTTTACAGTATTTGGAAATGAGTATGGAACTATTAAACTAAATCCATAAACCTCTGCAGTGTTATTGTGAAATCAGACCTAAAGAAAGATTAGAAAACAGAGATAAGCCTAAAGTTAGATATTCCTAATATAGCAAATAAGTAAATCTGATAAGCATAAAAACAAATGGATCAACTACGATTACTTTCCAGTCATATTGCTAGATTTGTATTTATTTATTATTTAAATGTTGTTATTTTAGATTTTAAAACCTTTACGGACAGGCTATTATGGAAAGGTGACTTGAGGCCTGGGCTACATCAAAAACAAAATCAATATGTCTTCACTTACATGCCACCCATCCTATAGATTTTCAGGACTGCTACAATTAACAACAATTAACATAAACAAACACCCCACCCAAATGGCCTTTCTCGAACTCGGTCCGACACTATGACAATTTTAAAAAGCTTGCCTCTGGATAGTGCAACTGATAATGACCCAGAGGCACATATCCATGGTAATGACCCAGAGGCTCATATCCATGGTAATGACCCAGAGGCACATATCCATGGTAATGACACAGCCAGAAAGACATAATAATACTGGACCGTGTTGAAATTTCACATTTAAATCTAGATTTTCCTCCATTGAGGTAGAGCATGGTAACGCTGGAAAGAATAGTGTTAATTGGAGTATTATATGTTCTCAGAGGTGTAGGCTAGTTAGTGTCCCACTTACCCCACCAGGAGGAGAAGATATCCACTCCAGCTCTGTCTGCTGTGCCTTGGAATCCAACAGAATCACTAGCAACAGGAAATAAAATGGTAGAGCAGATGATTAAATCTCTGTATGTGCCACTGTCAGTTCGACAAATATTATTAAATGAATAAGCTATGAAAGTCTACAGCCTGATACAGTATGTGAGGGCTAGATGACTATACACATGACCCATTTTCTGCAGCCAGCTATGAAAATGAACAATTACAGGCTGTGCAATAGGGTATTGATTTGATGACAATATTTTTTTACCTCAATGGCACTGCCTGAGAACTGCTTTCACATTGAAGACTACTGGATAAACGCATGTCACATACAGTAGGCTACCCTTCCTATTAAGACTAAGGACAGCTTTTATCTCCATTAAGCTAAATGGTAAGTGTTATTTGTGACAACTTTGGGTTTCATGAAGCCTACAACCCACATAAACATGGGGTAAAATTGCATTTTTTTTTAAAACCTATCTATCTGTTTGTGTCTTTTCAGTATGGAGGCATACATACTGGTGCAATAGGGTCAGACAAGAACACCTGCCTCTATACGTAAATCTAAGACAATAAAAAGCAATGCACGAGTCCTTGCTGTGCCATGGGCGACAGGCGCACTGACAACAGAAATATAATCCTAAAACTGTTCGGCTGTAGTCTACCAACGGCAACATGAATTTGGTGTAAAAGTGTCACTTATCTAACATAATATTTATATATATATATGCATTTAATAGATTATTAGCGAGTAGACTTTGTATTCATTCACCCGAATAGAGCCTCAGAGCGTACTGCCGATTCCTCTCCTTGAACGCAGAGCCGTGAAATAAAGTGTTTAATAGCAGAGTTACTATAGGCTAAATATAATTTCAATCTATTGATCAGACATGCGATCAGATATTATAGCCCCATATGCATTAAATCATTTACACAGACCGTTTCAAACTTCAGACAGACTCGAAAATAGTTTGTATTTCAGAATCATTACAGTGTGTTTACGAATACAATAATCACCTTAAAAGTGAAGGTCAGCAACTTGGCAATACTTTAATATTATTTATCTCCTTCCAATTGTATTTTTTATATTATTAGGTCAATTAGCAAAATTAACCTTTAGTTCATTTATATAAACAGTATACCTTGATCTTGCTATCTCTCCGTGTCTGTGATATAGACTTTCCTTGTGCGCTCTCGCTATGTGCATGTCAGTTTTTATAGACTCATTTCAGGTCTTTCAAACATGAACTCCTGTAATGACAAGGAGGGTTAATGTGTACCATACTTAGGGTGAATGGGTTGGTATTAGCTTACCCATCGATCTTGGAAGTTTATCCCAAGTCATGATATGAGACTGAGTGGAATGACAGTCTAAATGTAGACTATTTTAGCCTTGAAAACAACAATTTCACCATCGTCCGTTTAGAGCCTTATTTTGGATTTGGTGCCACGCGTAAAAGCCTACTAAAATAGCCTACGACGGGTCGTTTGTCACACAAACGCTGTGTAATGTCCAGACTGCAATCCACTGACTAACAACACTGTAATGTCATTGAACTAATGTCTTGACATATTGTATTTTTTAAACATTTAACAAATACAGGAATGATCATTCGTGCGCAAGCAACAAAATCGCAGGATAGTCTACTGCGCGCTATTTCTCTGGATGTCACTACGCGCGATTGCCGATCAGTTTTCGAGATGTAGCCTGGATGAGGCGATGATGAGAGGTTATCAAACTTTATTACATACCTTCTTTCGCATTCTGCGCTTTTCCAGTGTTCATCAAACAACATAAATGAAGGCAAAATGTAATCCACAAACACGGAATCGACGTAGAACCCATGTTGTAAATGGAAGTTAGCTAGACAGTATTCGCTTTTCCACCTTGGCGTGCACTTCCCATTGACGACGCTAAAACAGCTCTATGTACGAGAACCTGCCGTGTCTCACTCAAATAGCATCCGCATCTGCTGGGCGTGGACTGTAACACAACTGATGTCACTCAACTAGACTGACAGAAGAATGATCCACTCGCGGCTGGTAGAAAAGTATCCTGTGCAAGCATTGTGACAAATACATTCGTTGCAGAGGCTGTTCATCAGGATAATTTAATGAATTATGGTTTTAGTCAATGTTACAGTCCAGTCTTCTTTGGGCAAGATGGACCTCTTTGCTTTGGGTAAGATGATGGTAAGAAACTTTCCTTCCATACAAGACAAAGCAAATAGTTATCAGCCTACATTAACATAGCCTAAACCAAAAAACTCTAATCCAAAGTATGTGGTGCATTACCCTGAAATAACAACATAAATATAAAAAGATGAAGGGCTATCTGGGCAAATAATGTTGTTATAAACTGTTACCATACTTTCACCATGTCACCACTTCACTGTAATGTCCCATGTATTTGTTTAGAAGAGTGAGTAAAGACAATGGGTGCATCATCTTCAGAAAAACAAACTGTATTATTGGTTAAGGACTTGAATGTAAACATTTCACTGTAACACCTGTTGTATTCGGCGCATGTGACAAATACAATTTGATTTGAGAAGGCCACCTTAAGACAGGAGTCTGGGCATTAGGAGGAGATGAGTTGACTCCTTATGTTGTGTTGTGTTGCTGCATGGAAAACTGCTACAGTAAAGATGGAACTAACTGCATCCTGGGGTTCTAAGTAGCGCTCTACATCAAGATAAACACAGAACACAATTAAAAAGTGTAACGTTAATTTCCCGTTGCTCAGTTGATTTGGAAAATCACTGATAAATTAAAGCGTAAAAGAGGAACGCAGTAACCCTTTACATACACAACATGTGTTTCAGCTCACCAATTAATCACAATTGACCTCTACCAAGTAAAATCAGCTGTAATTATGGCCCACAAATATTGATTAATAAACTATGTACATCATGAATGGATGTAAGGAGACATTCAAGTTTTATGTACCTAACTTTTTGTTTGACATGTTTATTATGCAAATTAGTCTTAATCCTCTTCACCTGGGAAACGTGTTCCACCAATGCATTATGCTGTATCCTTCATTATTAGATCATTTAAATGTCTTAAAGTTACCTTCATTATACAGCATGTTTTATTATTTATAGTTATAGTCTATCTCAATAATTTAAACCGTGACTTTAATCATTGATTTGAAAAATAATTCTTATGTTCAGTGGGGCATCATTTCAGACCTGTTGACTGTGTTTATTTACTGTACCACTGACTGTCATTATACTCTGTCTGTTGGATTTGTTTCAAAGACATTTGAATATTCATGGCTATTTGTTATTCAGTCTCAATCTTTGGCTTGATTCCCACGTGACAAGCTCAGGCATTACAAAGCTTCCCCATCGCTAGAATAGACAAATGATCACAAGGATATTCAAAGAGTAAACAATACATAAAGTTTTCTACATTTACAAGTAGTTTCCCAAAAACCACAATGCTGTCTTTTTATGATGTCAATATTAACATTCCGGCATTAATACATCATAGAATATCCATGATCCATCGAACCATATTCTGTATTATGCCAAGGAATTGTCACTCTGGGTCAGATCTCAGGTCATTATAAGCTTCCAAGATGCATTACCTCTATTTGTTTTTACTATCTGTTGCTTACTGTGACCATGGCACTCTCTAATTGGGTTCTTATTATTATAGCCGTGCTGTGGTTAGTGGTCATGTGGAAGTGACACTCTTCACAAGGGAAGACTTATTGTTGTAGTGGTAGTGTTCACTGTTTAATAGATTGTGTCACAAATGGCACCTTATTCCCTTTTCAGGGTGTGAATTGTGACTAAATAAAGAATAGGATGCCATTTGGTACGCAGCTCTAGTAAAGCTATCAGCAGCAACTAGGCCTATCCTCTGCAATAAGGTGTGGATAAGTTATTACACAGGAACCCATATATATGTGACAGATGAAAGGTACACATAAATAATCATAAATCATCATTTTTGAATGGTGTAGATTGGGCAATGAAATCCTATTTTTGCATATAATATTTAAATTATAGCAACTTATGTTGAAACAGGTGTCCAACTGTCCATCATATGGGGAAACAATAATGAGAGAGTGGCCAGAGGGTTAGATGCAGCTGTTGCTGCAAAACCAAGTGTTCTTTCAAGCTGTGAACTGACAGACACTTACTACTCCCATTCAGTCTGTTTAAGGAACCCCCTAGTTGTTGAGATATCATTGGAAATGAATGTGACATCATTAGGCAAGTGGATGTACTGTAGCCTACCAAAACCGAAACAATTCATAAAGCCTGAGAAGAAATTACCATCTGCGACCAATAATTCACAAGAGTAACTGCAAGTTTAGTGACACATACGCAATAGTTTATTATACAGCTATATACAACATTTATTTTCTGGTTCCCTTCCAGTGAAAGCTGATCCTCCACCAACCACACTGTCGTCATCAGCAGGCAGTTACAAAACACTTTTTTTTAGCTTCTTTCCCTGCAGGACTGAATTATGTGGTTCTCACCAAAAGCAATCTGACGACTGCTGAGAAGTTGGTGACTGGCTACTTATAACATCCTGGACTCAGGGATAGACGTAACATAGTTCACTTAAATGTATTGATTTGTCATCATCCATCATTAATTTCGCATGATATGTTACAAATTACAATTTGTATAATATGTTACGAATTTGCAAAATGTATGATATGATATGAATTCCAATTTGCTGTGGCTAAAGTTAGCTAGGTGGCTAATGCTAATGTTAGCTAGGTGGCTAACATTAGCAGGGTTAGGGGGTAAGGTTGGGTAATAGGAGTTAGTATTAGGAGTTAGGTTAAAGGGTTAAGGTAAGGGTTAGGCGAAGGGTTAGCTAACATGCTAAGAAATTGCAAAGTAGCTAAAATGTAGTAAGTAGTTATAAAGTTAATAAAGAGCTAAAACGCTGAAGTTGTCAGTGATGAGATTCGAACACAGAACACCCACTTTCTTTATTCAATTATGTGGAACTCAACATACGCTGCACCTTGGTCCATTTCTACGAACGAACGTGGCAAACTTGTAGTGTCATGTTACTGTCCAATGACCAATGAGCACCGATACTCTTCATCTATAATTTCTCTTCATATGGCAAGGATTAAAAATGATATGCCAGCAGATTGTCGACTTGATTCATGATGATGACTGCTAGCTGAAATGTTGAAAGTAAGATGTTGACATGATCAGCCCAATCAAAGCTGCTGTACATATAACATGTGATTTGACATCATTTTATTTGTGGCCAATGACCTTGAGCCTTTTTGGAAAGGCACTTATAATGTAACTCTATGGCAGGACCCAAAGGGCTTAAACATTTCAATGTCTACCCTTACTAAGAACTCAGAATTGGTTATGACGTAGTGTCCCCATGAGTGACAGAACACTGAGCCAATCACGGCGCAATGCTCCTATTTTCTGTTTGGCTTGTCCCACCACCATAGAAAGCACTGATCTAGGCTGAAACACCTGCATTTTGGAGCTGCCTTACTCAAGAAAACAAAAAAGAGACCATGTTTGTATGCGGCTTTATTAACTCAATGATATATATATGTTTTTTACATTATTTGCAAACTGATATGTGACACGTATTAAGGCCAAAATAGCATGCAAAATAGGCAAGTCCCCCCCAATTTAAAAAATAAAATAAAAACTATATTTTTTATTATTGTTTATTTCTTAAAATATGGGGCTCAAAACAGGTGGGGCGCTGCCCTGAATGACGTGTCGCCACTGCCCCACCTACATGTACAAATTACCTCGACTAACCCCTCACATTGACTCGGTACCGGTACTCCCTGTAATATAGCCTCGTTATTGTTATTTTACTGTGTTACTTTTTAGTTATTTGGTAAATATTTTCTTAACTCTTCTTGAACTGCACTATTGGTTAAGTGCTTGTAAGTAAGCGTTTCACGGTAAGGTCTATGTGACAAATAAAGTTTGATTTGATTTGATCTCTCCCTTCACTCCATGCACAAATTGGGGAGAGTGAGAGCAGGCAGCGAAATAGGGACAGGACAGATACTTTCATTGCAAGAAGCAGGTTAATGCATATTACTATTGACCAAATAAATGAAATTATGCCAAGTTCACGAGGCCACTGTGAAGCCTCAGGCAATTGAGTTGCCTAATGGTAAGTCCGCCTCTGCCCATGACTTTGGTTATCTATCTTGTAGTTGTTATCTATCCAACCATGTGACGTTTTTGGCTTGGTAGGTCTAGCATGTGTTAAAATGTTCACCTTCGCCCTTAATTTTACTGTTATTAATACCACCATACACATTGTCCCAGGAGAATGTCTTGTCTAGAGGTGAGTGTTCTTGAGGTCATTTGATGACTGTTCTAAAATAATGTTTTTTAGAACCAACATGCAAATACATTACCACCCTTAGGGGCTTGCTTGCCTTAATTTAGCTTGCATTTATAGTCTTGCCCTTTCATGTTACAGTAAGTGGACATTTTAAACACCCCAAATGTGAAATAATAATAAATCATATTGATAAAAATATACATGTAGGTGGTATTGCCCAACTCGTGTAATTTACCCCTGGAGTATTGTTTATATTGGCATTAATATGCTAGTGGTGTACGTTAACTCGGAGATAAGTCATTGTTGCATGCCAACACTTCCCAGGGCACGTGAATTAGCATGTGAAAATATGCCACTGTTAACTTGTGTGACTTTGGGGTTTACATGGCTGTCAGAAGAAGCATAGTGAGGCTTTCTCTCTCTCTCTCTCTCTCTCTCTCTCTCTCTCTCTCTCTCTCCCTCTCTCTCTCTCTCTCTCTCTCTCTCTCTCTCTCTCTCCCTCCCTCTCTCTCTCTCTCCCTCTCTCTCTCCCCCTCTCTCTCTCTCTCTCTCTCTCTCTCTCTTCCTCTCTCTCTCTCTCACTCTCTCTCTGTCTCTAACTGATGTTCACAGGGAGAAATGAAGGAGTGTGGCTTCACAGAGAGAGTAGTAGAGGGAGAAAATGGGAGGGAGTTTCACATAATGCAGTACATATAGACAGAGGGGGAGATGGGAAATGACGAAGCAGTACAAAGAGAGTGAGAGGTGGTGCAAAATACACGCACATACGCACACAAACATGTACACACACACACACAGAGAAAAAAAGAGAGCGCAAAAGAGAGAGAGCAAGAGAAATGGAGAAGTACAGGTGAGGAAAACTAGGCAAAGACAGTGGTGTGGAGACAAAGGACACATGGTGATGTGAAGAGAGAAAGAGAGAGAGAGAAGAGAAAGGGGGAGAGAGAGAAAATGGGGAGAGGGGGGAAGAGAGCGAGAGGAGAAAGAGACAGAGAAGAGATGGAGAGAGAGGCTCCTCAGCCTGTGTACTCTGAGCAGAGAAAGGACACCGGTAGAGCAAAGTATGTACAGTGGCAGCATGGCACGGCGGGCCCTGCTTCAAAGCCATTCTCTCGCTCACTCAGCACTTCTGCCTCCTCCTTTACCCAAAACAAGAATTAACCCAATCAGGAGATGAAATGGAACAGAAGAGCAGGGCTAGATGGGGGCCAATCCCTTTAAAGCTTACATAATGCCTTTTGTTTCCTGCAGGAAAAATTAACTAAATCTGAAGTTGAGCCGAAACTTTGGAGCAAACCAATGGCATCTCATTAAGGTGTCTCACAGGTTAAAGGATTTATTTCTTGGTCTCTTACTTTGTCTCCTTTCTGAGTCAAGGCATACAGTTGCAGGATCTTAATTTGAGCCAGTTTTCTACAGCATGAAAATAATCCTGCAGCAACAGGAAGTGTGAATTATTATGTGGATTATAATTAATGGACATTTTTGTACGGGTTGATACGTTTTTCGTAATGAAAAATCAAGTCTGAAATTTCAAAGTTGAAATTACAAACTTCAGAAGTATTTTGAAACCTCAAATACACTACACATTTTACAGTTGAATTATTGTATTACAGGAAAGTTATCCTGCAACAGGGTGATCAAATTAAGATCCTATATCTGTACAGGTAAAAAAAATAGTGGTTTTCTGAGAAAAGGGAAAAAGTAGTGCTGAAAAAGTAGCAGACTCTTGATGAGACAATTGATGTTTTAATGATAGTAGGTTCTTCCCAAGGCCACTAGTTCATTATCTGAAAGCTCGGGGCTTCTGCAAAATCTGAAGAGCGTAGGATTATTTTGCTTTGATTTGCCAGATGAAGGAGCTTGGCCATTTTTCTCCATGGGTAAAGACGCTCAATTCATAATAGAGAGGGATAGGGAGCACTGTAAGTACTAATTGGCTTTTTAGGACAAAACTTCTGAAATTACACTTACCATCTCACAGCTTAATGCAGTAAAGAATTACAGTCTGTCGAATCGGTGAGTTTCACTTTTGGTGTCAATTGCAATGAAGTAGTAGAGTTGTAACGTGTGTTACCATGATAGCCTAAAATGAAAATGAGAGCTAGCATTGTTTGCTCAAATGGATCTCAGGTCTCTTTTACTCCCATATTCCTCTGTTTTTGGTGTAAATTGAATAGTTCAGAACCATCAACTTCAATTTATGTTGGATTATGGACTTTATATCTGGGACTTTAAATCCGTCTGGATTTTGTCCGTCAAAGGTTTTTCCATTGGAATACAAACATTTATTTGGACTTGGACTTTGACTCAACCAGAGGTTCTGGTAGGACTAAGGTTTTCAGTTAATTTGTTGTTAATTATCGAATCATTATTTTGTTGTTTATGCTGAACTCCTTTGATTTTCCTATCAATACACTACTGTTGCACTGACCAAGTTCCCCAATGTCTCATTTCAGACAAGTTTAGGCTTTATGCAAGTTCGTTACAGAGTAAGCCCTTACACTTCATGAAAAAGCATATTCAATTGACAAACTAACCAAATATTTGCCAAAAATAACATTGAAGGCAAATACCAGTCCCATAAGGACGAGACAGTGGAGAAATAACCTTGGTTGTGTTCACAAGAGGATACGATTGCAATATTCCAAACAAAAATGCTTAAAGGAATGAGAAATGGTCGATATATTGTGCAGGGACCTGATTAAACCATAATTGGAGGATAGGACATATATTATTTTTCAGGAGCAATGGCTGCTTGACAACGGCTAGCTGGGCTAGGCTCTGTTCTGTCTGGGCTGTGGGTGGCCGTTTGCCTGGCTGGCTGCACATGCTGGGAGAGGCAGGCCAACCATTACCAAAGTGGATGCCGTCAGCATTTCAGAGCAGGCAGCTGGAGAAACAGTCAAATAAAACACCTTTCTGCTGGGCATCCTTCAGATTCAGAGGGGCCACCGACTACTATTTCACGCTATGGAAATCCTAACTGACTCCCTGGCTGCTTTTTTCTCTCTGAGGTAGTTGATTTATTAGAGACAGTCAAGTAATGCTATACTGTTACCACATTTGGATCTTGGTGACACATACAGTAACACTCTGACAGAGCTGCAATATCTGAAAGAGAGAGGCTTTGGATGTGTCCTAAGTGGCACCCTATTCGCTACATAGTGCACTACTTTTGACGAGTGCCCAATGGGCTCTAGTTAAAGTAGTGCACTATGTAGGGTGTAGGGTGCACTATGAAATATGGTGCCATTTGGGACGTATCCCTTGATTTGAGCCCAGCAACCTGTACCTATTTTTGTCTTTAAAATGAGATTCGTCGTTGCATGAACAGCCGAATAACGATAACTTTAAATGATGAGTTTTCATACGTGAAGTGTATTTCCCCACCACAGAATCCTTGCAGCACATACCGTGCTGAAGTCTTGCAGCAGGTTATTAATACATTTATGGTAACACTTTACATTATACAATACATACCATAGACACTATGTTTGCATGAATTATTGCAGAAGAATAGTGGGTAACACTTTATTGACACCCATCGTCGTAACACGTTATAACAAGGTCATAACAATCTCATAATATGTCATAACACTGTCATGACCCAAATATTTCCACCTGCTATGACAGGTTGTGACAAGTTATGTCAGCTGTTATGACATATTATGACATGGTTATGACCGTGTCATAACGTGTTGCGACGCTGGGTGTCAATAAAGTGTTACCCACTATTCTTCTGCAATAATTCAGACAAACATAGTTTTACATTGTGTTATTTTATGACTGGTTATGACACCTCCATAAGACCGTCAAAACCCACAAAACTTACCACACAAGGTAAAACATTCCATTACACCAGGGATCATTCACCTGGGGGACGATTTATTTTTTGAGC
The DNA here is from genome assembly GCF_057628025.1 of Oncorhynchus mykiss. Lineage (NCBI taxonomy): Eukaryota > Metazoa > Chordata > Actinopteri > Salmoniformes > Salmonidae > Oncorhynchus > Oncorhynchus mykiss. Next base: position 18,078,720 of record NC_143029.1, read on the forward strand.
GCATGGTAGGGGAGCTGGAACATAATTACAAATAATTGACTGCAAATTGACTGCAAGAAGCCCAAACAGACATAATATTGGACTAAAACATTATGATTTCAAACTTTGCTTGCATTTGTATGTGATCACATCTTACATTTGTCAGATTTCCCAAATTAAAATCACTTATAGCTGATTTCCTGGTGTTTTTACCGTTTTTTATGTCCAACAATGAAAATTCAACACGTATTTTATTTATCTATTTATCTTTTGCTCAGAAAACTTGGGGGGCCAAATAAAATCACCCGCGGGCCTCCAGGTGAGTAACAATACGTGTCAACAGTATGTTTATGATATAAATTATAACCGTCTTTGACATTGACCATGTTAAATTATCACTGTAATTGAGCACACATTGATGTCAGGCATGCACCTACTCCAATGCTCTGTTGCTGGAATGAATGCAGGAGCAGATTTCAGGAGCAGGACAAGACACCCTCTTGTTGACTGTTGACTGATATAAATAAGGGAATGTACATGATAGGCCTGGCTTATATAGTTATGATGCTCATAATCCTTCCTGACAGTATCATAAAGTGTATTTTCTTAGTCCAAGTAAAGCGACACAGGATGGTCGTAATGGATCATGACAGTATCAGAAAGTGTATTTTCTTAGTCCAAGTAAAGCGACACAGGATGGTCGTAATGGATCATGACAGTATCATAAAGTGTATTTTCTTAGTCCAAGTAAAGCGACACAGGATGGTCGTAATGGATCATGACAGTATCATAAAGTGTATTTTCTTAGTCCAAGTAAAGCGACACAGGATGGTCGTAATGGATCATGACAGTGTCATAAAGTGTATTTTCTAGAAGTCATTTAAAATATGACGAAAAAAAACATGACTGTAGAGAATTCATTACAACATCTACAAAGGATCTAAGATAAAAACTTTTTTTTTTTTAAAGGAAACTTCTTAGCAGGGAAAAAACAAATTTGAATTAATGTGGGTTTTGACACTCTTACAGTATGTCATAACCAGCCATAAAATAACGCAATATATGTCACAACAGGTGTAAATATAAATGATGTCAGGTTATGACAACTGATGTCAGCTGTTATGACATATTATGACATGGTTATATCCTTGTATATGACACTGGGTGGCAAGCAAAGTGATAACGAATAGGGTGTTGTAAATGTACTGTTCATTGAACAGTGGCTGCATGAGACATGGACAGTAATTGGCGGCTTATAGGTTCTTAGTGTCATTGTCACGCCTCATCCTTTCATATTCTTTCAGTCTTAACATTGAAACTCCACAGCATATCATGAGATTATATCAGAAGTCTGATCTTTGCGCGGGAATCTGTCAATGTCAGTTCTCACCATGTGCTGTCATCTGTGTTTCAGAGGATATAAAGATCACATTTATAGTCAGGTATAAGGAGGAAAAGGTTTATGTATCTCTACATCTCAATGACTTAATCATTGACTGCAAGAATGACCTACCCTTCCTTGTACAGTTTATGCAAACGGTTGATTTGTGATATTATTCTTGGACAAAGTGACCCTATAGTTCATAATTTTTCCAGGTACAAAGTGACAGCTGTTTAAACAACTGAAGTTATGTAGGCGGGTCTTTTTCACCATTCCAAAATATACAGGTAGACGTTAATGATCCTGTCTCAGCCAATCAAATTGCTTCTCCTGAAGCACGAAGGAGGAACTGAGTAACCACATGGTTTCCATACATATGGGTGTCTGGATGTCTTCATCTGTCACTCCAAGAATCCTGCCATGTCTGGGGTAGCCCAAAGACCCATGACACAGGCACTGACCCAGTCATTAGTAAGGCAGACCTCTAAGGAACCAGCACGCAGAGGACGAACTTACACGACACAAGCAGAACTGAAGGGCTTCCCTGAAAAGTACTGGAACTTCAATGTTAAAGGAAAATTATGGACGGAAAGCAAACCGACTCTATCCCCATTTGCAATGGGTAAAACGGCAGATTAATTTGAAATCGGTGCATAAAGGCAGTGTTTTTTGGTACATACTGCAGATAGTTTGAAAGCTTTAATTAATTTCCACTTGCTATGAAATAACATGCTTGAATAGAAAGCACAAGTATCGTTGTAGCTTAACTTTAATGTGAGCACATCAATCAATGCTTGTTTTTTCCTCTGTTGTGTCGTTTGAGGCTCCATTAGTCTTCAATTGTGTATAATTTTCCATTCCAACTTCTGTTCTTTGTGTAATTAAATGAAATATAAAAAAGTGTACTTTTTAAAATTATTGCTATGACAATTACTCAAGCTTAAAACAGCCTGCCTTTATACACTGACAAATCATCGTACTCTGGTTCCAATGGCCTACACAAGTAGCCGAGAACACCGCAATACAATACGTTCTCTCTACATATGCCTACAATCCTTCCTGCTATCCTTCCTCTCTGTTATCTCTGAATAGAACTACACAACAGATAGGAAAATGCTTAGTAAAGATAAGTTTTCATATCACTCTATTTGAACTGACTAATTGGATCACTGCATATTAAGGTTTTTCTGACGATTTCCCTCCTTTTCTCGCTACTTGACCCAAGGCATGAATAAGAGCCTTCTACTGTTTAAACATGGGATAAATTATGTGGCATGATTACTGTTTCTTCAGTGCTTTGCATTTTTTTTACTTCACCCGGGCAGAGACAGACTCTCAGAGACAGAAATGTGATTTTATCAACAAACCGGTGTCAGATGCATATGTCTGTGAGCTGCCCCACAACAATACCAGTACATTTTCAACACTTGAGATGTCCTATGGGAATGCCATTCCATATTAGTGAACTATAAAAATAACTTAAAGGCAGTAAATGAGGCTGAATGTCACGTTCTGACCTTAGTTCCTTTATTATGTCTTTGTGTTAGTTTGATCGGGGCGTGAGTTGGGGTGGGTAGTCTATGTTCTTTTTTCTATGTTGTGTTTATGAGTTTGGTCTAGTATGGTTCTCAATCAGAGGCAGGTGTCGTTTGTTGTCTCTGATTGAGAATAATACTTAGGTAGACTGTTTTCCCCATTTTAGTTGTGGGTGATTGTTTCTGTCTCTGTGTCTTTACCAGACAGAACTGTTTCGTTTTCGTTCGTTTTTTTACAGACCTCTACATGCTTTGTAAGTAGGAAAACCTGCAAAATCGGCAGTGTATCAAATACTTGTTCTCCCCACTGTATATGGTATATACAATGGGTTAATTTATTGTGGTATGACTTTTTGTCCATATCGCCCAGCAATTTGGCCTGCAAATTGCTTCTGGTGAACAAAAACGGTCCCCCAAAAAATCAATGCGGCCTGCTCAACCTGCTAAGCGAAGTCACTCTACAGTACATGTAATGGAAAAAGAAAGGAGTGAAACCTACCCCTACATAGCATTTCACCCTGTATTTGTTGATGATGCCACACTAAATTAACATTCTGAAGTAATCTACATGGCCTTTATAGTAGTTGAGCAGTAATCGGAAGGAGAAATAGAGACCCTTTTAAAAGACAAGGCCAATATTATTTTTGTACAAAAATTCTGCCTGAAAAATCTAAAAGAAGTTGACCAAGTTTAAAACGTGGGCTATGAGTAAAAGGAATGTCAGTGGTGGAACTTTTATACATTTTATTTGTTCATTATAGGAAGTGAAATGAATACCGTAGCACAAGCTAACAACCGGGAGGCAACGGAACTAAATGGAACTAAAAGGGAGAAGAACTATTGAAATGAAACGAGGAAGGGGTGAACAATGGGAGATTCTTGTTTTTTGATTTCTTTATAATCAATTCTCAATCCCTTTTGTATTATGAAATGTAAATGTGATGTTAAGGATTTTATTAATGTTAATCATCGATTTTAATAACAAAAACTAGCAAAACAAATCCTATTGAATATGAAATAAAGATATTTTAACACACAAGAAAGCAACAAAACAAGAGATGATACTAAACAACGGTCTGCATCTCATCAAAGAGAAAATAATCAGAGAGCTATGGTTTAAAGCTGATCTTGTTAGAGAAGAAAACAATTATGGGGCCTGTTTTCTCTGACACACATTTGACCTCTGTCTCAGATCACAAACACGTTGATACAAAACACATAACAAAATATTGTTTAAATAAGATACATATAGAAATACATAATAACCCACTTTCAATGTGTAGCCAGAGGTTGACATACAGCCAAAACAGACATTATCATATGTGACCAAAATGAGAGAAAAATCAGTAAATTATCATATGTGACCAAAAGGGAAGAAACCAGAGAAAGCATCAAATGATAAACAAAAGACAGCTTAACTTTATGACCCTGAGGACTGTTGGGAAAAGGGGGAGATAGTGGTCGGGCACTGGTCAGGATTGACAAGACAGATCCAGATACATGGATTTAACTGGAAAAGCATAGCTTATACAATGTTATCAGATAATTAAATCACGCGACGATTGTGTTTCACATCTTCTTAAATGTTTGATTCAACATGTGAAATCTAAACTGGCACTCTAAGACACAAAGCACAAAAAGAACAGACACACTTTTAATTCCCAGAGATAGCTCAACATTACTGGATTAGAAAACTCAACGTTATGAAGAACCAGAGTACCAATTATTCCCTGTTCCGAGCGTTTCACTTAATAATAGCCACTGTATAATAAAGGGAGCTCTAAAGTGCACTTTATGGGTTTAAATGGATGTAAAGTTATATTTGCGGTTAAATTGAAATTCCTAGTAATAGATATGGCATGGGGATTTGCCCCACCAGCTTGGGGTCTGCTCAATAGACATTTATGTCTCCCTGGCTTGGGGGGATAACGTACTTACTGTCAAGTTGGTGACACTTGAGTGACATTCTAAGACAGTTATTAGACCTCATTCCCTCCTAATCATCACTTACAGTATATAAATGTCCTCATGTAGAGTATGAAGATGCAGGGGAAAACAGACATTGTTTAGTGGAATGTTCCTTGTCCCATGCTGCTTTTGCAAAATAACTGTTTTCTACTCCCCTGGGCAAGTCGTAAGTGTCTGTGCCGTATCACCACATGAAACTCATATAATCCCACTCAGCTACATAGTGGTGCAATTCTAGACTTTATACACTGAACAAAAATTATGGGTGGGCCTGGGAGGGCCATCCATTTGGGAGCCATCCATTTGGGAGCCAGGCCCACCCATGGCTGCGCCCCTGCCCAGTCATGTGAAATCCATAGATTATGGCCTAATGAATTGATTTCAATTGACTGATTTCCCTATATGAACTGTAGCTCAATAAAACCATTTAAATTGTTGCATGTTGTGTTTATATTTTTGTTCAGTATAAGATTGTATAAACATTTCGCTATAGGCTCATGCATGTGCAGAATGTGATGTAAGGCTATCTATGGCTTATATTTAAATACTTTGATTGCCTTTCATCATAGAGTACATGCTAGGGCATGAGGATCATCCTAAATGTATTGTTATTATCTCCGTTATTTGATGACTCTAATCAAGTCTGTGCAGTTGAACATGCAGAAGTTCTGTCCTGCACAGGCATGCTGTGGATTATAGTGTATTGCTTTTCCTTAATGCCTCTGTTTTGAGAACATCTTTCTGAAATATGTATATGCAGGTCACATCTATTTACACCTCCCTCACTGGTCAGACAGAGCTGACCGTTGCGGCTGACTACACACATAATGATGCTAACCCTCTGGCCTTCACAAACATAGTCATTAGCTGGTAATTGCTTAATGGTGCCAGGGTGCCAGGTCAATATGAATGTGTTGCTGTTATTTGCTGAACTTCATACTGTCTGTATGCACCAATGTAATCTACATGATTACATTGCCTCTGTATTCATAGGTCTCAATAATGCCGGACTGGAAGCTCTAGTTTTATAGGTTCATTGATTGAAAAGAAAGAAAGAGCATGAGCGGGACATTCTGGTCTTACCTTTTTTATTAGTCTGGTCTTATCTTTTGTCTTTATTATTCTGGTCTTATCTTTTATCTTTATTATTCTGGTCTTATCTTTTATCTTTATTATTCTGGTCTTATCTTTTGTCTTTATTATTCTGGTCTTACCTTTTATCTTCATTATTCTGGTCTTATCTTTTATCTTTATTATTCTGGTCTTATCTTTTATCTTTATTATTCTGGTCTTATCTTTTGTCTTTATTATTCTGGTCTTATCTTTTGTCTTTATTATTCTGGTTTTACCTTTTATCTTCATTATTCTGGTCTTATCTTTTGTCTTTATTATTCTGGTCTTATCTTTTATCTTTATTATTCTGGTCTTATCTTTTATCTTTATTATTCTGGTCTCATCTTTTGTCTTTATTATTCTGGTCTTACCTTTTATCTTCATTATTCTGGTCTTATCTTTTATCTTTATTATTCTGGTCTTACATCTAATCTTTATTATTCTGGTCTTATCTTTTATCTTTATTATTCTGGTCTTATCTTTTATCTTTATTATTCTGGTCTTACATCTAATCTTTATTATTCTGGTCTTATCTTTTATCTTTATTATTCTGGTCTTATCTTTTATCTTTATTATTCTGGTCTTATCTTTTGTCTTTATTATTTTTTTCTCTGCATTTGATTTGTTATATCTCCTCATCTTTCAGAACCTCCTGATATCTCTCTCTTTCCACATAATTCCCTTTCTTTGCCTGTCAGATATAAAAGTGCAAGCTGTCAAAGGGGTCCAGTTGTTGTCTTACTTACCCAGGATGCACTGCAATCACACACTCAGATAGGTTTTCCATTCCCTGTTTTTCTTTCACTTCTTCTGGCAATAGCAACTGTAGACTTCAGGTCAGGATACCGCATATCCCATGTCGTCAACAGACACGCACAATCATTTATCTTCTTAATGTCTTGGAAAACGAAACAATTTAGACATTCCGTTAGAACCCTGCCCATATCATCTCAACTGTAGTTTTCTTAGTTAAAACCAGAAAATCATAGTGTGGTCTTTTTGATTCCCTCTCCTTACATTTAATTGCTGGGATTGTTTTCTTAACAAATACCAAACAGGGTATGCTCAGAGCCATGGATTTAGAGAGTTGGGCCGAAGCGGTTTCTACATTATGATGCATTTACATGACACTTCAACATTCTATGGTAGCCATCTTAGCTCCTCATTAACATTATATGGGGAATGTTTAAACAATGCAATGTACCTGAAAGTCTACAATTAGTACAATATTACAAATTCTTAAAGTTGGCCTAACTCTCTAAATATATGGCTCTTGGTACGTAAGGAATCATTTGCTAATAGAAAGCTGTAATGGAATATTAAAACGTGTTAGGAAGACTTACAAGCTAAGCAGCACAGCCTACTTCAGACACAGGGAACTGCTACACAATTCTGTGGCCAAAAAGTTGTGCAACTCTCTGTGTGTACTGTCTGTGTAGACTCACTGTGACCCTGTACGTTGGTAGCATGAAGCTAGGAAAAGCATGAGTGTAGAGGGTAGGTTATTTGACACTGACGACAGCCTAGATGGCTAGTTCTCCAGTGGGAATGCTACAGTATGTGGAGGTGGTAGACCTTCTAACAAGCTTTTTGCAACTCAGCAACATTTTTATGCAGGGTAGTATAAAACACAGATACAATATCCAGCCAGTAACATATTTCCATCTTGCTTAATGAAGTGCATTTTAAGCACATTTACAAACACGTCTACCTTGTTAAAAAAATATACCAGCAATAACAAATATTTACATATATAACCATAGTTTCAGTGTAACCTAAATATGTAATTTTCATGTTCATGTCACATTAATTTCTGGATTTTTAGAGGGCATTCAACAGGATCAAACTTACATGATCACCATCTTATGAAATGTGCTAAATGGTTTTGAAGATGTAATGTACAGTACCAGCCAAAAGTTTGGACACACCTACTAATTCAAGGGTTTTTCTTTATTTTTACTATTTTCTACATTGAAGAGTAATAGTGAAGACGTCAAAGCTATGAAATAACACATATGGAATCATGGTGTAACGAAAAATGTGTTAAACAAATCAAAATATATTTTATATTTGAGATTCTTCAAAGTAGCCACCCTTTGCCTTGATGAAAGCTTTTCACACTATTGGCATTCTCTCAACAAGCTTCATGAGGTAGTCACCTGGAATGCATTTCAATTAACAGGTGTGCCTTGTTAAAAGTTAATCTGTGGAATTTATTTCCTTAATGTGTTTGAGCCAATCAGTTGTGTTGTGATGAGTTAGGGGTGGTATACAGAAGGCAGCCCTATTTGGTAAAAGACCAAGTCCATATTATGGCAAGAACAGCTCAAATAAGTAAAGAGAAATGACAATCCATCATTACTTTAAGACATGAAGGTCCATCAATCCGGATTATTTCAAGAACTTTGAAAGTTTCTTCAAGTGCTATTGCAAAAACCATCAAGTGCTATGATGAAACTGGCAATCATGAGGACCGCCACAGGAAAGGAAGACCCAGAGTTACCTCTGCTGCAGAGGACAAGTTCATTAGAGTTACCAGCCTCAGATTGCAGCCCAAATAAATGCTTCACAGAGTTTTAGTAACTGTCCCATCCTGACCATAGAAAGCCTATATTTTCTATGGTAGAGTAGGTCAGGGTGTGACTACGGGTTTTAGTCTAGTTTATTATTTCTATGTGGGGTTCTAGGTTTAATTTTCTATGTTGGGGTTTGTGTATGATTCCCAATTGTTTGAATGTATGTGTTTTGAGTTATTGCACGTAGCATCTCTGTAGTCACGGTTCATTGTTAGTTTATTGTTTATTTTGTTTTTTGTCTTTGCTAAGTTTCACTTCATTCATTAAAATTATGTGGAACTCAACATACGCTGCGCCTTGGTCCGATATTCATTCCAACGAACCTGACAGTAACAGACACATCTCAACATCAACTGTTCAGAGGAGATTGCGTGAATCAGGCCTTCGTGGTCGAATTGCTGCAAAGAAACCATTACTAAAGGACACCAATAAGAAGACGAGACTTGCTTGGGCCAAGAAACACAAGCAATGAACATTAGACTGGTGGAAATCTGTCCTTTGGTTTGATGAGTCCAAATTTGAGATATTTGGTTCAAACCGCCATGTCTTTGTGAGACGCAGAGTAGGTGAATTGATGATCTCTGCATGTGTGGTTCCCACTGTGAAGCATGGAGGAGGAGGTGTATTGGTGTGGGAGTGCTTTGCTGGTGACAATGTCTGTGATTTATTTAGAATTCAAGGCACACTTAACCAGCATGGCTACCGCAGCATTCGGCAGCGTTACGCCATCCCATCTGGTTTGCTCTTAGTGGGACTATCAGGACAAGGACCCAAAACACACCTACGCCTCCAGGCTGTGAAAGGGCTATTTGACCAAGAAGGAGAGTAATGGTACTGCATCAGATGACCTGGCCTTCAAAATTAACCGACCTCAACCCAATTGAAATGGTTTGGGATGAGCTGGACTGCAGAGTGAAGGAATAGCAACCAACAAGTGCTCAGCATATGTGGGAACTCCTTCAAGACTGTTGGAAAAGCATTCCTCATGAAGCTGGCTGAGAGAATTCCAAGAGTGTGTAAAGCTGTCATCAAGGCAAAGGGTGGCTATTTTGAAGATTTGTTTAACACTGTTTTGGTTATTGCATTGTTCAATTTGTGTTAATTCATAGTTTTGATGTCTTCAATATTATTCTACAATGTTGAAAATAGTAACAATAAAGAAGAACCCTTGAATGCATAAGTGTGTTCAAACTTTTGACTGGTACTGTGTATGGTTAGCACACCTGGGAATATGGCGCTAAACCACTGAGATGTTGATGAAATATCGGTGGCTTCAAACCTAATTGAATGACCGTCATAATCAGAATCTCCAACAGAATACTTAGAGTAGATTGCTGTAGGCTACAAAATGGCAAAAAATCCCCTATCATTTTATTGGAGGCATCTGGCACAAATCATATTTTTTACTCACATTCAGATGATTCCACGGACACAGATGATTCCACGGAAATTTATGCAGTAAAGAGTTTTTTGGGGGGAATTCGAACAATTTATTTCTGATTTCCTCTATTCACGAAAACGCTACTCATTGTCTATCCCCTTTTAGACTGAAATCAGGAGAGCCTAATGTGCTAATGTGAATTACAGTAATACACCCTGAGCAATGATGAGGCAATGATAGGTTGTCCTCGAAGAAGCCCCTCTCTATCTTTGGAGTGTTGCCACTGACTTGGAATACGGTGGTCGACCCAATTCTGCTGGGAGGCTTTTAGGAAGTCATACAGTAAACAAAGCCTTGTGTCTCTGTGTGTAACGACCCCAGAACTTCCCCTTTTTGTTTGGGCACGACAAACCCACCGATGAAAGCTCGTAGCCTGAAGGGCAAGGGGCTACAATAGGCTGTCTGTTTAGCACAGGTCTGCAAAGACTGCTGCTTCTATCAGAGGAGGTTGGAGGGAGGTATGTGGGTGGGAGGTGCAGGCAAAACAGAGTAGACTTACAGGATCACTTCCCTCACCAGTTCTCCCAGCAGGTATAAATGGACAGACTAACAGGCCCAGTTTTCTTTTCTCCCCATCCAGGGATTCTTCTCTTGCCATCCCCCTCTGCATTCCCAGCGGCTCCTGAGCCATGACGCAGTGTAGACGTTTTGTTCCTGTTCTTGGGTTTGTGTGTTGTTTCAATGTACATGCTACCAGTGCTTTATAGTATACAACCTGTCATTGACACTGGCCTACCAGACTAGTAACATCCTGCATTTGGAGAAAAGCATGAAAGACATGATTGATCTTATTCTTTTCTCAGGGCTTGAGTTTCATATCAGAATAATGTGGGTTTACTTATTCCCCATAGTGAACCAGCATTCCAGGTCTGTTTCTCATGCCATGGATAACATTTCTGTGTTGTATTGTGTGCTGGACGGTGTTCATACAGTACAAGTCATTTCTCATTTATCTTCTCTAATTCAGATCCATCTGTTGGTGGCAAGTGGTGAGAGGTCTCAGAGCGCTCCCAGGGATTATTTCAGACATAGACCTGGCTTTGACTCACATCTGTCACTTGTATTTTCAGAGCTCCTTCACAGACTATTACCAATTACCATAGCAGGATGAGAAATAAAATGGTAACAGTTTATTTTTAATGTATGTCATGCAACCACACAATATTTGTCCCACTTTTACGGTGCCTGTTCTCCTTGATTCAGTGTTCAGTGTTCAGTCTCACTCTACACCATGATCATAGAGGGAACCATCACAGCAGAGCACGTGTCTGGTGATGGTGAATTCCAACACGTACAGCATGGATCAGTAACATCTACGTATCTTACATTTGAGTCATTTAGCAGACACTCTTATCCAGAGCGACTTACAATTAGTGCATTCATCTTAAGATACCTACTTGAGACAACAACACATCACAATCATATCAAGTACATTTACCCTCAACAAAGTATTTATCAGCAAAGCCAGCGCCAGTTGGAATGGGTAGGGGGTGTGTCTGATGTACCGTGAGAGTTATTTAAGATACTCTTAACACAGTAATTACATTTTCAGGTTGCATTATTCAAAAAATATTGTTAGTTATGAGGTCCAAATAAGTGTGAGTGAATAAAGTGTGGAAGTACTACAGTAGTCTGGATCTGGCATTCTATTGCCTCTGTCTGGACCCTTGCATTTTCAGTAACTCAATGAAGCAACTATTGACCTGTGCAGCAGTGCTAATAGATCCACAGCTAGAGCTGGGAGACCAGAGCACGACAACGACAATGTCTGTGGGTGTAGGATCAGACGTTACACTGAAGTCTTAACTGGTCACATGGCACTTATCTCAAAGAGGCTTATCATTAACCTTTGCATACTGGACAAATTCCCTGCCCACTTCTCTCATTGTCTCTGCCTAATTATCCCCAAGTTTAATTGGCTAAATAAATCACAGCCAGGCCTTTAACAACTTCTGTGTCGGGGACAAGTCTGGAACTCAATGGGCAGTGTGAATCAAATCACCCAGGTAATTAAAACGTAATGGTGAAACATAGCTAGGTCACTTCACCACAATTGTCTTAGTTTATCATGGAGTTGCTAGTGGTAGTAGAATGCTAACTTGCGCATATATTGTTTACATGTTTTTGTATAGAGAACTGGCATTCATATTCTTATAACATAGTTGTAATGGAGTATCAAGTATGGTTCCCAAAAGGGTGCTATATACACCCTTTGTATTGTCCATGCAAACTCAAAAGGTTACAGGTAAGCAGTTTGATTAAACCATGGGTTGGTTCACAACAAGGTACAAAAGGTTTTCGAATTGCAGGTGTAATGGTAGTCAAGTCTGCCATTGAAGTCCCCCTATTGGGTGGTAAAAATGTTGTCAGGCAGAACCTAACATATCTGTGGTGGATTGGAAGCATGGCACCCATCCCATTTCATGGTGCGATGGTGTAAAACGTTCTAAGCTGCCAATTCACGAGGATTCGCTGCTCAGGTTAGACACAATCTGATCTGAGGTGCAACTCTGAAATAAATGGTGAGATCGGTCACAGATGAAAACCATGTTAAATAAAGGCACTGTGTTGTCAGCTCATAACCAGAGAGTGTTTTTCTTTTTCACACCATGCCGCTTGATCATGGGGATTTTTGTGCTCTTTGCTTAAGATTTTCTATGAAATAGGATTTTCTCTCTCTTTGTGAGGTAGGAAGTCCATTGCAGTGGGTCTCAGCATGGGTCTCTCCTTCTGTGGGGAAGGTATGTCCTACTAGAGAGTTTCTGAAGTCCAATGCAGTGGGTCTGAGCATGGGTCTCTCCTTCTGTAGGGAAGGTATGTCCTACTAGAGAGTTTCTGAAGTCCAATGCAGTGGGTCTCAGCATGGGTCTCTCCTTCTGTGGGGAAGGTATGTCCTACTAGAGAGTTTCTGAAGTCCAATGCAGTGGGTCTCAGCATGGGTCTCTCCTTCTGTGGGGAAGGTATGTCCTACTAGAGAGTTTCTGACACGTTCTTTACCAACTATCTCTTTCTGATAGAAACCAATGAATAAAAAATCAGAAGCTATTTGTTGTCCAGCAGAGAACAGTGAGGGACGGAGGAGGCTATTTTAATTCATGTAATACGTTATTGACTTTGACCCCTTGGGAGCACCGTTTGAGGACACTGGTGATCCCTTTTGACTTACATTTCAGTTCTGCCATGAGACAATCAGAATACTCCTATCTACTTTCATTCTTTCACCTTCCCTTTCATCTGTTTAACAATTTGAAATCAATTTGAAACATTTCTCGTTTAAGGGTGAAACAAATTGCTTTCAGAGCCCATATAGGCGTATCTACTGCTTTGGCTTTGATTTATGCTCTAGTTTTCTGTGCATCTCAGACAGATCAGGACATAAACGCAAATACACATACTTCTACAATTATTGTTCAAACACAAATACCATTTAAATGTGTTATGACAGCTTTGTAGTTTTCTCAATTGCATCCTTTAATTTGTGTACCAACGTAATTACTGATTCCATTCCATTTTTTAAATGACAGTGAAATCCAACCTCGAGAGATCTCTCATGTATCCACCTAAACATTACATTTTCTAAAACAACATTTACAGTAGCCTACAATTTCTTTGGAAAACTGCCATGTTAACTAGTATAAGCATTTTGTCTGGATAAGCTACAGCTTATGGCAAAATGATGCTAGGTTTGTTATAAATATATTTTTCAAAACAAGAGGGTATAGTAGATCTGTATTATAGCTGAGCTATTATTGAAGAATGCACATATGGAATATCACCAGTGGACAGCTATTACCCAGCCAATACCCAGTGCAGAAGGACATTTGTGATTATGTAGATTGCCACTGTCAAAAGCCCATGTCAAAGTTTGTTTAAATTATACTAAATAGGTGTTGCTAAGCAAAAGACAGAGAAAGGAATCATGAACCACATTTGCAAAACAATGAACATAATGCAACAGATTTGGCTGTCATTTAAAAGGCTTTGCATAATTACGCTCCCATTGAATAATTCTCCATAATTGCACATGCACTAATGCGCACCAAGAACAGCACACTATTCACTAAACCAGAAGTGTTTGTCTTTAATTGCTGTCCGTTCTTTTTAAACCCATCTTCAAAGGTCAAGTTTATTTAAATATATTATATTGTGTTTTCATATATTTTGCATGTGAGGTTGTATAATAAAATGTTTGAAATAATGTAAAATTAAGCTAATAGTAAAGAAGGAGTTCAAGGTGGAAAAAGGTGCCAATTCAGCTATTCTCCCATGAGCAGTGTTCATTAATATTTTCAATGGTGATTCATGTGTCCTTTCTCCCCATCCCATCCAGGTAATACTGAATGTGTGTGTGCTCAGTTGGCCTGAAGAAAATGTTTAGTTAAATAAAGGTTAAATAAAATAAATCTCCAGTCAGAGTCTGGGAGCCCCACTGGGCCCACAGGGTCAGATGAGGTGTTTTCTAACCCATTGTTGTCAATTTCACATTTCTGTCTTGAAAACCTAAAAGAAAGCAGACGTGAGTTTTTTTTTAAATCCCATTTTTTTCTTGGAAGTGTGGCCACCTGAAGGTAAATAGTGGACAGGAGGGCATGGGGTCAGCTGTGTGTCTGGACCGAGCCTCTCCACATAAACTGAGGATGTCAGAGGCCTGGCTCGGCCCTGTCTGGAGCTCTGAGAGGGGCTGAGCCACTGTGGCACCTGGGCTGACTGTCTGACACCCCGTCAAGCTCCGGGGCAGGGATTGTCATGGAGTAGAGCTGCCTCCTGAGTCCCCATCCCCATTTAGCATGCAGGGTTGGTACAGAAGGGCTCATGTTCTCGAGGCACCTCCAGTCCGAGGACGGAGCGGCTTTGGAGAGCTAAATGTCTGGCCAAATGAACCCATAATCCCTTGCAACCGTTCAAAATGTATGGGCAGAGAGAGGACAGGGGTCTGCTGGTGGCTCAAAGGGGGGTGCATGGGCCTTCTGGAACAGCATATCAGCAATCTCATCTGTTGCCCTGCAGGTAGCCTCCCACCCAGCCTCAGCACTGGAGACATGCAGAGCTGAAATAGCATAGAATATGTCCCCTCAGCGTGCCCCTGAGGAAACAAAGCACAATGTCACCAAGTTTGTTTCAGGATCAGAGTTATGAAGATCAGTACAAAGAGTGAACTGAGGGAACTAGGTGTGGGGGTTGTTACAAAGTCATATCAACAATATCAAGGTTCACATAGGGAGATGTTGAATTAATAGAAAGGATTGTATAACTTCTCTTTTGTTACTCACAATAAACTACTTGAATTGAGATTTTTCAAACTTTTGAACAACCTCCTCAGTCTTTTATTTCTTGCAGTCTTTTACGTACAGTACAATGCCAAGCTCACACCATCTGACCTTATTTAGCTGGAGGTTGTTAAGTATTGGCAGATTCTAAACAGGCTGCCTTTTCAAGGTCACAGTGAATCACAAACAGTTTGAGTGTCTTTCACTTTATGCATATGTATTGGATTCAATGACTTCTCCCAGAGCATTCTCAACTATTATGTTGGCGGAGGCTTTGAATTTGTCCTTGAGACATGCGGAAGCTATTGAATCTCTTTTTTTTTATCCAGTTCAGATATTTTAAGAAAAATGATAATTTTCATGCTGCATTGTCAGATGTCTTTTATCCCTTTGCGAGCAAAGAGTCTTACAACGTTGATGGCAACGTCTGATCACATTGGGACCATGATACACCGCAGGCTATTTTGAAGTTCACATCTATATCTACTGATTTAAACCCCAGACCGTTTAGCTTGTTTAAATATCTGTGTTCGGAGAAAATTACCTAGCTGATTGGGAGCCCCCGTTTCAGTGAGATTAAGGTTGCTTGTGTATCATCTTAAAACAGGGGACTTTTATTTAACTAGGCAAGTCAGTTAAGAACAAATTCTTATTTTCAATGACAGCCTAGGAACAGTGGGTTAACTGCCTGTTCAGAGGCAGAACGACAGATTTGTACTTTGTCAGCTCGGGGGTTTGAACTAGTCCAACGCTCTAACCACTAGGCTACCCTGCCGCCCCAAGACAAGCACCCCAACATGACTTTCATTTCGATGATATAAGATGATTATGTAACGGCTTTCTTCCGTCGAAGGAGAGGAGGACCAAAATGCAGCATAGTTCGTGTTCAACATGTTTAATGAAAGATGATAACGTGAACACTCCACTCCACAAAATAACAAACGTGGCAAAACCGAAAGAGTCCTATCTGGTGAACACAAAGACAGGAAACAACCACCCACAAACCCCAACACAAAACAAGCTACCTAAATATGGTTCCCAATCAGAGACAATGACTAACACCTGCCTCTGATTGAGAACCATATCAGGCCATACATAGAAACGGACAAACTAGACACACAACATAGAATGCTCACCCAGCTCACGTCCTGACCAACACTAAAACAAGGAAAACACAAAAGAAATCTGGCGGCTCCTTGCAGACTGGCGAATCTGGCGGCTCCTTGCAGACTGCCGGCTCTGGCGGCTCCTTGCAGACTGGCGGCTCTGGCGGCTCCTTGCAGACTGGCGGCTCTGGCGGCTCCTTGCAGACTGGCGGCTCTGGCGGCTCATGACAAGCGGGAGACTCTAGCAGCTCTGGACAGGCGGGAGACTCTAGCAGCTCTGGACAGGCGGGAGACTCTAGCAGCTCTGGACAGGCGGAAGACTCTAGCAGCTCTGGGCAGGCGGGAGACTCTAGCAGCTCTGGACAGGCGGGAGACTCTAGCAGCTCTGGACAGGCGGGAGACTCTAACAGCTCTGGACAGACGGGAGACTCAGGCAGCTCTGGACAGACGGGAGACTCTAGCAGCTCTGGACAGATGGGAGACTCTGGCAGCACTGGAGAGGAGGAAGGCTCTGGCCGCGCTGGACAGGCGGGAGCACCGGTAGGGCTGCCACCGGAGAGCTGGTGCGTGGAGGTGGCACTGGATAGACCGGACCGTGCAGGCGCACTGGAGCTCTTGAGTACCGAGCCTGCCCAACCTTACCTGGTTGAATGCTCCCGGTCGCCCTGCCAGTGCGGCGAGGTGGAATAGCCCGCACTGGGCTGTGCATGCGAACCGGGGACACCATGCTTAAGGCTGGTGCCATGTATGCCGGCCCAAGGAGACGCACTGGAAACCAGATGCATAGAGCAGGCTTCAGGGCACGTGGCTCGATGCCCACTCTGCCCGGCCGATACGAGGAGCTGGTATGTACCGCACCGGACTATGCACCCGCGCTGGGGACACTGTGCGCTCCACAGCATAACACGGTGCCTGCCCGGTCTCTCTCGCCCTCCGGTAAAGCACAGGATGTTGGCGCAGGTCTCCTACCTGGCTTCACCACACTTCCTGTGTGCCCCCCCAATAAACTTTTGGGGCTGACTCTCGGGCTTCCATCCGTGCTGCCATGCTGCCTCCTCATACCAGCGCCTCTCCGCCTTCGCTGCCTCCAGCTCTTCTTTGGGGCGCGATATTCTCCTGGCTGTGCCCAGGGTCCTTTCCCGTCTAGGATCTCCTCCCATGTCCAGAAATCCTGACATCGCTGCCTCTCCTGCTCCTGCCCGTTACCACACTGCTTGGTCCTGTTGTGGTGGGTGGTTCTGTAACGGCTTTCTTCCGTCGAAGGAGAGGAGGACCAAAATGCAGCGTAGTTCGTGTTCAACATGTTTAATGAAAGACGATAACGTGAACACTCCACTCCACAAAATAACAAACGTGGCAAAACCGAAAGAGTCCTATCTGGTGAACACAAAGACAGGAAACAACCACCCACAAACCCCAACACAAAACAAGCTACCTAAATATGGTTCCCAATCAGAGACAATGACTAACACCTGCCTCTGATTGAGAACCATATCAGGCCATACATAGAAACGGACAAACTAGACACACAACATAGAATGCCCACCCAGCTCACGTCCTGACCAACACTAAAACAAGGAAAACACAAAATAATTATGGTTAGAATGTGACAGATTACCAGTTAATAATAGCAATAAGGCACCTCAGCGTTTGTGGTATATGACATACAGTTGAAGTCAGAAGTTTACATACACTTTAGACAAATACATTTAATCTCAGTTTTCACAATTCCTAAAAATAAATCCAAGTAAAAATTCCCTGTCTTAACTCAGCTAGGATCACCACTCTATTTTAAGAATGTGAAATGTCAGGATAGTAGTAGAGAGAATGATCTATTTCAGCTTTTATTTCTTTCATCACATTCCCAGTGGGTCAGAAGTTTACATACACTCAATTAGTATTTGGTAGCATTGCCTTTAAATTGTTTAACTTGGGTCAAAAATTAAAAAATGTAATTTAATAAGTTGGGTGAGTTTTGGCCCATTCCTCCTGACAGAGCTGGTGTAACTGAGTCAGGTTTGTAGGCCTCCTTACTTGCACACGCTTTTTCAGTTCTGCCCACAAATTTTCTATAGGATTGAGGTCAAGGCTTTGTGATGGCCACTCCAATACCTTGACTTTGTTGTCCTTAAGCCATTTTGCCACAACTTTGGAAGTATGTTTGGGGTCATTGTCCATTTGGAAGACCCATTTGCGACCAAGCTTTAACTTCCTGGCTGATGTCTTGAGATGTTGCTTCAATATATCAACATACTTTTTCTCCCTCATGATGTCTATTTTGTGACGTGCATCAGTCCCTCCTGCAGCAAAGCACCACCACAGCAGAATGCTGCCACCCCCGTGTTTCACAGTTGGGATGGTATTCTTCGGCTTGCAAGCCTCACCCTTTTCCCTCCAAACATAACGAGGGTCATTATGGCCAAACAGTTATATTTTTGTTTCATCAGACCCGAGGACATATCTCCAAAAAGTACAATCTTTGTCCCCATGTGCAGTTGAGAACCGTAGTCTGGCTTTTTTTATGGCGGGTTTGGAGCAGTGGTTTCTTCCTTGCTGAGCGGCCTTTCAGATTATGTCGATATGGGACTCGTTTTACTGTGGACATAGATACTTTGTACCTGTTTCCACCAGCATCTTCACAAGGTCCTTTCCTGTTGTTCTGGGATTAATTTGCACTTTTTGCAACAAAGTACGTTCATCTCTAGGAGACAGAACGCGTTTCCTTCCTGAGTGGTATGACGGCTGCGTGGACCCATGGTGTTTATAGTTACGTACTATTGTTTGTACAGATGAACGTGGTACCTTCAGGCGTTTGGAAATTGCACCCAAGGATGATCCAGACTTGTGGAGGTCTACATATTTTTCTGAGGTCTTGGCTGATTTCTTTTGATTTTCCCATGATGTCAAGCAAAGAGGCATTGAGTTTGAATTTAGGCCTTGAAATACATCCACAGGTACATCTCCAATTGACTCGAATTATGTCAATTTGCCTATCAGAAGCTTCTAAAGCCATGGCATCATTTTCTGGAATTTTCTGAGCTGTTTAAAGGCACAGTCAACTTAGTGCATTTAAACTTCTAACCCACTGGAATTGTGATATAGTGAATTTTAAGTGAAATAATCTGTCTGTAAACAATTGATGGAAAAATGATCTGTGTCATGCACAAAGTAGATGTCCTAACCGACGTTCCTAAACTATAGTTTGTTAACAAGAAATTTGTGGAGTGGTTGAAAACCAAGTTTTAATGACTACAACCTAAGTGTATGTAAACTTCCGACTTCAACTGTATATACCACAGCTAAGGGCTGTGTCCAGGCACTCCACGATGCGTCCTGCCTAAAACAGCCCTTGGTCATGGTAAATTGTCCAAATACCACACTCCCCCATGCCTTATTGCTATTGTAAACTGGTTACCAATGTAAGTAGAGCAGTAAAAATAAATGTTTTGTCATACCTGCCGTATACGGTCTGATATACCACGACTGTCAGACAATCAGCATTCAGGGCTCAAACCACCCAGTTTACAATGATGCTTATATCATGATCATACACAGGAAGACAAAAAGCTTGACACATATTTAATGCACCAACTTGCCCACAGCACACATCTAACAAGCACCGGCAAGCACTCCGCCTCTGCACTGGTATCAGATCAAAGCATGGGATGCTCTTCAGGCCAGCCATCATGTTTTTTCCTGTATACATTATCTAATGAGAGAGGCCGAAACACACAATTACAAGTCAGCCTACGTACCACTGCTTTATAGAGCTAAACTGCCGTGCTGCATGCCACATTTCAAGTACCAATGTGGAATGGCACGTTAGCCAGCAGAGCTCCACTAATCAGTGAGGAGAGGAAGAAGCTCCACTACTGGAGGTGGTAGACCCCTTGGCAGCGGATGATTAGTCGTTTTTATATCCCCTGCTGTCGGGGGAATAATTCAAATGCATGCAAGCTGCACCCGTTTCTATTAGTAATTTATCCATAAACTCCAATAATAATCCTGCTTTAAAGGGATGTGACTTTGAAATAATCATGGTATGAAATGAAATGCCTGTTTGTGTCTAATTTAAAGCCCATGGCACTGTTATGCACTTAGGCCGAACCCAAAGATACTCAATAAGTCGTTTTACTTTGGGTCTGTATCAGGGAGATCAGTTTGTGTGTTTATGTGTGGGGTGTGTTTGTGTGTTGTGCTTGTTTTAACTACAGTTCAACCCCACAATTAAAGTAACAAACAACCTCAGCATAGTGGGGGTGATGTTGATGAAATTAGATCTACTATTGAAGTCGGGTCTTTAGCTCTTTGGTGACTAACATCATTGCTTGTTATTTCAACTTCGTTAAAAGTTAAAAGTGCACCACAAAAATGGTGTGAGTAGCAAAAAGATCAAAAGAACAACAAAAAGTGTGTTTTTCCTTTGGTAGGTTATAGTAGGTTATACACTTCACAGTGCATACTACATCAATAGCACATCTTCAAAGTCGGAATATGTTGAATATGCTTGTAACAAAAGACTGTTGGTTGAAAGAACTACATGCTACATGCAATGTCTCCTTTCCTTTCTGTATGCCAACATAAAAAGTCACATGAAGCACATATCAAATGATCAAACCTGTAAAAGAAGAAACAATGTAAGTGACACACACACATATTTGCGTGCACACACATCAACATCTGAAGTGATTTACAAATCACCTTTGCAGATTAGTGAGGGGATTGAGTCTCCCCTTCAGCAGCTGCAGGTCTGGGGGCTTCCTGTTCTTGTTGCTGTAGCAGTACAGGTTCGGTGCGCTGCAGGAGGCTGTAGCCACACTGTGCTGTTTGTTAGTGTACGACATCTGTTCTGTGTGTCACAGAGACACCCCTGGCACAGGCCCATTCCCCACAGCCACAACGCAACACAGCTACACTATATATACAAAAGTATGTGGACACCCCTTCAAATGAGTGGATTTGGCATTTTAAGCCACACCCCTTGCTGACCAGAGTATATAATTGAGCACACAGCCATGCAATCTCCATGGACACACATTTGCAGTTGAATGGCCCGTATTGAAGAGCTCAGTGACTTTCAAAGTGGCACTGTCAAAGGATGCCACCTTTCCAACAAGTCAGTTTGTCCTGCTTGAGCTGTTCAGGTCAACTGTAAGTGCTGTTATTATGAAGTGGAGATGTCTAGGAGCAACAACAGCTCATCAGCGAAGTGATAGGCCACACAAGCTCACAGAACGGGACAACCAAGAGCTGAAGCACATACCGCGTAAAAATCGTCTGTCCTCGGAGTTCCAAACTGCCTCTGGAAGCGAAATCTTCACAAGAACTGTTCATCGGGAGATTCATGAAATGGGTTTCCATGGCCGAGCAGCCGAACACAAGCCTAAGATCACCATGAGCAATACCAAGCGTTGGCTGGAGTGGTGTAAAGGTCACGGCCATTAGACTGGAGCAGTGGAAACGCTTTTTCTGGAGTGATGAATCACCATCTGTCAGTCCGACAGATGCTATGCCCCAATGCATAGTGCCAACTGTAAAGTTTAGCGAAGGAGGAATAATGGTCTGGGTCTGTTTTTCGTGGTTCGGGCTAGGCCCCTTAGCTTTAGTGAAGGGAAATCTAAACGCTACAGCACAATGACATTGTATACAATTCTGTGCTTCCAACTTTGTGGCAACAATTTGGGGAAGGCCCTTTCCTGTTTCAGCATGAGAATGCCCCCGTGCACAAAGCGAGGTCCATACAGAAATGGTTTGTCGAGATTGGTGTGGAAAAACTTGACTGGCTTGCACAGAGCCCTGACCTCAACCTCATCGAACACCTTTGGGATTAATTGGATCAACGACTGCGGTGAGCCAAGCCTGATCGCCCAACGTCAATGCCCGACCGTACTAACGTTCTTGTGACTGAATGGAAGCAAGTCCCCGCAGCAATATTCCAATATCTAGTGGAAAGCCTTCCCAGTTCAGTGGAGGCTGTTATAGCAGCAAAGGGGGGACCAACTCCATATTAATTCACATGATTTTGGAATGACATGTTTGACAAGCAGCTGTCCACATACTTTTCATGTAGTGTATGTGCCATTGCAGCAAGTCACCTCTCCAGGCCGTCCACCGGACAACAATAGAGAGAAGTGGGGGAAAGAGGAAGGAGAGAGAGTGGGAGTAGGAGAGAAAGAAGGCGAGAGAGGGGGAGAGAGAGAGCAAGAGAGGTAGGAAATGAGAGTGACAGTGAGAATGAGAATGCGCTAGAGTTCTATTGATCAGGTTCTACTGAGCTACTGTATTGATCACTGGAACCAAGCTCTTTTGTGCCCATTCATACTTTAAAAAATAAACAGTCTGTGGTTTTAATTGATAACTGCATGTGACTCCTATTACTGAACGTCTTACTGACTGTTTTACCGACTGTGCATTTTTGACTGTTGTTTGTATCATATTGTTTAACCTACAGTGCCTTGCGAAAGTATTCGGCCCCCTTGAACTTTGCGACCTTTTGCCACATTTCAGGCTTCAAACATAAAGATATAAAACTGTATTTTTTTGTGAAGAATCAACAACAAGTGGGACACAATCATGAAGTGGAACGACATTTATTGGATATTTCAAACTTTTTTAACGAATCAAAAACTGAAAAATTGGGCGTGCAAAATTATTCAGCCCCCTTAAGTTAATACTTTGTAGCGCCACCTTTTGCTGCGATTACAGCTGTAAGTCGCTTGGGGTATGTCTCTATCAGTTTTGCACATCGAGAGACTGACATTTTTTCCCATTCCTCCTTGCAAAACAGCTCGAGCTCAGTGAGGTTGGATGGAGAGCATTTGTGAACAGCAGTTTTCAGCAGATTCTCGATTGGATTCAGGTCTGGACTTTGACTTGGCCATTCTAACACCTGGATATGTTTATTTTTGAACCATTCCATTGTAGATTTTGCTTTATGTTTTGGATCATTGTCTTGTTGGAAGACAAATCTCCCTCCCAGTCTCAGGTCTTTTGCAGACTCCATCAGGTTTTCTTCCAGAATGGTCCTGTATTTGGCTCCATCCATCTTCCCATCAATTTTAACCATCTTCCCTGTCCCTGCTGAAGAAAAGCAGGCCCAAACCATGATGCTGCCACCACCATGTTTGACAGTGGGGATGGTGTGTTGCTTTTACGCCAAACATAACGTTTTGCATTGTTGCCAAAAAGTTCAATTTTGGTTTCATCTGACCAGAGCACCTTCTTCCACATGTTTGGTGTGTCTCCCAGGTGGCTTGTGGCAAACTTTAAACAACACCTTTTATGGATATCTTTAAGAAATGGCTTTCTTCTTGCCACTCTTCCATAAAGGCCAGATTTGTGCAATATACGACTGATTGTTGTCCTATGGACAGAGTCTCCCACCTCAGCTGTAGATCTCTGCAGTTCATCCAGAGTGATCATGGGCCTCTTGGCTGCATCTCTGATCAGTCTTCTCCTTGTATGAGCTGAAAGTTTAGAGGGACGGCCAGGTCTTGGTAGATTTGCAGTGGTCTGATACTCCTTCCATTTCAATATTATCGCTTGCACAGTGCTCCTTGGGATGTTTAAAGCTTGGGAAATATTTTTGTATCCAAATCCGGCTTTAAACTTCTTCACAACAGTATCTCGGACCTGCCTGGTGTGTTCCTTGTTCTTCATGATGCTCTCTGCGCTTTTAACGGACCTCTGAGACTATCACAGTGCAGGTGCATTTATACAGAGACTTGATTACACACAGGTGGATTTTATTTATCATCATTAGTCATTTAGGTCAACATTGGATCATTCAGAGATCCTCACTGAACTTCTGGAGAGAGTTTGCTGCACTGAAAGTAAAGGGGCTGAATAATTTTGCACACCCAATTTTTCAGTTTTTGATTTGTTAAAAAAGTTTGAAATATCCAATAAATGTCGTTCCACTTCATGATTGTGTCCCACTTGTTGTTGATTCTTCACAAAAAAATACAGTTTTATATCTTTATGTTTGAAGCCTGAAATGTGGCAAAAGGTCGCAAAGTTCAAGGGGGCCGAATACTTTCGCAAGGCACTGTATTTGTGTGTTATACATGCTGCGCCCTCTCCCTGACAGGTCGTCATTGTAAATAAGAATTGAGTCTTAATTGACTTACCTGTAGAAATACAAAAAGGTGCTGATTAAGTTAGATATTTGCAAATCTGATTTATTGTCACATTCTGACCTTTATTTCCTTTGTTTTGTCATTATTTAGTATGGTCAGGGCGTGAGTTGGGGTGGGCAGTCTATGTTTGTTTTTTCTATGATTTTGGGATTTCTATGTTTCGGCCTAGTATGGTTCTCAATCAGAGGTAGGTGTCGTTAGTTGTCTCTGATTGAGAATCATACTTAGGTAGCCTGGGTTTCACTGTTTGTTTGTGGGTGTTTGTTTCCGTGTCTGTGTTTGTTCGCCACACGGTACTGTTTCGGTTTTCGTTCGTTTCACGTTTATTGTTTTTGTATTCATAGTGTTCAGTTTATGTTTTCTTAAATAAACAACCATGGACACTTACCACGCTGCGCATTGGTCCTCCGATCCTTCTCGCTTCTCCTCCTCAGACGAAGAGGAGGAGGAAAACCCTTACATTTATTGACCGTGCACATCATCAGGGTTGATGCTAATGGGATGTGCTGTATTATGGGCGGAATACACTGGTATAGACTTCACCGTGAAATGCTTGCTTAAGAGCCCTTCCCAACGATGCGGAGTCTGCCACTAGCACAGTCAGTGTAGTCAGCTCAGCTATTCCCATCTAGGTTGGGCAAAACTAAACATGGCGGTGTTCACCTTAGCAATCTCACTGGAATAAAGATATACTGGAATAAATCTCACTGGAATCACTTTTTATAGCTACTGTTTACAGGCATCCTGGGCCGTATACAGCGTTCCCCACTGAGTTCCCTGAATTCCTATCGGACCTTGTAGTCATGGCAGATAATATTCACATTTTTGGTGACTTTAATATTCACATGGAAAAGTCCACAGACCCGCTCCAAAAAGCTTTCGGAGCCATCATCGACTCAGTGAGTTTTGTCCAAAAAGTCTCCGGACCTACTCACTGCCACAGTCATACTCCTGACCTAGTTCTGTTCCGTGGAATAAATATTGTGGATCATAATGTTTTTCCTCTTAATCCTGGACTATCAGACCACCGTTTTATTGTGTTTGCAATCGCAACAAATAATCCGCTCAGATCACAACCAAGGACCATCAAAGCTGTGCTATAAAATCTCGAACAACCCAAAGATTCCTAGATGCCCTTCCAGACTCCCTCCACCTACCCAAGGATGTCAGAGTACAACAATTGGTTAACCACCTAACTGAGGAACTTATTTTAACCTTGAATAATACTCTAGATGCAGTCACACCCCAATAAACCAAAAACATTTGTCATAAGAAACTAGCTCCCTGGTATACAGAAAATACCCAAGCCCTGAAGCCAGCTTCCAGAAAATTGGAACAGAAATGGCACTACACCAAACTGGAAGTCTTCCAATTAGCTTGGAAAGACAGTATCATGCAGTATCGAAGAGCTCTCACTGTTGCACGATCATCCTATTTTTCCAACTTAATTGAGGAGAATAAGAACCATTCTCAAATTATTTTTGATACTGTCGCAAAGCTAACTAAAAAGCAGCATTCCCCAAGAGAGGATAGATTTCACTTCACTTTATAAATTAATGAACTTCTTTGATGAAAAGATCATGATCATTAGAAAGCAAATTACAGACTCCTCTTTAAATCTACATATTTCTCCAAAGGTCAGTTGTCCTGAGTCTGCACAAAACTGTGAGGACCTAGGATCAAGGGAGACACTCAAGTTTTTTAATACTATATCTCTTCAAACATTGATGAAAATAGTCATGGCCTCTAAAACTTCAATCTGTATACTGGACCCTATTCCGACTAAACTACTGAAAGAGCTGCTTCCTGTGCTTGGCCATCCTATGTTGAACATAATAAACACCTCCCTAAAAGTGGCAGTATTACAGCCTCTCTTGAAAAAGCCAAACCTTGACCTATAAAATATAAAAAATTATCAACCTATATCAAATCTCACATTCCTATCAACATTTTTTGAAAAAGCTGTTGCGCAGCAACTCACTGCCTTTCTGAAGATAAACAATGTATACAAAATGCTTCAGTCTTATACGAAACGCTTCAGTCTGGTTTTAGATCCCATCACTGCACTGAAACTGCACTCGTGAAGGTGGTAAATGACCTTTTAATGGCGTCAGACCGAGGCTCTGCATCTGTCCTCGTGCTCCTAGATCTTAATGCTGTGTTTGATACCATCGATCACTACATTCTTTTTGGAGAGATTGTAATACCAAATTGGTCTACACAGATAAGTTCTGGCCTGGTTTAGATCTTATCTGTCAGAAAGATATCAGAATGTCTCTGTGGGTGGTTTGTCCTCTGACAAATCAACTGGAAATGTCGGTGTTCCTCTAGGTTGCTTTTTAGGACCTCAATTGTTTTCACTATATATTTTACCTCTTGGTGATGTCATACGGAAACATACTGTTAACTTTCACTGCTATGCAGACAATACACAGCTGTACATTTCCATGAAACATGGTGATGCCCCAAAATTGCCCTCCCTGGAAGCTGGAAGCCTGTGTTTCAGACATAAGGAAGTGTATGGAGGCAACATTTTTATTTTTAAACTCGGACAAAACAGAGATGCTAGTTCTAGGTCCCAAGAAACAAAGAGATCTTCTGTTGGATCTGACAATTAGTCTTGATGGTTGTAGAGTCGTCTCAAATAAAACTGTAAAGGACCTCACGTTACTCTGGACCCTGATCTACTGTTTCTAGGAGAGCTTTTTTCCACCTACGTAAAATTGCAAAAATCAGAAAATGTTTGTCCAAAAATCTGAATATGTTTGTCCAAAAATGATGCAGAAAAATGAATCCATGTTTTTGTCACTTCTAGATTAGACTACTGCCATGCTCTTCTTTCTGGCTACTCGGATAAAGCACTAAATAAACTTCAGTTTGGGCTAAACACGGCTGCTAGAATCTAGCCTCTCTACATTGGCTTCCTGTAAGGCTAGGCTAATTTCAAGGTTTTACTGCTAACCTACAAAGCATTACATGGGCTTGCTCCTATCTATCTTTCCGATTTGGTCCTGCCGTACATACCTACACGTCCGCTACGGTCACAAGATGCAGGCCTCCTTATTGTCCCTAGAAATTCTAAGCAAACAGCTGGAGGCAGGGCTTTCTGGGCTTTTGTGAAGGTGAACAGAAAGGCACTGGAGCGAATAACCACCCTTGCTGTCACTGCCTGGCCGGTTCCTCTCTCTCGACTGGGATTCTCTGCCTCTAACCCTATTACGGGGTCTGAGTCACTGGCTTACTGGTGCTCTTCCATGCCGTCCCTAGGAGGGGTGCAACACTTGAGTGGGTTGAGTCTCTGACGTGATCTTCCTGTCCGGGTTTGGCGCCCCCCTCGAGTTCGTGCCGTGGGGGAGATCTTCATGGGCTATACTCTGCCTTGTCTCAGGGTTGTAAGTTGGTGGTTTAAGATTTCCCTCTAGTGGTGTGGGGGCTGTGCTTTGGCAAAGTGGGTGGGGTTACATCCTGCCTGGTTGGCCCTGTCCGGGGGCATAGTCGGACGGGACACCGTGTCTCTCGACCCCTCCTGTCTCAGCTTTCAGTAATTATTCTGCAATAGTTTATGTGGCAGGGGGTTGGTGTCACGCGGGACTAGGTGGGTGAGGAAGGAATCAGGCGCAGAGAGTTCCACTGGGAAAAAGTGCTCTTTAATATGGCACAAAAATAGACAATCCCAACAACACAGGGCGTGGAGAGTAAATGTGACTACCCAAAACACAGGGTGCCAAGTCCAGAAAATTACACACCTCTACAGAAACACCCACCACAACGGGACCAAGCAGCGTGGTACCCAGGAGCAGCGGGTTCAAGACTCCTGGACTTGGGAGGAGATCTTGGATGGCAAGGGACCCTGGGTACAGCCAAGGCAGAGCTGGAGCCAGCGAAAGCCGAGAGGCGGCATAATGAGGAGGTAGCACGGCAGCGTGGCTGGAAACCTGAGAGGCAGCCCCAAACATTTCTTGGGAGGGAGCACACGGGGAGTGTGGCGAAGTCAGGTAGGAGAACTGTGCCAACTCCCGTGCTTACCGTGGAGAGAGAGGGACCGGGCAGGCACCGTGTTATGCCGTGAGGCGCACGGTGTCCCCGGTGCGCAGGCATAGCCCGGTGCGATACATAGCAGCGCCTCGTATCGGCCGGGTTAGAGTGGGCCTCGAGCCAGGTGCCATGAAGCCGGCTCAGCGCATCTGGTCTCCAGTGCGTCTCCTCTGGCCGGTGTACATTGCACCAGCCTTACGCATGGTGTCCCCGGTTTGCCAGCACAGCCCAGTGCGGGCTATTCCACCTTGCCGCACTGGCCTGGCTACGGGGAGCATTCAACCAGGAATGGCAGCCCCCTGCACCAGGCTGTCTCTCCATCTCCTTCCTACAGGGGCTCCCGCCTGCTCAGCGCTGCCAGAGTCTCCCGTCTGTCCTGAGCTGCCAGAGTCGCCCGTCTGTCCTGAGCTGCCAGAGTCGCCCGTCTGTCCTGAGCTGCCAGAGTCGCCAGTCAGCCAGAAGCTGCCAGAGCCGTCAGTCAAACAGGAGCTGCCAGAGCCATCAGTCAGCCAGGAGCTGCCAGAGCCGTCCGTCAGCCAGGAACTGCCAGAATCACCCTTCACTCCGGGGCTGCCGGAGTCTCCCACCTGTCCGGTGCTGCCAGAGTCTCCCGTCCATTCGCGACCCGTGGCTTGGGTCCCCAGTCCGAGGTCGGCAGCGAGGGTCGCTGCGTTAAAGAGGCCACGGAGGCGGGTAAAGAGGCAGAGAAGGAGAAGGAGTGGGTCTACGTGGGGAAGGAGTGGGTCTACGTCCCGCGCCAGAGCCGCCACCGCGGACAGACACCCACCCAGACCTTCCCCTATAGGGGGGGGGGGGGGGGGTACTGTCACGTTCTGACCTTAGTTCTTTTATTTTCTGTTCTGTGTTTTATTTCACCGTTCAGGACTGTTCGTTTGTCGTTTTGTTTCAGTGTTCACTATTCGTATTAAAAATCAAGATGACCACTTACAACGCTGCTCTTTGGTCCTCTCCTTCATACGACGACCGTTACAGTTGGGTCAGTCTGTTGTGTCTGGAGAATTTCTCCTGTCTTATCTGGTGTCCTGTGTGAATTTAAGTATGCTCCCTCTAATTCTCTCTCTCTTTCTCTCTCTTTCTCATTCTCTTTCTCTTCTCTTGGAGGACCTGAGCCCTAGGACCATGCATCAGGACTACCTGGCCTGATGACTCCTTGCTGTCTCGAGTCCACCTGGTCATGCTGCTGCTCCATTTTCAACTGTTCTGCCTGCGGCTATGGAACTCTGACCTGTTCACCAGACATACTACCTTGTCCCGCACCTGCTGTTTTCAACTCTCTACCGCACCGGCTGTCTCTAACTCTGAATGATCGGCTAAAAGCCAACTGACATTTACTCCTGAGGTGCTGACCTGTTGCACCCTCTACAACCACTGTGGTTATTATTATTTGACCATGCTAGTCATCTATGAACGTTTGAACATCTTGGTCATGTAATGTTATAATCTCCACCACTCAGAGCCTGGTTCCTCTCTAGGTTTCTTCCTAGGTTCCTGCCTTTCTGAGGGGTTTTTCCTAGCCACCGTGCTTCTACGTCTACATTGCTTGTTGTTTGGGGTTTTAGGCTGGGTTTCTGTATTGCACTTTGTCACATCGGCTGATGTCAGTACTCAGTACTTTGTTGAAGCACCTTTGGCAGTAATTACAGCCTTGAGTCTTCTTGGGTATGACGCTACAAGCTTGACACACTTGTATTTGAGGAGTTTCTCCCATTATTTCATGCAGATCCTCTCAAGCTCTGTCAGGTTGGATGGGGAGTGTCTCTGCACAGCTATTTTCAGGTCTTTCCAGAGATGTTCAATTGGGTTCAAGTCATGGTTCTGGCTGGGCCACTTAAGGACATTCAGAGACTTGTCCCAACGCCACTCCTGCGTTGTCTTGGCCGTGTGCTTGGGGTCGTTGTCCTTTTGGAAGGTGAACCTTCACCCCAGTTTGAGGTCATGAGCACTCTGGAGCAGGTTCATCATACCAGAGAATCTCCAAGAATCTCCATCTGGCCACTCTACCGTAAAGGGCTGATTTGTGGAGTGCTACAGAGATGGTAGTCCTTCTGGAAGGTTCTCCCATCTCCACAGAGAAACTCTGGAGCTCTGTCGGAGTGACCAAGGCACTTCTCCCCCAATTTGCTCTGACCTGCACTGTCAACTGTGGGATCTTACTTAGAAACGTGTGTGCCTTTCCAAATCATGTCCAATCAATTGAATTTACCACAAGTAGGATTCCAATCAAGATTTAGAAACATCTCAAGGGTGATCTATGGAAACACGATGCACCTGAGCTCAATTTTGAGTCTCATAGCAAAGGGTCTGAATACGTACTGTATGTAAATAAGGTATTTCTGTTTTTATTTTTAATACATTTGCAAAATGTAAAATAAAGCTGTTTTCGCTTTGTCATTATGGGGTATTGTGTGTTGATTGATAATTGTTTTTATTTAATCAATTTTAGAATAAGGCTGTAACATAATAAAATGTGGAAAAGGGGAAGGGGTCTTCATAATTTTCAAATGCACTGTATGTACATGAAGGCAGGGTAAAGTGACTAGGCATCAGGATAGATAATAATGAAAGTAAAATAAAGAACAGAGCAGTAGCAGTAGCAGCAAGACGTGTGTGTGTGTGTGTGTGTGTGTGTGTGTGTGTGTGTGTTGTGTCGGTATACGTGTATACGTTATGTGTGTGTGTCAGTGGTGGTCAGTGCCTCTTATGATGAAGAAGCACATTTTTTTTGTTCATGAGCATGGCCTTATTTCTATTACAGCATGTTGGATGACTATTCATATTCCTTTCACCCAGTTCAATGTAACAGTGATAGATTTAGGCTACGACATGATACTCTAGTTTTCCTTATACCCTTCATGAGGTTGCAACAATCTAGCCTATGAAGGAAAGTTTACAACGTAGGTGCACACAGGTCGAGAGAAAAATTTGAGATGACAGACAGTGACACATGGACGGACAGTAACACATTAAATACCGCCTTGTACACTCTTACCTGCATCTAGCTTTTCTAGGGTGTAATCATTAGTTGCAAATTAGAGTTTCTATTGGACAAATTCAGGTATTTTTATCCCTGTTTAGTTTGCTTCTGTTTAAGAAATGTTTTTCAACAGAATGGGCAGAATGAATATACCCCTGATCATGCATAAACACAGTTCACTTTCATAGCAGCCATGTTGTATTCAAATCAAATCAAATCAAATCAAATTTTATTTGTCACATACACATGGTTAGCAGATGTTAATGCGAGTGTAGCGAAATGCTTGTGCTTCTAGTTCCGACAATGCAGTAATAACCAACAAGTAATCTAACTAACAATTCCAAAACTACTGTCTTGTACACAGTGTAAGGGGATAAAGAATATGTACATAAGGATATATGAATGAGTGATGGTGCAGAGCAGCATAGGCAAGATACAGTAGATGGTATCGAGTACAGTATATACATATGAGATGAGTATGTAAACAAAGTGGCATAGTTAAAGTGGCTAGTGATACATGTATTACATAAGGATACAGTCGATGATATAGAGTACAGTATATACGTATGCATATGAGATGAATAATGTAGGGTAAGTAACATTATATAAGGTAGCATTGTTTACAGTGGCTAGTGATATATTTACATCATTTCCCATCAATTCCCATTATTAAAGTGGCTGGAGTTGAGTCAGTGTCAGTGTGTTGGCAGCAGCCACTCAATGTTAGTGGTGGCTGTTTAACAGTCTGATGGCCTTGAGATAGAAGCTGTTTTTCAGTCTCTCGGTCCCAGCTTTGATGCACCTGTACTGACCTCGCCTTCTGGATGATAGCGGGGTGAACAGGCAGTGGCTCGGGTGGTTGATGTCCTTGATGATCTTTATGGCCTTCCTGTGACATCGGGTGGTGTAGGTGTCCTGGAGGGCAGGTAGTTTCTTCGCACCTCTATGCACTCTCCTCCTCCTCTTATATTTGTCCTTTGTTTGTGGACTTCAATGAACAACACATCAGCTGTATGTGAACAGGTGAAAAAACCTTTCCAGGCCAAACCATGTCATAACTGCTACACACAGCCTACGTCATTGTCCCCTTATTAGCTAAAGTAATGTCCTAGTCAACATAGCTAATATAACTAATGCATTTGTAAACCCGCTACAATCATGCAGTAACATTACAGTGTATAGTCAGTAAGCAGTTACACCGGCGGGCCCCGTGGCAATAAATGAATAAAACCAAAAGCTTACCTTGACTTGGAAGAGTTCCAGTGTTTTGTTGGATAGTCATAGCCAGCTAGCTAACATAGCATCCCTCTGTTTAAGTAACTAAACTAGCCGCCTGCATTTTTTAGCTAAGTGAGTGAAACTAAAAGTGAAAAAAAAATGACGAAATCTCTCTGTCTCATTCGCTCGCTCTCTCTTGCTTCTCTTTCATTTTTGAATAAATTAATTTATTGAAAACTATTAAACTATTGTATTTTTCCCACTTTGAGTTTACTAGTCATGACATTTTATGCACTGCAATGCTAGTTAGCTCTGTAGCTTATGCTTTCAGTATTAGATTAATTGTCTGATCCTTTGATTGGGTGGACAACATGTAAGAGCTGCAAGAGCTCTGATAGGTTGGAGGATGTCCTCCGGAAGTTGTCATAATTACTGTTTAGTCTAGGGAAGGGGGTGAGAACCAAGAGCCTCCTAGGTTTTCTAATGAAGTCAACATACCAAGAGGAGCATGGAAGCTAGCTGTCCTCTGGCTACACCATGGTGCTACCCTACAGAGTGCTGTTGAGGCTAGTGTAGACCTTCACTGCAAATTAGTGTGTTTTAATTATTTGGTGATGTGAATATATTTAGTATAGTTTTATCTAAAAAGGATAACTTTTTCAATGTTTTACCATGTTTATTTTTATGAAATTGACTGAGGATGATGGGCCTTCCCTTCTTCCTCTGAGGAGTCTCCACTGGTGTGTGGAACGTATGTTGTGTATGTGGATGCGTGTGGGTTTTTTGTGGGAGTGTCAATGTAGTGTGTGTGAGTGAATGAGTGAGTGAGTGAGTGTGTGTATATGGTGTATATATATTGTCTGGTGAGTGTGTATATGGTGTATATATATTGTCTAGTGAGTGTGCGTAGGGTCAGTTCAAGATAGTCGTTGGAAATAGTTCAGGTACCATTAATTAACTATTTAGCAGTCTGGCTAATTAGCAAATTTATGGCTTGGGAATAGAAACTTGGGTGGCAATTGTTTGGGCCTTCCTTTGACACCGCCTGATATATACGTCCTGGGTGGCAGGGAGCTCAGCCCCAGTGATGTACTGGGCTGTCCCCACCAGCCTTTGTAGCACTTGCCATACCAAGCGATGATGCAGCCAGTCAAGATGATCTCTTGATGGTGTAGCTGTAGAACTTTTTGAGGATCCGAGGGCCCATGCCAAATCTTTTCAGCCTCCTGAGGGGGAAATGGTGCAGCCATGCCTTCTTCACGACTGTGTGGGTGTGTGTGGACCATGTTAAGTCCTTAGTGATGTGGACACCCATGTGCCAAGGAACTACTGTATTTAAAATCGGTGTCTATCAAGTGATCCTAGATTCAATGGACAGAGGCAGGTTCCTGCTCGGACTCAGGAATGTATGTCCACCCAGCCCAGCAGACTATGGATGGGCACGCCATCAGATGACCCTTCCCTGCCCGGTGCTCTTCACTGGAGGATGAATATACTCGTTCCACAGATTTTCCCCTCTGCTTTTCGCTCTTCAGCGGTGATTGAGTGTGGCTGGACGGGGGGAAAGCCTGGGTCACAGGAAACATGAAAATCTCAGTTTACACTCCGAGACACGTTCATGTTTCACACCAGAGACTCTTGATGTACCATGCAGCCATTTTCTTCTCCCTCTTGCTGTCAATGATGCCCCCAGGACTCTAAGATCCACCCTCCATCCTCACTGGCCCTTCATGTCTAGTTCAGATGTACAAAGCATATGTTCACATCTTCAACTGACAAGATTTTCACTAACTTTATATGGCCTTCTATACACCTTAGAGGCAGGCATTGTTTTTATTTAATTAATTTTAGAATAAGGCTGTAATGTAACAAAATGTGGACAAAGTCTGAATACTTTCCGAATGCACTGCGCTCCACATTCAGTGTGCTCCAAAAGTAATGGGGCAGTGACACATTTTGTTGTTGTTTTGACTCTGTACTCCACCACTTTGGATTTGAAGTCCAGACTGTCAGCTTTAATTTGGGTGTATTCTCATCCATATCAGGTGAACTGTTTAGAAATTACAGCACTTTTTGTACAGTTTAGGGGACCAATAGTATTGGGACAAATTCCCTTACATGTGTGTTAAAGTAATCAAAAGTTAAGTATTTGGTCCCATATTCACAGCATTGATTATATCAAGCTTGTGACTCTAAAAACTTGTTAGATGCACATTTTTCTGTTGGTTATGGTTGTGTGTCAGATTATTTTGTGCACAATAGAAATGAATGGTAAATAATGTGTCATTTTGGAGTCACTTTTATTGTAAGTAAGAATAGAATATGTTTCTAATCACTTTTGACTACTTTAATACACATATACATTAATTTGTCCCAACACATTTGGCCCCTTAAAATGGGGGGACTATGTACAAAAAGTGCTGTAATTTCTAAACGGCTCACCCGGTATGATGAATATACCCTCAAATGTAAGATGACAGTCTGCATTTTAACCTCATAGTCATTGTATAATTTCAAACCCAAAGTGCTGGAGTACGGAGCCAAAACTGTCCCAATACTTTTGGAGCACTTTCTATGTAGCCAATGTAAGGGATTTACCAAAACAACAACAACAACAACACAAAAGCAATCCACACCTGTTATACAGTATGTGCTTATAGAGCAGTTTCTGCAGAAGCACATTGTAGCTGCTCTGAGAAGGGTCATGTATCATTTCTGCAGCAGTTTAAACAGGTCTTCCAATTAGCAGTCAGGTAAACACAGGCCTGGGGTCAGCCGGGAAGCCTTGTGAATGAAATTGAAGCTGACTGCTTTACAACAGCTCCCAGTGTGAGCCAGATTGATTTATTCACGAGGAAGCCTCCCTGTTCCGTTCTATAGGTGTTCTCACTGGTCCTCCTGCTGCACAGCCCTTTTCGAACACAATCAATAACAATCATCTTTGTCGTTATGCTATGGTAAGCGTTACATGAGGACGCACAATACTGCATTGTTTACTTCATGACTAAGTTGAATGTAGGGTTAGCGGCTTGAAGAAAGTGAGTGTAGGCTAAAGATGGTGTGAGGTGTTGGATGTCCCCTCGTCGGTGTGTCTTGTCACAGCAAACGTCAAGGATCCGATAGGTTTGACTGACAGCTTCAGCCTTCTGGAGTTCACATGTCAACTTTGTTTATATCAAAAATAATGTATGAGCCGACGTCTCTGTTCTGTCAACCTGAGAATCCTTCCTCTCTTCATCCATCTCCTCACCTTACCTCAGATTGTCTGTTACATTATGTCGTTCATAGGGCTGAAGTGGAGGCTAGTTTACTATGGACACGAACGCTTGTTATCCTGTCAACACAAATGATGTGCAAAGCAGAGGCATGTAGATGAGCTTCAGGGTCAGTCACGGAACTGACAATAAACACGGCAATGACATTGCGAAGAGCAAGTCCCCGAGATGAGATGTGAGCGACTGCCATCCGGTCCTCTGTAGGGTTATTGAAATGTGGGCACACAAACATGCCATTCGATATAGTCCACAATCATCATATCAACAAGAGCATCAGAATGTCAAGGATGTCCAGGCCTGAAAGGCACAAAAGATGTCATGTTTTTATATGTGACTTGCTATGTGTATGTGTGTGCCTGTGTGCTTGCATGTGCTTGCACATGTATAAATGTATGTGTTTTCCAGGTCACCTTGAAAAAGGACGGTAATATCAATTATCACATCATTAAGAAACAGAGAAACATTCCTCCATGGTAATCTTCAGTCCTTTGAGATTGATTAGTCACATAGTTTATCCTAGAAGTATCTCCGTCTCCCTGACCCTTCAGCGGTCTCAAGTTGGAACCAAAAAACAAGAATTTCAGAGGACATTCCAAGATTCCAAAAAGTTGAATAGAGGTGAAGATGACATGATCAATTCTGTCTGAACATCTTTTGTATCTGTAGCTAGATATCCTTAACATCAGGGATGGGCAACTTTGATGGGGGTCGGGCCACAAAAAATTTGAACACATCATGTGGGGCCACAGTAGTCTGCGTAGCCACATTCATTTGTTGACCCCCCCCCCCCCCCCCCCCCCCCACACACACACATTTTTCCCAGACTTATGCCATGTTAATATGATATCTGAGTGAGAGTGCAAACAAAATCAATGGGGGCCCCCGGTCGATAATTCGACCATGATTACTACAGGTTTGGATAGCTGGTGAGACTAGTTTACCAATCTAAAAAATGTCGACCGATGTGGGCTAATTGAGTGACTGTCAGTGACTGACATAACAAGAGAAAAACTGCTGATGAACAACCTAAATTCGAAATTGCACCTTGTGTATTCTACTATTCTAACTCTTCACAGTAAGTTGAGACCCCGAATGATGAGTTCCCCAAAAATAAATAACAATAATAATATTTGGGAAATTGATCGGCCGGCCTACAAAAGGAGCCAGTTGCCCATCCCTGCTTTACATAATCCTTTCTTTCTTTAAAGCTAGAGGAAATCCATTTCGGTGTCATGAAATGCCTGCCAGAACCTCTTTTTATCCCACATAACAATGCCTGTTTTGGAGATTGTCAGTGCATTTCATTGCAGTGCATTTCATTGCCTGAGGGACAGCAGCTCGTCATAACCTCAACCCACACACCACAGTTCCAATGACTCCAAGAAAACAACGGGTAGCCAAATGTTCTGTTGTCACCAAACGGAGTAACTGAAGTGTTTGATTTTAGCTTGATAGGTGATTTTCCCAAGGCAGATAATTCATATTTAACTCGATAGGCTAGAGACAGGCTTTAAGTAATTTAAACGTGCAAAACAAAATCATTCAAAAGTGTTTAGATCATAAGTCATCTTCAGTTTGCTTGACTCTAACATTCAATTAAAAATGGCTTCTTTTTACCTACTGCTGGCAGGCTCCGATAACTGTTTGGCCTTTGTGAACCTGCCACTCTCATATCCATTACTCAAGCAGAGAGAAGTAGGCCATTTCCAAACTCCCTCGCAAGGGTATGTTCATGCTGCAATTTTCAATTAAGAAAGTTATATTGTTTGGCAAATATGTGTAACGCTTGTAATTCACCTTTAACTGATTATTCATCGTGTGTGTGACCTCTGCCCCCTTCTCTCCTTTCAACTTGCTCCTGAGTGGAATCCAACCATCTCCGCAAATTATTATTGGAAGCTCCCCTGGAGAGACTGACATTTTGACCTTTCCATATCCAGTCATATCTTCACATAAACATTCCAATGTACCAGAGAGCAGCATTCCGGTGCTCTCATTACAACACAACACTCCCCATAACAAACACGCTAGAGGCACTACCAAGACATAAACATGATGCACAGTCAAATATATTTTCTGGAGACTGGAAAAAAATAAAAATATTCGCATAACAATTACACGTGGTCTGAGTCCGGTTGGACGTACTGCCAAATTCTCTGAAACAACGTTGGAGGCAGCTAATGGTAGAGAAATTAACATTCAATTATCTGGCAGCAGCTTTGTTGGATATCCCTGCAGTCAGCATGCCAATTGCATACTCACTCAAAACTTGAGACATCTGTGGCATTGTGCTGTGTGACAAAACTGCACATTTTAGAGTGGCCTTTTATTTCCCCCAACACAAGGTGCACCTGTGTAATTACCATGCTGTTTAATCAGATTATTGATATGCCACACCTGTCAGGTGGATGGATTATCTTGGCAAAGGAGAAATGCCAACTAGCAGGGATGTAAACAAATTTGTTTACAAAATTCTCAAAATTGGAGAGAAATAAGCTTTTTATGCGTATGGAACACTTCTGGGAACTTTTATTTCAGCTCATGAAACATGGGAACAACATTTTACATGCTGTGTTTAGATTTTTGTTCTAGATAAAAGGTTACTGCTTGAAATGTAAAGATAGTTATTTTGCCTTCTGGGGTTACCAGAAAGATTATAGTAGGGACTGTCATTCTATTTTGCAACTGATTTGCAATTGTGGAGCTAGGTCAATATTTGCATCTGCTGATTTATTCCTTTCTCTCCTGTCTTCCTCTTTGTGAAACGATCAGACGTTGATGTATTTGTTAGCGATGTCACTGGGAGTCTGGCCTGAGTCTCAGACAGATTGTGTTGTGGTTTAGATTAGAAGAAGAGGTCTGGTGGATAACTGCAACACAAGGAAACCAGCAGCTACAGTCCCTTCCTAAGAGACATATTCATATTTTCATTTCTGCTGACTAATGTAACACTTTTAGTTGTAGATCATCCCTTTGACGCATATCATATGGATCTACATGGAAAGTCCATTTTACCTGCTTGCTTATGAATGATGAATTTCCTCTCCATCCCAAGTCGAGCTATATATATATATACTCACAGTGTAAAAATGAATGTGCCTCCTTGAAACACCAGAATTATGCCTTTGTGACAGATTATTTCTTTATTCGTGTTGACTTTCGATGTGTCCACATCTTGTAAACTGCTCTAAATTTCTCTGGGAGATCATTAACATTTTGGAAGCCATTCTGCACATTTTAACTGTCACCCTGCAACCATTCCCACTCATGGCTCCTCATCTATTCCTGCGCAACTCTAAAAATACAACGAGACATCGGATTCTCAGCCCCTCAAAGACCTGTCGGTGTGGCATGGAGAGGCCGGGAAAAACACCATTAGATAGATTTGAGGAAGACAGATGACCAGCGTCGAGCTGTGGGCTGGAGGCAAGGCCACAACAGTGTGTGTGGGGGGACGTATTTGGGCACAGAGATATCCAACTATCAAGGAGCCATTTGGAAGAGGCTGTCACCAGGAGAGAGTGCAATTCCCCGACAGATAGACTGAGGGGGAACACATTATTGTGAGAGTGATAGCAGGAGAGCAGAGGAGAGCAGGGGGGGCTGGGTTTAGGAGGGTTGTGGGAGTGACGCTCCTCTCAAATGGAACACTAGGGACGATTAATACATGACCACCGGCAGGGGGTGAGTGCTGCTGGGAGGGCTGAATGGCCTGGGGTGGTAGGTGGGAGTTAGTACCGCTTATCAGGATTACAGGGACGTTTGGGAAGGCTGGGGCAAGGCCAATTTAACACATGGAGACACACACTCAACACCGGAATCTGCCTCAGATAGGGTAGATTAGTGATTTGTCCATTTTTTTTGCTCCATTATCAGCACCTCTATGAGTTGTGTGGCCAGTCTGGAATGGAAATAGGTCCTACAGCCAGGCAGGGTGAATGTTTGGAACCCTCCGTACACACAGACGTCCCCTGATAGGTGAAATAAACTCTTCCCTCACGTATATGCACAAGCACCCATTTTCTCGTCTTGTATATTGGGACAGCTTAGAATGCAAAGATCCTTGCTTTCAGTGTGTAAATAAACATGTTTTTCCTCATTCAGCTCTTCATTCTGTTATTTGTTCACTTCAGCTGCCTTAATGCTAATTACTATCACTCTGTTTTACAAGATCCAGCCTTGTTTGTGTTCATCACCTCTTGTTTAGATAGAGGATGTAGTGTGATCCTCATTCTGCACACCAGCTGGAGTTTTGATGAGGCAGCCAGCATCGTTCCCCTCCTTCTCCTCATCCATTCTCAACAGAGTTTTGACAATGAACAGTGTAACCGTTGGACCATATATCTGCGATGTGATCTCGCTCTCTGACGATGTGGAAAGCAGTCATTACTAGGACAAGTGATTTTTCTTTCAGCGAGGCTCAAGGGTCAATTGCTCTCTCTCATTCTATTAGATGGCAGAGTTGACGGGATTGGAGTCTTGTTGCTAACCTGAGCTCTCCATTCCCACGTGTTCTTTGGTGCTATTGAGACATCCGGTGGCACCCAGTTTTCTCTTCAGCTTTCGAAGCACATTGTGTTTTACTTTATTGATACTAACAAGGCAGCGTTAGGTTTGTGTGCCATCTGAATAGAGCCCTGTGTTTGTCCAGATTTATGTGCTCTCCTCTAAGTGAAAATCCCTGCCCAGTAAAATCTTTAAAACCCCATGCTGTCCTCTTATTGAATAACTGTCAGCTGTCTTTAGATGACAGACTTTAGGGTTTTATTCCTCTACATGGCTATAAAGGTTTCATCAGCCACAACTCCAGTACAGGCAAATATATAACAGGCAATAAAAATAGCAATGCTCATCATCTGTGTTAAAGAGGCGAGGCTGTCTGGGCATAGATTAACTGTCTGGACAATTAAGCATGACATGGCGATTCCATTCCACAAGTAATAATCTAAATTATCAGAATATTACAAGATGAAAACAGTCTGTGAGGGCATATTTTAGCAACTTTTTTAATAATCTAAATTATCAGAGTATTATAAGATGAAAACAGTCTGTGAGGGCATATTTTAGCAGTTGTTTTAAAAATAATCTAAGTGATTAGAGTATTATAAAATGAAAACAGTCTGCGAGGGCATATTTTAGCAACTTTTTTAATAATCTAAGTGATTAGAGTATTATAAAATGAAAACAGTCTGCGAGGGCATATTTTAGCAGCTTTTTTAATAATCTAAGTGATTAGAGTATTATAAAATGAAAACAGTCTGCGAGGGCATATTTTAGCAACTTTTTTAATAATCTAAGTGATTAGAGTATTATAAAATGAAAAGAGGGCATATTTTAGCAACTTTTTTAATAATCTAAGTGATTAGAGTATTATAAAATGAAAACAGTCTGCGAGGGCATATTTTAGCAACTTTTTTAATAATCTAAGTGATTAGAGTATTATAAAATGAAAACAGTCTGTGAGGGTATATTTTAGCAGTTTTTTAGCAACTCTTTATCCCTTTACAATCTAGCCTTTCTGAGACAGAAACTAGCCATGCGTGAGTTGAAGTGGAAAACAAGGGTCAGGATTTGCCCAAACATGATTTGGATAGTAAACTAAAGAATAAGTACAGCGCTGGGTCTTCAGATTTATCTCTTTGTAAAGTGTTTATCCTGACAGAACAAAGACAGCGTTGCACTCCGGACTCCACAGGCAACATGGAGCTAGTGGGACAGGATCCTGGGAATGCCAACATATGGGGACGTTGTAATTATAGTATTGTTATTGTACATCTCTTTGTTTGTTCTTTGTCCTTCATGTGGTGTGTTCAGGAACATGTAGATAATATTGATCGGTCATGTCCCCTATAGTGGGATGGTGAGTAAGGCTTCTGAATTGTGTAAACATAATGTAGAATGTTAGTCAGAGCTCTGCTGAATTTCTGGCTGAGTCCCAAGTGCCACTCTGTAAATGATGCCCGCACCTCCTGTTGTATTAAGGGTTAGAGGTCAGCCTCCAACCTCATTACATCATTGTGTCCCTGTCGTAACACTACCACTCTGACACTCTTTAAAAGACACCCTTAGTGTAAACACACCAGCCTTCTTGACATTAAAGGGTTGTGCTTCTTTGAACCCCTTTGAAATATCGGAGGTCCTGCACTCCCCCCAGCCGGAGTACACATGTACCCTTCTAAACAAAAGCAAGGCATTAGCGTCACCTCAGGCTCAAGTGTAACCTAATCTCCTTGAGGCTCAGGTGCAACAATTCCCACTGTTGTTTAGCATCAACAAACAAGGACAAACACTTGCTGCCGTTGGAGAGTGTGGCAGTTAACACACTGGTCTGTATTACCAACACGGAGCTGACAACCAACTGCAAGTCCTCCACAACAACATCCATGTTGATGTTTGGCGACGTTTACAGTATATACAGTACATAGGCCTATGCATTGGTAGAAGTTAGGTACGGAATACACATTTTGCTAATGAGTGTGCTATTTGCTTTTATTGTAGTTTTATGAAACGGAACAAATTGACCAGTACCATTTAAAAAAAAAATGTAATCTTGTCAATTCAACTAAACATTTAAATGTTTACTTACCATTGACTCTCTGATGTCTGTGTTAGTGTGGCCTGGGATCCTAGAACCTACAAAGGGAAATAAATAGATTTAGTAAAATAGAAGCTGATATTGGAACTGCATACTATTATGTGGAACAAAGCCGTTTTAATCTAGCAACATTAGAAATATCTCTAAAAAACTACATTTGAAGGGGAATTGGGGGGAGCCTCAGCCTTGTAAAATAATACCTGGAATATTCATGGATTGTTGTCCTAGCTTCAGCGTAAACCCTCCACAAGGATCCAGCCTCATTGTATGTTATATTGATTAATAACATCCCAGGAAACCAAAGGCATTGAGTGTATTATAAGCCAGCAGGATCGAAAGGAGTGTGTGTAACTTTACACATGGAGCCAGATCCCACCTCTCAGCATCTCTCATCCATCCAGAAACAGGGAAATATGCTCAATTGGGTTAGAAAACAACCCCCTAATTTGACGGTAACATTCTGTATTGTCATATTTGGTTTGGCTGCTGCCCAATTCACCAATGTGGGGGCGAATTTTTTTTTTCCACCTTTATTTAGTTCTCATTTACAATTGCGACCTGGCCAAGATAAAGCAAAGCAGTTCGACACATAATACGACACAGAGTTACACATGGAGTAAAACAAACATACAGTCAATAACACAGTAGAAACAAGTCTATATACGATGTGAGCAAATGAGGTGAGATAAGGGAGGTAAAGGCAAAAAAAAGGCCATGGTGGGGGGAGTATGTGATAGATTCTCCCTCCTTTTATACATTCCTCTGTTTTTTCTCTCTTTTTCTCACTACTGTTTTACATTACCTGGCGTTTGTTCCCTCCTTTTTTCCTATAAAGCAAATTGTCATCCTTCTATTGACTACCTCTCCATCTGGAAGATTTTATTTGGGCCCTTTCTTTATCCAGATGTTTTAAATACATGCATTAGGCAGAAGTGATGTCCTATTCAGTACAATAGAGATGAATCCACTCCTGTGGTGGCTCTCCAGTGCGGAGGATGCCCTATGGGTGATAAAGAATGGCCATCATGGGTCTGTTACGGTTTGGAGTTAGAGCTCTCTCTATTCCCTCTGTGCCCCCGTGTCAGTGGGAATGACAGGCTGTGTTAGCTCAGTATACATCAGTGCACCACCTGAGGAACCTTCACCGTTGACGAACACAGCCTCAAATGAACCGACGGTATATCATCTGATAATTTAACACCCATAGTCCAGGATGTAGTCTATTTTCTCAGTACTTCATATAGAATCTTGCAGAAATAACACTATTACAACAGAGTGGAAAATACACAAAATGATTGATAATGGTTATCTCTCTCTCACCATTGAGTTGAATAGGGTACATTAAACTGATTAAATGTGATATGAACGCCAACTGTTCCACTTCAGTACTCCTGCTAAGTGGGACGGCCCAGTGCTTCTGATGAATCCTTGCCGATAATGAGTGATAACCAGGCTTAGAATTAGCCCACATTTCAATCAT
Source organism: Oncorhynchus mykiss (assembly GCF_057628025.1). Taxonomy (NCBI): domain Eukaryota; kingdom Metazoa; phylum Chordata; class Actinopteri; order Salmoniformes; family Salmonidae; genus Oncorhynchus; species Oncorhynchus mykiss. Next base: position 18,122,822 of record NC_143029.1, read on the forward strand.
TAAGATCCATTGGGGGAGGGTAGGAGAAGAAGTTAAACATAGTGTGAGTAGGAGAGAGAGAGGAGAGAGAGAGAAATTGAGAGAGAGAGAGAGAGAGAGAGAGAGAGAGAGAGAGAGAGAGAGAGAGAGAGAGGGAGAGAGAGAGAGAGAGAGGGAGAGAGAAAGTGAGAGAGAAAGTGAGAGAGGGGGGGAAAGCGAGAGAGAAGCTCTTCAGCTTGTGAGTAGGAGTGGGTGAGAGACTGAAAGTGGTAGAGTGCTCTTACACATTTTCTCCCAGACTCCATAGGTGTTTCTTTCACAGTCGCAGTAACGTTTGATGTATGGTGGGCACACAGATCCATGTGCATTCTGCCCAACAAAAATAAATCCATGGGACAAGGGTCTCCAGTGAGGGAACTGGAGCCTTGCCTCTAGGATCATCTGAGGCCTCCTGGGCCTGTAGCATTGGGATATGGTTGGATACAGGAAGAGGGCTGACGAGGAGGTCGTAATGACCAAATACGGCGCTGATTGGACAGCTTGTATGCATTAAACTGGGTTAGATGATGCTTTGTGTCCTTCAGTCCACAGAGAGCCAATAACAAAGCCAAGCTGTGTGCATAAGGTGACCCTATTGCAGACCGCAGCTCTGTTTGCAGGCCTGGTGCCTGGGCTCCCAAAGAAACACCTCTCTGTTTGAAAGCACTGTACGGGGAGACCTCGGGACGCACACACTCAACATGCCCTGAACCCGAGGAGTCGGAGGACGTTATCACATTAAAGCTGATTCCATGTCACTAAGTCTGTAATTTCTATGTAATGTCTATGTTAATAATTTAGCAGACACTCTTATCCAGAGCGACTTACAGGAACAGTTAGGGTTAAGTATCTTGCTCAAGGGCACATTTACATATTTTTCACCTAGTCAGCTCAGGGATTTGAACCAGCAACCTTTCGGTCACTGGCCCAATGCTCTATAAACCGCTAGGCTACCTGCCACCCATACTGTATGTCAATTGTATGTAAATTGTAAAGTATTTTTGTCTGTAATGTCTTTTTCGTTATGTGTCGAACCCCAGGAAGACTGGTTGTCGCCATTGGCGTCGTCTAATAGGGATCCTAATAAAATCATAAAGATCTAACTATAACAGTTATTTTATTATTCGTAATTGAGTAGTTGATTGATGAAGTTATCACATTGAAACTGAGTCCAAGTCACTAATATAGCAGTTATTTTATTTACATGTAATTCAATTAATTTATTTTCATTTTATTGATTATGTTAAACTAAATGGGAAATAAAAAGCAATATTGGACAGTAGGAGTTATCCATAGGGAATGTACTTTGAAGAATGACACTGGAGTTGAAGTACTTTCACATGACAGTCCTATATCTGTCCATTACATATTCATTTCCAAACCTGATAGTGATTGTGTGCATGCTAAGCACATGTCTGTCTGTGTGAGTGCTTGTGCTTGTGCTTGTGCATGTGTGTGTGTGTGTGTGGGCGTGTGATGTGTCTGTGAGTGTGAGTCAAGCATACATTTAATTGTTTTGCCTGATCTTAGGCCATTAATTACATGTATTTCCAAACACTGTTTTAAGATGGATGATGATTTCATCACTGATTGAGAAATACAAAAATACTAAATAGTTCTGTATGAATGTCATCAACATGGCAGAGGTTTCTGGGAACCTCGTGTGCCTTGGTGTTGTTTTCGCTGCTACTTAATTAAATTTCATAATATCTGGCGGTTCCACTGACATCCTAAATTAGGAGAACAGAGCACAAATCAGGACAGGCTGGTGATGACATGCATGGGAACGACAAATCGCTTTGGAACAGTTTCCTTTTACCCACAGTAGGAAGAGAGACAGAAACATACTGTAGCTATTAATTATGTGGAGCAGACCAGCAGATTTAGCTAAAGGGAAACAAAAGGTGTCTTTTCATGAGATTCGTCTCCTGGCTCGGTGCTGACGGCTTTGTGAGGATTTACTGTTTTGTTTAGAGGCATAAGAGGTTCACAAAGAGTTGGTTTGACACTGCAGCAATGCCTGACCTATCAGCAGTTGATTCTCCACAAAACAGAGGGGATAGTACATGTTATTCTGTCTAACAAATGTTGAACAACTGAGATGCAAAATGTTACAATTCAACAATTCTGTGATTGATCCAAAAAGCAATGAATCGCTTGGCTTGTTGATCTTTGCTAGACTGTTGAGAGAACTTTGTCATCTGTTATATTTCTCACAGAAAATATTTTTGACACTGGGTGAGAACAGGGAGGCCAGTTATTTTGGCTGATGGTTTGGTAGTGTGGTGATGATAGTGGGGTTCTCAAAGTTCCAGTGTGCTGTCCCTTCTCATCCCTCACCCCTCCCTGTCTCAGGGATCTCCCATCTCACACCACCACCCTCCTCCTCTTCTCATCCTGGACACATACAGGCTCTGTGGCATTTCCCTCCTGCTCCAGCCAGTTGTTCTTGGCCGAAAGAAAGCCTCTGAGAAAATGAAGAGATCTAAATGTCAGTGGGGAGCTGAGTGCATACCTCTCGCCGTGTCCCAAGACCAGTCACCCAGAACAACTTGTGATCCCGGGACAAAGCTGACGACAGCAGGTGGCCATATGAAGACATTTTCCTCCCAGAATTAGATACTATCCTGGGGAAGCACCTTTGAGTCAAGGATAATACCCCCATCCAGCTGGGTGGAGAAGGATTTTCATTTCAATTTCTTTACACAACAATGCTTTTCATCTTATCTAGGACGTAATAACAGTGCTCTGCTATGAAATAAATGGGGACCAGTTGAAAAATAGAATTATTCCATGAACCTGCAACATTGCCTGACATGTCGCACTGTGGAGGTATATGTACATAGGCGAGTGCACGGATGTAAACACAGATACAAAATGCACCAAAAATATATCTACAGTACCAGTCAAAAGTTTGGACAAACATTTTTCTTTATTTTGACTATTTTCTACATTGCAGAATAATAGTGAAGACATCAAAAATATGAAATAACACATATGGAATCATTATCATGTTTCAGGTAAGACCCGAATGCAGACTGTGTTGAAGTAACAATGTTTATTACAGACACAGGGGCAGACAAACGACAGGTCAAGGCAGGCATCGGTCGATAATCCAGAGTAGTGGGGCAAAGGTACAGGATGGCAGACAGGCTCAGGGTCAGGGCGGGCAGAAAAGGGAAAAACTGGGAAAAACAGGAACAAACAATAAACAGGAACAGAGGGAAAAGCGCTGATAGGCTTGACAAAACAAAACGAACTGGCAACAGACAAACAGAGAACACAGGTATAAGTACCCAGGGGATAATGTGGAAATGGGCAACACCTGGAGGGTGGTGGAGACTAGCACAAGGACAGGTGAAACAGATCAGGGCGTGACAATCAGGTAGTAATCAAAAAGTGTTAAACAAATCAAAATATATTGTATATTTGAGACTCTTCAAAGTAGCCACCCTTGGCCTTGATGACAGCTTTACACAATCTTGGCATTCTCTCACCAAGGTTCATGAGGTAGTCAACTGGGTATAAGTACCCAGGGGATAATGTGGAAATGGGCGACACCTGGAGGGTGGTGGAGACTAGCACAAGGACAGGTGAAACAGATCAGGGCGTGACAATCAGGTAGTAATCAAAAAGTGTTAAACAAATCAAAATGTATTGTATATTTGAGAATCTTCAAAGTAGCCACCCTTGGCCTTGATGACAGCTTTACACAATCTTGGCATTCTCTCACCAAGGTTCATGAGGTAGTCAACTGGAAAGCATTTCAATTAACAGGTGTGCCTTGTTAAAAGTTCATTTGTAGAATTTCTTTCCTTCTTAATGCGTAGGGGTGGTATACATAAGATACCCTATTTGGTAAAAGACCAAGTCCATATTATGGCAAGAACAGCTCAAATAAGCAAAGAGAAATGACAGTCCATCATTACTTCAAGACATGAAGGTTGTCAATGCAGAACATTTCAAGAACTTTTAAAGTTTCTTAAAGTGCAGTCTCAAAAACCATCAAGCACTACGATGAAACTGGGCTCATGAGGACCGCCAGAGGAGAGGAAGGCCCAGAGTTAACTCTGCTGCAGAGGACAAGTTCATTTGCGTTACCAGCTTCAGAAATTGGCAATTAACTGTGCCTCAGATTACACCCCAAATAAATTCTTCACAGAGTTCATCAACTGTTCAGAGGAGACTGCGTGAATCAGGCCTTCATGGTTGAATTTCTGCAAAGAAACCCCTACTAAAGGACGCCAATAAGAAGAAGAGACTTGCTTGGGCCAAGAAACACAAGCAATGGACATTAGGCTGGTGGAAATCTGTCCTTTGGTCTGATGATTCCAAATCTGAAATTTTTGGTTCCAACCACTGTGTCTTTTTAAGACGCAGGGTAAGGTGAATGGATGATCTCTGCATGTGTGGTTTCCACCGTGAAGCATGGAGGAGAAGGTGTGATGGTGTCGGGGTGCTTTACAGATGACACTGTCTGTGATTTATTTAGAATTCAAGGCACACTTAACCAGCATGGCTACCACAGCATTCTGCAGTGATATGCCATCCCATCTGGTTTGCACTTAGTGGGACTATCATTTGTTTTTCAACAGGAAAATGACACAAAACACACCTCCAGGCTGTGTAAGGGCTATTTGACCAAGAAGGTGAGTGATGGAGTGCTGCATAAGATGACCTGGCCTCCACAATCACCCGACCTCAACCCAATTGAGATGGTTTGGGATGAGTTGGACCGCAGAGTGAAAGAAAAGCAGCCAACAAGTGCTCAGCATAGGTGGGAACTCTTTCAAGAATGTTGGAAAGCATTCCAGGTGAAATTAGTTGAATGTCAAAAGTGTGCAAGCTGTCATCAAGGCAAATGGTGGTGACTTTGAAGATTATCAAGTATAAAATATATTTTGATTTGTTTAACAACTTTTTAGTTACTACATGATTCCGTATGTGTTATTATTTGTGGTGGCAGGTATCCTAGTGGTTGGAGGGTTGAGCCAGTAACCGAAATATTGCTAGATCGAATCCGCAAGCTGACAAGGTAAAAATCTGACGTTTTGCCCCTGAACAAGGCAGTTAACCCACTGTTCCTAGGCCGTCATTGTTAATAAGATTTGCCTAGTGAAATAAAGGTGAAATAGTGAAATAAAGGTTCAATAAAAAATAATACATTTCATAGTTTTGATGTCTTCACTATTATTCTACAAGGTAGAAAATAGTAAAAATAAAGAAAAACTCTTGAATGAGTAGGTCTGTGTAAACTTTTGACTGGTACTGTATATAAATAAATACATGCATATATACACACAGATACACACATGTGCGCGCACACCCACACACACACACACACACGGGTAATGAAGACACATTGGGAAGACACCTAGAGCCAAAAATGTAATCCAAGTGGGATTGGGTTTTCTTTATATTTTTTCTGAAAGGTGTTTTCTGGGGGAATATAAATTATGCATGAGGATGAAAAGGTCACCCTGAAAATAAAATGATAGAAGCTCTTTGTCACACAAACATTTTTTATTTCATTTTTCGTTTCATTTATTCAATTGAGGTTTGTGGCACATAAACAAAAGCTACAAAAGGCCAAATTTGGCTGTGAGTCACCTAACCGCTGTCATCCCATAGCTGGTTCTGTTTTTAACAGATCAGTATGGCGATGTATGAACATATTGCTCTTAGTCCTCGATTAAAGCAAGCCCTTTGTAACGCTAAATTCTGACTCAAAAAGCCTAATTGACTAAGACATACCAGGAAGGCATTATTTACATCCAGCAGTGCTTTGGATTTAGACTTCCCGTCACTGTGTTTTATCCAGATCCAAGAACATGCTCTTTACCTCAGTTGAAGTCTCATGGAACATATTATCCTGTTTCACTCAAAAGGTTTACCTCAAATGCAACACCAGCTAGACAACTTTAGATCCGCATGCCTGTGTATGATGTTATGTGAGCTCAACCCAGCTGTGACTAAAAATCCTTAAATTCCAGCCTGCTACTGTATGTGTTCTGATTGATTGCACATCAGAGTTGTCTTGGTTTCATCAAACATTGTCTTCTGTCCTCTCTACAGTCCCATGATATGAATTAAACCGGTCAAGAGAAATAGCATCGAAATCCAAACAGAGAACAATGTACGCTTAGAAAATTTGCTGAAGAATACAGCATAAAACTACTTAAAATATTTCATCACCAGGAGTAACCTGGCAATATGTGCTTTTGTTCCTTAACCTGTGTTCCATTGAGAAATATAAGCAAGTTTCTTATGAGTGTGTGTCTGTGTAAAGGCAGAGAGTTGTATTTAAACAGCAGTGTGGATCATGCACCGCTACCCTCCCCTGCCTCTTCTCTCCATCCGTAAACAGTGGAAGTGAAACATGGGGCCGGAGTCGGCCGGAGCCAGCGGCCCAATCTGCTATCCCAGCCTCACCTTTCCCGGATCATTTGCTGGCTAACACCTGATACTTTCATGTTGCTAACTCCGAGGCTGCCCACAATCGCCTTGCCAAATGGCCTGAGACCACCTATTCTGCAGGCCTCTATTGTGGATCAGTTGAACCCAATCCAGAAGCAAACTCAGCCTAATTAACCCCATATGTTCTCTCTGAGTTCAGATCCAACCGCCGGCTCTATCTATGGTTCACTACTAAAATCTGTTTAAGGCAGACTTTGGTTTAATGCATATATAGGCTCAGTGATCAAAGGAACAAAGTCTGTATTGATCAGAAGGCGCAGAGTGAAAAAAGATCAAAAGAAGCATTGTTTTCACAACCACAAAGTCATTTTTTACCATTTATATGCATCAAGAAGTGCACAAAAACTGTAAAAAAAAAAAGCCGAAGCAGAGAATTAAAGGATTCATTACAAAATATGAAAAGACCTTTGTGACTTAATTAATTACAATTTTATATGAGTGCATGTATTAATTAGCAAAGACGGCAGGGCAGTAAGCCACGATCGGGATCAGTGTGTGTGTGAGACAGAGCTTCAAAAGAAGCCGCCAGAGAACAAAAACAGCTTGGCCTGAGTGGCCGGCCAGCCTCCCATAGGCCTGGTTGGCCTGCCTGCCGAAAGAGGAGGAGGAGGAGGAGATGGAGGAGTGGTTACTAAAAAGCCGCTCCAAACAAGTCCTCCAACAAAGACAATCTGGAACAAATTCTGATCTGGCAGCAAAAATAGCTTTGTGGAATTTGCAAATACTGCCTAATAGAATATAAGTGATTCAAGAAGGAAATATAGAGCAGAGCAGCACATGTGAATGTGAATTAAGCCTTGCTTTATTTGAGACAGGAAGCAGCGTTATGGAAGCAGATTTGCTCAATATTATTAGCAACCTGCTACAGTATTATAAAGGACAGTTTCTCAAGAAATCAATGTCATAGCTGCAATCTAACTGTATCTTTTCTATTTGCAGAAAATCATTCAAATCATAATCTTGTTGTATTTCATTATTGTTGTGCCAATAACAATGCGTAGGAAAATCTAAACATATTTATTTCCTGATTTTTCCACTGAAAATGAATCTGCCTCATTAGTTGCAGAATTATCAAATCTCAATCATAAATAATTCAATAAATGCAAAATAATTACTTCAATTTGGGACAGTGATTAAGAGGAATTTCTGAGCTTGTTTTTGATGAACGTCTAGATTTGTTCGGGGCCGCAACTGTCAATAACTGTATATTGTAATTCAGGAGGCCCAGAGTATGAGACCAAGGAACATAATGTCTACTACTACCAGCACCTTTACTACCACTACTTCCACTACCACCACAACCACAACTACTACAACAACTACTATTACTTCTACCTCCACTACTACTGCCACTACCACCACTAATACCACAACCACCACTACAACCACCACCACTACTACATCTGCCACTACCGCTACTACCACCCCCACCACTACTACCACCAGTACTTCCACCCCCTACTACTACCACCACTACCATCAGTACTACTACCACAACAACTACTACTACTACCACTGCTACTACCCCCACTACCACTACTACCACCACTACTACCACTACTACCACCACTACTACCACCACCACTGCCTCCACTACTACCATCACCACTACTGCCACAACAACTACTACTACTAACACTACTACCACCACCACTACTACCACCACCACCACTACCACTACTACCACAACCACCACTAATATCACAACCATCACTACTACCACTATCACTACTACCACCACCACTACCACCGCCACTGTTACTACTGCTACCACTACCACTAATACCACAACCATCATTACTACCACTACTACCACTACCACAACCACCACTAATACCACAACCATCATTACTACTTTCGTTGGGACAAGGTTGCTCACAGTTAAAGTGCACTGGACTGGGAAAAGAGTAGACATCCTTCACTCACTTTCAAGTTACTAGCCCTGTCACGTCCTGACCTTAGTTCCTTTTTTATGTCTCTATTTTAGTTTGGTCAGGGCGTGAGTTGGGGTGGGCATTCTATGTTTTGTGTTCTATGTTTTCTATTTCTATGTGTTTGGCCTGGTATGGTTCCCAATCAGAGGTAGCTGGCATTCGTTGTCTCTGATTGAGAACCATACTTAGGCAGCCTGTTTTCCCACTATGGGTTGTGGGTAGTTATTTTCTGTTTAGTGTTTTTGTTGCACCTTACAGAACTGTTTGTTTGTCGGTTTGTTGTTTTTGTTCAGTATTCATCTTTATAAAAATTATTATGAATACGTACCACGCTGCACTTTGGTCCTCTTCTCCTTCTTCATACGATGACCGTTACAAGCCCAAGTCCCAGTGGACCGCATACTGAGAAACGCAAATGGCTGTTGAGCTTAGAATGCATTTTGATTATCTTCCTGAGACTCACTTATCATATTGATGAAATGTAATGAAACATATACAGTATACAGACTGATGACCAGAATTTGTAATGGCTAGTATTGTAATGCTACAATTTTAGTCATTTTCTGTGTTTGTTTTCTTCAAGAATCTGTGGACATTGCAGTTGTACCCTGTGTGATAGGGGTGATGACCTCTTGGAGGTCAATGTGACGTTACAGTTCCTTCCTTAGTAAATAAAATGACTGTCTAGTAAATAAGTCAACAGCTTTGTTTTACAACAAGAGCAAATGAACAGCTAATCCTCTGTGGTTACCAGAGACAATTTAGATACCAAGGAAAAAAGCGAATCAACAAATAACGAGCACTGTCTGGAAACATTCCAGACACATGAGGGCTTTTCCATCCCTCCATGACGGAAAACTGAAGTGTTAATGGTAGTTGTTTTAATTTGACCGAACCATTTCCTGATTTACGGTTCCATGAGTGACAAAAACCTTGTAATGCCTTAGCATTTTATCGTTTTAATCACTATTGAAACAACCGAGTCAACAAACATTTTATCTGTTTAGTTGAAGACAATGGCAGTGGCGGTGCTGTTTGGAATCCAAATTCTATGAAATGTTAATCGTTTTCCATGTTCCGGGCCTCCTTGTTTTTGTCCTCGGTGGGACTCCCAATGAGTTCTGTGACTTAATTTGAATAAGTGGCAGAGTACTGCGCACCTCAGCTGGAGAGTTAGCTGTTTTCTGTTTGGGTCGGACTACAGAGCGAGTTAGAGCGAGTTATACAGTTCTGTATACAGTCCCTCCAAGCCTGCTGTTAGGCCTTGTTATTAATGCCCATGCCCCCACCGGCTAGCTGAGTGATAGCTGGATGGATGGCCCATTTGATTGGCTTGCTGTTTAAAAGCCCACCCCTCCACCCTACTCCCCTCTGAAGCTGTCTTTGGAAATACATTGCGTATGACGGTGTGTTGTTTTCATTACAGTATAATTGAAGGGACTGGGATTCTCTGTACAGAACGGCTCGGGTTATCACTGTTGATTGATATGGTTGGTCCATCGATTTAGAAGGGCGCTACATGCCACGGAGGACACTTTGTTTATGGTTCAAACTGAGAGCCCTGGAGATTAAATCTAATGATCAGTTGTCAGAAGGGACTATTATCAGGGATTAAGACACTTCTTTTCGATGTTATCAAAAATGGCTGGAACTTTGTCAGATCTAATACTGTCCATGGCATTTAAATCACATCGTACGTCAGCCGTTTGACAAGTAGATAAGTGCGACGTGCATCATGTTGGTGAGAGTGGCGTCTGTAAAACTACCCTGTAAAGCAGTGGCTGATTGTCAGTGCCATTGAGCGCACATTCATGTCATCATGCCAAGTTCTTTCAATCACTGAGTCAAAGTCCTCATTGATCCACCACTACAAGTCTGTTATCGGTTAGAAGCCAACCACAGATGTGACAGTTTTCACAGCCCCTCCAGATAAGGAGACAGGCCCACTGGTGCCATTATGTCATGTCTAGATCTCCAATCCAGAGAGCTGCTTAAATAACTATATTACATCCTGTACTCGCACAGATTTATGACGCTTTTAAAGGCCGCATGCATGTTATGCATGTATGTTATATCATGTATGTTATAGCTCTATTTGCTCAATATCTCCTTTGAGTCTACTCAGTTCAATGAAGAAATTTAGTATCATTGTCACAGGTTTCATATACAATGACAAAACAACCACAAATAAATAAAATCTATATGTTGCAGAAGTAGATAGGCATACGTCCATTTGTATCTGAAATGTGCTATCACCAGATGCCGTCCATACTGACTGACATTGATGCCCATGGCCATTAAATAAAGGATCAGGATGAATGGAGCTCAATATGTTGACACACACTGTTCTATCTAGGCCCTGTGTATAGTCATATTGGCAGAACTGGCTAAATGCACAAGTTAAAGAAGAAAAGAACATTGAAGGATTTCTCATTAAAACAGCAAAAGCAGGACACTTGGCATTGTGCTGGAGCAACACTGCTATAGGCCCTGTCTCACCAGCTGGTTTTAGGGTAATTATACCATGTTTGAATCCCAAATGGCACCCTACTGTAACGGCTTTCTTGTGGTGAAGTAGAGCCGGACCAAAATGCAGCGTGGTGGTTAATCATGTTCTTTAATGAAGGACAACTATACATGAACAGACTAACAAAACAAGAACCGTGAAAACCTAAAACAGCCCTATCTGGTGCAAACACAGAAACAGGAACAATCACCCACAAAACACTCAAAGAATATGGCTGCCTAAATATGGTTCCCAATCAGAGACAACGATAAACACCTGCCTCTGATTGAGAACCACTCCCGACAGCCATAGACTATGCTAGATACCCCCACTAAGCCACAAACCCAATACCTAACAAAAACCAAGACAAAACACACCACATACAAAACCCATGTCACACCCTGGCCTGACCAAATTAATAAAGAAAAGGTTGAGTTATGAGTTATGACAGAGCAAATCAAAACGTTCGAAAAGCATTGGCTAGAAAGCAGGCCAGGCCTTCCATGGATTTCAATGTGAGTGAAGGTCTTCCAATGTTTTTCTATCCTAGTTGTCTCTGTTTGTTCAATGTCTTTTTTCAGGGTGTCGTCAGTTATTTATTTATTTAATCTTTAACACATTCTTATTTACAATGACGGCTAACCCCTGCCAAACCCTCCCCTAGCCCAGACGACACTGGGCCAATTGTGAGCCGCCTTATGGGACTCCCGATCACAGCTGGTTGTGATACAGCCCGGGACCAAACCCAGGTCTGTAGTGGCGCCTTAGACCGCTGCGCCACTCAGGATCCCAGTTATGGTTTTAGGGTGAGTAGGGTTTTAATTTCTCCATTTATTAACTGTTTTAATAAACAAGTGAAGAATTGCTCAGCTTTTCCTTACAGACGCTGGGTAGTAAAGCATTATTGTATCTGTAGATGGAAGAAAATGTACTTACACTCCAACATTGTCACTAAAATCTATGTAGTTACATGATAGTCTCAGTGCCATTAGAAAGTATTTACACCCTTTGACTTTTTATTGTGTTACAAAGTGATATTCAAATGGATGTAATTGTAATCTTTTTCAATGATCTACACAAAATACTCTGTAGTCAAAGTGGAAGAAAAATTCGAACACTTGTAGAAAATGCATGAAAAATAAAACACTTGTCACGTTCGTCGTAATGATGAGACCAAGGCGCAGCGTGATAAGAATACATTCTTCTTTAACTAACGAATAACACTTTAAAAAACTAACAAAACGAACGTGAAACTATGATCAACCGTGTGCTGACACAGGCAACTACACATAGACAATAACCCACAAAATACCCAAGGAATATGGCTACCTAAATATGGTCCCCAATCAGAGACAACGATGAACAGCTGCCTCTGATTGGGAACCAATCTAGGCAAGCATAGACACATAAACACTTGCGTCACTTGAGTGGGTTGAGTCACTGATGTGATCTTCCTGTCTGGGTTGCCTGTCTGGTAAAGAAAGCAAAGATAACTAAGGTCAGGGTGTGACAACACTAATACATCTTAATTAGATAAATATTCAACCCAGCAGGGATTAAATCAAATCAAATCAAATTTATTTATATAGCCTTTCGTACATCAGCTGATATCTCAAAGTGCTGTACAGAAACCCAGCCTAAAACCCCAAACAGCAAGTAAATGCAGTTGTAGAAGCACGGTGGCTAGGAAAAACTCCCTAGAAAGGCCAAAACCTAGGAAGAAACCTAGAGAGGAACCAGGCTATGTGGGGTGGCCAGTCCTCTTCTGGCTGTCCCGGGTGGAGATTATAACAGAACATGGCCAAGATGTTCAAATGTTCATAAATGACCAGCATGGTCAAATAATAATAATCACAGGCAGAACAGTTGAAACTGGAGCAGCAGCACGGCCAGGTGGACTGGGGACAGCAAGGAGTCATCATGTCAGGTAGTCCTGGGGCATGGTCCTAGGGCTCAGGTCCTCCGAGAGAGAGAAAGAAAGAGAGAAAGAGAGAATTAGAGAGAGCATACTTAAATTCACACAGGACACCGGATAGGACAGGAGAAGTACTCCAGATATAACAAACTGACCCTAGCATAAACTACTGCAGCATAAATACTGGAGGCTGAGACAGCGTATTACAGCTGTGATTATTTCTAGGTAAGTCTCTAAGAGTTTTCCACACTTGGATTGTGCAACATTTGCCATTAGTCTCTTCAAAATTCTTCAAGCTCTGTCAAATTGATTGTTGATCATTGCTAGACAACCATTTTCAGGCCTTGACATAGATTTTCAAGCAGATTTAGTCAAAACTGTAACTCGACCATGGTTATTGTCCTACTGAAAGGTGAATTCATCTCCCAGTGTCTGTTGGAAAGCAGACTGAAAACGTTTTTTTCTCTAGGATTTTGGCTGTGCTTAACTCCATTCTGGGTTTTTTTTATGCTGAAAAACTTCCCAGTCCTTAACGATTACAAGCATACCCATAACAGGATCAACCACCACTATGCTTGAAAATATGGATAGTGGTACTCTGTAATTTGTTGTATTGGATTTGCCCCAAACATAACACTTTGTATTCAAGACAAAAAGTGAATTGCTTTGACACATGTTGCAAACAGGATGCAAGTTTTGGAATATTTGGATTCTGTACAAGCTTCCTTCTTTTGACTTTGTCATTTAGGTTAGTATTGTGTAGTAAGTCAACAATGGTCTCATGATGAAATCCCTGAACGGTTTCCTTCCTCTACGGCAAATGAGTTAGGAAGGACGCCTCTGTCTTTGTAGTGACTGGGTGTGTTGATACACCATCTGAAGTGTAATTAATAACTTCTCCATGCTCAAAGGGATATTCAATGTCTGCTTTACCAACATATGCCCTTCTTTACGAGGCCTTGGGAACCCTCTCTGGTTTTTGTGGTTGAATCTGTGTTTGAAATCCACTGCTTGACTGAGGGACCTTACAGATAATTGTATATGTGGGGTACAGAGATGTTGTGGTAATTAAACAATCATATTAAACACTATTATTGCACACAGATTGAGTCCATGCAACTTGTTATGTGACTTGCTAAGCCCATTTTACTCCGGAACTTATTTAGGCTTGCCATAACAAAGGGGTTGAATACTTATTGACTCAAGACATTTCAGCTTTTCATCTTTTATTAATTTGTTGAATTTTAAAAATATATCATTTTACTTTGACATTATGGGGGTATTGTGTGTAGGCCAGTGACATAAAAATCTAAATTTAATCCATTTTAAATTCAGGCTGTAACGCAACAAAATGGGGAAAAAGTCTAGGGGTCTGAATACTTTCTGAAGTCACGGTATGTAGCCTACAACTTATGGTTGAATGTGGACTGACTGACCCTGTATATAGGGTGCTTACTTACTTCGTGTTCTTCTTCTTTTTATTTATTGTGTGTTTTTATTATACCTTTGGTAATTTTTAGTATTACATTGTTATTGATTACTGCATTGTTGGGTTTAGAGCTTGCAAGAAAGGCATTTAACTATACTTGTGCACGTGACATTAAAACTTGAAACTTGGAATGTAGGTAAGATTACAATGTCAAGGATTTGCATAAAATCTCACTATGGAGATACAGTATACTGTAATTACACTGTACCTGTCTATGTAATAACCATGTACATACACAGGTTTTAGGACACTTTTCAATGAACCCATCATTGACCAAAATGACCAAGGTTCTATGCTTTAGTATAAGAAAATATAAGTAACAAAGAGCAAGATGATTTTCTACAGTTTTTGCACTCACTGCATTTATGTCAGTGAGTGCAATATGGTGAGTGATTTTGACCATTTTCTGTCTCACTGAAGTCAATCTGTTGCATGACCTAAATAGAGGAATACGAGGGAAACAAAGTACCACACATGAGCTGTGTACTGAGCTTACAGCTGCTGTGCACTAAAACCATAGCAGAGGAAAAAAACACATCTATAAAGTGTTACACCAGAATCCCAATTTCTCCTCATTATACTGCATATCAGATTCCAGGCACTACGATATTGATATTGTGGAAAATGCTATAGGCATGTGTAATATCTGAAAATACATTTTTGTTACTTCTTTATATTTTTTATCCTTGAGCAAATCAGAAATGAATATAAATCAAGAATAGAAATTGCGACAGAGATAGGCACATTGCAGACTAGATTACTAATCAAAGAGCCTTTCACGATGACGTAAAGAGAACTTGTGATCGTAACTACTGTCATTGTCATCAGTTTTATCCGGATATCAGAGCCTTCATTTTCAACACTACAGTTAAAAGGAACATTGTACAATAATAAAAAATGACCCATTCCAAAATGTCCTGATTGGAAGAAACACAAAGAGTGTAGGGTGTCCAATCAAAAACACATATTTGGACCAATGGGTAAAATTATATGTTTTTCATGTAGATGCTCCTCTAAGAAAACCAACTGTCCGAAACTCATGTATCTATCATAATCCAAATTAGTCCAAAATTAGGGTGGCTAAATCATTGGAGGCTAGAGAAAAAAAAGTGGTCAAAACTGGAAAATCGCAATGCGTCTGCTTGGTTGGATGCTGTGCGAGAATTGGGGCTAGCTGACACGCTCACCGTTGAACTCGTTATGTTTCTTTTCAAATCAGGAGGACAAAAAACGACATAGAGGTAAGATAGATATAGATTTTGAGACATGAAATGTAGTATTTTCATAATTTAGTATAAGCTTTTTAAATTGATGCGATATTCCTGATCTTTTTAGAAGGTTTCTCATAAAAACAAGAGTATCTCTGTGAAATGTCAACGGAGAACTGAGCGTATCACTGAGAAATGTCAACTGAGAACTGAGCATATCTCTGAAAAATGTCAATGGAGAACTGTACATACCACTGTGAAATGTCAACGGAGTACTGAGCGTACCACTGTGAAATGTCAACGGAGAACTGAACGTACCACTGTGAAATGTCAATGGAGAACTGAGCGTACCACTGTGAAATGTCAACGGAACACTGAGAGTACCACTATGAAATGTCAACGGAGAACTGAACGTATCACTGTGAAATGTCAATGGAGAACTGAGCGTACCACTGTGAAATGTCAACGGAACACTGAGAGTACCACTATGAAATGTCAACGGATCTGAGTGTACCACTGTGAAATAACAACGGGGAACCTATCGTACCAGTGTGAAATAACAACGGGGAACTGAGCGTACCACTGTGAAATGTCAACGGAGGACTGAGCGTACCACTGTGAAATGTTATTGGAGAACTGAACGTACCACTGTGAAATGTCATTGGAGAACTGAGCGTACCACTGTGAAATGTCAACGGAGAACTGAGCATACCACTGTGAAATAACAAAGGAGAAGTGAGCGTACCACTGTGAAATGTCAATGGAGAACTGAGTTTACCAGTGTGAAATGTCAAAAGAGCACTGAGCGTACCACTGTGAAATGTCAACGGAGAACTGAGCATACCACTGTGAAATGTTAATGGAGAACTGAATGTATGACTGTGAAATGTCAACAGATCTGAGCGTACCACTGTGAAATGTTAATGGAGAACTGAGCGTACCACTATGAAATGTCAACGGATCTGAGCGTACCACTGTGAAATAACAATGGGGAACTGAGCGTACCACTGTGAAATGTCAACGGAGAGCTGAGCGTACCACTGTGAAATGTCAACGGAGAACTGAGAGTTCCATTGTGAAATGTCAACGGAGGACTGAGCGTACCACTGTGAAATGTCAACGGAGAACTGAGCGTACCACTGTGAAATGTCAACGGAGAACTGAACGTACCACTGTGAAATGTCAACGGAGAACTGAGCGTACCATTGTGAAATGTCAACCGTGAACTGAGCGTACCACTGTGAAATGTCAACGGAGGACTGAGCGTACCACTGTGAAATATTATTGGAGAACTGAGCGCACCACTGTGAAATGTCAACGGAGAACTGAGTGTACCACTGTGAAATGTCAACAGATCTAAGCGTACCACTGTGAAATAACAACGGAGAACTGAGCGTACCACTGTGGAATGTTAATGGAGAACTGAGCGTACCACTGTGAAATGTCAACAGATCTAAGCGTACCACTGTGAAATAACAACGGAGAACTGAGCGTACCACTGTGGAATGTTAATGGAGAACTGATCGTACCACTGTGAAATGTCAATGGAGAACTGAGCGTACCACTGTGAAATGTTAATGGAGATCTGAACGTACCACTGTGAAATGTCAACGGAGGACTGAGCGTACCACTGTGGAATGTCAACGGAGAACTGAGCGTACCACTGTGAAATGTCAATGGAGAACTGAGCTTACCAGTGTGAAATGTCAAAGGAGCACTGAGCGTACCACTGTGAAATGTCAACTGAGAACTGAGCATTCCACTGTGAAATGTCAACGGAGAACTGAGCGTACCACTGTGAAATGTCAACTGAGAACTGAGCGTACCACTGTGAAATGTCAACTGAGAACTGAGCATTCCACTGTGAAATGTCAACGGAGAACTGAGCGTACCACTGTGAAATGTCAACTGAGAACTGAGCTTACCAGTGTGAAATGTCAAAGGAGCACTGAGCGTACCACTGTGAAATGTCAACTGAGAACTGAGCATTCCACTGTGAAATGTCAACGGAGAACTGAGCGTACCACTGTGAAATGTCAACTGAGAACTGAGCATTCCACTGTGAAATGTCAACTGAGAACTGAGCATTCCACTGTGAAATGTCAATGGAGAACTGAGCGTACCACTGTGAAATGTTAATGGAGAACTGAACGTATCACTGTGAAATGTCAACGGAGAACTGAGTGTACCACTGTGAAATGTCAACAGATCTGAGCGTACCACTGTGAAATAACAACGGAGAACTGAGCGTACCACTTTGGAATGTTAATGGAGAACTGAGCATACCACTGTGAAATGTTAATGGAGATCTGAACGTACCACTGTGAAATGTCAACGGAGGACTGAGCGTACCACTGTGAAATGTCAACGGAGGACTGAGCGTACCACTGTGAAATGTTAATGGAGAACTGAACATTCCACTGTGAAATGTCAACAGAGAACTGAGCCTACCGCTGTGAAATGTCAACCGTGAACTGAGCGTACCACTGTGAAATGTCAACCGTTAACTGAGCGTACCACTGTGAAATAACAACAGAGAACTGAGCGTACCACTGTGAAATAACAACAGAGAACTGAGCGTACCACTGTGAAATGTCAATGGAGATCTGAGCGTACCACTGTGAAATGTCAATGGAGATCTGAGCGTACCACTGTGAAATGTCAACGGAGAACTGAGCTAACCACATATTGAGCGTACCACAAGCTTTTTATTTTCATAGCCTTTTACATTGAATTCAGTTCAACTACTTTGCAGACATCCGCCACCATATTTAAAATCCTCAATAGTCACCGCGAAAAAGTACATCGCTCTGTCAACAGAGCTCGGTGCCTATTATCGGATGTATTAGCTTGCGAAATCTGACTTTTTTAAATAATGTTAATTATAGTATGTAAGAAAGACACTACTGAATGATTAAGTTCATAAAGAATCCTATTTGTGTTGGTAAAAGGTATTTTATAACATAAGGAGGTTACTCACCCAGAGCGGGTGGACTCCCCAAAGACTGGGACTTCAATCAGACTTTGGGCTGTGGTCATAAACTGGACACACATGTTTGGGAGTAAGAGCACAAGCATTATCTGTGTCATGTATCCCCCATTTCTATCACAAACAGATTGTAACAGTGGTGGATGTCACAGAGATCCACAGGCCAAACATTGACACCAGCCACAGCCCGTTTTTCTAACAGGTCATTCTAACGTGTGGAGTGTCAGGGTGAAGAGAGTGAAACAATAGTCATCTCCAAAAGATCCATCGCAATTCGTTAGCGTTGTCCGACTCCTCCGAGAGGTTTCCGCCAGGTTTATCAGCAAACAGCCAATGAATATGCAGTTAAACAAACAGCCATCCAAATATAAGACCACCGTGGCTAACGTCATTATGTCTGTGTCCGCAGCTTGTCTGTCAGAAGAAAGCGCCAGCCCTGTTTGAGGAACTCTTGTGGGGATTTAACCACACCAGAATTCTGATCGGACTTGGACTCTGTCCCAGAATGCTGAGTTAATAGCCTTTCTCTCCATTGAATAATGCTTTGAATCTCTAATGTGGCTTGTATGCAGGAACTGTAGTTTAACGTGCCTTTGAGGGAACTTCATTTCCGACAGTACAATGACCGAGGTAAAAAGAAAGGTAGTACATTGTCTGCCAAACATCCTGTAATATCTTCAAATTGTATCTAACTTCACAAGATATCATAGGATATAGCACTCTGTAGAATTGTGATAAACTAATCATTTGTCAGTAAACTTAGAAAATGCAGTGAATTCACACTTGCATGTGTGTTGATGAACCTGATGCACCCAATGCACCCAATATGGATGCCCAAGGAGAGCTTTTCTGTCCGTGTTTGTGTCATCTATTTTTGTTCTTTCTCCTTCTGTTACGTAAGAATTTTTCAGGATCCAGAAAAAAAAATTGTAGGTGTAAAAAGGCCTCTCTTGTAAGTGCCCCTCATAGCTAGCTGTCAATCAATCAAATATTTCTCAGCGTTTCACAACAGTGGGAATAAATAAATAAATGGACACACATATATGTATATATATATATATATATATATATATATATATATATATATATATATACATATATATATGTGTGTGTGTCCATTTAAATTAATTTCAACAGATGTAACTCAGCACCAAATAAGTATTTACACTCAGATCAAGGCTCACAATGAAACGCTCCACTATAAGGTGTTTTGTTGATGTCAATCAACACATCATTGCATAACACAACACAAAAACAACGTCACTGAGATCAAATGATTTTAGAAAATACGACAAGTATTCTCTTTAATATGAAGGATCCACACAGCTCAATGGCTCTGTTGTTTCATTCAAAGTGGCCCAGTTTCCTCCTCCAAATTCAAGTCCCTTAGTCTGGGCCTGCCCACATGCCATACATTACTGTAGAGGCCACCTGTTGAAATGGTGGGTGGCTAATTCGAGGAGTGGGTGTAACACTCCACTTGACAGACCACCCTACCCCTTCCAACCTCTAACTGCCACCGTCCATACCCCAGGCCCCATGCCCCCTGGGCCTGCACCCCCAGCCTGTTATGGCAGCTCCCCTGATTGATGGAGCACCACTTAGGGTTAATTTACACTCATGAATTATGCATGCTGTGATGCCACCGCTCCATTCTCTATTTCTCTCCATGGGTTGAGGCTACTTCATGGCAGAAATCAGGACATTTCCCTTCTTCTCCTTGCCACTGTTCCTATCAACAATTACATGGGGAGTGGGGATGGACTGGAATGGTCTGATTTTTAGATGATGTCTGTAGAAAGGCTGGTGCATTCTTTTGGTATTCATTATTGAAATGTTGGAAATGGTAAGTAGTATCAATTCATAACATTCAGATCTTCAAAAAAACACCTATTTTCTCATTATTTTTGCATAGAAAAGACTTTTCCTTTTGTTTGTGAGGAAATAATGCCCAAATATTGACATAATTATCTAAATAGCAGGTAGAAAATATGAACTTCACTGCTTTTGACACTGTCAGGTATTTAGCTGGGTTAGCGGTAGAAAGCGTTGGTTTGAACTCGGTACAGATTTAACTCTGCGGACACGACATTACTAAGCTATCATTTACAGATGATGCCACTAAAATTCATTACCTGTTGTATGTCAGTGACAGCTCAAAATAAGGTTTAAAATGTTTCACTTAATGAGACACATATCTTTTCAATTCAAGCTTTGCTTTGGGAAACAGTGTCAAACTGTCCCTCACACTCATAAAATACACTGGATCCAATCAAGGTATTTCAAAGACACAATATAATCAACAACTATGAACAAAGTTGCATAACTTGTCGGACATTCCTGAGAAAATGGATGATGTCCCTCACTTCCCCCCCCGATGGCAAAAGGCTGTTGATTGATGGTACCTGACCCAGTCGGAGGCGAAAGGAACACCCCTTGAAAGACAACGTGTGCCACTCTTTTTTAAAACATGGTATCCCTCCTGCTATTTCAGTCCCCTCTCCACTGCGTCTCCATTTTTCGTGGATGACAATTATGCCGCTCAGCAGTTTCCCAGATCTGACTGCAGCTTGTCACTGCATGCAGGGAATATTACAGGACAATGTTAAACTACTCCATCTATAACGGAGTCCATGCTTGACCAAGCCCTCCAAGGTCTTGATAGAGTTGTACAGTAGGGCCCTCCCCTCCACTGTAGTTGGTATGATTCTGAGGGGAAATGGCACAACACTGTAGACTGTTTCAATAGTTTTTAAATGACAGACATCCTATTTTATGTCTAAGATCACTTCAACATTTGTCCTCTTTGCGTTCACATTGCTATGTTTAGAAAAGAACAAAGATCTTTTCCCAACAATCACTCAATGCACTCTGGGTAAAGACACTAGAAAAACACTACAAGATCTGTCTGGGAAAAGTCAAGAACAAGACAAGCTTTAAAATAAAACATTAACTAGCTGTTGAGGTTGGTTACTGAGCTCTCATGGTGTCAGTAAAGATGATGGAGTTTTGAAAACAACTGTATTTTGACACCAAACAGCAGCTGTCAATTGTGTCGCGAGGCTGTGGTTAATATCTGACCAGTGGACCACCAATCTTCCCCAGCAAAATGTGCTGTTAGTCTCGATATTGACATGCTTCATAAATCAGAGGCAATGAATTGTCAGCTGCTATTTCTACACTCTGTGAAATCTGACCTGCCTTGTTGGGAGCAGAGATCCTAGCAGGGGTATTGACTTGGTGTTGTGAGGGGGGAAATGGCTGGAGCCCATTGTTTGACACACACACACACCTCCCCGCTCCCCGCTCCCCGCTCCCACACACAAACACACACAAAAGCATGGACCCACAAGCGCACAGACTCACACACAGAAGCATGAACACACAAGCACCGACACATAACCAAAATCACTCCACACATAAGCCATTAATAACACACTCGAGCAAGTGAGCACTCACACACACCATTCTATAAACCATGACTACTGGGTTTAGCAAATCATTAACAATGAAGAGGTATCAACATGTACCGTGAGCATACTATATACAATTACAATTTATTTTTCACAAAGAATACATTCCAGCCTTGAGTGTTGCCAGCCAAAATCCAGAGAAGGTGAAAAATGAAGGAAGTGGAGAATAAAAATAAATAGGGCTTGTCTGAGCAGCACAGTGACAGATCACAATCTCCCTCTGTCTCTCTCTCTCTCTCTCTCTCTCTCTCTCTCTCTCTCTCTCTCCCACTCTTTCTCTCTCTCTCGCTCTCACTCTCTCACTCTCTCTCTCCCTCTCTCCCACTCTCTCCCCCTCTCTCTCACTTCTCCAAACAGTTATCTGTCAACAAGCAGTCCCTTCATTCAAGTGAAATATAGTGTAAAGGGAGATGTCTTCCATCTGTCCACCGTCATTAAGCTTCCCATTAAGTGAGATGTTTTCATTTCCTTGAAGGAGCCGTGTGACTGGATCTGGATAGAGATCACTGCTGTACACTGATGAAGAGAGGAAATAGACTGTCAGGTGTCCGTTCCCATTCACGCCACCCAGACATCCACCCAGACATCCACCCAGACATCCTCCCAGACATCCACCCAGACACTCCACCCAGACACTCCATCCAGACACTCCACCCAGACACTCCACCCAGACATCCTCCCAGACATCCACCCAGACACTCCATCCAGACATCCACCCAGACATCCATCCAGACATCCACCCAGACACTCCATCCAGACATCCACCCAGACACTCCACCCAGACACTCCACCCAGACATCCTCCCAGACATCCACCCAGACACTCCATCCAGACATCCACCCAGACATCCACCCAGACACTCCACCCAGACATCCACCCAGACACTCCATCCAGACACTCCACCCAGACACTCCACCCAGACATCCACCCAGACACTCCACCCAGACATCCACCCAGACATCCACCCAGACATTCACTCAGACACTCCACCCAGACCCTCCGCCCAGACATCCACCCAGACACTCCACATAGACCTCCACATAAACCTCCACCCAGACATCCACCCAGACTCTCCACCCAGACATCCATCCAGACCTCCACCCAGACCTCCACCCAGACTTCCACCCAGACATCCACCCAGACCTCCACCCAGACATCCATCCAGACCTCCACCCAGACCTCCACCCAGACTTCCACCCAGACATCCACCCAGCCACTCCACCCAGACCCTCCACCCAGACATCTACCCAGACACTCCACCCAGACATCCACGCCACGTATTTTCACATTTATAAACACACTCATAATGTGACCATGTATTGAAAAGGTATTGCTACAGTTGACAGAGATCTTTGTCTTTCAGAAAACCCCTGTGACTAATGGCACCAAATGTACATATTTTTTTTTATAGTGTTTATTTTATTTTAGGGTGAGATAATGCTTTATTGTAGGCCTAGAATTGTCAGCTTTTCCCTGCGGTATGCATTTGTCATTGTTATCAGCAGGGAAAGAAATGGAGCAAATACAATTTATTAATCAATGTTGATGTAAATTAAGACAAACGGAAAACCATAGTTCCAGTACATCCCACCAGTTCACATCTGAATAATGGCATTTCCCCTTTTTTATGATCTGGCCTCAGTAACTCAAGCAATTACAACAAATCATTAAACACCAAAGCTAATGAACAATTACATTCATTATTTATTCATATGGCCATGAAATCCAAGTCAGATCCGTTTAGTTGTTTCACTGCTCTGCTGTTGTGTGATTTCTCCCTGACCCTGACCGTTTCGGAATTCAGCTCTTTCTGATCAGGGTTGTGTCTCAAATAGCACCTTATTCCCTACAGTACATAGGGCACTACTTAACTATGGAATAGGGCGCCATTTGGAATGCAGTCCTGGACTTTGAATAAGATAGCATTTAAAACAGACTGCTAAAACCAAATAGTCTACTTTAACATCTCATAAATACTGTGCTATTCAGTTGTTATAATTGTCCCTCTATTGAAAAGGGTGTATTTAGGTATTAGTTTGTAATTGATGTGGTGAGTTGTTGATCATCCTTTGTAGATCAACAGCCGTTCACTAGGTGCGATTGATTGTGTGTAAGCTGTGTAACTGTTGTAATCCATTCGACCCAGCTCCATTAGGTTGTGCACAACAAGTCTACTTTCACACATGCTCTACTCACACATACGTAGCTGTCACCTCATCATCCACTAGCTGTCCCCAAGTCATTCACTCCAGGATGCACTCATCCCAATTCACCTGCATGACTGCTACTGACTATATTGGAGATGCTGTGTATAGCCCAATGCATGTGGAACTGACTACATGTGCAAACTATTGGATCCATGGAACACATCAACCGCATGAAAAATAGGTCTATGCATAATAGGTATAATCTATGCATTTCAAAATGCCTTTTATGTTAAAATAAGGGGTTCTTCGGCTGTCCCCATAGGAGAACCCTTTTTGGTTCCAGGTAGAACTCTTTTGGGTTTTATGTAGAACCCCCTTGTGGAAAGGATTTTACATGGAACCAAAAAGGGTTCTACCTAGAACCAAAAGGGTTCTCTCTAGAACCCAAAATGGGGACAATCGAAGAACTGTTTAGGTTCTAGATAACACCTTTTTTTCTTAGGAGTGTACTTATATACAGTATGCCATTTTATACCGTATATAGAAGTTACACAAGCAATTTCTGGAGACATGGACCAGTACTGGCCGGGCTGCTTGTTGTTGGTACGATAGTTGGTATGGAGGGTAAACTATGACCTCTTGTGTATGGAGTTGAACTGTCATAGGTGTGCATTGCAGACAGCCCTGCAGCTCTACATAGCCCTACGTTTGGATCAAACCTCCTCATCAAAACATGCCACAGGGTTCCAGGAAAACATCTGTATTACGTTAGGCAGCAAACTATTGTAGAGTATTTTTACAGCTACATCAACAGAATGCACAAGGGACGTGACACACATACACATGATAAGACACGTACTCTACACACACATAGACATGGATGTTGTATTGTAAATATGTGATAGTGGAGGCCTGAGGAAAAACACTAAATGTATTGGTTAAAGTGTTATGAAATGTAATGTCATGTATTATTTTAAATGGTATAAGACTGTCTTATGTTGCTGGACCCCAGGAAGAGTAGCTGCTGCCTTGGCAGGAACTACTGGGTATCCATAATAAACCGCAGGAAGAGTAGCTGCTGCCTTGGCAGGAACTAATGTGGATCCTTAATAAATACAAATACAAAATTGTGTTTCCCATGTTGCAGATGGTGCTATACACTCCCAGGGTCACTGCTGTTGCGTCAATATATCTATTTCTCCATTCAAATCAAATCACTAATTGGATCAGGCCATGTGGATTATCTAGGTATCTTTTTCAACATGCCATGGTCATCGAGTGGCGTAATACTGAGTGCCTAGCTAGCACATAACGTTCTGAGAACCATATATTCCTTAAAGCTTGGTGAGAGCATGGTTGTGCTATGGTTATTTTGCATTCAAACTTCTTACAACTTTCTAGGAATGGTGCAGGATAGCTGCTTGACAAAAAAACGTTATTTTCTTGGTATTTTATTACTTTCATTACAGAACGTTTCAAACATGGTTACATTTAATTTAAAATGTTGATGTTTTTTGTCGGAGAACGTTCCTAGACTGGTTTGACATTGGGAATGTTCTCAAATAGTTCAAAGAACATTAAGAAACAACATTCTTCTGTCGGAATTTCAGTACTTCAGCATAACGTTTCCTATAGGTTTATAGGGAAATAATAATAACTTAATGGGAACCAGGTGTGTACACTCAAGACATAACAAATGGAAAACATAAACATGGATCGGTGGCAGCTAGAAAGCCGGTGACGCCGAGCGCTGCCCGAACAAGGAGAGGCACCAACTTCGGCGGAAGTCGTGACGGCAGTGCATCATCAGTTCCTCTTGTCATGGTAGTTATTGCATATCTTAGAGAGCTATTTATAACTTGTCAGAAATAGCCCATTTTATTTCGTTTTTTTAGCCCATAGATGTTGCTGTAATTTTTTTGTCACTCAAATATCACATGAATAGACATGGCGAAATGTATATAATTGCACAAAAATGTGCTTTTAAACTGAAAAATGTTCTTTGCATCCTATGACAAAATGTGTAGAATTGCAGGAAATAAGCTTTAAACCTACCAAAGTCTCTCCACCAACAAGAGGTATGTGAACAGTTTGTGTCATGAACAGTGCTTTTGCCCGCAGAAATAGACGCGGCGCGGGATGTTCTCTGGGGGGGGAGTGAAAAAGTGTTGGAACCACTGTTCTAGACAATGAAACTGATTCCATGTGCCATGCAGGCCTCTATACTCACGTCTTTGTCTTTCTCCCCAATGATGAATAAATAGACGTTCCATAGGGCAAAGATGGGTACTGTGACAAATGTGTCATGATACTGAATGATGTGACCTATGAGTAACATGCGTCCCTTATTCATTCACACACACGCACATAGCTGATTATCTCTTGGTGAACCCAGTGTGAACCCAGTTTGACAGTGGAATGACTGAATGGCCTGCAGTGTGCACACTGGTGCTTTGTCTTCGATCATTCATGTTTTACTTTCAGATGAACACTGTAATATAAAAACGTATCCTATCATACTTGGAGAACCATTCTGCCACTTTCTCAAATCAAATGAAAACAGGGAAATAAACTAGTGAATATATTTGACATTATTTATAAACGACTAACTACTGAATATACTGTATTTGACATTATTTATAAACTAGTGAATATATTTGACATTATTTATAAACTACTATATATATACTACTATATACTATATAGTAGTAGTATATATATGTGACGTTATAAAGTAGTTCAGTGTTCTTATACTTGCCGATGATGATTAGGTAACCTAATTAATAGTGACCTTCACATGTAAATCTCATCAGTGCCTAATTAAAGTCCTAATTATGTGCACATATCTCAAGTTAGTGCCATTAGTTTTTAATCAACCAAGAAAAATGTATGCCTGAAATTGCAAGCCAATTATGTATTACTAATCTCTAAATAACACGTTAATGTAATTTTCAAAAAACTGTCTAAATAATAAACTTTAGGTTGAAGTAAAGTGCAAGGTAACAAACAAATCAAAATAAATAAAGGGACTAAAACTAAGGTTGTATTTCTGCACTGTGTGAAATATTATTATGATGTGTTTCAAAATGTCCATGGGAGGAAGAATCCACTCAGCTAGCGCATTTGGTTCCTTGGAAGTTGTGGGGACGTATGTTTTTAGCTTGACATTGGTTGTGTGAATGAAGTCATACGTTTCCTGATCGGTAAAGCAGATATTTTTTTTAAAGTTCTGAGAACAGAAGTGAACATTTTGGCTGTTCTGGGAACGTTTACTTTTAAAGCCGGACTGAGTTCCCCTGCCGACCCCTCGCGCCCCACAGTTTTGGAACCACTGGTCTAGAAGATAGATCTTCATGATAAGAGAAAGAGAGTCTATGACAACCTTCCTGGAGTCTGAATTCCTGGCCCACTAAGGGACAGACAGGGGGCTAGACTGGGTAGCTGGCAAGTCGGCGGACAGCTGATCTGTGATCCCGTATATAGAGACACACTCTACATCCCCTTTTTGACATGTAATTGTATCCCCTTGTCCCTCAGACTCTCATAAATGTGAGACCATCCCTTAAAATCAGGCCAATTATCCATGCCAACATGTGTCACTGGTTATTGAGAATTGTATGGAGTAACCCACTGATACTACAGTACTGTACATTAAGCTATAGGCAAGAAGATTGAGGCACTGTCTGATATTACTCTTGTCCAATAACTCATGTAGAATGGCCTTTAGCAAAATAAATCATGTGTGTTAATAATGTGTAATATATTAAAACCAACTGCACAGATTAAATCTCACACTTGATATTATACTGAGAAATGGACTTCTAACCACATACAGTGTATAGGCCGACACCGACGGGGATGTAGAGGACAATGCTGACTGGATAGTAGAGGCTAATGCTGACAGGGGAATAGAGGCCAATGCTGACTGGCTAGTAGAGGCCAATGCTGACAGGGAAGTAGAGGCCAGTGCTGATGGGGAAATAGAGGCAATGCTGATAGGGAGGTAGAGGCCAATGGTGATGGGGAAATAGAGACCAATGCTGATAGGGAGGTAAGAGGACAATGCTGATAGGGAGGTAGAGGCCAATGCTGATGGGGATGTAGAGGCCAATGCTGATAAGGTAGTAGAGGCCAATGCTGATGGGGAGGTAGAAGCCAATGCTGATAGAAAAGTAGAGGTCAATGCTGATGGGGAAGTAGAGGCCAATGCTGATGGGGAGGTAGAGGCCAATGCTGATGGGGAAGTAGAAGCCAATTCTGATGGGGAAGTAGACGCCAATGCTGATAGGGCGGTAGAGGCCAATGCTGATGGGGAAGTAGAAGCCAATTCTGATGGGGAAGTAGAGGCCAATTCTGATGGGGAAGTAGAGGCCAATGCTGATGGGGTAGTAGAGGCCAATGCTGATGGGGCAGTAGAAGCCAATTCTGATGGGGAAGTAGAGGCCAATGCTGATGGGGAAGTAGAGGCCAATGCTGATGGGGCGGTAGAGGCCAATGCTGATGGGGAGGTAGAGGCCAATGCTGATGGGGAAATAGAGGACAATGCTGATGGAGAAGTAGAGGCCAATGCTGATAGGGAGGTAGAGGCCAATGCTGATAGGGAGGTAGAGGCCAATGCTTCTGGGGAGGTAGAGGCCAAGGCTGATAGGGGAAGAACAAAGTTAAGAACAAATTATTATTTACAATGACGGCCTACCCCGGACAAACCTGGGCCAATTGTGCGTCACCCTATAGAGACTCCCAATCATGGTCGGTTGTGATATAGCATGGAATTGAACCAGGGTCTGTAATGAAGGTTCTAGCACTGAGATGCAGTGCCTTAGACCGCTGCGCCACTAAGTATGCCCAAGAGTGGGACGTCAGGTAGCCTAGCAGTAAAGAGCGTAGCGCCAGTAACCAAAGGTTGCTGGTTTGAATCCCCTAGCTGAATAATCTGTTGATACGCCCTGAGCAAGGCACAAAACCATAATTGCACCTGTAAATTGCTCTGGATAAGAGTGTCTATTAACATGTAAACGAGTGCTTTTTGAGTCATATTCGACCTCTGGGGGAAATGTAATGTCCCTAAAATACAGTCTAGAATTTTTATTGTAGATTATATAAACACATTGGACTGATGGAGTTCATAAAACAGCATTAAGAATTTATGCTGTGGTATACAGCGTTGAGTGGGGCCTTGCGTCCGGATTTTTAGTACCTCGTTAAAAGTCAAACACGCTTTGAATTATGTAGAGGTGAAATAGTGTTCCTCTCTCCTTGTTGGGGATATTGTTGAGAGTGGAAACAAATCAAAGAACACTTCAACTTAGGTATCCATTTAGGAGCCGTTTACATACATAAACACAGCTGTGGAGGAATCACACACAGGCAACAGGCATCACATAAATAACATAGATGGACCATAAACTATTTGTACTGTTATCAGTGATGCTGAGCTGCTATGTCTTGGAAAGCCTCTGTGGATGGCTGATAGGTAATGGAGTGAACCCTGTTGTAAACTTAAATGGTTTTAAGTCTTATTCCAAATCCAGTTGCACTCTGTAAATCACACCGGTGTGAGCTCCTTGGCTTTGGCACATAGTAAATCACAACCCCCCCAGAAAAGGTTCATGTTTGGGGGTTAAAGCAGCTAAACTCCCATGATCTCCCCAGGTCAGGTCACTCCCCGCCTTTGAAACAGACAAGATAGACCATAGATAGACAGTAGCATTAGTGTACAATATTTTGCTGGGGGGGATGTGGAAACATACTATTTATGTAAATTGTGTAATTTATTTGGAATCCCTGTGAAACTGCTTATGTTATGTCCGCTTTGGTGATGATTTAATTGAAGGAATGCGGTGGAGAATGAGCAGGCGTATTTGCTCTCTCTTGGAGGACACGACACCCTATCAATCTGCACAAGAGAATTTCCTTTCAGTGCTAAGGAAGGTTTACATATGAAGTGCCCTTGAAGGGCTATGCTAGTGCTATCTGTAGGACACATTTGTCAGTCGCTTGAAAATACATACGTTATGTGATTTCACATGTTTTATCCACTTCTAACACAAACCATTCTGAAAACCAAGGACACTTTACGGTAACACCAGCTTTGTGATACTAAAGGCTGTATACAACAATATCATGAGCAACTAATCATGTTTCTATTCGTTGACTTCTGGATGAGGCACGCGGTTCAAACGTGTTACAATAGACCAGCAATCTATTGGAGACATGCTGTGTTCTCAAAATCTGCCCTGGAGTTGTAGAGCTGCAGAGAAACCCCCATCTTTAGTCATACAGAAACACAAACAACAAGGACATGGCCCACTGCAGGAGATTTATTCATAATACAGGTTGTTGATGGAGAAAGACACGGTTATGGTTGTCTGTGTGGCAAACAAATTCACACGTGTGTTTGGTCATGTGTTGAAACACCAGAGGAGCAATCAGACAAGCCACTTTGCATTGCAAAACAAAACATTACTTGTCAGTGGAGAGAGAAAGCAAGAGCGAGAGAGAGAGGGAGGGAGGGGAAAAGGCAACACTTGCTGTCAGCACTCACACCTACAGAGAACCCTCACCAACAAATTGTTTGTGTCAGCTGAGGGATAGGATGTGGGGCCCTATTATGGTTTAGAATGTTGGACCAATGTCAAGTATAAAGTCATAGTAATAATAATTTATTAAACTTCTATAGCGCTATTCATAATAAAAATCTCAAAGGGCTTCATAAACAAAAAACAAACAAGCAAGCAATATATCATGACAGTTCAGGTCAACCAATAGAGGCCCAGTCTGTGAATGCTGCATCCTCTGCAGATGGAGAGGGTCAGCTCATAGCTTGGTGTAAGGAGGGATGGAGGGGGCATCTGGAATATAAATGCCGTTGATTCTTCCATTTTTTCTGGGCCCCGGCAGACCCCTTGTGACTGGGTAGTGCTGGACAGCAGTGAGAGCAGTGGTGAGAGAGAGAGCCTTGTGAGACAGAGGATGCGTCTCAATTGGCATCCGATTCCCTACATAGTGCACTACTTTTGACCATTTGACCAGAGCCCCATGTGCCCTGGTCAAAAGTAGTGCACTACATAGAGAAAAGGCTATCACTTGGGACGCAACCGGAGAGAGGGGCTGAGAGACGGGATGATGTGAGAGGTGTCTGGTTTCGGCTGGGCAGGGTTGTGTTCAGTGCCTCGGAGCACATGACCTCAGGGTCACGGGCTCACGTCCCAGGAGGGCCACAGCTGTCTCACCACTAGGCCCCTGCCTCCCTCTGCTCTGCTGCATTATCAGACTGAAGGGAACTGACATGAATCACTCCTCACATTTCTAGTCTATTGTATTACTGTTTATTTCACAATGTTTTCTTTATAATACAAAATGCTTTTCATGTGATTTCTCTTTATAAATTGAGGAAATTTCAACAATTAGAAGTAAAAACAAATAACAATTGGCAAAAAAACATTTCATACTGTCCTGATATCAGCCGAGACAATAAAACAATTGGCTGAAAGCATACAATTCACACTTTTGACAGACAAATAATGACATATTTCCTGACCTTACTGATGACAATATCCACCCTATATAACAATAATCTGAAAATCTAGACCATAGATGAATCTCCCTATTGTTTTATTCAGTTCATAATCACCCCTATACACATCCCTTGTTCCAGGCCTGACTGCCTGTTGAATCCTATGTGACATTCTTTAGCCATCCACAACACTGTGAACTGATTGGACCTTGGACCTTTAGTTACGACACTGAGCCGCTCTGCCGGCGCCAAGAACTACATTTAGGTTGTGATTAAGAGATGAGTCACTGTTTTGTTAAACACATCAATTTCCTGCCACTTAAGAGTGTGTCACCCAATCTAGAATTACATTTACACAACTTTAAAACGTGAATATGTCATGGATGATTGCAGACATCAAAACAAGGATTTTGTCGATTTTTCACATATTGAACAAATAAAGTTCATACTGGACTGTAGTTGGATCATAACAACAAATCCAATATCTTCTTGACAGTGACTAAAACAAACAAGGGAACCCCCTTGACAACATCCTTAGCCATGATAGTTTGTAATTAAACGCTGTAAATATGATTTATACGTCTTTATACATTTTTACATCTATACTAAAGAGGACATGACACAGAGTATATGTCTATGACAGAGTGCGTAATCAACATCACACATAACATACAGTAGGAATGTGATGCTAAGGGAAATGAAAGGTATAAAGAGCACGGTTGCTAAATTATTTCTTGATTTGACTCTGGAAAGTCATCAATACTGCGCCTCTCTCCTCCTGCAGTTCCCCTGTACGTAATTTCATTTATGACAGTATCATGGTAAAGGATGAGAGGGTCTCCCTGCTCATCTGTGGCAAATGAATGGTTGTTGCCCAGAAGAATATGCAGAGGAATGCTATTCTAGAGCCATACTGTGACAATCTTCTTCATCTGAGGAACAGGATAGATCGGACCAAAGCGCAGCGTAGTTAGTGTCCATGTTAATTTAATATCACTGAAAACAAAATACAAAATAACCAAGTGAAACAACGAAAATCGAAACAGTCCTGAAAGGTGACACAACACAAAGCAGGAAACAACGACCCACAAACACCAGGTGGGAACAGGCTACCTAAGTATTTTTTATATTTTTTATTTCACCTTTATTTAACCAGGTAGGCTAGTTGAGAACAAGTTCTAATTTACAACTGCGACCTGGCCAAGATAAAGCATAGCAGTGTGAACAGACAACAACATAGAGTTACACATGGAGTAAACAATAAACAAGTCAATAACACAGTAGAAAAAAAAAAGAAAAAAAAAGAGTCTATAGACATTGTGTGCAAAAGGCATGAGGAGGTAGGCAAATAATTACAATTTAGCAGATTAACACTGGAGTTATAAATGATCAGATGGTCATGTGCAGGTAGAGATACTGGTGTGCAAAAGAGCAGAAAAGTAAACAAATAAAAACAGTATGGGGATGAGGTAGGTAGATTGGGTGGGCTATATACCGATGGACTATGTACAGCTGCAGTGAACGGTTAGCGGCTCAGATAGCAGATGTTTAAAGTTGGTGAGGGAGATAAAAGTCTCCAACTTCAATGATTTTTGCAATTCGTTCCAGTCACAGGCAGCAGAGAACTGGAAGGAAAGGCGGCCAAATGAGGTGTTGGCTTTAGGGATGATCAGTGAGATACACCTGCTGGAGTGCGTGCTACGGGTGGGTGTTGCCATCGTGACCAGTGAACTGAGATAAGGCGGAGCTTTACCTAGCATGGACTTGTAGATGACCTGGAGCCAGTGGGTCTGGCAACGAATATGTAGCGAGGGCCAGCTGACTAGAACATACAGGTCGCAGTGGTGGGTGGTATAAGGTGCTTTAGTAACAAAGCGGATGGCACTGTGATAAACTGCATCCAGTTTGCTGAGTAGAGTATTGGAAGCTATTTTGTAGATGACATCGCCGAAGTCGAGGATCGGTAGGATAGTCAGTTTTACTAGGGTAAGTTTGGCGGCGTGAGTGAAGGAGGCTTTGTTGTGAAATAGAAAGCCGATTCTAGATTTGATTTTGGATTGGAGATGTTTGATATGAGTCTAGGAGAGTTTACAGTCTAGCCAGACACCTAGGTACTTATAGATGTCCACATATTCTAGGTTGGAACCATCCAGGGTGGTGATGCTAGTCGGGCGTGAGGGTGCAGGCAGCGAACAGTTGAAAAGCATGCATTTGGTTTTACTAGCGTTTAAGAGCAGTTGGAGGCCATGGAAGGAGTGTTGTATGGCATTGAATCTCGTTTGGAGGTTAGATAGCACAGTGTCCAATGAAGGGCCAGAAGTATACAGAATGGTGTCGTCTGCGTAGAGGTGGATCAGGGAATCACCCGCAGAGAGAGCAACATCATTGATATATACAGAGAAAATAGTCGGCCCAAGAATTTAACCCTGTGGCACCCCCATAGAGACTGCCAGAGGACCGGACAACATGCCCTTCGATTTGACACACTGAACTCTGTCTGCAAAGTAGTTGGTGAACCAGGCAAGGCAGTCATTCGAAAAACCGAGGCTACTGAGTCTGCCGATAAGAATATGGTGATTGACAGAGTCGAAAGCCTTGGCCAGGTCGATGAAGACGGCTGCACAGTACTGTCTTTTATCGGTGGCGGTTAAAATATCATTTAGTACCTTGAGCGTGGCTGAGGTGCACCCGTGACCAGCTCGGAAACCATATTGCACAGCGTAGAAGGTACGGTGGGATTCGAGATGGTCAGTGATCTGTTTGTTGACTTGGCTTTCGAAGACCTTAGATAGGCAGGATGGATATAGGTCTGTAACAGTTTGGGTCCAGGGTGTCTCCCCCTTTGAAGAGGGGGATGACCGCGGCAGCTTTCCAGTCCTTGGGGATCTCAGACGATATGAAAGAGAGGTTGAACAGGCTGGTAATAGATGTTGCGACAATGGGGGCGGATAGTTTCAGAAATAGAGGGTCCAGATTGTCAAGCCCAGCTGATTTGTACGGGTCCAGATTTTGCAGCTCTTTCAGAACAACTGCTATCTGGATTTGGGTAAAGGAGAAGCTGGGGAGGCTTGGGCGAGTAGCTGCGGAGAGTGCGGAGCTGTTGGCCGAGGTTGGAGTAGCCAGGTGGAAGGCATGGCCAGCCGTTGAGAAATGCTTGTTTATCGGTGGTGACCGTGTTACCTAGCCTCAGTGCAGTGGGCAGCTCGGAGGAAGTGCTCTTGTTCTCCATGGACTTTACAGTGTCCCAAAACTTTTTGGAGTTAGAGCTACAGGATGCAAATTTCTGTTTGAAAAAGCTGGCCTTTGCTTTCCTGACTGACTGCGTGTTTTGGTTCCTGACTTCCCTGAACAGTTGCATAACGCGTGGACTATTCAATGCTATTGCAGTCCGCCACAGGATGTTTTTGTGCTGGTCGAGGGCAGTCAGGTCTTGAGTGAACCAGGGACTATATCTATTCTTAGTTCTGCATTTTTTGAACGGAGCATGCCTATCTAAAATGGTGAGGAAGTTACTTTTAAAGAATGACCAGGCATCCTCAACTGACGGGATGAGGTCAATATCCTTCCAGGATACCCGGGCCAGGTCGATAAGAATGGCCTGCTCGCAGAAGTGTTTTAGGGAGCGTTTGACAGTGATTAGGGGTGGTCGTTTGACTGCGGACCCGTAGCGGATACAGGCAACCAGGCAGTGATCGAGGAGATCCTGATTGAAGACAGCGGAGGTGTATTTGGAGGGCCAGTTGGTCAGGATAACGTCTATGAGGGTGCCCTTGTTTACAGATTTAGGGTTGTACCTGGTGGGCTCCTTGATGATTTGTGTGAGATTGAGGGCATCTAGCTTAGATTGTAGGACTGCTGGGGTGTTTCGCATATTACAGTTTAGGTCACCTAGCAGAACAAACTCTGAAGCTAGATTGGGGGCGATCAATTCACAAATGGTGTCCAGGGCACAGCTGGGAGCTGTGGGGCGTCGGTAGCAAGCGGCAACAGTGAGAGACTTATTTCTGGAGAGATTAATTTTTAAAATTAGAAGTTCGAACTGTTTGGGTATGGACCTGGAAAGTATGACGTTACTTTGCAGGCTATCTCTGCAGTAGACTACAACTCCTCTCCCTTTGGCAGTCCTATCTTGACGGAAAATGTTAGTAGTTGGTGGCCTTCCTAAGCCAGGATTCAGACACAGCAAGGACATCAGGGTTGGCAGAGTGTGCTAAAGCAGTGAGTAAAACAAACTTAGGGAGGAGGCTTCTGATGTTGACATGCATGAAACCAAGGCTTTTTCGATCACATAAGTCAACAAATGAGGGTGCCTGGGGACATGCATGGCCTGGGTTTACCTCCACATCACCTGCGGAACAGAGGAGGAGTAGGATGAGGGTGCGGTTAAATGCTATCAAAACTGGTCGCCTAGAGCGTTGGGGACAAAGAATAAAAGGAGCAGATTTCTGGGCGTGGTAGAATATATTCAGGGCATAATGCGCAGACAGGGGTATGGTGGGGTGTGGGTACAGCGGAGGTAAGCCCAGGCACTGGGTGATGATAAGATAAGTTGTATCTCTGGACATGCTGGTTGTAATGGGTGAGGTCACAGCATGTGTGGGAGGTGGGACAAAAGAGGTATCAGAGGTATGAAGAGTGGAACTAGGGGCTCCATTGTAAACTAAAACAATGATAACTAACCTGAACAACAGTATACAAGGCATATTGACATTTGAGAGAGGCATACAGCGAGGCATAAAGTAATCGCAGGTGCTGATTGGGAGAGCTAGCTAAAACAACAGGTGAGACAACAACAGCTAATCAGCTAACACAACAACAGCAGGTAAAATGGCAATGACTTGGCAGAGAGGGTCGGATTAACTAAACACAGAGCCTGAGTTTGCGGCTGGGGCCGACAGATATAAAATAAATAAACAGAATGGAGTACCGTGATTAATGAACAGTCCAGCAGGCATCAGCTATGTAGCCAAGAGATCATAGTGTCCAGGGGGCAACAGTAGATGGAACAGGGAAGCCGCCACTACGCTAGCGACACGGCGTTTAAAGTTAGTAGCCCTGGGCTAGTAGGAGCGTCTGCTCCGACGGAGGCCGGATGAAGGCATAGCGGATGGAGTATTCGTCGGCAGACCAGTCGTGGTGGTGCGGCGGGGCGCCGTGTCGACAGAGAATCCAAGCCAGATGGCGAAAGAGTTCATGTGGAATTTAGTTTGCTAGCCGGGAGATGTGCCTGGCTCACGGCTAACTGGTGCTAGCTTCGTGGCAGTGGCGTTAGCCAATATATCCAATCGGTAGCAGCGGTGATCCGGTGCCAAGGTCCAGAGTTTATCCTGTTATGGATGATGCGAATTTTCGCAGCTTTTTGTTAAAAATCGCGCAACATTTCAAAGTCCTGCTACTCATGCCAGGAATATAGTATATGCATATGATAAGTATGCGTGGATAGAAAACACTCTGAAGTCTCTAAAACTGGTTAAATCGGGTCTGTGGCTATAACAGAACGTGTTTAGGAGTAAAAATCCCTGGTAAAACTGTTTACCAAAAACACAAAATAAATATTTGTCCGCCATTCAATGTATTGTTTAAGGCGACCTAAAATAAACGCCTACAGATTCCACACGATGTCGCCATTGTTGTCATTTTCTGACTTATTTATCCTTGGTTACAACACGAATAAGCCCCTCCTTTTTTGAGGCGCACCACAGTATGTTGTGAAACTGAAAAAATGGACGATGATTTCCAGACTTGCTGCTATCGAATACAGATCGCCCCGTGATCAATTTGATACATCATTAACGTTTATTAATACCTAAAGTTGGTTTAGAAAAGTTGTTTGAAGTGATTTGTAAAAGTTTATAGGCGACTTTTGTAATTTTTAAAAGTGACGTTGCGTCTTGTAAATGGGCTTTTTGCAGCATCAGACTGGCCTTCAGCAAATGACATTTTGGGTATACAATGACGGATTTAATCGGGAAAAAGACCCAATTGTGATGTTTATGGGACATTTAGGAGTGCCAACAAAGAAGCTCGTCCAAGGTAATGAATGTTTTATATTTTATTTCTGCGTTTTGGGTAGCGCCGGCTACCGCAAAATCTGTTGTTTACGTGTCGTGCTGGTATTTTGGGGGGGTGCATGCTATCAGATAATAGCTTCTCATGCTTTCGCCGAAAAGCATTTTACAAATCTGACTTGGTGGCTAGATTCACAACAAGTGTAGCTTTAATTCAGTACCTTGCATGTGTATTTTTATGAAAGTTTGAGATTTATCGAGTACTATACTCGAGTACTATAGGTGGCGCTCTGAAATTTCCGCTGAGCTGTCCCTGTGCAGGGACCACCTCCGTAACAAGTTAAAGCAAGGATCCGGTGGAGTATTGGGCTCTAGCCGTGTATGAGTGGGGTTCAGGTGAACAGCTGAGTAGGCCGGGAGGTGGGCCTCAGGGATAGCTTCGGTACTGGGTACCAAGGTGAGTGCAAGCTAGCTGTGAGCTAGCTAGCTTCAAGCTAGCTGTGAAGATCAGAAGTAGTGGTTCAGGGATTACGGCAGGAATCCGGCGTTGTTGTGGAGAGACAGTCCGATACTGGTAGACTAGCGAGTATTATCCAGGCTAAAAACAGGGCTGGTATCTGTGCAGAAGGTAAAAGCCGCTAGCAGTGGATAACAATGACTAAATAGCTTGTAGCTAATTAGCTGGTTAGCTTCTGGAGGTTCTTGAATGTGTTCTAACATTTTAAATAATAGCGATTCCGTATCACATTGGGTGAGGCAGGTTACCGGAAGGTATAATTGAATTAAAAATCGAAAAGAGGTTGAAAATAAATTGAAATATATATATGAATATATATACAAGAAATACGAAAAATACAAAGTACATGAGAGGACAAAACAAACATTTCTTCACTGCTACGCCATCTTGGATACAGAAAGTATGGTTCTCAATCAGAGACAACGATAGACAGCTGCCTCTGATTGAGAACCATACCAGGCCAAACACATAGAAAACATAGAAAAACAACATAGACTGCCCACCTCAACTCTATCAGGGCACATGTGTTTTATTTTTCCTACAAGAAATACAGTAAAGGTGATTGGGGCTGGGTTGAATTTAGTTTTTTTAATAGTTAATGTAGTCTCTGCTTTGTGAATTCAAATACCTTGAGCCTCAAATAATCAACTACCAATATGCCTTCAACCTTGTATCAGTATTCAGCCCCTGTCTAGCTTTCCATATAGCAAGCAGACTTTACATTTAGACCTGCAACTGGTATTGTAAAATTAATAATTTTGCGTACATACATACACTGACTGACATGGTATTAACACCATCAAATCAGAATTTGAAACTGAAGAATCTACAAAGTACATACTACTACATATGCAAACATGGTGAGAAGCAACTAAAATTCATTAGCAGCCACTTTTCAAAGCGAATTTTACAAACTTTTATTGTAGACTGTATAAAAAAATCTGTGGAGGGTTCATTTCTCAGTGCATTGAGCTTTATATTAAAATATGCAATATTGTATTTTGGTGCTCCTTTTAGAAGCTCTAATAATACAAGCAGTAGGTGGTATTCTCCAAACTAACACATTCTGTCTCTATGGCTTATTCTTCAAATCGTAATGAAAGGTATGTCTCACAGTAGATTGAATACGATTTAGCTCTGTGCATATAAGGCTGTTAATTCAGTAAAGCTTTCATCAATTTCTGCATGCTATCCATGTGATACCAGCACCTCTCTGTTGAACATGAAAACTAAAGCAATGACTGCACGCCAAAAACAATCCTTTTCATAATACCCTTTTCATCAGTACTTCATATTACATATTACTAAAATAACCAATATCCCAGCTGAGCCAACAACTGCATTCTGAAATACATGGCAGAGGTCAGTCACACAGTACACAGATATTGACTGAGTGTATGCGGGTGTGTGTCTGTGTGTGTCCACAATTCTGTAACGCTAATATCTTACATCATTGCCTGTTACAGCTTGCTCAGTCGACATACATTCACAAATTCTGGGTACTGTGATGTTATATTTTAGTAGTTTTAATCAATATACAGTATCTTACACAAATAAATCGGATCATTTGATTACAAGTATGGCAATTGAGAGGAAACTGCCGAAACAGTTGGTGAGCCCCACTCAGCTTGTGGGTTATCTGACTGAAAACATATGAGGCACAAAAGACCAGTGTATCACACAGCTGTGTACTATCAGAGGGCTCAGAAATAGCTCTGCAGGCACGAAGAACACGCTGTGAGCTTCCTTCCTCTCCAATTGACAAATGTTACATAAATTATTCAAACCAAAATAAACACCTGGACCATCCGTTACTCAAACCTTCACTCAACAACAACGGTAGGCCATCAAGGAAGAGATGGTACTGCAGACAGATTATTTCACCTTAATTTAAACCAGGTAGGCCAGTTGAGAACAAGTTCTCATTTACAACTGCGTCCTGGCCAAGATAAAGCAAAGCAGTTAGACAAAAACAACAACACAGAGTTGCACATAAACACAATAGAAAAATCAATGTACAGTGTGTGCAAATGTAGAAGATTAGGGAGGTAAGGCATTAAATAGGCCATAGAGGCGAAATAATTACAATTAATCATTAACACTGGAGTGATAGATGTGCAGATGATGATGTGCAAATTAATTGATCGATATATAACATAAAGCATTTCTTCAACTATCTATGATGGTGATTCATTGCAAATCAATGTGATTTTCATTGTGCACTTGCACGAAAAGAAAGATTATGACTCAAGCAAATAGCCCAACATTAAAATAGAACAGGCTATGACTAGGCTAGAACAGGCTATGACTAGGCTAGAACAGGCTATGACTAGGCTAGAACAGGCTATGACTAGGCTAGAACAGGCTATGACTAGGCTAGAACAGGCTATGACTAGGCTAGAACAGGCTATGACTAGGCTAGAACAGGCTATGACTAGGCTAGAACAGGCTATGATATGATCATGTCATCAACAAATTCTTAACATCACATTAAATAAGTGTATTTAAAAACTCAACAAAAAATAAACAACTATCGCTTATTTTTAGCTACTTTTGTTTTTTCAAGCCCAGAGTAAGTACTTTTTCACTTATTTTCAAGTCAACATTAAACACAATGTAATCTTTCTACTTTCCAGTTGATTTTGTAATTGGAAAGTTCCTCGGTGCAGGAGAACTACATTGTTATGTCTGTGATCCACTTTGATGTATTTTTCATGAGTGGAAGTTGTGGTTTGCTGTGTTATTAAAGAGCAAACAAGGGACATTTTAGAACTCACGTTCCTCATTGTGGAGGCCATTTTGTAAAAGACTTTACATGTCTTAAGGGCTGATATGACGTGTTACATTTCAAGATAACATTTTTGAAGAGCGTTAATAATCAGAACGGCCGCTTTAATTGCCAAAAGGTTTGTGAAACTAAACTTTAGATCGTGCTTTATTATCCATAAATGTAACTTTGAAAGCATCCTTTGAAGCCTGGATGGTTGTCATCTGAAATATTTTTCAGACAACACATGATGGAAGTCTGACATTCTAAAGTGTTTTGCTTGACAGAAATAATTTCTGTATGGAAAAATGAAACAAACTAATTAGACACTTCAGTGAAAGCTGACACAGAAAAGGTCTAAGAATTACTGGCAATGACACCCTGGAGGAACCAGCAGGAAAGTGTTACAGATAAAAGTCAGCCTTCTAATTTGTCCCTCTTATGTAGTTGTGGAATGCTTAAAACGGGAATTGAAACAATCAAAGGCATAACATGGTGAAAATTGCAGTAAAGTGGTATTCTGACTCTTCGTTAGCATTATCCCATGCAAATATAATGTCATTTAAAAATGTAATATAACCAAAAAGTTTTTCTCAACTACTAGATTTAACCTATCAGTGAACTGATCAAAACATACAGATGGACATATTGTAATAGCTGTTGCTGTCTATTACTTTAATAGAAATGAAAGTACAACTTCAAGTAAAACTTGTGTCTATTCAGTAGGACTGCAAAGGGTCAGAAACTTTCCGGTAAATGTATGAAATGTTGCTTAAATTCATCAAAAAAAGTCAGCTTATAACAGTGAACCTTTTTTTGTGGGATACACAAGGGAATTCCAGGTCTTGTGGCATATTTTGGTTAACCTCTTACAGCGACTCCCCTACTTTTTTCAATTTCTGCCTGAAGACATACCTAAATCTAACTGCCTGTAGCTCTGGCTCAGAACCAAGGATATGCATATTCTTGATTTCATTTGAAAGAAAACACTCTGAAGTTAGTGTAAATGTGAATTGAAATAAAATAATATAACACAATAGATCTGGTTTAGATAATACAGTGAAAAACCATACGCAATTTCATTTTTATTGTTGTATTGTCATCTTTAAAATGAACAAGACAAAGCAAACATTCAGATAGGATGATGGGGACAATTTCAGTAACAGTATTTGTGCAAAGTTTCAGAATGATAACTTCCAAAATGAGTGTGCTTACATGACATTTACAGTGCCTTGCGAAAGTATTCGGCCCCCTTGAACTTTGCGACCTTTTGCCACATTTCAGGCTTCAAACATAAAGATATAAAACTATATTTTTTTGTGAAGAATCAACAACAAGTTGGACACAATCATGAAGTGGAACGACATTTATTGGATATTTCAAACTTTTTTAACAAATCACAAACTGAAAAATTGGGCGTGCAAAATTATTCAGCCCCCTTAAGTTAATACTTTGTAGCGCCACCTTTTGCTGCGATTGCAGCTGTAAGTTGCTTGGGGTATGTCTCTATCAGTTTTGCACATCGAGAGACTGACATTTTTTTCCCATTCCTCCTTGCAAAACAGCTCGAGCTCAGTGAGGTTGGATGGAGAGCATTTGTGAACAGCAATTTTCAGTTCTTTCCACAGATTCTCGATTGGATTCAGGTCTGGACTTTGACTTGGCCATTCTAACACCTGGATATGTTTATTATTGAACCATTCCATTGTAGATTTTGCTTTATGTTTTGGATCATTGTCTTGTTGGAAGACAAATCTCCGTCCCAGTCTCAGGTCTTTTGCAGACTCCATCAGGTTTTCTTCCAGAATGGTCCTGTATTTGGCTCCATCCATCTTCCCATCAATTTTAACCATCTTCCCTGTCCCTGCTGAAGAAAAGCAAGCCCAAACCATGATGCTGCCACCACCATGTTTGACAGTGGGGATGGTGTGAGCTGTGTTGCTTTTACGCCAAACATAATGTTTTGCATTGTTGCCAAAAAGTTCAATTTTGGTTTCATCTGACCAGAGCACCTTCTTCCACATGTTTGGTGTGTCTCCCAGGTGGCTTGTGGCAAACTTTAAACGACACTTTTTATGGATATCTTTAAGAAATGGCTTTCTTCTTGCCACTCTTCCATAAAGGCCAGATTTGTGCAATATACGACTGATTGTTGTCCTATGGACAGAGTCTCCCACCTCAGCTGTTGATCTCTGCAGTTCATCCAGAGTGATCATGGGCCTCTTGGCTGCATCTCTGATCAGTCTTCTCCTTGTATGAGCTGAAAGTTTAGAGGGACGGCCAGGTCTTGGTAGATTTGCAGTGGTCTGATACTCCTTCTATTTCAATATTATCGCTTGCACAGTGCTCCTTGGGATGTTTAAAGCTTGGGAAATCTTTTTGTATCCAAATCCGGCTTTAAACTTCTTCACAACAGTATCTCGGACCTGCCTGGTGTGTTCCTTGTTCTTCATGATGCTCTCTGCGCTTTTAACGGACCTCTGAGACGATCACAGTGCAGGTGCATTTATACGGAGACTTGATTACACACAGGTGGATTGTATTTATCATCATTAGTCATTTAGGTCAACATTGGATCATTCAGAGATCCTCACTGAACTTCTGGAGAGAGTTTGCTGCACTGAAAGTAAAGGGGCTGAATAATTTTGCACGCCCAATTTTTCAGTTTTTGATTTGTTAAAGAAGTTTGAAATATCCAATAAATGTCGTTCCACTTCATGATTGTGTCCCACTTGTTGTTGATTCTTCACAAAAAAATACAGTTTTATATCTTTATGTTTGAAGCCTGAAATGTGGCAAAAGGTCGCAAAGTTCAAGGGGGCCGAATACTTTCGCAAGGCACTGTCAATGACCATTGAAAAGTAGCAGAAAAGGTCTGACATGGAAATGGTCTTCCATGCCTCTTTCTTTTCTGCCTGCTTCTTAGCCACATACTTATTGGTGTTTGCCACCAGGGAATCAACAACTGACGAGGTGAAAAACAGTTGAAAAAGTTGAAGGGGGCTGTACTTTGAAGTCATGTCTAGTTGAGGTCCTGGCTGCCTTTTGGGACTAAAAACTGGTGGATTTGGTTCCACATCATCTTCTAACACAGAGTGCCAACGACCCTCTGGCCCTCTGTCTGCAGGTTTCTCTCTTCCCCACCTCCTCTTCTTTGTCACTGTCTTCACAACTCTAGATGGCGGGGTAGGTGTGGAGCCGGAGACAGCGGGGGTCCGGCTGGATGAACCAGCTTCAGAGGGGTGGCAGGGTAGCCTAGTGGTTAGAGTGTTGGACTAGTAACCGGAAGGTTGCAAGTTCAAACCCCTGAGCTGACAAGGTACAAATCTGTCGTTCTGCCACTGAACAGCCACTGTTCCTAGGCCGTCATTGAAAATAAGAATTTGTTCTTAACTGACTTGCCTGGTTAAATAAATGTAAAAGAAAAAAAAAAGAGGGAGACATTGTCGGCTCAGAATCACTGCCACTGTGAAAGATTTTAAAAATCAGTAACAATACTTTCACGTATGAGCC
The DNA here is from genome assembly GCF_057628025.1 of Oncorhynchus mykiss. Classification (NCBI taxonomy): domain Eukaryota; kingdom Metazoa; phylum Chordata; class Actinopteri; order Salmoniformes; family Salmonidae; genus Oncorhynchus; species Oncorhynchus mykiss. Next base: position 18,167,299 of record NC_143029.1, read on the forward strand.
ATGTATCAACACATAAAATGTACAGAGTACAGGGAACATAATCACTATGAAATTGAATCACTATGCTGTTGAATCACTATGCTGTTCCATTCCATGTTAATGTAAAATAAATTTAAAAAATATATCACACACACACAGTATTGCCAATATGTACTTTACACATTTCATTACAGATTATATTTTTATATATTGCAAATAAAATAAGAAAATCAACAAAAAAAATCTCAAATTAATAATATTTCATATTAATTTCAAACAATGACATTAGCATTAGAATTGATCAATCCAGCATGGCATCCCCGCCGTGCAGAAACATTTCTTCCACCTGGGAGTCAAAACTAGCAAAACTAGCTTCGCTGAAAGATTCATCTTCCTGAAGAAACTCGGTCTCGCTGTCTCAATCAATTTCCTCTATAATTTGGGTTAAATCTGTGTACCTAGACTTTGTTTTAGCTTTTCCTGATTTCTTAGCCATATTTTAAATATATAAACTTGTTGAAAATGCTATTGAATATGTACTGCTATGCGTAACACTCGTGGCTCCGTCAAGTAGGATTTGCAATGGAGAATGAACCTCTTTTACGCCAGAGTTTACGAACATATAACCATTACACATTGCCGTTTACCTCAGCTCATTGGCTATCTTCCAAGCTAGATTTCAAGATAATCAGTGGTCATTGGGCCAAAATACAGTCAATCAACGATAGACCGGTCCTACCATTGGTGCGCAAAGAGGTCATTGATTGGTGTCTTCAAATCGGTCAATACGTCCCGGGAAAAGAACCATCATGTATGGTTGTGTTAGTAACAACCAGAGGATTGCAATGAAACCAACCATAACTGGATAAACGTTTGTTTAGTGTGTGTAATTACCATGAACGCTTCGTCCAAAGTTGAATGAGATGGAAATCACAACGCAACCGGTTTACAAATGTTTCGTGTTAGGCTATAAAAAATTGATTTTATCAAACAAAACGACCATTCACTGTGTAGTTAGGACACTTGGCATTGCCACCAGAGGAAGATATTTAATGGTAAGCAATTTATTTATTGTTATTTCTGACTTTCGTGACGCTAATGCTTGGTTGGTAAATGCTAGTAATACTTGTGTGTGTGGGGCGCCGTCCTCAGAAAATCGCATGTTTCCTTTTGCAGTAAACCTTTTTGAAATCTGACACAGCAGCTGGATTAATAAGACGTTCATCTTTTAAATGATGTAAGATGCATGTATTTACAAGAATGTTTAATACAGCGAATGGTGTTTTTAAAATGTTAGCTCTCTGCAGTTTCACCGGGTGTTGGCCTGGTGGGACGTTAGCGTCTCACCTACCCTAGAGAGGTTAACAAATCAAAATATAATATATTTTAAATTCTTCAAAGTAGCCACCCTTTGCCTTGATGACAGCTTTACACACTCTTGACATTCCCTCAACCAGCTTCATGAGGTAATGCATTTCAATTAACAGGTGTGCCTTGTTAAAAGTTAATTTGTGGAATTTCATTCCTTTTTAATGCGTTTGAGCCAATCAGTTGTGTTGTGACAAGGAAGGGTTGTATACAGAAGATAGCCCTATTTGGTAAAAGACCAAGTCCATATTTTGGCAAGAACAGCTCAAATAAGCAAAGAGAAACAACAGTCCATCATTACTTTAAGACATCAAGGTCAGTCAATGCAGAACATTTCCAGAACTTTGAAAGATTCTTCAAGTCGCAAAAACCATCAAGCCCTATGATGAAACTGGCTCTCGTGAGGACCGCCACAGGAAAGGAAGACCCAGAGTTATCTCTGCTGCAGAGGATACGTTCATTAGCGTTAACTGCACCTCAGATTGCAGTCCAAATAAATGCTTCACAGAGTTCAAGTAACAGACATATCTCAACAGAAACTGTTCAGAGGAGACAGTGTTAATCAGGCCTTCATTGTCGAACTGCTGCAAGGACACCAATGAGAAGGAGAGGCTTGCTTGGGCCAAGAAACATGAGCAATGGCTATTAGACCTGTGGAAATTTCTCCTTTGGTCTGATGAGTCCAAATTTGACATTTTTGGTTCCAACCGTCGTGTAATTGTGAGACGCAGAGTAGGTGAACTGATGACCTCAGCATGTGTGGTTCCCACCATGAAGCATGGAGGAGGAGGTGTGATCGTGGCTGGCTGGATTGCTGGCTGTGATTTATTAAGAATTCATGCACACTTAACCAGCATGGCTACCATAGCATTCTGCAGTGACAAGCCATTCCATCTGGTTTGCGCTTACTGGGACTCTCATTTGTTTTTTAACAAGACAATGACCCAAAATACACCTCCATGCTGTGTAAGGGCTATTTGACCAAGAAGGAGAGTGATGGAGTGCTGCATCAGATGACCTGGCCTTCCCAATCACACGACCTCAACTCAATTGAGATGGTTTGGGAGGAGTTGGACCGCAGAGTGAAGGAAAAGCAGCCAACAAGTGCTCAGCATATGTGGGAACTCCTTCAACACTGTTGGAAAAGTATTCCTCATGAAGCTGGTTGAGCGAATGCCAAGAGTGTGCAAAGCTGTCATCAAGGCAAAGGGTGGCTACCTTGAAGAATATAATATATATTTTGATTTGTTAAACACTTTTTTGGTTATTACATGATTACATGATTCCAAATGTGTTATTTCATAGTTTTGATGTCTTCACTATTATTCTACAATGTAGAAAATAGCCAAAATAAAGAAAAACCCTTGAATGAGTAGGTGTAGGTGTGTCCAAACATTTGACTGGTACTGTATATATAGATATCCTAGCCCTGTATGGCTTTATATTCAGCTTAAGTATTTCACTATTTCAAATCTTGCATTTTTTGTTCAGGCTCATGTGCCAAGGTTTAGCAAAGCAATACAGTTAATTAGATACACTCTAGAATATCTCATACAACTGAAATCAATATCTAACCTGGGACTAAACACCTTCCTCTGCACCTGAATCCAGGACTTCCTGACGGGCGTCCCCCAGGTGGTAAGGTTAGGTAACAACACATCTGCCATGCTGATCCTCAACATGGGGACCCTTCAGGGGTGCGTGCTCAGTCCCCTCTTGTACTCCCTGTACACTCATGATTGCATGGCCAGGCACGACTCCAAAACCATCATTATGTTTGCAGATGACACAACAGTGGTAGGCCTGATCACCGACATCGATGAGACAGCCTATAGAGAGGAGGTCAGAGACCTGGCCATGTGGTGCCAGGACAACAACCTCTCCCTCAACGTGATCAAGACAAAGGAGATGATTGTGGACTACAGGAAAAGGAGGACCGAGCACGCCCCCATTCTCATCGACGTGGCTGATGTGGAGCAGGTTGAGAGCATCAAGTTCCTTGATGTCCACAATATACCCCTCAGGAGACTAAAAAGATTTGGCATGGGTCCTTAGATCCTCAAAAAGTTATACAACTGTACAATCGAGAGCGAGGTTGCATCACTGTCTGGTCCAAAAGGCTTCTTGACCGCTTCTACCGCCAAGCCATAAGACTCCTGAACAGCTAATCAAATGGCTACCCAGACTATTTGCATTGCCCCACCCCCTTCTACGCTGCTGCTACTCTCTGTTCATTATCTATGCATAGTCACTTTAACTCTACCTACATATACATATTACCTCGACTAACCGTTGCCCCCACAGGTACCCCCTATTTATAGCCTCGCTATTGTTATTTTACTGCTGCTCTTTAATCATTATTTGTAATTTTTTTACTTATCTATTTTATACTTAACACTTATTTTTCTTAAAACTGTATTGTTGGTTAAGGGCTTGTAGTTAAGCATTTCAATCAATCCTCATATTTGAACAAAACAATGATTAGATTCTAATCATTCTCCAAATGTGCTAACATAATTGCAAAAGGGTTTTCTAATGATCAATTAGCCTTTTAAAATGATAAACTTGGATTAGCTAACACAACGTGCCATTGGAACACAGGAGTGATGGTTGCTGATAATGGGCCTCTCTACACCCATGTAGATATTAAATAAAAAATCTGCCGTTTCCAGCTACAATTGTCATTTACAACATGAACAATGTCTACACTGTATTTCTGATCAATTTGATGATATCTTAATGGACAAAAAATGTGCTTTTCTTTTAAAAACAAGGACATTTCTAAGTGACCCCAATCTTTTGAACGATAGTATACAATCTGTCTCAGCAATAATTCTCATACTAATGACTCATTTCAAGGTCATTCAGCCATCATCACAGGAGAAAAGCTCTCTAAGGCTTGTTGAACAAGATGAACGTTACAACGTGCAAGTACTGTTTACTTTTGAGGGACCTGGTGTATTTGAAACATCTCCATATTATTCAAGTGAAGGTTGGATTTACTGAAAATGGAAAATGACAACGAGTTATTCTTCTCCTGAAGCTTGCATTGGATTAGATGAAGTTTGTCTAGAAAAGTAAAAGAAAGAGTATAAACCCATTGCCAGTCATTTGAATGTTCCATTACACTGTTTCCCTCAAAAGTAATGGCCCAAAAGATAATCCCCACGAACGTATGGATCTCATGACATGGATACAGCACTTGGCTCTGGACTCCGGTATGAGATAATACAGCAATTAACTTTACGTGAAAGGTTAAAATCCGTAACATTTCATGCTTGGTATTCTTTTACATATGCACAATAACATTACTGAAGTATAGAGTACACTCTTATAAATAAAGGTGCTATCTAGAACCTTTAATGGTTATTCAGCTGACCCCATTGGAGAACCCTTTCAACAACCTTTTTTAGTTGCAGGTAGAACCCTTTTGGTTCCATGTAAAACCTTTTCTACAGAGGGTTCTACGTGGAACCCAGAAGGGTTCTACCTGGAGCCAAAAAGGGTTCTACCTGCAGGAACAGCCGAATAACCCTTTTGGAACCCTTTTTTCTAAGAGTGTATGCTGAAATCAACAAAGCATGTCTACAATAAGCAAATGCACTCTCATGATAAATGTTTGCCACAACACACCAAAAGGAAATGATGAAATCCTTGCTTCACTGTTGTCTGTAGTAATAAACATGACTAATCGCTCAAAATTTGCCAAAGTCCCTTGATACTTGCCCTTTGCATCTCGCTGCAATTACAGTGAGGTGTTTCTCATTCCTCAGATTTTTATACACAAACATCATTTTTTTCACCCAATAATCCATCTAAATTAATTATTCATTGGCAAAGCCCCCTTCCTTCTGTGTGATTCATACAAATCTATGCAGTAATGACCTACATTGCATTTAGGGGAAGAGCACAGGGACTTTCATCAACAGAAACGAGTTACATATGTACAGGGATGGTAATGATTCCCAACTGTAACCTTTTCCCTCACCCCACCATGATTAAGACATGACCCAGATTTCAGAAATCTCTTTTTGAAGTTCTGAACTCAAGGAAACTGTTTCCCCAGCCTCCGCTAGTATATTCTATTGTGTTGATTGTAAATAGAAAGGCTAGCTAGCTTGAGAGGCTAGCTAGCTTGCTAGCAGGGATAGCAGTGAACTCCCAATGATTGATCAGAAGAAAAGCCTCCCTTGAGCTAAGATTTAAATCTTGTCATCACACATATTCCCAGCTGTTGCCTCCCATACCTGCAGCCGCCCCTGGCTCATTGCAGTGGGATTTATATATTTTTTGCATAGGAGAGTGTGAGATCAGTGCTAAATCCATTGTAATCTCCCTCTAAGCTACAGACCTGCTCCAAAAGCCCTCATGAGCAGGAGATGGTCCGTTATGACTGGGCCTTTTATCCAGGCGAAGGAGATTACATCTGAGGAACGCACTCCTTTCAAAGTTCTCTTCAGAGTTCAAACAGTCTCATTCCAGTCACATCCGCATCAAGGAAAGACATCAGAGACCTTCAAAACGAACACTTATATAACCTGGGAGAAACCTATATTTCTTAAAAATAAACTGCATAGTTGGATGCCTTAGTCAAACTTTTTCACCTTAACCAGATGAAAAAACATATTGTAGTTATGCTGTATTATGTGGGTCGTTTATCTAATTTGCAATATTTTATAAATATTTCAGGTTAAGATTTGAATTTATTTGGATCATGCCATGCACCAGATAGGAACTGAAAAGGGGGATGCACATCAACATCAAAATTCATTCCTAGATATACGTATTTTGTTGACCTCATGACTTTTATCGGTGCTCAAACTCTAAGCAACTCAATGTAATGTTCATACTCAGTAGATTTTTTCGGTCAGATATTGCCTCAGGATATGATGTGAGGGAGAGTAGATTCATAGTGTCCATCCGCAAACAAAGATAGGCACAGAAAGCAGCTCACCTGGGAGCATGCCAGTCTTCTGTATTGATGGGAAGCTTTTTTAAATATGAATAATGATGGAAACCTGTCATTAATGATGGATGATGGAGGACATCAGTGGTCGGAGGGGTTTCTCTGCCTCACCACTCATCTGTCTCTGGAACAGCTGCTGTGCGTCTGCTAAGGGGGTTAGGATGTGGAATGTTGCTGGGGGATCAGATCTGAGCACTGCTGCTGCTTCCTCATACACCCTCCAACACCAGCCTCACGCAGCCTCCAACATCAGCCTGACACACCCTCCAACGTCAGCCTGACACACCCTCCAACGTCAGCCTGACACACCCTCCAACACCAGCCTGACACACCCTCCAACGTCAGCCTGACACACCCTCCAACGTCAGCCTGACACACCCTCCAACACCAGCCTCACACAGCCTCCAACATCAGCCTGACACACCCTCCAACGTCAGCCTGACACACCCTCCAACGTCAGCCTGACACACCCTCCAACACCAGCCTCACACAGCCTCCAACATCAGCCTGACACACCCTCCAACGTCAGCCTGACACACCCTCCAACGTCAGTCTGACACACCCACCAACATCAACCTCACACAGCCTCCAACACCAGCCTTACACACCCTCTAACATCAGCCTTACACTAGGATTGGGCAGTACACATATAACGGGGCATTTGGAAATATCCATGGTATGATTTCCCATACCATTTAAACAGTTTTTGCATAAATGTGAATATTTCATTTTGTATTTTTTTTTATAGATACCTGCAGTCAACTTATAATAGATAAAGCCGATTGCGTTCTTCATTTTGCCTGTTGTATAATTTTTTAAAATTTGAAACCATTCCCCAAACAGCATGCGGAGCATCACATTTTCCATTACATTTGAATCCTTTTGCAGACACTTTCCCTCAACAAAGTATTTATCAGCAAAGTCAGTGATAGTGGGAAAAGAGAAGGGCATATATGTTTTTTGGGGGGGCAAACGGAAGCTTCATGATGTGACGATCCACTGTTGTTCAGCACAAGACTTATACTTGAAATTCACTGATAATGTTTGCCAGCTAAAAATCTTATAACTATAAGTTAACTATCTAAAATGTGCCCCATAAATTACTGTATCTCCAGCTCAGAGCTCCAGCTATGCACTTGGCTTGTTAACTTGCTAGCTAAGTGGGTAACTTAGCTTGCAAATTCATGCTTTTTGGTTACAGCAGAAACAATCAAACCCCTCCTGGATCAAATCAAATCAAATTTTATAAGTCACATACACATGTTTAGCAGATGTTATTGCAGGTGTAGCAAAATGCTTGTATTTATAGCTCCAATAGTACAGTAATATCTAACAAGTAATATCTAACAATTTCACAACAATAAACACACATTTAAATAAAGGAATGGAATTAAGAATATATCAAGATCCCTGCTGTGTTAAATGTGTTTGTCTGTGCATGCAGCAAATTGTGAGTAGTCTTTTATGATAGTTGTATAACTTAATGAGCTGAGTTGTCTGTCCTTACAATTAGTTTATGTTAGCTTGTGCTTGTGCTTGTTAGCATTTAACTATTGAAATTTGCTAGTACTTTGCTATAATTGTTTGCGTTAACAAAGTAATAGTGCCCTTTGTGTGCTATGCCGGTAATACTGTATACCCCATTATGGTACAGGAACGGTATGAAGGTATGAAAATCTGGATATCGCCCAACCCTACCTTACATGGCCTCTAATATCAGCCTCACACCTTACAACATCAGCCTCACACACCCAAAACATCAGTGCACAGCATCCTCACACCACCAGAGGATCAGGCCGCTCAGAGGAGCACAGAGGTTTGTACAAGCCGACCCTTGCTTTGTTCAATGAATGTTGCTCATACCGACGAGGCTTTGGCGTTTTAAGTTACAATTACTCTGTTATGTCCAATTACTCTTTTAATCATGCTGTTGTAATTGCAGCAGCAAATGCAGCTTATAATACGAAGAAACATAAGTCGCGACACATTACATCTACGCTGGGTAATCTTAATCTTTGGTCTCGTTGCACTAAACTTTTTTTGCTCGCTTCACTGAACGTAATCGTCAACAAAGATCTACCTGGGAGCTCATTTGGTAAATGACCGTTGTCTGTTAGCCAGTGGGCTAGAATGATGCACAATGGACGTCAACACTAGGGCCCTGCGTAAGACATTTCCCACCAGGCTATACTATACTACCCTGACACTGTGTATATAACTGCTTTGACACACAGGCTTTATGTGTGATACTGCTCACTGTAAAACATGATTTCTTGTTTCAACTTATTATTTCCAGTCATCTAGTTGCCACTTTCAAGCTCAGAGTACTTCACATTTCACCTTATCCTAGCTTGTATTACATTTATTTTGACTAACAATAGATGGTTAATTTTATGTTTGTTCATTGTTAATTTAATATTATTATTTGAATCAACTTAAACCTTTGTTATGTTAATAGTAAATGTGGAGTTCTAATAACTAAATCTACATTATTGTTGTCAAGTAAAAGACATTTAAGTCCACTGTTTCATTTTTCAGTGTAACTTACTGTTCTCAATTGAGTCAACTTAATTAAACATTTATAACGTCAACAATACATGTTGAGTTATCATAGTTAAAGCAACATTTATGTTGACAAATAAAACATTTTAAGTCCACATCATCATATATCAGTATAAGCAATCATTTTTAGTTTCATTAATTTCACATTTTGTGAAGTCAACTTTCAATGAAGTTATTGTAACTAGTAATACTAACTACATTTAAGATAACATAACAAAATGGTCTAAGCAAGGATGACGTGACATGTTAAGTGCTCTGAGCTTGAAAAAGGCCAAGCAACTAGATGACAGGAAATAAGAAGTAGAAACAACCTTAAAGCTCGAGATATCTGAACTAAAGCCAGTTACTTCAATTTATAAAAGAGTTAACCATTTGCCTAAATAACTTACTATTCTGAGTTGAATCTTTTTCCAATTTTGTAATGTCAAGTTTTAATAAATATATCATAATTAGTAACACTGTTATGATAACTACATTTAATGTTTACATAACAAAAATTGTCTAAGCAGGGATAAGCTGACATGTAATGTACTCTGAGCTTGAACAAGGCCATGAAACTAGATAACTGGAAATAATAAGTTGAACCAACATTCAAGTGTGAGTTATCTTTTCTAAAGCCACATTTAAGCCTACTTCATATTGAGTTATTGTAACACAGAGTTCTCAACCTGTTTGGCTTGTGGTGCTACACTGTGGCTACGAGCAAGTCAAGCAGGCTACACGTACATAAATAACTATACTATTAATGACATAACAAACATGCTTGCTAAAGGCTGCAAGTTGAGAAAAACTGTTCTAACTCAAAAAAATTACTTTGACTAATAAAAAATGTAAACTTAATATAACCCAGTATGGACAGTTGAACAAAGTTCAGATTTTGTAAAAATGACTTTATTTTTTACAATGATTAATTTACTATCAAGAGTACATTGATCGATTCAACAACTTACATTGAAATCAATCAATTCCATATAGCTTGAAATTACAAGAAAATAGTCCAATTATGTATTTCAGAACATGTATTACACAATGTATTAACAAACAAATACATTTGCATCAATGTATTGCTCCCTAGAATGCATTTTGATGGTCAAAACAAAATATTCTAACAATGCTTATTTTTAGATGCATGTATTTGGGTGCATTTAAACGGACGGCCAAATTCTGCTGTCACTAACTTGTCTTTTAACCAATATCAGCTACAAACATTTATTTTAAACATATATGTTTTGTCTAACTTTTTTATTATTGTGTAAACATTTTCAGCACTATTTGTTGGTTGTCTGTATCACAGTGTCATCAGTGGCACCTCTGAAACAAGTGGCACCTCTTAAACATTAGAAACTTGTTTACTGGTTCCGAGCACACGTTTTAAGTCATCCATGCAAGCAGTGCTGTAGTACACAAGTCTGATTCGAGTCTTGATTATAATGACTTGCACTTTGTTGTGGCTACACCTTGTTCAGTCTTGTAACGTCAGCTGGGATGTATTTATTATGCCAAATAAAACATATACAGTTTAGACAAATATATATAAACTCAGTTTTTCACAATTCCTGAAATGTAATCCAATAAATAATTCAATGTCTTATGTCAGTTAGGATCACCACTCCATTTTAAGAATGTGAAATGTCAGGATAATAGTAGAGAGAATGATTTATTTCAGCTTTTATTTCTTTAATCACATTCCCAGTGGGTCAGAAGTTTACATACACTCAATAAGTATTTGGTAGCATTGCCTTTAAATAGCTTAACTTGCGTCAAACTTTTCAGGTAGCCTTCCACAAGCTTGCCACAATAAGTTGGGTGAATTCTGGCCCATTCCTCCTGATAGAGCAGGTGTAACTGAGTCAGGTTTGTAGGCCTCCTTGCACAAACACGCTTTTTCAGTTCTGCCTACACATTTTCTATAGAATTGAGGTCAGGGCTTTGTGATGGCCACTCCAATACCTTGACTTTGTTGTCCTTAAGCCATTTTGCAATAACTTTGGAAGTATGCTTGGGGTCATTGTCCATTTGGAAGAACCATTTGTGACCAAGCTTTAACTTTCTGACTGATGTCTTGAGATGTTGCTTCAATATATCCACATACATTTTCCATTCCTCATGACGACATCTATTTTGTGAAGTGCACCAGACTCTCCTGCAGCAAAGCACCCCCACAACATGATGCTGCCACCCCCCGTGCTTCACGGTTGGGATGGTGTTCTTCGGCTTGCAAGCTTCCCCCTTTTTCCTCCAAACATAATGATGGTCATTATGGCCAAACAGTTCTATTTTTGTTTCATCAGACCAGAGGACATTTCTCCAAAAAGTACGATCTTGGTCCCCATGTGCAGTTGCTAACTGTAGTCTGGCTTTTTATATGACAGTTTTGGAGCAATGGCTTCTTCCTTGCTGAGCGGCCTTTCAGGTTGGTAGCTTCAGGCATTTGGACATTTCTCCCAAGGATGAACCAGACTTGTGGAGGTATACCATTTTTTTTCTGAGGTCCTGGCTGATTTCTTTTGATTTTCCCATGATGTCAAGCAAAGAGGCACTGAGTTTGAAGGTAGGCCTTGAAATATATCCACAGGTATACCTCCAATTGACTCAAATGATGTCAATTAGCCTATCAGAAGCTTCTAAAGCCATGACATAATTTTCTGGAATTTTACAAGCTGTTTAAAGGCACAGTCAACTTAGTGTATGTAAAATTCTGACCCACTGGAATTGTGATACAGTGAATTATAAGTGAAATAATCTATCTGAAAATAATTGATGAAAAAATTACTTGTGTCATGCATAAAGTAGATGTCCTAACAGACTTGCCAAAACTATAGTTTGTTAACAAGAAATTTGTGGAGTGGTTGAAAAATGAGTTTTAATGACTCCAACCAAAATGTATGTAAACTTCCGACCTCATCTGTAGTTGCAAAAAATAACTTTTTTTCAATAATTTACATTCTAAAGCGCATATGCTAAATTAAAACAACATGCCAAATAAAGTTAAATGTAGCAAATAATGCCATTACACTTCTTTGACTGTGTAAATAATATTGAGGTTATGTGAACCCCAGTGTTTTAAAACACTTTGCTCAGAAATCAACCACCAGGACTCTGACTTAATCCACACTCAAACTCAATTTGACTCAATTTGACTTGAAAAGCTTGTTTTGAAAGATGTCATTGTGTAGAATAAGTTTGCAAATATGGTCACACAAATACTTATTCTTATTCCACTGTTCAATAAAACCATGTACATTTGTAAATGGCACCATTGAAACATTTTTTTATGGCACGGTAAATACAAATTCAAACACTGAGCCTTGACAACCTTCAGAATGGTTTCAAGACAAGTTGGTGTTGAGTGTGAAAATTTGTTCTAACATGCTGTAAACATTTTCAGAATGCACTGTACCTAATGGGAAAAGATGATAGCAAATCAATGGTCTCTAACAAAAGACGGTTGTGGTTTGTAGACTGAAGGTCACATGTAAAAATAGGGTAACTTAAGTCTTCTCAAAACAGAGATTTGTAAGATTTAGGCAAATAACAGCATCGTTGTCCGAGGAATTAACTCAACTACTGTGAGTAAAACAAAAACACACCAATTAGTTGTCTTAACGAAAAAGACAGTTCTTCAGCCCATGCACTTTTGCTGTACAGTTTTCTGCACCAATCTTCAAGAACATTTTCTGAACATCCTCAAAAGTGTACCTGAACCATTTTGGGTGATCCATGTTCAGACAATAAAGAAGTCCAATCAAAGTGGCAAAGGCATTTGGGATATTGTGACGCTCAAGTATGATCATCGGCTCTTCTATCACAAGGGCATTGTCCACATTGTCAGCTGGCATTGGGTCATCTGCTGCAGCTCCATCCACAACGACAAGGATACCGATTATCACTTCCTCAGAATCATTTGTCTTCTGAAAAACAGAACAAAAATAGGCAAAGCTTAGAGTCATTGCCTAACAAAACATCCTCCAATACAATTTTTCTGTGAAACTGTCTGCAAATGTACTGCTGCATATTGATGCAGGCAAGTGGGGTGGCAGGTAGCCTATAGCGTCCGCTACAGCGCCGCAAAGGCCAATAGTCATCAAACACTGAAAATGTGGGGGAAACCATGTAAAGCCTCATCTATCATTCTGTGCTGTTTTGACAATCAGCTCTTTCTACAACATTCATTATATTGAAGGTGCACTGTGTAGAATTCCACCTCTACTACTTTCTTTTTAAATGACCAGCATACAAAAGCTGTAAAAACTACATTTCTAGATATTTAAAAAAATATTTAAAAGTTATTTAGATAGGACAATGATTCCCTACAATAAGCAGTTAATTTGTTACACAAAAGCACAGCCTAAAATGCAAAGTTTATATTGAAGATGGACCAGCGCAAGCCCACTGACAAACAATGTTGAAGCAAAACTGATTGCAATTCCTGTTCAAATGGCAAAATCAGCAATGCATCTTTTAGGGGTTAATTGTCCTATCAAAATAACTTTTTAATATATTTTTTAACAACAATAAATATCATTTTTACGGCTTTTGTATAGAATTTGGAATTCCTCACAGTGCCACTTTAATTCTGTTAATTGTCTAACAATAAAGCATTTAGCACATATCACTAAGGGCACGGCAGTATTGTGTGCTGCCATAAACCAGGGATGTGTGATACGTTCAAATATGCTAAAACTTGAACATGCTTACATTTCACAACTGTCGACAACAGCTATCAATAGTTGTTTACATGGAAGTTAGGTATTATCGCCCAAACCTAGTACTGTGTTTAATGTATGGTCCTGATTTTTGCTTTGCAGTCCAAGATAAAGATTTTGTTTCTTCTGGACAAAAAGCATGCTAAATCATTATTCTCAACTGAATGTCTAGCAAGGGAGAAAGGTTGAGTAAAAGTAAAACAAATAAAACATTGCTAAAAGAGATGTCCTTATATAGTTGGTTCACATTTGATTTGGCCTGTGTGTTATAATCACTTCAGATGGCAACAGACGTTCAACTTGACCAATGAACATTACAGTGCATCATGATTCATAGGAAATTTCACTCCTGGGAGAAAGCATAAGGTTATGTTGTAGCGTTTAATACCTCACATATCTTCAAAAAATTGGAAGGGTCTTCTCGCAGGAAGTATGGCAAACCTCGGAGCACAGCCTCTCTCTTCCTTCGATTGGAACTCAATCACCGTACCCAAACTGGCCGCGTACGTGCTCCATCGTGCGCAAATTGATTTTGGCCCCCCACACCAAACGTGATCCCGACAAGCAGATTGAAATATCAAAACAAACTCTGGACCAGTTATATTAATTTAGGGACAGGTCAAAAAGCATTAAACATCTATGGCAATTTAGCTAGCTTGCTTGCTGTTGCTAGCTAATTATTCCTGGGATATAAACATTGAGTTGTTATTTCACCTGAAATGCACAGGGTCCTCTACTCCAACAATTAATCCACACATAAATGGTCAACTGAATCGTTTCTAGTCATCTCTCCTCCTTCCAGACCTTTTCTTCTTTGGACTTTATATGGCGATTGGCATCTAACTTTCATAGTTACCACAATGACCGATCAAACTCAGTTTATTCATCACAAAATCATTTGATGTTGCCAGTTAGTTTAATGATTATTTCATTGGCAAAGTTGGAAAAGATAGACAGGAAATGCCCACGACAAACAGTGAGCAATTATATTAATGTATAAAAAAACAAAGAAAGAAGAGCAGGGCAAGTTTGAGTTTTGTAAAATTAGTGTGGGAGAGGTGGAAAAGTTATTGTTAACGATCAATAATGACAACCCTCCTGGCATTGACAACTTAGATGGAAAGCTACTGAGGATGGTGGCTGACTCTATAGTCACTCCTATCTGTCATACAGTGCCTTGCGAAAGTATTCGGCCCCCTTGAACTTTGCGACCTTTTGCCACATTTCAGGCTTCAAACATAAAGATATAAAACTGTATTTTTTTGTAAAGAATCAACAACAAGTGGGACACAATCATGAAGTGGAACGACATTTATTGGATATTTCAAACTTTTTTAACAAATCAAAAACTGAAAAATTGGGCGTGCAAAATTATTCAGCCCCTTTACTTTCAGTGCAGCAAACTCTCTCCAGAAGATCAGTGAGGATCTCTGAATGATCCAATGTTGACCTAAATGACTAATGATGATAAATACAATCCACCTGTCTGTAATCAAGTCTCCGTATAAATGCACCTGCACTGTGATAGTCTCAGAGGTCCGTTAAAAGCGCAGAGAGCATCATGAAGAACAAGGAACACACCAGGCAGGTCCGAGATACTGTTGTGAATAAGTTTCAAGCCTTATTTGGATACAAAAAGATTTCCCAAGCTTTAAACATCCCAAGGAGCACTGTGCAAGCGATAATATTGAAATGAAAGGAGTATCAGACCACTGCAAATCTACCAAGACCTGGCCGTCCCTCTAAACTTTCAGCTCATACAAGGAGAAGACTGATCAGAGATGCAGCCAAGAGGCCCATGATCACTCTGGATGAACTGCAGAGATCTACAGCTGAGGTGGGAGACTCTGTCCATATGACAACAATCAGTCGTATATTGCACAAATCTGGCCTTTATGGAAGAGTGGCAAGAAGAAAGCCATTTCTTAAAGATATCCATAAAAGGTGTTGTTTAAAGTTTGCCACAAGCCACCTGGGAGACACACCAAACATGTGGAAGAAGGTGCTCTGGTCAGATGAAACCAAAATTGAACTTTTTGGCAACAATGCAAAACGTTATGTTTGGCGTAAAAGCAACACAGCTCATCACCCTGAACACACCATGCCCACTGTCAAACATGGTGGTGGCCGCATCATGGTTTGGTCCTGCTTTTCTTCAGCAGGGACAGGGAAGATGGTTAAAATTGATGGGAAGATGGATGGAGCCAAATACAGGACCATTCTGGAAGAAAACCTGATGGAGTCTGCAAAAGACCTGAGACTGGGACGGAGATTTGTCTTCCAACAAGACAATGATCCAAAACATAAAGCAAAATCTACAATGGAATGGTTAAAAAATAAACATATCCAGGTGTTAGAATGGCCAAGTCAAAGTCCAGACCTGAATCCAATCGAGAATCTGTGGAAAGAACTGAAAACTGCTGTTCACAAATGCTCTCCATCCAACCTCACTGAGCTCGAGCTGTTTTGCAAGGAGGAATGGGAAAAAATTTCAGTCTCTCGATGTGCAAAACTGATAGAGACATACCCCAAGCGACTTACAGCTGTAATCGCAGCAAAAGGTGGCACTACAAAGTTTTAACTTAAGGGGGCTGAATAATTTTGCACGCCCAATTTTTCAGTTTTTGATTTGTTAAAAAAGTTTGAAATATCCAATAAATGTCGTTCCACTTCATGATTGTGTCCCACTTGTTGTTGATTATTTACAAAAAAATACAGTTTTATATCTTTATGTTTGAAGCCTGAAATGTGGCAAAAGGTCGCAAAGTTCGAGGGGGCCGAATACTTTCGCAAGGCACTGTATATTACAGGTCGAAGAAACATTTCAAACTAAGTGCACAATCAATCATTAGGACGTTGTTATCATAAATCTTCAATAAAGTTCCAACCGGAGAGTTCCTTTGTGTCTTGAGGAGCAACGGAACGCAGGAAGATATCATGTGGTATGCGTAACCGGGAAATGGCTCTCTGCCAGTAGCCTGACTCATTCCCCTCTTATTCAGTCCCACAACACAGTAGAAGCCTCATTCAAGTTTCTATAGACAGCTGACATCTAGTGGAAGCCATAGGAAGTCAATCTTCATTCATATTCCAATGTGATTCCAATAGGGAATGGGTTCCAACCTCAGATTTGTCACTTCCTGTTTGGATTTCTTCTCAGGTTTTTGCCTGCCATATGAGTTCTGTTATACTCACAGACATCATTCAAACAGTTTTAGAAACTTCAGAGTGTTTTCTATCCAATACTAATAATAATATGCATATATTAGCAACTGAGACTGAGGAGCAGGCCATTTACTCCGGGCACCTCTGGGCACCTTTCATTCAAGCTACTCAATAGTGCCCCTGTAGCCATAATACATTTTAAACAAAGCATGTGTGTCCATGTATGCTGATGATTCAATCATATACGCATCAGCAACCACAGCTAATGGAGTCACTGAAACCCTTAACAAAGAGTTAAGGGTCTGTTTTGGAATGGGTAGTCAGGAATAAACTGGTCGTGAACATCTTTAAAACTAAGAGCATTTTATTTGGTACAAATCATTCCTTAAGTGCTAGACCTCAGCTAAATCTGGTAATGAATGGTGTTTCTGTAGAACAAGTTGTGTAGGCTAAATTACTTGGCGTTAGTTTAGATTGTAAACTGTCATGGTCATAACATATAGATTCAATGGTTTCAAAGATGGGGAGAGGTCTAGCTGTAATAAAGAGATGCTCTGCTTTTTTGACACCACACTCCAAAAAGTAAGTTCTGCAGGTTCTAGTTTTGTCTAATATTGATTATTGTCCAGTTGTGTAATCCAGTGCTGCAAGGAAATACCTAGTTAAACTGTAATTGGACCAGAACAGAGCGGCACGTTTTGCTCTTAACTGTAATCGGAGGGCTAATATTAATACTATGCATGACAGTCTCTCTTGGCTAAGAGTTGAGGAGAGACTGACTGCATCACTTCTTATTTTTATAAGAAACATTAATGTGTTGAAAATCCCAAATTGTTTGCATAGCCAATTTACACACAGCTCTGACACGCACACTTATCCCACCAGACATGCCACAAGGGGTCTTTTTTTTTTGGAAAAAATTCAAGAAAACATACAGTATTATATAGAGCCCTTATTGCATGGAACTTCCTTCCATCTCATATTTCTCAAATAAACAGCAAACCTGGTTTCAAAAAATAGATGAAGCAACACCTCGCGGCACAAATTCTCTCCCCTATTTGACCTAGATAGTTTGTGTGTATGCATTTATATGTAGGCTACGTGTGCCTTTAAAAAAATATATATGTAGTTCTGTCCTTGAGCTGTTCTTGTCTAATGATTTTCTGTATTATGTAATTTTGTATTATGTTTCATGTTTTGTGTTGACCCCAGGAAGAGTAGCTGCTGCTTTTGCAACAGCTAATGGGGATCCTAATAAAATGTCACGAATCCCGTTTCCTGAGTCTGTTTTTGCCTGTGTTCTGTCCTGGAGTGTTTTTTCCGGCGTCCTGGAACGCACCCTGTCTGGTTGCCGGGCAATGTAGCCAGTTGGGAGTTCTGATTACCCGCACCTGAATCCCATCAGCTATCTGCACACCTGGTCCTGATCATCATCTCTCCTCTTCATAAGCCCGGACCTGACATCCATTCCCTGCCGGATCGTTAGCCATGAACAGTATGTTGTGCCAGAGTATCAGCCTCAAGTTGGATAGAATTTGTTTTGTTCTTTTTGCTTACCTCCATTTGTTTTGTCTTCAGTTACTCACCCGGATCATTTACCCCATTCCCGCCTGGTTGTCGGAGGATTCCGCTTCCCCATTGGATCCACCCATTTACTCCCATCAACTCACCACCGCTGCCCGCTACGCCACCTGGATATATCTAACCATTCACTTTCACTTGTAAATAAATACTCACCTTCTTCCTACTCTCCTTGTCCTGGTCTGCTTCTGGGTTCGATTTTGAAGAAACGTGACAGAACGATCCGGCCAAGGATGAACCCAGCGGACCTGGATTCCGCTTGCCATGCCATTACCCAGCAGGGGAAGACATTGGGACAACACAAGACGACGCTACAGGAGATAGCGGGTGCAATCCAGAACTTATCTGCTAGCTTGACACAAATCCAGGATCAGCTCAGTTTGCTGGCGATTCACCCATCTCACCTGCCGTGTCTGATGCGGTTTCCTTCCGTGAACCCAAGGTACCGACGCCTGATAAATATGAAGGGGATTTGGGAAGATGCCGTTCGTTTCTTATGCAGTGTGGGTTAGTGTTTGATCTGCAGCCCCATTCTTACGCTACTGACAAGGCTAGGATAGCCTTTGTTATTGAACTGCTGCGTGGAAGAGCTCTGGAATGGGCTTCAGCCGTTTGGGAACGACAGGGGACCTGCATGGCTTCATACCAGGAATTCACGGGAGAGATGAGAAGGTTTTTTGACCATCCAGTCCGAGGTAAGGACGCAGCTAAACGTTTGTTCACTCTTCGCCAAGGAGCTCGCAGTGTGGCAGACTTTATGATCGAGTTCAGGACATTGTCTGTGGAGAGTGGTTGGAATGAGGAGTCACTACAAGTGGCTTTTTACCAGGGGTTGTCGGAGCAACTCAAGGACGAGCTGATATCCTATCCAGAGCCTAGTGACCTAGACAGCTTGGTCACTTTATCTATTCGGGTAGATAATAGAGTCCGAGAGAGAAGGAGGGAGATGCAGTGGGGCCCATCCAATCAATCAGGAACTCGGTTACCATTCGGTTCAGGAAGTGAACCAGAATGTATTGATCGTTATTCCCCACACGGGATTAGTGGAGGGGTCTTGCCACCAGATCCTGAACCAATGCAAGTGGGGCGACACGGGCTAACTAAGGAGGAGCGCCAACGTAGACGTGAGACCAACAGCTGTCTCTACTGTGGTAGCTCAGGACATTACATCTCCGCTTGTCCACAGCGCTCGTTAAACTGCCCGGCTCGCTAGTTTTGGGAGGAATTTTAGCGAGCCAGTTTCAACCTCTCAAGAATCCTGTCAGACCCCGTTTTCCTGCGACCCTTATGAATAAGGATCAGAGCTTAGAGATTAACGCTTTTATCGATTCTGGTGCCGATGGCAGCTTTATTGATGCCGACTTGGTGGAACAGCTGGGGCTTTCCAAGGAGCAATTGCCGGAAGCCATTGAAGCAACCACTCTGAACGGCAGTAGTCTGGCACGGATCACTATGAGGACTGAACCGGTTAAGATGTTGTTGTCGGGGAATCATTCAGAGTTTATCTCCTTCTTCATTCTGTCCTCGCCCTATGTTCCTCTGGTTCTTGGTTACCCCTGGCTGAAGGAACACAATCCCTTGTTTGATTGGGTGACGGGTAAGGTAACTAGTTGGAGCATTGATTGTCATGCTAACTGTCTTAGGACTGCCTGTTCTCCTGCCGTTTCCAGTCAGGTCAGTGACTCTGCTCCTCCTGATTTGTCCCTGTTTCCAGAAACATATCACAAGTTGGGTGAAGTATTCAGTAAACAGAAGGCTCAGTCCCTTCCTCCCCACCGACCTTATGACTGTGCGATTAATCTGTTTCCTGGAGCCGCCTTTCCCAAGGGACGGTTATACAGTATCTCTCGACCTGAACGTGAGGCCATGGAGACCTACATCAAGGAGTCTCTAGCTGCAAGTCTCATTCGGCCCTCGTCATCACCTCTGGGAGCAGGATTTTTTTTTTTTGAGCAAGAAGGATGGCTCTCTTCGACCGTGTATTGATTATCGGGGTTTGAATAATATTACGGTCAAGAACAAGTATCCCCTGCCCTTGATGAGCTCGGCTTTCGATTCTTTACAGGGTGCTACGGTTTTTACGAAGCTTGATTTACGTAATGCTTATCATTTGGTTCGGATCAAAGAGGGGGACGAGTGGTTGACTGGGTTCAATACTCCGATGGGACATTTCGAGAACCAGGTGATGCCGTTTGGACTGACCAACGCTCCTGCTGTGTTCCAAAGTATGGTGAATGATGTTCTGAGAGATATGATTGGTATTTTTGTGTTCGTTTACCTGGATGATATCCTCATCTTCTCGAATGAGCTTTCTAGCCACGTTCAGCATGTCAAGCAGGTCCTGCAGCGTTTATTGGAGAACCGTCTGTTTGTGAAGGCTGAGAAGTGTGATTTTCACGCCCACACCACGTCCTTCCTCGGGTACATCATCTCCAGGGGAGAGATCAAGATGGACCAAGAGAAGGTTCGGGCGGTTCGGGATTGGGTCCAGCCCGGTACGAGATTGCAGCTCCAGAGATTCCTGGGGTTTGCGAATTTTTATCGGAGGTTTATCCGCGATTACAGTCGGGTGGCCGCCCCTTTAACTGTACTGACGTCTTGCACCAGAAAGTTCTGTTGGTCTCCTGAGGCAGACCGAGCATTTCTAGATTTGAATTTCTAGATTCACCAACGCCCCGATTCTCTCTGGATGCGTCTGATGTGGGGGTGGACGCCATCCTGTCCCAGCGTAGCTCCACTGACGGTAAACTCCATCCCTGCGCCTTCTACTCTTGTCGTCTTTCTCCAGCTGAAAGAAACTACGATGTGGGTAACCGGGAGCTTCTCGCTGTGAAGCTTGCCTTAGAGGAGTGGCGTCACTGGTTGGAGGGAGCGGAGCAACCGTTTGTGGTTTGGACTGACCACAAGAATCTGGCTTACGTGCAATCGGCTAAACGTCTCAACTCCCGTCAGGCCCGGTGGGCTTTGTTTTTTGGACGCTTCAATTTTTCCCTGACGTTCCGACCTGGTTTCGAAGAACGGGAAGGTGGACGCCCTGTCCCGGATGTTCTCCAAGATGGAGGAGAGTGGGGCCAAGACTGAGACGATTCTTCCCCAGAACGTTGTCGTGGGAGCCGTTACATGGAGGATTGAGGAGGAGGTGATGGCGGCTCTTCGGACACAGCCCGGGCCCGATAACGGTCCACCCGGTTGGTTGTTCGTGCCTGAGTCGGTTCGTTCTGCTGTCCTTCAGTGGTCCCACGCCAGCAAGATAGCTTGTCACCCTGGTGTTGCTCGGACTATGGCGTTACTGCGCAGACGATTTTGGTGGCCTGCCATGGGAGAAGATACCCGGAGGTTTGTTCCTGTTTGTGCTCAGAACAAAAGTACCAATCGGCCCAGCTCTGGGCTTCTTCACCCCCTACCTATTCCTCGGCGACCTTGGTCGCATCTGGCCCTGGATTTTGTCACGGGATTGCCCCCTTCTGTTGGTAACACGGTTATTCTGACCATTGTGGATAGATTCAGCAAGTTTGCCCACTTTGTTCCCCTCTCCAAGCTGCCTTCTGCCACTGAGACGTCCAAGATCCTGGTTAGGGAGGTGTTCAGGGTCCACGGGTTGCCCTGTGACATTGTTTCTGACCGTGGTCCTCAGTTTAACTCTGCTGTCTGGAAATCCTTCTGTTTGGCCATTGGAGCTACAGTCAGTCTCACATCTGGATTTCACCCCCAATCTAATGGTCAGGCGGAGAGAGCCAACCAGAAGATGGAGTCCACGCTGCGCTGTCTTGTTTCCTCCGATCCCACCTCTTGGTCCTCTCAATTAACCCGGGTTTGAGTATGCTCATAATACTCTCCCTTCATCTGCCACTGGGATGTCTCCCTTCCAGTGCCTGTATGGTTACCAACCTCCCTTGTTTCCTTCTCAGGAGGGGGATCTCTCGGTTCCTTCTGTCCAGACCCACATCCGTCGTTGCCACCGCACCTGGCATCGGGCCAGGAAGGCCCTCCTTAAGGTTTCTGACCGGTATCAGATCCAGGCGAATCGTCGCCGTATTCCTGCCCCCGCTTATACCGTTGGAGATAGGGTTTGGTTGGCTACACGGGATCTTCCTCTACGGACTGAGTCGAGGAAACTGTCACCGAAGTTCATTGGTCCGTTTGTAGTGGAGAGGATCATTAATCCTGTTGTGGTCCGACTCAAGTTGCCTGCTACACTAAGAGTACATCCCACTTTTCATGTCTCCTGCCTCAAGCCGGTTCTCCTCAGTCCTCTGTTGCCCCCTCCTCCTCGTCGTCCTCCTCCTCCTCGGATGATCGGAGGTGGTCCTGTCTACACGGTGCGCCGCATAATGGACTCCAGACGGCGGGGTCGAGGTTTCCAGTATTTAGTGGATTGGGAAGGATATGGTCCTGAGGAGAGGAGTTGGATTCCTCGGCGTCAGATCCTTGACGATGATCTGCTTCGTGACTTTTACCGCCTCCACCCTGGCGCTCCAGGTAGTCCGCCCGGTGGCGTTCGTCGGAGGATGGGGTACTGTCACGAATCCCGTTTCCTGAGTCTGTTTTTGCCTGTTTTCTGTCCTGGAGTGTTTTTTCCGGCGTCCTGGAACGCACCCTGTCTGGTTGCCGGGCAATGTAGCCAGTTGGGAGTTCTGATTACCCGCACCTGAATCCCATCAGCTATCTGCACACCTGGTCCTGATCATCATCTCTCCTCTTCATAAGCCCGGACCTGACATCCATTCCCTGCCGGATCGTTAGCCATGAACAGTATGTTGTGCCAGAGTATCAGCCTCAAGTTGGATAGAATTTGTTTTGTTCTTTTTTACGTATTGTTTGCCTTAAACTTACCTCCGTTTGTTTTGTCTTCAGTTACACACCCGGATCATTTACCCCATTCCCGCCTGGTCGGAGGAGGATTCCGCTTCCCCATTGGATCCACCCATTTACTCCCATCAACTCACCACCGCTGCCCGCTACGCCACCTGGATATATCTAACCATTCACTTTCACTTGTAAATAAATACTCACCTTCTTCCTACTCTCCTTGTCCTGGTCTGCTTCTGGGTTCGATTTTGAAGAAACGTGACAAAAATACCCAATACCAAATAGCCAATTACATTGCTACAAATTTTTAAAAAGCACCTGTTAAAAAACCCTTTAAGTATTTAATGTAGGAAAGTGATTAAAATGATATGCTGCCACTTTCAGACCAAAGGTTTACCATGGTAATGGAGTTACAGAACTTACACTGATTTGGGGAAATATATCTTGATTTTGCAGTTTAAACTGAAACTAACACTGAAAAACCCAGAAGCATGTGATTAAAGTATACATATCTAGGAAACATGAACACTAGTTAAGTCTCATTTGGGACCATTTATCTATCAAATCTATCAATGACAGCCTGTGACTGCCACTGCGCTTATTGTTTAAAAAAAAGTTCAGGGATTCAGAGTCAACCTATGGAACTAAATGACAGAAATACTTTGAAAACAACAATGGTTTATATCCATAATTGACTTCAGAAAATGTGAGTGAAACACTTACACTATATAGAGCCCTGCATTTATGTGACCTATAAACAGTCACAGATTTATGTTTTTTACACCCAGCCTAAGAGCACTACAGATTAAAGGAATACATTTTTGGAAAGCGTATTGTCACGCTCTGGCCTTAGTATTTTGGTCAGGCCAGGGTGTGACATGGGTGATTTATGTGTCTTGTCTTGTCTAGGGGTTTATTAGATTTATGGGGTTGTGTTTAGTAGAGTTGTCTAGGAAAGTCTATTGTTGCCTGGAGTGGTTCTCAATCAGAGGCAGGTGTTTATCGTTGTCTCTGATTGGGAAGCATATTTAGGCAGCCATATTCTTTGGGCATTTCGTGGGTGATTGTTCCTGTCTCTGTGTTTTGCACCAGTTAGGACTGTTTTCTTGTTTTGTATAAGTATATTGTTCACGTTATCATCTTTATTAAAGATGTTTATAAATAACCACGCTGCATTTTGGTCATCCTCTCTTTCACCAGAAGAAAACCGTAACACGTATGTAGTTCCTTGTGTCCTCTAAATCACCTTCATCTCAAAATGCACAAAGGTCTAAAGGGAGACAAGCTCTTGATACAAGCTATCAATACTAATTAGAAGCATGGCTAGCAAACATCTTTCATTTGTACTATTATGCAGGTTATCAAACTATTTCCAAGCTTATCAGCACATGTACAATTCTGACCACATGTGTTATTTAGAGCCGTGCTAACTAAACGCACTTAAACCACATGTCCTAGCGATCCTAACTCAACACTATGCTAGCTAACACCATGCTAGATAGCGGGATGCTAGCTAACAGCATATTAGAGAAATTATACTACAGTACACGTAGCAGAATTGAGTAATCCAATTTAAACTTATAGTAAAATACTATTTGCCGAACGTAGGGAAATATGTTTTTCTTAATTTAACCAAATTACCATTTTAACATGGAGTGTGTGAGTTGCTAACCAGCTAGCTAGTATGTTAAATAGTGCTAATGTCCTTACTATTCTTGTGCTGAAAAGTTATCATTATTTTTTTAAAGGGCACTTGTTAACTTACCCCAAAAATATTTATACTGGGTAGGTTACCAAATAGGTAAATAACATGCTAGTGGTTATATTGTTTTAAAGGAGATACTCACCAAGCTACTCACTCCTGCTTGGGAAGCTGTTGAATGCAGTATTGGCGTTGTCGAAGCATGGTCTTGATCAAGCCACTTCCTGAAATGCGCCGCCGCCTATAAATTACCACTGAGTTCTAAAATAAATTGTGCTAGTACGACAAGGCTTAAGTAACCCTTGTGTAGTCTTAACATTCTGTATTCTCCCCTTGTCCTAAGGGTAAAAAATGACTCGCCTTCGCTAAACCCCTAAAATAAAGCAGCTTCATTGAATTTTAAACCCAAAATCTATTTTGCATGAAGAAACAACCTGTCATTCACCACAAACTTTGTGAATATCTGGATTTTCCCTCTTCACAATGCAGAAAGACTGCATTTAATCAGTGGACACTACTCATTTTTATTACAACACACCTGTCATAATTGTTTTCTTTAAAGCATTATTTTTTATTATTATTATTGCTATAAGTACTGCATAGGTGTAAACAAATGTTCTAGCAAAATGTAGCACTTGTATAGCCTAAGAAAGTAACAGAAATGTACAGAAAGTAGTTTGAATGCATTTTATTGAAGGGAAACAATAACAGTCCTGAATGTTTTTGGCAAGATACTGACACATTCTTATATACTGTACAATGAGGAATTAATCTGCAAAACACCAGTCTTCTCCCATTTTTAAACCATTGCCCCATCCACAAGGTGTATAAACAACAACAATTAATAAGATAATAGATACAAAACAAAAATGTGAAGAACATAAATCAATCAACTTTAATTAGCACATGTAGGACATTATGCAAGTGTGTGCGTGGACTTTGCAGATGCATTTCTCACATGTGCAGCACATAGCATTTGTTTTACAGTCCATCTTTGGGGGGCAGAATTGGCATCTCCTCCTCTTGCCTGCCCCAGCTGCAGCATCAGGTGGATCAGGACAAGATTCAGCCCCCTGAACAGCTTTCACAAGCGCTGCAGAGGCTGCTGTGTGGGGGAGGCGCTCCCTTCTTTGAATGTGTGGGGTTACAAGTGCCTTTCCCAGATGCTCCAGGAACACCCTCCTCTTGTTCCGCTTATCAGGCATCCAGGTAGGGTTGATCTTGTTCCATATCAGGAAGGCATCGTATGAGGACACATCAATGATGTTATGGAAGATGACCAGGGACCAGTCATCCTCCTGCAGCTGTACGTTCCAATCACCTTGTCCAGGTTGTCCATGCCTCCTTTGTTGTGGTTGTAGTCCAGGATGATGGCTGGCTTCCTGTCCTCATAATCACTTATCTCAGCAGTTTTGTGAAGTGTGCTTAGGAAGATCACATTCTTGTTCCTCTTTGGGAGGTAAGAAACTAGAGTGGTGGTGGGGGTTAAGGCAAACTTTGATGAGAAGGCCTCTTCCCCCCCTTCTTGCGAAGAGTGCAGGGGAAACTCAGGCTTGTTCTTTCTATCTGTGCCAACCATGGTGATCTTCCTCTTCAGGAGCTGCTGGCTGAGTTCATAAGAGGTGAAGAAATTGTCACACGTGACATTGTGCCCCCTCAGTCCATCTGTCACATCAAGCACAACCCGCATCCCCTGGTTCTTCTCCGGGCCTCCACTGGTCGGCTTCCCTGTGTAGACTTGCTTCTTCCAAGCATAGCTGGATTGTGCATCACAGGCCACCCATATCTTGATGCCACACGTTGCTGGCTCGCTGGGCATATACTGCCAGAAAGGACAGCGGCCTTTTGACAAAAGAGATTACTATCAGTAATTAGTATCAGTGTCACAAAACAATCACAAATCAATGACATTACAGCAATACATAATAAAATGAATTACATTACAGATATAAAAATAAAAACGTACCTCTGAATGGAACCAGTTGCTCATCCACTGTTACTTCAGTCCCAGGGTTGTAGAGGTATGGCAGATGCTCCACCCACTTCTCCCAGACCTTTCTTATGGCCACCAGTTTGTCTCTCACACGTCTTGCGGATCTTGACTCAACATGATGTTTTCTTCAATGGCTGGTGTGATGAACATGTAGAATGTTGAGGCAATGTCCTGGGCATGGGCAACTACATGTCTTGTGGGCCCTGGGGTCATCCTTATGACATTGTTCTGCCATCCTGCCCTGGTTATCATACCGTGACAAGGACCATGTTACTTTGCTGTTCTTTGACAAAAATGTCTCTCTTTCAGCTTGGGGGATTTCTTCTTCATCTGAAGATTATGCATAGTGCTCTGGGTTGTATTCTTCCCCATCTTCTTCAGATACATCATCCTCATCTAAATGATTGTTCTCTTGTTCCTCCTGGACATCTGGAAAAATCTGATCTACGACCTGTTGGGCACTGAAGCACCTTTATAGCCTCTGACTGCATTGTCCATTAGTAAACAATGCTTTCAAGAAATGTTTATTTTGTCTGAAATGTCGTGCATTTTGTCTGTGAACTTGAGTCATGTATGGGGTCATGGCGGGGAAATGCTTCTCAAGCACAAGAAAGTTTTAGTTTTGTCTGAGTTCAATCAGTATCACACATAATCTAAATGTATCATTGTGTGTGTGTGTCTTTGTGGTTTTTGTGGTGTATAAAATAATTTACAACTGCCAGGTCAGAAATGACCCTAAGACAATCTTTGTACCCTGGTGGTGTACAGCTTTCATGGAAATAAGAAAAAAGGCGATGTTTCACTTTTGTTGTGGTCACTCTAGGAAAACTCGTTACATTTCAAGTTGAAAGGAAATCATTTAGGGGGTTTTCTCTGCTGTGAAACATAGTGGCGGGTCATTTTTGACCCTTAAGGCAACACAAGGTTAAGTAAATATGTTTGATTCTAAACATTATACATTTTTGTTTAATAATTAATTGATTACTAAAATTACAAGGAGCAAGTGCTAAACCAAAATAATTTTATATCCCCTATCAATGCGCAAACAAGGAGCAAACTCTACACAAACATCACACAATGGGATAGGTGATCTGATGCATTCCGAGTGTTTTTTTGTAGTTAATCTCTTTTCTAACCAACTGTAACATTGCACATATTACTTTCACTACATTGGCCCCATCAAACACAAATTGTTAGATGGCTAGCCATGAAAGCTTAGGCTCAATATTGGGATCGCTAATACATGTGCATGCATAGAGAAATAGTATATGTAAATCATTCTACAGTTTACTCAGTTAGCAGATTCTCTTATCCAGAGCGACTTACAGTTAGTCTTACAGGAATAAGCAATAGGCCTACTTGCTAAGCATGCAGCTTGGCCTTAGATACACGTGTAGACCTTCATGCAGTGAAAACCTGCAACCCTCAGCTAACATAATATGAAACCATAGCATGAACTGTGTCAAGTGTATGGGCTATGTGGCTCCATATTCTTTAACATTTGCTGCATTGGTGTCTGAAATTAGAAAATTAGATATTGCATGTGACCTTTGCCCTCACAGACAAAAACATGAACATATTGGCTGCAACGAATATGGGGAAAGTCATTCCAGCAAAGTTGCACAAATCAAATTCCATTTAAAACAAACTGATCAACAAAATGACAATTGTGACAATTGTTGGCACCCCATAGAAATTCTTACTTATGAAAAAAGGAGCTGTATTGTGGCTTTCCATGGATCCCTTTAACTGGGGTATAAAAATAAGGTAACACACATGGAATATGCATTTTTCATCAAGCACTATGTGGAAAGGCAAAAACATTCACAAATTCAAAAATAAAAAATGGTTTCCACTATTAAACAATATGTACAATATTAGGGCAATAATTAAGAAGTTCAAACCCAGACTCAAACCCACTCTACAGTACATGTGCACCCGAGGCAGTTGCACAGACCACTTATTTGCACAGACCACCGACTTAAAAGTTAAATGAACACATAGGTCTTAGCCGATTTAACTTACAAAATTAAGTTAATGTACAGATTTGTAGTTATCCCGAATTGACATTTAAAGTCAAGACAACTGTTGTCTGAAAGGTTGACTTAATTTAGTTCATTTGACTTATTGGATCTAATATGAATGTTGAGGGAACACATAGTTCATAGCTGATTCAACTTGATTTTACAAGTTAAGACAATGTTATGGCTTGTAGTTATTATAACTTGCCATTTTTCATAAACACAACTAGGATCTTGTTTTAGTTTATTTGTTATTAGTTCTGATTTGAACATTGACTGAGCAAATTGTTCTTCGCTAACTGAACTTGATTTTTTATTTTTACAGTTTTTGTTAAGCTGAAGTCAACTTAACATAACGATTTGTCAAATCAACACATTTTGTTTTGTTGACTTAAATAGATTAAATAAGTTATTTTGACTTGTTGAAAGTCCTGTTCATCCTTGGGAGCAATTTCCAAATGCCTGAAGGTGCCACGTTTATCTGTACAAACAATAGTACACAAGTATAAACACCATGGGACCACTCAGGAAGGAGACGCGTTCTGTTTCTTAGAGATTAACGTACTTTGGTGCGAAAAGTGCAAATCCATTCCAGAACAACAGCAAAGGACCTTGTGAAGATGCTGGAGGAAACAGGTACAAAAGTATCTATATCCACAGTAAAACAAGTCCTATATCGACATAACCTGAAAGGGCGCTCAGCAAGGAAGAAGCCACTGCTCCAAAACCGCCATAAAAAAAGCCAGACTACGGTTTGCAACTGCACATGGGGACAAAGATCGTACATTTTGGAGAAAAGTTCTCTGGTCTGATGAAACAAAAGTAGAACTGCTTCTCCATAATGACCATTGTTATGTTTGGAGGAAAAAGGGGGAGGCTTGCAAGCCGAAGAACATTTGTGGGCAGAACTGAAAAAGCGTGTGCGAGCAAGGAGGCCTACAAACCTGATTCAGTTGTACCAGCTCTGTCAGGAGGAATGGGCCAAAATTCACCCAACTTATTGTGGGAAGCTTGTGGAAGGCTACCCAAAATGTTTGACCCAAGTTAAACAATTTAAAGGCAATGGTATTAAATACTAATTCAGTGTATGTAAACTTCTGACCCACTGGGAATGTGATGAAAGAAATAAAAGCTGAAATAAATCATTTTCTCTACCATTATTCTGACATTTCATATTCATAAAATAGAGTGGTGATCCTAACTGACCTAAGACAGGGAATTTGTACAAGGATTAAATGTCAGGAATTGTTCAAAAACTGAGTTTAAATGTATTTGGCTATGGTCTATGTAAACTTCCAACTTCAACTGTACATGACACTTGTAGGAACCAAGAGAAATCATCCCAAGCACAATAAAGCTTACCCTCCTTTAGAGGGAGAGATGTCTCTGATGTGGACAATGGAGCAGAAACTCATTAGCCTTGCATACGCGGGGCTCTTATTTGTCACTCTGTCGCAGTCTGGTACGGTTTTCACAGTATACCCCCAGGTTTGTGTTGTAGATAACTTTTCTGTCTGAGTGGAGCAAAAACACATTTCTTTGAGAAGCTCTTTGTATTTTCCAGTGTCTCGTACTCCTGATGACGATCTCACAAAGTAACACTGATGCCACTGCATTTAGCAATTTGAAGGATGCTTTAATGATGTGTGATTATATTGCGTTAAAATATTTCCTTTTTCCTCCTCTTTAGTAGAGAGAGAATTTTTATTTTTGGTTCACAGCTATATTTTTTCCTGCGTGTTGCCGGGTGTCATACAGAGGCCAGATATTTCAAGTAAAAAGAGAGGGTTTCTGAAGGAGTGCTCAAGAGAGATGCCTGTGTAATTCCACCAGGCAGATGAATAGGATCTCTCAGTCTGCAGTGCTGTCAATCCAATAGCTTTGAAGTGTGCATACTTCACAAGAAAAACCCAACAAAAAGGAAAAGAAATGGATGAGGGTGGGGGAGATGGGGATAGGGAGGAGGAGAAAGTTGATGTCTGTATTCTACATGAGAACATGATGCGGCTTTTCCTTAAACTTTTCAACACCACTATACTGTATTTATGTGAAACATGGTCTCAGAGAATTTCGTATTATTATGTACATGCATCCGAGCTACCCATATTTTGTATGATATGTAATGAATATAATGAATTACAATTCATATTATATGTTATGAATTTACAAAACGTACAATATATTATGAATTTGCAAAAAATACTATGTGTTACAAATTTGCAAAACGTATGATATGTTACGAATTCTAGGCTAACGTTAGTTAGCTGGCTAACGTTTTTTAGGCTAGGGGTTAGGGTTAAGGTGAGGGTTAAGTTTAGGAGTTAGGTTAAAGGTTAGGGTTAGAGTTAGGGGAAGTGCTAGCTAAAACGGTTAAGATTAGGGGACTGGGAAGGGTTAGCAAACATGCTAAGTAGTTGCAATGTAGCTAAAAAAAGTAGTAAGAAGTTTAAAAATGGCTAATTAGTCAAAATGCTAGAGTTGTCCGTGATGAGATTCAAACTCGCAACCTTTGGGTTGCTAGACGTTCGTGTTATACGCCTACCTATCCACTCCGGCCAACCACTCTACTTTCTTTTCTGCCTTAAGTTACCATCTGTCTTAGGTAACCATACCAAATGTAACATATCAAACTAATTTAAGTGTCCCAGATGTACCTTTAGTATGTTACGTCTAGTCTGTGAGAGCAGGCTGTTATTGCTCTAATGAGTGCAACTGCAGTGCTGTGAGAAGAAAAATGGTTCAAATGTTTCCATTGGTCTGTCACTGTGAAATTGCTGCAGAAGCAAAAAGTTGTTATTTTAATTTGCATTGGTAGATATTCAGACAGTTGTTTTGGCCAACTCGTTGCAAGAGTGGGTGCTGGAAGGAACATGAATCACTTACTGCACTGAAGGATATGGACTTAAAGATTACACTCCCCTTCACCTCTTATGCACTCATGGTTTATGGCCTGCAGTTTATTAACAATGCCTAGTGGAACTACTGGAAAAGTGAAGATGACAGATACTTCTAGCCACCCTCTGTGCATTTGAATATAATGCTTTAAAGCTGCAATGTGTAACTTTTTGGGCAACCGACCAAATTCACATACAAATGTTAGTTATAGATTTGTCATTCTCATTGAAAGCAAGTCTAGGAATCGGTAGATCTGCTATATGTGTGCTATTTCTATGCTTCCCATTCTTTAAGATTTTATTTGCGTCTTTTAGTTTTGGTTTTGTACAGCAGCTTCAAACAGCTGAAAATACAATATTTTTGGTTATGGGAAATATATTTCACAGTGGTTTAGAGGGTACAATGTTTCTCTACACTATACTTGCTTGTTTTGTCACATAAACTGAAACCAGAAATGGCAAAGCAACCAAGAAATGGCAAAGTGATTGCTGCATAGTGCATCTTTAAGCTTTTACAAAAGGAAGTACACTCTACTCCGTAGAAGACAAATGACGATGCAGAACCCACTCAAATTACCCTCCAAAAAAAACAACGCCTTTATGCAACGGATGAATAAATAGACTATTAAAAGTACATTTTTTTCAAGACAGTTTGCAAGTGATGAAGACCCTGTATAGAGTACAACGTTGGCAGCGCATGCTGGGTCTAGTTCCCAAGATTTAAAACACCCTCATAATTTACAAGACATCCAGTTTTTATATGTCCAAACACACAGAGAAGGGATTTCTGATTGAGTACATAATTTACACTGCCGTTCACAAAGGTTTGGGGTCACTTAGAGATGTCCTTGTTTTTTAAAATAACATCCAATTGATCAGATATACAGTGTAGACATTGTTAATGTTGTAAACGACTATTGTAGCTGGAAACGGCACATTTTAAATGGAATATCTACATAGGCGTACAGAGGTCCATTATCAGCAACCATCACTAGGCAGAGTTGCAAAGAAAAAGCCATATCTCAGACTGGCCAAAAAAAGAAAATATTAAGATGGGCAAAAGAACACAGACACTGGACAGAGGAACTCTGCCTAGAAGGCCAGCATCCCGGAGTCGCCTCTTCACTGTTGACTGTAGTACATAGTGTTGTACGAGATCTTCAGTTTCTTGTCAATTTCTCGCACGGAATAGCCTTCATTTCTCAGGACAAGAATAGACTGATGAGTTTCAGAAGAAAGCCCACAAATGCTGATGCTCCAGATCCTCAACTAGTCTAAAGAAGGCCAGTTTTATTGCTTCTTTAATCACGACAACAGTTTTCAGCTGTGCTAACACAATTGATTGCAAATGGGTTTTCTAATGATCAATTAGCCTTTTAAAATGATGAACTTGGATTAGCTAACACGAGTGATGATTGCTGATAATGGGCCTCTGTACTCCTACATAGATATTCCATTAAAAATCTGCCGTTTCCAGCTAGAATAATAATTTACAACATTAACAATGTCTATTCTGTATTTCTGATCAATTTGATGTTATTTTAATGGACAAAAATGTTTTGTTTTTCTTTCAAAAACAAGGACATTTCTAAGTGACCCCAAACCTTTGAACGGTAGTGTACCTCAAAAGCTTTTAAAAGCTAGATAGATGAAGGGAGGATGGCTAGTGACTAAGAATAAATAATAATCTGTCTACAGTAAAACAGATATTACACCAGACAGCCCTGTCAATGCATTTTTAGCAGGAGATTGCTGGTTGGCATTTAAAGTCCACGATTGACAGTAAGGTAGAGGGAGCACAATACACAGCTCCACAGCGTGAACATCTATTAATATATGACATTTTCCTTGTTGAAATAAACAATGTTTGTTTTGCTCTATCTTTCCTAGCTATGCTTCTCTGAAAATTCTAGGTTACGAAACTATTTTCTTGTAAGGTAAAGCACAAGGAATTGAAGAGTAATACAAATTACAATATAATAGCATGAACAAATATGATTGACGATAGCCAACATTTATGATGAATAGGTCAATTCTGCAGAGATGGCCATCTTGTTTCTCAATCAACATGCAACCTGTCTGAGATCTGGCAGCAGTTTAGCACACCAGGTAGCTGCTTTCAATTTCCCTCTAATGATTTTCCCCCAACTCATTAATTTCCCCTTTCCTCAAGCCAATTTTATGTCAATAACAGTAATCACTCTCAGTGATCTTGCCAATTGGTTGAGAAGAGAGCGTACTACAGCAAGATGTGGGTCTTCTCTATCAAAACCATTGTGTAGCCTATAGCCTATGCTGAAATATAATTAAAATGAGGGTTCAGAATAACAGTACTACAGTAATTAGTTATGTTACAGTATTGTGCAGACACCTGAATATACTGAGATCTATACTGAACACAATTATAAACACAACATCTAAAGTGTTGGTGCCATGTTTCATGAGGAGAAATAAAAGATTGCAGACATTTTCCATATACACAAAAAGCTTATTTCTCTCAAATGTTGTGCACAAATCACAAATTTGATTAAATCCCTCTTAGTGAGCATTTCTTCTCTGCCAAGATAATCCTTCCACCTGACAGTTGTGGCATATCAGTTGTGGCAAATGTTTTACTTTTTAACTAAGACAAAACATAGATGCTCGTTCTAGGTCCCAAGAAACAAAGAGATCTTCTGTTGGATCTGACAATTAATCTTGATGGTTGTACAGTTGTCTTAAATAAAACTGTGATGGACCTCAGCGTTACTCTGGACCCTGATCTCTCTTTTGAAGAACATATCAAGACTGTTTCAAGGACAGCTTTTTTCCATCTATGTAACATTTCAAAAATCAGAAACTTTCTGTCCAAAAAGGATGCAGAAAAATGAATCCATCCTCAGGAGTAAACTGACATTTACTTGCTCACCTGTTGCACCCTCTACACCCGCTGTGATTATTATTATTTGACCGTGCTTGTCATCTATGAACGTTTGAACAGCTTGGCTATGTACTGTTATAATCTCCATCCGGCACAGCCAGAAGAGGACTGGCCACCCCTCAGAGCCTGGTTAATCTCTAAGTCTCTTCCTAGGTTCCTGCCTTTCTAGGAAGTTTTTCCTAGCCACCGTGCTTCTACATCTGCTTGCTTGCTGTTTGGGGTTTTAGGCTGGGTTTCTGTATAGCACTTTGTGACAACGGCTGATTGATTGATTGATTAAATAGGAAGGTGTAGTAGTATGTACTGGTAATGTGCTGAACAAGATCAGTAATATGACCTGAGGGGGTTTGGTCCCAGATGACATTGCACTCCACTCCAACTGTAAGAGTGCAAAATACACTGAACCAAAAATGTGTGTAGATTAATGAGGAAAAAAATATTGAATCCATTTTAGAATAAGGCTCTAATGTAACAAATGTGGAAAAAACTTAACTGGTCTGAATACTTTCTGAATGCACTGAATTATTGGGTAAACTACTGTATGGCAGCCATTTCATCAATCAGCTCATCATTTTCCATTTTAGGTGTCTGTTATTTTAACAGTAATTACCCTTACAAACCAAAAAACAAAAAAGTCACGTGAAAAGAACACATGAAAAACCACACGTGAACAAATCGCATGTGAAAAATGTCACATAAAATTATGAATAAAAAATGTTAGTGTTTTCAGACACTTGACACTTCACATACATTTTTCACAACTAAGGCACATGTGGTTTACTAACATTCCCACATGTGATATTAACCTTTTTGGGATAGGTGGCAGCATTTTCACTTTTGGATGAATAGCATGCCCAGAGTGAACTGCCTCCTACTCTTTCCCAGATGCTAATATATGCATATTATTATTAGAATTGGGTAGAAAACACTCTGACGTTTCTAAACTGTTTGAATAATGTCTGTGAGTATAACAGAACTCATATGGCAGGCAAAAACCTGAGAAACAATCCAACCAGTAAGTGGGAAATCTGAGGTTTGTAGTTTTTCAACTCAGCCCCCATTGAAGATACAGGGTGATATTAGTTAGGTTTCACTTCCCAAGGCTTCCATTAGATGTCAACATTATTTAGAACCTGTTTTGGGGATTCTACTCTAAAGGAGGGGCTCATAAGGGCTCTTTGAGTGAGTGGTCTGGCAGAGTGCCACAGCCTCTGTCTGTCATGCTCACGTGAAAGAGCTACATTCCACTTCATTTGTACAGACAAAGGAATTGTCCGGTTGGAACATGAATTAAGTTTTATGTTAACATCCTAAAGATTTATTCCATACTTAGTTTGGCATGTTTCTACGGGCTGTAATGGAACTTTTTGAACTTTTCGTCCGACTTTCGGCGCAACCTAAACACACTTTTGGATTTGTTTACCAAACGCCCTAACAAAAGAAGATATTTGAACATAACTGATGGACATTATCAAACAAATCAAACATTTATGGTGGAACTGGGATTCCTGGGAGTGCATTCTGATGAAGATCATCAAAGGTAGGGAATATTTAACGTCTTGGAACTCTAGGGGCAGTATTGTCATTTTTGAAGAAAAAAAACGTTCCCATTTAAAACGGGATATTTTGTCAGGAAAAGATGCTAGAATATGCATATAATTGACAGCTTTCGATAGAAAACACTCTAACATTTCCAAAACTGTAAAGATATTGTCTGTGAGTATAACAGAACTGATGTTGCAAGAGAAAGCCTGAGAAAAATCCAATCCGGAAGTGCCCCAGGTTTTGAAAGCGCTGCGTTCCAATGACTCCCTCTATGGCTGTGAATGTACCATCAACGAGCTTACGCTTTCTACGTATTCCCCAAGGTGTCTACAGCATTGTGATGTAGTTTTACGCATGTCTGTTGAAGAATAGCCGTATGGGGGCACATGGTCACAGAGGTAGCCATTACTCCAATCGGTCCTAGAGAAAAAGGAATTGTCCCGACGGATATATTATCGAATAGATATTAGAAAAACACCTTACGGATGGATTCTAAACAACGTTTGCCATGTTTCTGTCGATATTATGGAGCTAATTTGGAAAAAAATTTGGCGTTGCGGTTTCTCAGCCAAACGTGAAGAACAAACGGAGCTGTTTCGCCTACAAAAATAATATTTTGGGAAAAAATTCACTTTTGCTATCTACCTGGCAGTCTCGTGAGTGAAAACAAGTTCATCAAAGGTAAACTATTTAATTTGATTGCTTTTCTGATTTCCGTGACAAGGTTGCCTGCTGCTAGCAAGGCATAATGCTATGCTAGGCTATTATAAACTTACACAAATGCTTGTCTAGCGTTGGCTGTAAAGCATATTTTGAAAATCTGAGATGACAGGGTGATTAACCAGTTATATGACATGCTATTCTATAAAATAATTTCTCCGTAATTAATATTACCTGATTGTGCTAATCATGTAAATGTAATTAACTAGAGAGTCGGGGCACCATGAAATAATATTTATAGAGCTGTTATCTTCCAAATAAACTCTAAAAGACCTAGTAATATTTTACATCAATAGCAGTCAATATTAATCGTCACCTTAATTCAGTCTCATCTGAAAGTTGTAAATTCTTGCTTACCTTCACGAACCCTGGCAAACAATTTGAATCAGCAACACAAAATTGGGTTTAATTATTTACTTATTAAATACCTAACTAATCACACAGAAATATACATACACATGATTAATCATAACTTGATTACAAATTACGTCATAAAGGAAAACGTCCCTAGCGGACGGAACAGATATTACACAAAAGAAAAGGGGCTGGGTTTGAGTGAAAGAGCGGGAAGACTGAGTAACAAAGGTAGAAGCGGTGCTATCGTAAATACAGTATCTTATGCATTCTAAATTACCGCCAATTTGGAAAAGGAAAATATAAAAAATATTTACTCTGAGCTGAGCTTCAGTAGGTTGGTGGTAGATGGAAGGCCGTGTTGCTAAACCGAGTCCTTTGTCCTCTGGTGGTCAATTGGATACGTTGTAGTAACGTCATTGTGTGATAGACGGGATACTCTGTCTGTTCCTTCCTAACCCTCATTTGCAGCGGCTGTTGCTAACTCAACGGCTAGGAGGTATCACTTCTGCAGTGAATACGAGTTCAAAGTTCATACCATTCGCAACCAAGCTCACGCTGATGTTGGCTTCGTTCTGTAGTTATTATCTGAACCATTCTGACATCGGACCGTGGTCTTCACATCCTCGGAACAGGAGGTTAAATTGTCGTCAAGGCAAGGGCGTGTTTTAAAAGTTTTAAAAGTTTTAGAACCCATGTCCCTTCAAAGGGGCGGGCCACTGATTGAGCAGAGCCCTAACCTTATGAAAACCCAAATCTCTCACCAATAATTTTATATTCAAACATATAAATTGAACAACATTTCCATGTGAATCCGATAACTCTGATGTGTAGACTTTCCACTGTAGAGTTTGTCATCTTATCATTGATGAGAATGTCTCAGATGACAACTGAACTGACATCATAATTATTAATGTCAAGTAGGGCTGTCAAAATATAAATTTTTTAAATGTAATCAAGTTTATTGCAGGATTTGCTGTGATTAATCAAGATGAATTGCTAATTCATAATTTTCTCATAATATTTTGAATGTTTTCAGTGTATTTTGAACACTTTCATACAATGCGCAAAAAAAAAATGTGCACAAAAATTTTTAAAAGTGAACTTGAGTTAAAACCTGTTATGGCTGCAATCCCAGTAACGGGATCGATATGACAACTACCAGTGAAAATAGAGGGCGCCAAATTCAAACCACAGAAATCTCATAATTACAATTCCTAAAACATACATGTGTCTAATATTATTTTAATGTAATCTTGTTGTTAATCCAACCAAAGTGTCCGATTTCAAATTGGCTTTTCAGCGAAAGCACTACAAACGATTCTGTTAGGTCTCCACCAAACCACAATAAGCACAGCCATTTTCCAGCGAAATATAGCATTCACAAAGTGCAGAAATAAAGATACAATGAATCACTAACCTTGAATTATCTTCATCAGATGACACTCATAGGACTTCATGTTACACAATACATGCATGTTTTGTTTGATAAAGTTCATATTTATATCAAGAAATCTGAGTTTACATTGGCGCGTTACGTTCACTGGTTCCAAAAACATCCAGTGATTTTGCATAGCCACATCGATTCAACAGAAATACTCATCATAAATGTAGATCATAATACAAGTAACAAACATGGAATTATAGATATACCTCTCCTTAATGCAACCGCTGTGTCAGATTTCAAAAAAACTTTACGGAAAAAGCAAACCATGCAATAATCTGAGACGGCGCTCAGAAAAATAATCAAATTAGCCACCATTTTGGAGTCAACATAAACCAGAAATTACATGATAAATATTCCCTTACCTTTGATGATCTTCATTAGAATGCACTCCCAGGAATCTTAGTTCCACAATAAATGCTTGATTTGTTCGATAATATCTGTTATTTATGTCCAATTAGCTACTTTTGTTAGCGCGTTAGGTATACAAATCCAAAAGCTTGTGCAGGTCGAGCATTACTTCGGACAAAAACTTCAAAAAGTTATATTACAGGTCGAAGAAACATTTCAAACGAACTATAGAATCAATCATTAGGATGTTTTTATCATAAATCTTCAATAAAGTTCCTATCTAGAGGAGCAAGTCGACATCATATGGAATGCGCGTGACCAGGAAATGGCTCTCTGCCAGTAACCTGACTCATTCAGCTCTTATTCAGTCCCACAACACAGGAGAAGCCTCATTCAAGTTTCTAAAGATGATTGACATCAAGTGGAAGCCCTATGAAGTGCAACTTCATTCATATCCCAATGTGAATTCAATAGGGCCTGGGGTGAAAATCGACCAACCTCAGATTTCTCACTTCCTGTTTGGATTTCTTCTCAGGTTTTGCCTGCCATATGAGTTCTGTTATACTCACAGACATCA
The DNA here is from genome assembly GCF_057628025.1 of Oncorhynchus mykiss. Classification (NCBI taxonomy): domain Eukaryota; kingdom Metazoa; phylum Chordata; class Actinopteri; order Salmoniformes; family Salmonidae; genus Oncorhynchus; species Oncorhynchus mykiss. The sequence goes on from NC_143029.1 coordinate 18,206,956, forward strand.
TTCAAACAGTTTTAGAAACTTCAGAGTGTTTTCTATCCAATACTACTAATAATAATATGCATATATTAGCAACTGAGACTGAGGAGCAGGCCATTTACTCTGGGCACCTCTGGGCACCTTTCATCCAAGCTACTCAATACTGCCCCTGCAGCCATAAGAGGTTTAAAAAATGACATTACAGAATTTGCAATTTCATATTTGGAAACATTGCTACTGTAACATGTTAACATCACATGTGAACTTGCTATTCCACATGAGAAAGTAAGATTTTCATATGTGGAGTTTGTTACATGTGAAACTGCAAATAAGATGTTCACGTGATGTTTTTTTACACGTGAAAATGTAATTCCACATGTGAACGTGAGATTTTCAGAAGAAAGTTTTTCATGTGTGAAACTGCATACCCGATTTTCAAATGTAAAACTTGAATTCACACGTGAGATGAAAACTAGTTTTTCTTCTCCCAAGTGAAAAGGTGGTGTTAACATGTGAACTCATTGTAATACATGTGAAAATATGGTTTCACGTGAAATTTAAGCTCAACATGTGAAAACTGCAAAATTGACATGTGTTATCTTGTAAGGATAGGTCAGTTACGATGACAGAAAGCGAGAACCTCCTTGGCAGCCTTGTGAACCTGACAGCAACCGTGTTGCTGGTACCTCAGTTGAGTGACAGTGTGGACTCTGGGTGACTCAGATGGCACCCTATTCATAGTGCACTAGGGTCAAAAGTAGCGCACTGTATAGGGAAAGGGTGCCTCCAGGGAAAGTTCATGGGTGTGTGATGTATGCGGTCAGCAGGAGGCAATGTGGTGAGGTGTGGGATCAGCCCCGGGGTTCAAATATCCCCCGGGGGTCCCCAATCATAGCAAAGGGACCCTAAGTGGTCTGCATGTGAATGAACTGGATACGTTTGCAAAACAACTTCTAACCCAAATAAAATGACAATAAAAAACATTGGATGGCCGCCAAATCGTAACAGGGAAAAATCTGTATTCTCAATATCAACAGCAATAAAATCAGGATTTAGTGTAGACTGTCCTGCAAGCACTCAGACTTCCTTGTTAAAATATAAGATTGCGGCTTCAAAAGGGACATGTAGATAAGGTTCTTCTATTTCAGACGGTGTGGATATATGAAGCCGTAAGCTAAGATTTATTGGAGAATATGTCAGTTCTCCAGCACCGAGCTGTCAAACAATAAAATGAACAAATACCTCCTCCTTTATCAGGATAAAGTAAAATCCAGATGCAGACCATGTCGAAGTAACAATGTTTATTACAACAACAAAGGCAACGGTACAGGATGGCAGGCAGGCTCAGGGTTAGGTCAGGCAGAGGTCGGAAATCCAGATAGATGCAAAGGAACAGGACGGCAGGCAGGCTCAGGGTCAGGGGCAGGCAGATTGGTCAGGCGTGCGGGTTCAGGGTCAGGACAGGCTAGGGTCAGAAACCAGGAGGGCAAGAAAAAGATAGGCTGGGAAAAGACAGGAGCCGACAGGAACAAACGCTGGTAAGCTTGGCAAACAAGACGAACTGGCAACAGACAAACAGAAAACACAGGTATAAGTACACAGGGGATAATGAGGAAGACGGGCGACACCTGGAGGGGGATGGAGACAAGCACAAAGACAGGTGAAACAGATCAGGGCGTGACATCCTTAATGGAACTGTACAAATCTTAACCAGTCTGGTGTTGCATAACCTTACACATCACATCAGCCATGTGTGTCGTTGAAAAGCCTGATAAGATTAACAGCCTCTCTCTGGTAATCCCTAGCACAGAGGCTTCAGTGTGTGTTGAGAATTGAGATTTGATGTGGATCTGCCATAAAAACAATAGTTTGGGCCTCAAAAGTAGTGGTTTACCACATTGTAAATTATAAAATGTTCAAGACTGTACTACAGTGCATTCGGAAAGTATTCAGACCCCTTGACCTTTTCCACGTATTGTTACGTTAGAGCCTTGTTCTAAAATTAAATTCATTGTTTTTTTCTTCATCAATCTACACACAATACCCCATTATGACATAGCGAAAAACAGTTTTTTAGAAATGTTCGCAAATTTCAACAAAAATAAAAACTGAAATGTCACATCTACATGACTATTTAGACTCTTTACTCAGTACTTTGTTGAAGCACCGATGACAGCGATTACAACCTTGAGTGTTGATTACAGACTTTTGGGTATGGCACTACAAGCTTGGCACACCTGTAATTTGGGAGTTTCTCCCATTCTACGCAGATCCTCTCAAGCACTGTCAAGTTGGATGGACAGCTATTTTCAGGTCTCTCCGGAGATGTTCAACCAGGTTTGAATCCGAGCTCTGGCTGGACCACTAAAGGACATTCAGAGACGTGTGCCGAAGCCACTCCAGCATTGTCTTGGCTGTGTGCATAGGGTCGTTGTCCTGTTGGAAGTTGAACCTTGGTCCCAGTCTGAGGTACTGAGCACTCTGGAGCAGGTTTTCATCAAGAACCTCTCTGTACTTTTCTCCATTCATCTTTCTCGCGATCCTGACTGGTCTTTCAGTCCCTGTTGCTGAAAAACATCCCCACAGCATGATGCTGCCTCCACCATTTTTCACCGTAGGGATGGTGTCAGGTTTCCTCCAGATGTGACGCTTGGCATTCAGCCCAAAGAGTTCAATCTTGGTTTCATCAGACCAGAGAATCATGTTTCTCATGGTCTGAGGGTCATTTTAGGTGCCATTTGACAAACTTCAAGCGGGCTGTCATATGCCTTTTACTGAGTAGTGGCTTTGTCTTGCCACTCTATCATAAAGGCCTGTTTTGTGCGGTGCTGCAGAGATGGTGGTCCTTCTGGAAGGTTCTCCTATCTCCACAGAGGAACTCAAGAGCTCTGTCAGAGTGACCATCGGGTTCTTTGTCACCTCCGTGACCAATGCCCTTCTCCCCGATTACTCATTTTGCCCGGGTGGCCAGCTCTAGGAAGAGTCTTGGTGGTTCCAGACTTCTTCCATTTTAGAATGATGGAGGCCACTATGTTCTTGGGGACCTGCAATGCTGCAGAAATGTTTTGGAACCCTTCCCCAGATCTGTGTCTCGACACAATCCTGTTTTGGAGCTCTACGGACAATTCATTCGACAATTCCTTATGTAAATAGGTTGAAAAAAATAATAATTATACATTTGCAAAAATGGCTAATAACCTATTTTCGCTTTGTTATTATGGGGTATTGTGTGTAGATTGATGAGGATTTTTTATTTATTTAGCACATTTCAGATTAAGGCTGTAATGTAACAATAAGTGGAAAATGTCAAGGGGTCTGAATACTTTCCGTATGTGGACACCTCTTCAAATTAGTGGATTCGGCTATTTCAGCCACACCCATTGCTGACAGGTGTATGAAACTGAGCACACAGCCATGCAATCTCCATAGACAAACACTGGCAGTAGAATGACCTTACTGAAGAGCTAAATTACTTTCAAAGGGGCACTATCATAGGATGCTCCCTTTCCAACAAGTCAGTTCGTCAAATTTCTGCCTGCTAGAGCTGACCCGGTCAACTGTAAGTGCTGTTATTGTGAAGTGGAAACGTCTAGCAGCAACAACGACTCAGCTGCAAAGTGGTAGGCCACACAAATTCACAGAATGGGACCGCCATGTGCTGAAGTTTGCAACTCGTAAAAATTGCCTGTCCTCGGTTGCAACACTCACTGCCAAGTTCCAAACTGCCTCTGGAAGCAACGTCAGCACAATAACTGTTAGTCGGGAGATTCACACACATTCCTAAAATCACCATGCGCAATGCCAAGCATCAGCTGGAGTGGTGTTGAGCTCGCTGCCATTGGACTTTGGAGCAGTAGAAACCTGTTATCTGGAGTGATGAATCACCCTTCCATCTGGCAGTCAGACGGACAAAACTGGGTTTGGTGGATGCCAGGAGTACACTACCTGCCCCAATGCATAGTGCCAATTGTAAAGTTTGGTGGAAGAGGAATAGTAGTCTATGGCTGTTTTTCATGGTTTGGGCTAGACCAGTGAAGGGAAATCTAAACCCTACAGCATACAATGACATTCTAGATGATTCTGTGGTTCTAACTTTTGTGGCAACAGTTTGGGGAAGGCCCTTTCCTGTTTCAGCATGACAATACGAGGTCCATACAGAAATGTTTTGTCGAGATCATTGTGGAAGAACTTGACTGGCCTGCACAGAGCCCTGACCTCAACCCCATCAGACGCCTTTTGGATGAATTGGAACAATGACTACGAGCCAGGCCTAATTGCCCAACATCAGTGCCGACCTCAAGTAATGCTCTTGTGGCTGAATGGAAGCAAGTCACCCAGCAATGATCCAATATCTAGTTGAAAGCCTTCCCAGAAGAGTGGCGGCTATTTAAAAAATATATATATTTAACATTTTTTTAACTAGGCAAGTTAGTTAAGAACAAATTCTTATTTACAATGACGGCCTACCCCGACCAAACCCAGACGATGCTGGGTCAATTGTGCGCCGTGCTATGGGACTCCCAATCATGGCCAGATGTGATACAGCCTGGATTCAAACCAGGGACTGTAGTGATGCCTCTTGGACTGAGACGCAGTGCCTTAGATCATTTGGGAGCAGCAAATGGGGGACCAACAGCAGCAAAGGGGGGACCAACTCACTACTAATGCCCATGATATTGGAATGAGATGTTCAACGAGCAGGTGTCCACATACTTTTGGCCATGTAGCATATCATTAGGGAGAACAATTTCTGTTTACCTGAAAATGTTCCTTATTGTAGGCTACTTTACCACTTTTAGTCTTAATCTTTACTACACTACTCACTGTTTAGCACATGACCTCACATGTGATTCCTTGAAGAGATGGGTGGGGCTGGCTTAAGAGGGTGTGAGCAATGCTGATTGGGTGTAGACAAAGGAGAGCTCTCCAGTAGGTACCAAATCATTCAAAGGCCATTTTCTCAAAAGTGAGTTCACATGTTTGTTAACTTTCAAAGTAGAATTACTTTCCCATTGTTCCTCAGATGCCATGTACGATATACCGTTTTGTTGCTCTGAGTCTCTACTTTTATCCAATGTAAAAAACACAAATTCAAATGTTGTTACATAAGACCAATTTGAACTGGTTGTTCACATGTTAAGTGTGTCTAATATACTGAACACAAATATAAATGCAACATGGGAAGTGTTGGTCCCATGATTCATGAGCTGAAATAAAAGATCCCTGAAATAAATGTTCCATATGCACAAAAAACATATTTCTCTCAAATGTTGTGTTGGAATATTGACTGCAGGAATGTCCACCAGAGCTGTTGCCAGATAATTGATTGCTCATTTATCTACCATATTTGGCAGTACGTCCAACCAGCCTCACAACCGCAGACCATGTGTAACCACGCCAGCCCAGGATCTCCACATTCGGATTCTTCACCTGGGGGATTGTCTGAAAGCAGCCACTGTGACAGCTGAGGAAACTGTGGGTTTGCACAACTGAAGAATTTCTGCACAAAAAAGTCCCAGACAAATGTGCATGTATGGATTTTCTAGTTTTATGTGTGCTTTTTAATGGTTTACTAAAACCAAACTAATTTGTGTATGGCGTCGTGTGGGCGAGCGGTTTGCTGATGTCCACGTTGTGAACAGATTTCCCCATGGTGGCGGTGGGGTTGTGGTATGGGAAGGCATAAGCTATGGACAATGAACACAATTGCATTTTATCAATGTAATTTGAATGCACAGAGACACCGTGATGAGATCCATGTTCCAGTTCCCGCCAATATCCAGCAACTTCACACAGCCGTTGAAGAGGAGTGGGACAACATTCCACAGGTCACAATCAACAGCCTGATGAACTCTATACGAAGGAGATGTGTTGAGCTGCATCAGGCAGATAGTGGTCACACCAGATGCTGACTGTTTTTCTGATCGCGCCCCTACCTTTTTATTAAAGGTATCTATGACCAACAGACCCATATCTGTATTCCCAGTCATGTGAAATCCATAGATTAGGGCCTAATGATTTTTAAAAAATTGACTGATTTCCTTACATGAACTGTAACAGTAAAATCTTTGAAATTGTTGCATGTTGCTTTTATATATATTTTTTTGTGTATTACGCCCCTGATCGTTAGAATCGAAGCCAATAGGTGATACAATTTACAGTTGGCATTATCTAACTGGTCATCTAAACGTGTCAAGCAGTTTTCAAACTGTTTAAGTTAACTTTTACATTTCCTCCACACAGATGGAATATCTGAAATAACAATTTGGGTGTACTCTACTTTTATCACTTCCTGTTCAAAGCAGCCCACTAATAGCACCAGGGTGTCAGGAGCCAGTGTTTGGGGTGCTACTCTCTCACACAGAGAAATAAATGGACATGCACTTCAACAGCTTTTTTGGACATACGTAATTGGCAATAAACAACATGTGTTGATATTACAAAACATCCTATTTCTGTTCGTCCATATTTTTTTATTCTAGATTCTGACAAACAACGCCATATAGCCACATCCAAGGTCCCTATCACCTGTATGATTAATGTTGTTTGTAAATAGATTAAGAAAAGCTTGGATTCAACAGATCTAATCCACATGCTTTGAATCATGGACTTATTTGCATACACAAAGAGAAAAAACTTCTCTAAGCATTTGTTCTGGTTTACCAACACATATGCTTCTAATAGCTTTTGTTTACACAATCTGTGTTTTTTCTGTGATTCTTTGGAGATGGGGTGGTCTTCCTTTCTGGGGCGGGCTGGCTGGATGGGCTGGTCCATTTTTAGCTCTAGAGGGCCAGTCTAACTTGGGTTTTTTGCTAATAATCTGGCTAATAATGACAACATGGGCTGGAGTGGGGACCTCAAGGGAAAATAATTGTCCAGTGTGGGGGCCTCAAGGAAAAAAATGTTAGAAATACCAAAGCCAATTTTTGGTCCCAGTCTGCCCATTCCTCCTTTTGCTGCTTTCATGTCCATTATGGACAGCAGGTTGATTAAACCAGTGTTTAGGTGATGCTGAGACAGTTATTACTTCCCTTTACAAGAAAGGTAAACAAACATCCCTTTTAACAACTACAATTGTTAGCCTGTTCCTAATACTAACTGTGGGATAGCGTTATTATCAGCAGAACCATGAATACCTGCTGGCCCAAACCCCATGAGTAGCTATCATCTTATCTGTATGGGTAATAAGGGAATGGGGATTAGGCTATTTCTGTCTCTTTTACCCAAGTGGGTCAGAGGTATGTGAGAATGAACCATTGTCATAGAGAGAGAGAGACAGCATCCCACTGTGGCCTAGATACTGAGCATGGTGGGACATCCGCTAGCCTTTCATCAGATCATTGTAATGATTTATAATGTGCTGGAGGACTAATCCCTTTATCAAATCTCTATATTTTAGTCTCTACCACTTCTAGGGCTCAAAGTTCATTGGAATACCCTTACACTGTGCGATTAGATGTGGCATATCTCTTCTTTGGGTGCGATGGACGTTTTTCTCAGCGCGGCAGTAGATCCCGCTGATCCTCTTGATTGACTTCTCGTTAGCACTTTAATGCAAGGCAACACGGTGGAACTCCATTTCAAAGGGATTCATTATTGTAGCTTGGGATTCCACTCAAAGATGTCAGGCAGCAGACTTACTGGGAGGAGGGGGATATTTCAGGCAGTTTGCATTAAATCCCTTTAGACTGAGACGTTTTGGGATTGACGTTAATTCAATTTGAAAAACAGATAAAGGGCCAAGATTGATAAACCCTGGATGGAATCCAACTCATTGGCATTAATGGCAGGTTTCGCAGGTATTATGCTGAAGACTGCATTTATACGTCATGTAATGACTCTTTAATAACATTAAAAGGGGAAATCTTTGATGGTTTACTAGAAATGAGTAGATGTTAAATTCAGATAGAAAGGGAAAAAGTCTCTGAACAATCTTGAGATCATATTTTTTTTGTTTGGTCTTTTTGGTCTGTTTGGTCTTTTTACATGTAATATTCACCAATCTTTGATATGTTTTGGATAAGGGATTCTGTATTATAGGATTGATTTAAGTCATTTCTGCAAAGTCCCACTCTCCTCATGCAGAGCCACCTTTGTTCACTGTAGGAACAACTTTTAGGCAATACATTTGGGAAGAAGAAAGCTCCCAAATCACCCTATTTCTCTCTCTGTTTGGTGAGAATGAAATGTTATTTATTTGATTGTTTTTCCTGAAATAAAAACACTTCATCTGGAAAGCATCGAGCTCTGCAGATAGCCCCACGCTGGAGACAGCCCCCTATTGCGTCGTTGACAGAGGCTTTTGTGCCACACTGGGGATGCGCAACAGATTAATGCCACTGGCTCCGTCACCACACAGGCCATGCATTTCAAATTAAAATCACAACACCGGTCTCCCAAGGGTCAGGTGCATAGCTTCTCAGTTGTTTTTGGTTGATTTGGTTTAGGATGGTAGATGAAGAATTTGTTTATATCAACACATATCCTCATTACTGTGTTTTTTGTTTTATTCTGACAGATGGGATAGGCATCAATGTAAACGTGTACAATAGGTACTGTTGATCTTTTGTATTTATTCTAAACTATATAACATGTACTAGAAAATGTACAACTAACAAGACATGATCAGAAGAAACGTATTTCAAATCTGGATTCAGTCTGGATGTCTTAATTCAGTTCAGTATAAAAATGTTAATCTAACATTTTGTTCTTCCTGTTAATTCAGGTTGTGTAAGGCCCATAAAAGGTTAGCTAGAAGCAGTGGGCCATACACTCTAGTTGGACAGAGGGAGACTGTCAAAGGAATGAGTCTTTTACCGAGGTGGGTTGGCTAATTTTGCTGGCGTAAAGGTTGGTTGAAAAGAGATGTGTTTGTTAGTGAGCAGCCAGACAACTTGTTCTACTGATTAAAAGACTATATCCCCTACAGCTCCTCTCCAGAGTCCTTGGTCAGCCTTTCACTCCTGTAATCCACTGGGAGCGTTTGTTTCTCTATTTAAGCAAGGTTCTGACAAGGGGATTACCCGTGTAGGATTAATCACTTTAAAAATATAACTTTTAATGAGTTTTTCCTCCCTCAGACAATTGGCATAGGATGGAATCTGTGTCACATTCTAAACATCAAAAGTGTTATTGCACATTTACTTCTGACAAGAACCAGATTAAAATATATAATAATATAATAATTTCTAAACCTTCTATAGCACTTTTCCTAATAGTAATCTCAAAACGCCACCAAAGTGGGGTGAGCCAGAGATGGAGCGGGGTCTACGTCCCGCACCAGACCCTCCCCTATAGGTTCAGGTTTTGCGGACAGAGTCCGCACCTTTGGGGGGGGGGGGGGGGGGACCATTTTATTTCTCAATTTGGTTAGGTCATGGTGTGATGTGGGTAGCTGTTTTCTGTCTAGTTTATGCACCTTGCAGAACTGTTTTGGTTTTCACTCTTGGTTTTTTAATCTAAATAAATCATGGACACTTGCCACGCTGCGATTTGGTCCGATCCTCATTACGACGAGAGCCCTTACACTTGCTTACATTTGCAAATGATCATGTGTCTCTCTATTATGCATAGGAATACTTGGGGACATATTTCTTAAATTAAAATCACTTGGAGCTGACTTCCTATTGTTTTTACAGTTTTTTTTATGTCCAACAATTATAGTAATGTTTTTTGCTCTCTAGACTTGGGGTGCCAAATAAAACCACCGCCGCCAGTTGGGGAACGCTGACATAGGGCATAGTGCCACTTGAGTTATGACTGCAACACTAGGGACAGGAGAAATTCATGTTAATCACTCACCACGTTAGGTCATCAGATGCTCAAAAAAAGATATCTTTGTTAAAGCAAATCAATGCTAGCTTGCTACTTGATTACAATTCCCACAGCAAAGATAAACATTGACAGTGTTAAAAGGGAAAACTCTAGAACAGTGGTCACTAACATTTTCATAGAAACAAAAAACATAGAAATAAAGAAACTAGAATGCCCAACCTAGTCACACCCTGGGCTACCCAAAATAGAGAATAAAAGCCTCTCTATGGCCAGGGCGTGACAGCAAGATTAGAAATGATTATGTTTTAGTTAAACATTATATATTTTTAGGCTTCTTGCGGTCAATTCGCAGTCCACAAATTATTTGTAACTATGTTACGGCCCACCGACCATCTGCTCAAGAAAAAATTGACTCGTGGCTGAATCTAGGATCCTGGCCTGTCGAATCCTCCCACATGTGCATGCAGGCTAAGCTGTCCTCTGCAGTTTATCAGGCTCCCACTAGGGGGAACTAACTTGGCAACGCCACTCCACGATCCTCGAAAGGACCAATCTGTGCAGTCAAACGGCTCCTAAATAAGTAATGCGGAAGTCTTGACTCAAAGGGCCTCAGTGACTGCTCTTGTTCATCCTTTTAACTGATAAGCAATTAATACTGTAAATACGGGGGACTAGGCGCTTTCTGTATTTTATTCGTCTATAAAGTAGTGAAAGCCATCATTTACCTTCCTACAACTACTGAATGTAAGAGATTAAATCTGCAAGATATGTCTTGCTGAGAAATGTAAAGCTTGATATCAGGACGCTACAATGATAATATAAGAAGGATTTGAGAATACAGTACAACTGTTTGATTATACTAGACAGTCTGAAATAGGCATGTCTGAAAATAATTCTGACAGCCTAATCAGTCGCTGGGTTAGAGCGAGAAAAAAATAGAAAAGTTTGGCACACAGAACATCTCTCTGAGGTACCATCAACTCTTTTTCTGCCTTCCAGCCTCTGAAAGAAGATTCAATAAATATGTGATGGGAACTAGAGAAAAAAATCTAACAACTACCCCCTCCCCTGAAAATGCCCCTTGTCTGAAAATTCTCCACCTCCAGAGAAAATGAAGTATTAAAGATGTATATAGGGTCCTACAAAGACTGAAATATGCGTGCACATACTTTACATTCAATGCGTCAAAGCTAATCTGTGTCTCTTATCTGATTCTGGAGTTATCTAACACATTTCAGAATCTAGCATAATACAGACCTCCGATCCTGGCTCCTAGAACAGAAACCCATGCAGGAATCTCAAACCTTTCATTTTCCACCCAGATAGAGCCCAAGTAATTTCAGAATCAATTAGAGCTGGTGCCTGCACCATCCCATGTGTTAAGGGGATTATTCGGTCACTTGCTCAGCTGCACTCCTCTCTGCCTGTTCTCTCAGCTTTACATGGCGAACAGGCTTATTTCATACAGCACAGAGGCAATTGGAGGCACCGGCGGCAACAGCAGATGGCAAATAATGATGGTTAAAGCAAGCCCACTCCTCATCTCCTCCTCTCCTATTCTAGGCAACACAAACAAGCAGACACAAAGAAAGTCCCCATTAAAGATGCCAAGGACAGGGTTGTCTATCCAAGCTCTCTAAATGCGTACCTTTTTTACATCACGCATTTTATGTGAAGATAAATTCGTTGTGAAAAAGGATTAGGGGATTACAGAGCTGTGACACTCGTCTCCAAGACACAGGGGTCAGAAGTTCAGCGCTGCCCAGGGGTATCAGGCCTGCTCAGCCAGCTTCAAAGCCTGGGCTGTGATGCTGTGCCAGTGTGACTGAGTTGCCCACCAGCCTGCCAGAGTGAAGAGCTATGTGCATGGCAGAAGATAAAGACACCCTGCTGTCTGGCGATAATAGAAGTGGGTCCTGTCCTGGGCCCGACTGGGATGTCCAGACCCCCCAATACAACACCCACACATGTCCACATGGTCAGCTGAGTGGCCAGCATTAGCCCTCCCCCAAAACCCAAATGAGAACTTTTTGAATCTGTCAGACCTCCCATAGAGGTGAATCAAGGACATCAGTAAATGCCTCTCTCTGTTTGTGGTTTAGCTGCCTCATCAACACAGTCGGTTTACACTGGGCTAGTGACCTGCTGACCAACACCCCCCCCCCCCCCCCCCCCAAAAAGAAAATATATATATATAAGAAAAATAAAATAAAGAAAATGAACTTCCTTGCCTTTCTTTCACTAATATTCACACTTGTCTTTTCTTATTAACACAAGACAGCTTTGCTGATAGCTACTTTGTTGAGGATATTTTTTTTGCTAACTATGACTGTGTTACGTGGTTGTCTCACCTAGCTATTTTAAGATGAATTCACTAACTGTAAATCACTCTGGATGAGAGTGTCTGCTAAATGACTAAACTGTTAAAATGTCAAATGTACATCATTTACAGCTCTTCAGACCTGGGCTTTTTCATTGGCAAACAACAAGCCATTTTGGTAACTTATCGTGTAAAGATGAGTCTTTGTATTGATCATATGTGATGTGGTGCTATAATTGGACAATGTAGGCATATTTCTACAGGAATTTGGTGTGATGTATGTATGCTGAGGGTAAAAATCTAAAATAAATATATTTTCAATGAGTCAGAGGCATCTGCAAGTTTCATGTATGACAAAACGCAGGTCGAGCACTGTGGTTGCCAAAATCTGAAACATTTTCTGTTTGTCTGCAAATTTGTTTTTTAAAGTTCAATTTAATTAGGCAAGTCAGTTAAGAATTTTTTTAAATTTAAATTGACAGCCTACAAGGGAAAAGTGGGTTAACAGCCTTGTTCAGGGGAAGAACAACATATTTTTACCTTGTCGGCACAGGGATTTGATCCAGCAACCTTTTGGTTACTGTCCCAATGCTCTAATACCTAGGCTACCTGCCACCGCTCATGGTCAAAACTGGCATGGGATGTGTGCTACTTTAACCATGTGAACTCAAATGGCCAGGGGTTCTTTGAGCAGGGGCTATTGATATGGACACCGTCACTCCAGATACTGATGGATTTTTCCTTATGTGTTGCTATTGACTGTTTCACATAGTAAATGGGTATTCTGAGGACAGAGGAGTTCACAGAATGGATGTGTCCTGTGAACACAGCATGGGATTGTTCAACACCCCATCTATGACCCCACGTGGAAGCCCCTTTTAACCATTGATGTAAAACAGAACATCACTGTAGGCTACTGGGGGCTCTATTTAAAGATAATATTACCTGCATATTTGAGCAAACTAGGAAGTTATACATTGCTCTACATGAATATTGCCTGCTCCTTAAAGGCCCAGTGCAGTTAAAAACAAGATTTCCCTGTGTTTTATATATATTTCCACACTATGATGTTGGGATGATACTGTGAAATTGTGAACATTTTGATAATGCCATTTTAGTGTAAGAGCTGATTGAAAAGACCGCCTGAAATTTCAGCCTGTTTTGGTGGGATAGAGTTTTGGCCTGCCTGGTGACATCAACAGGCGGTAAATTAGTTAATTATTTAATAAATTAGTTAATAAGAGAAAGAGTTTCAGACCTCTCTGCCAATAACAGTTTTCCCCTCCTCACTCCAACCACTCCCAGACAGTGCTAGCAAAATTCTTGCTTGAGAAATTGCTCTTGCTAAGAAGCTATTTTTGTTTATTTTTGACCAATTAAATTGAAAAAAAATCACAGTAAGTTACTTAATTGTTACCCAGAAATATTGACATTGAGATAAAAATTGCTGTATTGGGCCTTTAATGTCACCACATTGTGTGATTAGGGTGAACTCATTCGTCTCTGGCGGCAGGTTAACTCAGTCTATTGAGTTTTTCTGTCCTGATTGCACAAGGCGTGACCAAATTGCAACACCACTCGGAGTAGTCAATTAGCCGGCAGTATTTTGAGTCAGTCACCATGTTGCTGTGAGCTTCGTTACTGCATTGATCACTGCTCTGCCAGCTGTGCTCTGAACTTTCAGCAGGGCGGAGGACTCCCACTCCTCTCCAGGCCACTAGTTATAGAACGAACCACAGGACTGTAAAAGATGTTGCATTCCATTTGTCCATTTCCTCAAGGGAAATGTTCATGAATTCCCATATTGAAACATTATTTGATTTCATAGCTGGGTTACACACACATGGTTATTTGAAAGAATATGTTAGCCTTTATTTTGCTTGCTGTCCTTCTGGAAAGTTGTGAGGGCCACCCTGTGCTTTAGATCTGACTGAAGCCTTGTGCTAGTATACTGGTAGCCACTCCGTCCGTCCATTAAGAAGCAGCAGAAGCTGCTTACTATTCCTCTAGACACACTTAGGTTAAGTAGTTGTTTTGGCTCGAGATTAAGCTCAAACCCCAGAAAGCAGCAACCACCTGCAAGCCATTGTTACTCCCAGGCAGCCTGACACTTCAACTACACTACACGTGTTGCGTTGCGTCACCATCAGTATCGTACCAATGTGACAATCTACCTGCTACACCAGAAACTAACAGAAATCTACTTTATTTCTCATTATTTCAATTGACAAGATAGAATGAACGCTTGCATCAGCCATCAAGAATTGAACCTCTGTGATTCTTGAGGTTGGACGCTACCATTGGACACGACACAACGTGGGCAGCAGAGCAGCTTTCATTAATTTCAAAGAAAGCATTCCCTCAATGGCTTATGGCAACACCAGGTGGCTGTAGTGTAGCAGGGCGTTGAGGGAGCCATTTAAAATGCCATGCTGCCAATCAAAACGTGCCTCCACACAGCGAATCCAAACAATGACACAGGGATCAAGCCCATGACATTAAACCCTGCAAAGTAAATGGTAAGTGGTACAGTATCTTATTATCTACCTGCTGCTACTTCACACTGAGCAATACCACTTCCTTAATCTACTTATATCCAAGGGGAAATGTCTTGAGCTGCACAAGTTGAGAAAATTAAAGGTTTCCCATGATTTCCCAGTGTGTGTGTGATGCTCTGCTCCTATCCTTGTAGATCCCCGTGTAGATTAGTGTCTAGACCTGCAAACGCCACCTCTCATTGGTCGAGGTCTCTTTCAATCTTACATCCAATTCAGTGTGTGAAGATCTACAGTTGGTGTGTTCCTGACCTTACTAAGTGGGTAGGAAGAAGACTGATCAAATTTGGTGACATATCTATTGTGACACCTGTACCATTCATGTACTATAAGTCATATACCATACTATTAATGCATGAACATCCCTGCTAGATGTCGAATTACCTTTTCTCTCTGAACAACATTCATTGCCGGTTACAAGTTTGGGTGTCTGTGTGTGTAGGTCTAAAATGAAAGTTAATGGCCTCATGAGTCATTACACTTTACATTTTATTAATTTATCAGACACTCTAATTCAGAGCGACTTAAACATTTATGCAGCCCATGGGCTTGGTACGGAGGGTGTGACGCAATTGCAGAGCCTCCAGAGGTCTGCAGAGGCAAAATCAAGTTCCGATCGGCAATGTTGTGCACCTCCCAAATTTTGAAACAATGCGGAGGGCTCCGTATAGCTCCGCATTGACATGATTGGTTGACGGCAGGTGGGGGCGGTACGTGCAATAAATATCAATACTCGGACTACTGCAGGGGCCACATAGCAGTAAATGCAGTTTGGCCAATGCAGACTCCGGATTGACCATGTTGCTAGCTTTACAGTATTGCATACATTTTCTTACTTTTTTCCTGAAACCTTTTTTACATTAAAAGGCTGGCTGCCCATGTCACTGTCAATGTGAGTGTAATCTGCTGTCACCATGCACTGCAGTTTAGTAAACAGATTTGAGCTTCAACACATCAAGTCCAGGAAATGGTGGTGTCAATTCAATCTGATTGCCCCAACTTCAGTGGCCAACCATCCACTCAAGTTGCTCATATCAGCTAATGGAATCGAGTAGCTGCCAATGTTTGAGATTATCTTCACATTATAGGGACTTGTTGGCTGGGCCCCCTAGATAAGAATCCCTGTACTGGTATAAACCATCTCAGTGAGACAGCATGGGAGATCGCACTTAAGCCTCTTTCCTTAGATCCTAAAGTGGCAGATGGATGTGAAGTGCAACTTTTGTTAACCATGCATCTTTGATATTCAACTTCTTCTGGCAGTGCATAGAACCTCAAGACCATCAAATAGTGGGTAATCAAAGCATTTATGATCTAGACCACCATCTAATGTCCCAATCCCTCGATTCCTCTCCAGGTATACAGTATTTAAGATCTAGTTACATTTATACATTTATAGGGTAGATCAAACATGTATAGGAAGGCCTAGGAATCTATAAGTAAAATCAATACCACTGTTCACTCAGATTGACCAAGTCCATACTGGATCCCCAGCACTGTAATGTGAATATTAACTAAACTAATTGGATTTGGCTCTTAAGACTCTTCTACAAGGGGACTGCCAAAAAGGCAGAGATATGGACCATATCTCTATCTTAGTCTGGCCATGGGAATACAAAGACGGGAAATTACAGTCATTTAATCCAAATTATATGTGTGAATCTTTCTGGGGAGAAAATGCTTGACTGTAACCTTGCATGAAAAACCCTGGTGTATATTTCAACAATAGAAGGCAAGTTAAGCTGTAATTGGACATTTGTGAACTGAAGTATCGATGATCAGAATACATTTGTGAAACTATGATTACTCGATGACAGAATGAATGAGGGTCATAACGAAAATGTCAGCTAGTGTGAGTTTTTCTTGTTAAGCGAAGCCAATAAGAAACTAAAGTTAGATCAAGTGTGGGTGTTGTGTTACATGCACTGATATTATGCTGGCAGGGAATGCTTATCACACTTAATTATGACATATACAGCGCTAAGGGCTTCAAATGTCAGTGAAAATAACTGGGTTTTTCACACAGCTGCATGGTAAACCCAGATGCTACGGGTTGACTGACACTAGGCTACACTCTCTGTAAGTGCATTGATTTTCATGCTGTCTGTCCAACATATTTCCTACCCTGCTGTGAAACTTTAATTTAGAATTTGTACGAACAAAGCTGTTCAGCCTCATATCAATGTTACAGTAAGCTCCAAAAGTATTGGGACAGTGAAATTGTTTTGGTTGTTTTGGCGCTGTACTCCAGAACTTTGGATTTGAAATGATACAAGACTATGAGTGCAGACTGTCAGCTTTAACTTAAAAGTACTTTCATCCAAATTCACTTATATACAGTGGGGCAAAAAAGTATTTAGTCAGCCAATATTTGTGCAAGTTCTCCCACTTAAAAAGATGAGGCCTGTAATTTTCATCATAGGTACACTTCAACCATGACAGACAAAATGAGAAAAAAAATCCAGAAAATCACATTGTAGGATTTTTAATGAATTTATTTGCAAATTATGGTGGAAAATAAGTATTTGGTCAATAACAAAGGTTTATCGCAATACTTTGTTATATACACTTTGTTGGCAATGACAGAGGTCAAACGTTTTCTGCAAGTCTTCACAAGGTTTTCACACACTGTTGCTGGTATTTTGGCCCTGTCATGTACTGTCATGTTGTGTCTTGTCTCTGTCCTTTCCCTTCACCCTGTCTCCCT
The DNA here is from genome assembly GCF_057628025.1 of Oncorhynchus mykiss. NCBI lineage: Eukaryota > Metazoa > Chordata > Actinopteri > Salmoniformes > Salmonidae > Oncorhynchus > Oncorhynchus mykiss. The sequence continues at coordinate 18,224,291 of NC_143029.1, forward strand.
CTGCTGGTCGTTGTTAGGTTACCTTTTCTCCCCCTCTTTCCCCCAGCTGTGCCTTGTCTCCTCCTAACCACCTCGTCACCCCTTTTCCCACCTGTTCCCTTTTTCCCTCTGATTAGTCCCCTATATCTCTCTCTGTTTTTGTTCCTGTCCTTGTCAGATTCTTGTTTGTTGTGTTTCATGCCTGAACCAGACTGTCGTCATGTTTGCTGTAACCTTGTCTTGTCCTGTCGGAATCTGCCGGTCCGTCTGAGCCTACCTATGTTTGGTAATTAAAGAAGCTCTGTTTAAGTTAATTCGCTTTTGGGTCCTCATTCACGCACCGTAACAGAAGAATCTGACCAAGAATGGACCCAGCGACTTCGGATCCTCTCCACTCAGCCGTCGGGATCCAGGGAGCGATGCTAGGCAGACACGAGCAGGAAGTGTCTGCTGCTCGACATGCCGTTGAGACCCTGGCCACCCAAGTCTCCAACCTCACAGAACAGGTTCACCATCTCCGCCTCGATCCACCGGCCACTTCCAGGGCTTTCGAATCTCCGGAGCCCAGAATCAATAACCCGCCGTGTTACTCTGGGGAGCCCACTGAATGCCGCTCGTTCCTCACCCAGTGTGATATTGTGTTTTCTCTCCAGCCCAACACTTACTCCAGGAGCACTGCTCGTGTCGCCTACGTCATATCTCTCCTTATTGGACGGGCTCGTGAGTGGGGCACGGCAATCTGGGAGGCAAGGGCTGAGTGTACTAACCAGTATCAGGACTTTAAGGAGGAGATGATACGGGTTTTTGATCGATCTGTTTTTGGGGAGGAGGCTTCCAGGGCCCTGTCTTCCCTATGTCAAGGCAATCGATCCATAACAGACTACTCTATTGAGTTTCGCACTCTTGCTGTCTCCAGTGGCTGGAACGAGCCGGCCTTGCTCGCTCGTCTTCTGGAGGGTCTCCGCGCAGAGGTAAAGGATGAGATTCTCTCCCGGGAGGTTCCTTCCAGCGTGGATTCCTTGATTGAACTCGCTATTCGCATTGAGCGACGGGTTGATCTTCGTCACCGAGCTCGTGGAAAGGAGCTCGCGCTCTCCGTCGCCCCCCTCTCCGCATCACTACCATCTTCCTCTGCCGGCTCGGGTGCTGAGCCCATGCAGCTGGGAGGTATCCGCATCTCGACTAAGGAGCGGGAACGGAGAATCACCAACCGCCTCTGTCTCTATTGCGGTTCCGCTGGTCATTTTGTCACTTCATGTCCAGTAAAAGGCCAGAGCTCGTCAGTAAGCGGAGGGCTACTGGTGAGCGCTACTACTCCTGTCTCTCCTTCAAGATCCTGCACTACCTTGTCGGTCCATCTACGCTGGACCGGTTCGTCAGCTTCCTGCAGTGCCTTAATAGACTCTGGGGCGGAGGGCTGTTTTATGGACGAGACCTGGGCTCGGGAACATGACATTCCTCTCAGACAGTTAAAGGAGCCCACGGCCTTGTTCGCCCTGGATGGTAGTCCTCTCCCCAGGATTCAGCGTGAGACGCTACCTTTAACCCTCACTGTTTCTGGTAATCATAGTGAAACCATTTCTTTTTTAATTTTTCGTTCACCTTTTACACCTGTTGTTTTGGGCCATCCCTGGCTAGTTTGTCATAATCCTTCCATTAATTGGTCTAGTAATTCTATCCTCTCCTGGAACGTCTCTTGTCATGTGAAATGTTTAATGTCTGCTATCCCTCCTGTTTCCTCTGTCTCTTCTTCACAGGAGGAGCCTGGTGATTTGACAGGGGTGCCGGAGGAATATCACGATCTGCGCACGGTGTTCAGTCGGTCCAGGTCCACCTCTCTTCCTCCACACCGGTCGTATGATTGTAGTATTGATCTCCTTCCGGGAACCACCCCCCCCCCCCGGGGTAGACTATACTCTCTGTCGGCTCCCGAACGTAAGGCTCTCGAAGATTATTTGTCTGTAGCTCTTGACGCCGGTACCATAGTCCCCTCCTCCTCTCCCGCCGGAGCAGGGTTTTTTTTTGTCAAGAAGAAGGACGGGTCTCTGCGCCCCTGCATAGATTATCGAGGGCTGAATGACATAACAGTGAAGAATCGTTATCCGCTTCCTCTTATGTCTTCAGCCTTCGAGATCCTGCAGGGAGCCAGGTTTTTTACTAAGTTGGACCTTCGTAACGCTTACCATCTCGTGCGCATCAGGGAGGGGGACGAGTGGAAGACGGCGTTTAACACTCCGTTAGGGCACTTTGAATACCGGGTTCTTCCTTTCGGCCTCGCTAACGCTCCAGCTGTCTTTCAGGCATTAGTCAATGATGTCCTGAGAGACATGCTGAACATCTTTGTTTTCGTTTACCTTGACGATATCCTGATTTTTTCACCGTCACTCCAGATTCATGTTCAGCACGTTCGACGTGTCCTCCAGCGCCTTTTAGAGAATTGTCTTTTTGTGAAGGCTGAGAAGTGCACTTTTCATGCCTCCTCCGTCACATTTCTCGGTTCTGTTATTTCCGCTGAAGGCATTAAGATGGATCCCGCTAAGGTCCAAGCTGTCATTGATTGGCCCGTCCCTAAGTCACGCGTCGAGCTGCAGCGCTTTCTCGGCTTCGCGAACTTCTATCGTCGTTTCATCCGTAATTTCGGTCAGGTGGCAGCTCCTCTCACAGCCCTTACTTCTGTCAAGACGTGCTTTAAGTGGTCCGTTTCCGCCCAGGGAGCTTTTGATCTCCTCAAGAATCGTTTTACATCCGCTCCTATCCTTGTTACACCTGACGTCTCTAGATAGTTCGTTGTCGAGGTTGACGCGTCAGAGGTGGGCGTGGGAGCCATTCTTTCTCAGCGCTCCCTCTCTGACGACAAGGTCCACCCATGCGCGTATTTTTCTCATCGCCTGTCGCCGTCGGAACGTAACTATGATGTGGGTAACCGCGAACTGCTCGCCATCCGGTTAGCCCTAGGCGAATGGCGACAGTGGTTGGAGGGGGCGACCGTTCCTTTTGTCGTTTGGACTGACCATAGGAACCTTGAGTACATCCGTTCTGCCAAACGACTTAATGCGCGTCAGGCGCGTTGGGCGCTGTTTTTCGCTCGTTTCGAGTTCGTGATTTCTTATCGTCCGGGCTCTAAGAACACCAAGCCTGATGCTTTGTCTCGTCTCTTCAGTTCTTCAGTAGCCTCCACTGACCCCGAGGGGATTCTCCCTGAGGGGCGTGTTGTCGGGTTGACTGTCTGGGGAATTGAGAGGCAGGTAAAACAAGCGCTCACTCACACTCCGTCGCCGCGCGCTTGTCCTAGGAACCTTCTTTTCGTTCCCGTTCCTACTCGTCTGGCCGTTCTTCAGTGGGCTCACTCTGCCAAGTTAGCCGGCCACCCTGGCGTTCGGGGTACGCTTGCTTCCATTCGCCAGCGTTTTTGGTGGCCCACCCGGGAGCATGACACGCGTCGTTTCGTGGCTGCTTGTTCGGTCTGCGCGCAGACTAAGTCCGGTAACTCTCCTCCTGCCGGCCGTCTCAGGCCGCTTCCTATTCCCTCTCGACCGTGGTCTCACATCGCCTTAGATTTTGTCACCGGACTGCCTTCATCAGCGGGGAAGACTGTTATTCTTACGGTTGTCGATAGGTTCTCTAAGGCGGCTCATTTCATTCCCCTTGCTAAGCTTCCTTCTGCTAAAGAGACGGCACAAATCATCATCGAGAATGTTTTCAGAATTCATGGCCTTCCGTCAGACGTCGTTTCGGACAGAGGTCCGCAATTCACGTCTCAATTTTGGAGGGAGTTTTGCCGTTTGATTGGGGCTTCCGTCAGTCTCTCTTCCGGCTTTCACCCCCAGTCTAACGGTCAAGCAGAACGGGCCAATCAGACTATTGGTCGCATCTTACGCGGTCTTTCTTTTCGTAACCCTGCGTCTTGGTCAGAACAGCTCCCCTGGGCAGAATACGCCCACAACTCGCTTCCTTCGTCTGCGACCGGGCTATCTCCTTTTCAGAGTAGCCTCGGGTACCAGCCTCCGCTGTTCTCATCTCAGTTCGCCGAGTCCAGCGTCCCCTCCGCTCAGGCTTTTGTCCAACGTTGCGAGCGCACCTGGAAGAGGGTCAGGTCTGCACTTTGCCGTTATAGGACGCAGACTGTGAGGGCTGCTAATAAGCGTAGAACTAAGAGTCCTAGATATTGTCGCGGTCAGAGAGTTTGGCTCTCCACTCAGAACCTTCCCCTTAAGACGGCTTCTCGCAAGTTGACCCCGCGGTTCATTGGTCCGTTCCGTATTTCTCGGGTCATTAATCCTGTCGCAGTTCGACTTCTCCTTCCGCGATACCTTCGTCGCGTCCACCCGGTCTTCCATGTCTCCTGCATCAAGCCCGTCCTTCGCGCCCCCGCTCGTCTCCCCCCCCCCCCCCCCATCCTTGTCGAGGGCGCACCGATCTACAAGGTCCGTAGAATTTTGGACATGCGTCCTCGGGGCCGTGGTCACCAGTACCTCGTAGATTGGGAGGGGTACGGTCCTGAGGAGAGGAGTTGGGTTCCCTCTCGGGACGTGCTGGACCGTGCGCTGATCGAGGATTTCCTCCGTTGCCGCCAGGTTTCCTCCTCGAGTGCGCCAGGAGGCGCTCGGTGAGTGGGGGGGTACTGTCATGTACTGTCATGTTGTGTCTTGTCTCTGTCCTTTCCCTTCACCCTGTCTCCCTCTGCTGGTCGTTGTTAGGTTACCTTTTCTCCCCCTCTTTCCCCCAGCTGTGCCTTGTCTCCTCCTAACCACCTCGTCACCCCTTTTCCCACCTGTTCCCTTTTTCCCTCTGATTAGTCCCCTATATCTCTCTCTGTTTTTGTTCCTGTCCTTGTCAGATTCTTGTTTGTTGTGTTTCATGCCTGAACCAGACTGTCGTCATGTTTGCTGTAACCTTGTCTTGTCCTGTCGGAATCTGCCGGTCCGTCTGAGCCTACCTATGTTTGGTAATTAAAGAAGCTCTGTTTAAGTTAATTCGCTTTTGGGTCCTCATTCACGCACCGTAACAGGCCCATTCCTCCATGCAGATCTCCTCTAGAGCAGTGATGTTTTGGAGCTGTTGCTGGGCAACATGGACTTTCAACTCCATCCAAAGATGATCTATGGGGTTGAGATCTGGAGACTGGCTAGGTCACTCCAGGACCTTGAAATGCTTCTTACAAAGCCACTCCTTCGTTGCCCTTGTGGTGTGTTTGGGATCATTGTCATGCTGAAAGACCCAGCCACATTTCATCTTCAATGACCTTGCTGCTGATGGTGGTTTTCACTTAAAATCTCACAATTTTTGCTCACCGTTCTTGTGATCATTTTGACCCCACGGGGTGAGATCTTGCGTGGAGACCCAGATCGAGGGAGATTATCAGTGGTCTTGTATGTCTTCCATTTCCTAATAATTGCTCCCACAGTTGATTTCTTCAAACCAAGCTGCTTACCTATTGCAGATTCAGTCTTCCCAGCCTGGTGCAGGTCTACAATTTTGTTTCTGGTGTCCTTTGACAGCTCTTTGGTCTTGGCCATAGTGGAGTTTGGAGTGTGACTGTTTGAGGTTGTGGACAGGTGTATTTTATACTGATAACAAGTTCAAACAGGTGCCATTAATACAGGTAACGAGTGGAGGACAGAGGAGCCTCTTAAAGAATAAGTTACAGGTCTGTGAGAGCCAGAAATCTTGCTTGTTTGTAGGTGACCAAATACTTATTTTCCACCATAATTTGCAAATAAATTCATTAAAAATCCTACAATGTGATTTTCAGGATTTTTTTTCTCTCATTTTGTCTGTCATAGTTGAAGTGTACCTATGATGAAAATTACAGGCCTCTCTCATCTTTTTAAGTGGGAGAACTTGCTCAATTGGTGGCTGACTAAATACTTTTTTGCCCACTGTATGTATTATAGTAGTGAAAAGTATTTGGTCCCATATTCATAGCACGCAATGACTGCAGCAAGCTTGTGACTACAAATTTGTTGGATTCATTTGAAGTTTGTTTTGGTTGTGTTTGAGATTATTTTGTGCCCAATAGAAATTCATAATGTATTGTGTCATTTTGGAGTCACTTTTATTGTTAGACACACAAATATCACCCCCCACCCCCACCATAAAGCTAAACTCCCCTGCTATTATAATCGTGAGAGGTTAGCCTGTCTTGGGGGTATGATATACGTCCGTCTGTGACTTTCTCGCTCATCATTATTTTACGATTAATTAAGGATTATTTGTAATCATGATAGCATCCACATTAATGTAATATAATCACAATCTATTCTTATTTACAATTTTTTTTAAAATTAAAACATACCTAACTTTTACTACTTTAATAGACATATAAGTGAATTTCTCACGATAATTTCTGTCCCCTAAAATGGGGAGACTATGTAGAAAAAGTCAAAACGGCTCACCCAATATGGATGAAAATACCCTCAAATTAACAGTCTGCACTTTAGCCTCATAGTCATTGTTTCATGTCAAATCCAAAGTGCTGGAGTACAGAGCCAAATACCGTTGGAGCTCGCTGTATATAAATGCTACCTGTGTTATGTTTGATAATAATTTGCACTAAAAAGTTTACTTTTAAGCTAGCTAACATTTCTGTTGACTCAAGAGTTCACCTAAGATTAGGGAGTCAGGCAAAGTTGAGCCATCATATCTTTCTCCCACAGCTCAATTCTCAAGTCAATTTCATAGTGCCAGCCAGAGGGGAAAGTCATTCCTAATAATATATAGTCACATGTTCAGTACAACTCCTCACATCAAAAGAGTCCTTAGATAACATAAACTGTTTATCCAGAACATCTAGAGAACAACTTTCACCCTTTGACTGGACCTAGCTGTAGTGTCACATAGACAGCGTACAAATTAAAGTGTTAATTAAACCTAGGCCTATCCTACCTCCTTGAGTTATCAGATCCTTCTCCCCGTAAGTCAGATCCTTCTCCCTGTAAGTCAGATCCTTCTCCCCGTAAGTCAGATCCTTCTCCCCGTAAGTCAGATCCTTCTCCTGTAAGTCAGATCCTTCTACCAGTAAGTCAGATCCTTCTCCCCGTAAGTCAGATCCTTCTCCCCGTAAGTCAGATCCTTCTCCCTGTAAGTCAGATCCTTCTCCCCGTAAGTCAGATCCTTCTCCCCGTAAGTCAGATCCTTATCCCAGTAAGTCAGATCCTTCTCCCCGTAAGTCAGATCCTTCTCCCAGTGAAAGCCAATTTATGTTTGATCAGAAAATGTCATTGGAGGCTCCGTATGGAGGGTATGAAGCAATTAAAGAGCCTTACCGGGAGAAGAATCTGACATACGGGGAGAAGGATCTGACTTACGGGGAGAAGGATCTGACTTACGGGGAGAAGGATGTGACTTACGGGGAGAAGGATGTGACTTACGGGGAGAAGGATCTGACTTACTGGAGAAGGATCTGACTTACTGGGAGAAGGATCTGACTTACGGGAGAAGGATCTGACTTACTGGGAGAAGGATCTGACTTACGGGAGAAGGATCTGACTTACTGGGAGAAGGATCGGACTTACAGGTGAGATGTTTTTGCCCTGCAAACTGTGTGGCTCCGCAGGGGAAGGGCCACATTGATTTAAAAACTGATTTAGAAGCAGCTACACAGCTGAGCCTCGCTTCACAGGTCACACAGAAACAAGCAGTCACACAGTATGACAGTTGACATCTTATCACATCACCTTTCCATCTCAACTAGGCACTTTGGATTTTAAAGGTCCAATGCAACCATTTGTATCTCAATATCAAATTATTTCTGGCTAACAATTAAGTACAATACTGTGATTTTTCCCCCAATTAAAATAGTCAAAAAATAACAACAATAGCTTCTTAGCAAAGCTGTTTGGGAGTGATCTGAGTGGGGAGGGGAATATTTTTTTTTTTTTTGTAATGGCAGAGAGGTTTGGAACACTCTTTCCAATTGGTCTATTAACTAATTTACCAGGCCAAAACTCTGTCTCACCAAAACAGGCTGAAATTTCAGACGGTCTTTACAAACAGCTCTTACACTAGAGGGGCATTGTCATCACTGTCACAATTTCACAGTATTTTTCCAACTTCATAGTGTGGAAATATATATAAAGCAAATCAAAATAAAGTATTTGACTGCATTGGGCCTTTAATGGTGCCTGGGGTTGGAAACTGAAAGCATTTTGAGAGTGGGGATTATAGAAATGAAAATATGTACCAGTGGAGGCTGCTAAAGGGAGTCGCCTTCATTTCTCAGAACAAGAATAGACTGACGAGTTTCAGAAGAAAGGTATTTGTTTCTGGCCATTATGAGCCTGTAATCAAACCCACAAATGCTGATGCTCCAGATACTCAACTAGTTTAAAGAAGGCCAGTTTTATTGCTTCTTTTAATCAAGACAACAGTTTTCAGCTGTGCTAACATAATTGCAAAAGGGTTTTCTAATTAGCCTTTTAGAATGATAAACTTGGATTAGCTAACACAACGTGCCATTGGAACACAGGAGTGATGGTTGCTGATAATGGGCCTCTGTACGCCTATGTAGATACAATAGTCATTTACAACATTAACAATGTCTACACTCTATTTCTGATCAATTTGATGTTATTTTAATGGACAAAAAAACTGGTTTTCTTTCAAAAACAAGGACATTTCTAAGTGACCCCAATCTTTTGAATGGTAGTGTATTTGATACCATGCCACTGATTCCGCTCCAGCCATTACCACGAGCCCGTCTTCCCCAAGTAAGGTGCCACCAACCTCCGCTAGTATGTACAGTATGAATTCTGCTATGACAACTGATCCTCTTTACTCTTCTGTCAATTCACACTTTTATACTGTTGTCGTGACACATCTTTTAAAAGGAGTTAAAATGGATAGAATTAACTTTCTTTGAATTAGATGATTTTATCCTCCAGACAGGCTTCCAACACTTTACGATCTTTATTTCATGCTTGGAGATTAATGCTTTAATCCAATTTCTCCAGAAAAATCCTGGTTCATTAATGTTATCCACCGCCACTTTCCCAAGTACATTTTTTTTTTCTCATTCGACAATGCCACATCATTTTACATGTGTTGCTACCTTGCTGAATGCCCTTGCAGTAAACTTAATCCAACAGGAAATGCTGCATATTGTAGCCAATTTCCAAGGATTTTATGTGGAGCCCTTTTTTAGGACTGAACGTATTGAAAGGAAGTCATCTGTAATAGGTTGCATGGCATGTAACAAATGCTAATTCACTACCTATGTTGATTGATGGAGTAAAACACTTTAATTAATATCAGAAAGAGAAAGGAAGGGAGACATTAGAATGAACATTGAAATATGGAACAGAACAGCGATGATGATTGTAGAGTTAAAGGTTCTGCCATGGCTCTGAATAATCAAAACTGAAACGATGCTAACAATTTGACTACAGTGCCTTTATGTCCACTTCGTGAATGACAGAACTATGTGCTGTTTGTAGTAGGTTAGATCAGGGTTAGATCAGCAATACGCAGGATGAGTTGATTATTTGAATCAGCTGTGTAATGCTAGGGCAAAAAACAAAATGTGCACCCAGGGGGGGCCCCAGGACCGAGTTTGGGACACCCTGGGCTAGATGACCTTCGACCTGTAAACAGAAAGCATGCTCACTACTACTCACTACTAGTATGCTCAGAAAGCATGCTCACTACTAGTATTTTGTATAATCATCTAGGCCTGTTAGTCACAGACCACATAGGAACGACCTTTTGACTAGCCTACTCTCTACAAGGCGCATCAGAGGATTGAGACATTCTGTATAGGAAATTTACTTTTCAGTGCCAGTATTCTGGCAGTATTCTCCTGAATTCTCCTTACATTTTCCTGACCCCAATTTCTTAGTTTGCAGCTAAGATTAGGATCCCCAGAGGAATCGGCTCTGATGCAGTCTGCAGCAAGGCCAACAAGGCTGGGGTTTTTTTGCACATCCCTCTGGAAGTGGAAATAGATGTCAGTCAGAGACTGGCTCTAATTGTAGCTGCTTAAGGTCCTGCCCATGTCGTGGCACATTTCTCTCAAATTGTTCACCACCGACAGAAAAGGAACTATCCAGAACACTCATAAAGCAATGCCACCCGTTCTGATATCTCAATTCTTGACTTCTACTCTTTTTTTCTACTCTTTGGTGGTTTAGAGTTACAAAAATATAGTCACTGGCTCCTTTTTTTCAGCCTGAAATTACTATATGATGGCAGGCATTGAGAACTAATTAGCAGTTTTAATATTTAAAGAGACTATTGTCTGCCCTCAATTTTCCCCCTTTAACTTTTCGAGGAGATTGTTTGTGCTATGTTCACCATAATTCACAGCAAGGGTCATTTAAACTATATACCTAGACCTCTATACTATAAAAAGACTGCATGAAACATCCTTCAGTTGGCCGTGATGAATGACTGTTTCCCATTTCATTTCCCATTTCCGCTTACCATTTATTTTTGTAGGTTCATTATTTGTCTAATATTACAGGCATAAATGAAAGCCTTGTTTGTTTTGTTCACACCCCTGGAATAGGGAGAAAAAAAGACCCCATGGATATGGAAATTTGATTTAGATCCAGGTGATTTGAATCTTTAAGTAGTCCCCGAGCCAGGTGAGTAGTGGAAGATATGCTACTGGCTCTTATTCTTGATGAACATGATCAGTTCATGAGGTAGGATCTGAGAGAGAATGGGCACAAGTTATAATTAATCCTTCATTTCTTTCATATTGGAGGGCTTCCATCTAAAACAAGTCTCTCCATCACTTCACTATGCACTGCCATGTGCGGCAGTACATTTTAAAACACAGCCAAATGGCTGTTGAGTTTGTACACCTTAGCAACAAATGACCAGAAGCAGTTGTTTATCATGCAGGTAATAAGGCCGTTACAAATGACAGAGCTGTTGATAACCTGGGCTTCTGTTCCTGACTGTGTACTCACTGGCACACCTGGGGCCACGCAGCTGTAAAAACACTGAGAAAACAGAGGAGAAATCAATACTATATTAACTAAATTAAACTTGCACAAACCACTGGTCCCTGAGCCCAAGGTGTTGAGAGAGCGAGTCTGAGAGACACAGAGCAGCCAGCAGGCTACATGTTGGGCTACTGATGATCTAATAATGAGGGTGTTGAGCAGGGGTCTCCAACCCTGTTCCTGGAGAGCTACACTCCTATAGGTTTTCACTCCAACCCTGTTCCTGGAGAGCTACCTTCCTGTAGGTTTTCACTCCAACTCTGTTCTTGGAGAACTACCCTCCTGTAGGTTTTCACCCCAACTCTGTTCCTGGAGAGCTACCCTCCTGTAGGTTTTCACTCCAACTCTGTTCCTGGAGAGCTACCCTCCTGTAGGTTTTCACTCCAACCCTGTTCCTGGAGAACTACCCTCCTGTAGGTTTTCACTCAAACTCTGTTCCTAGAGAGCTACCCTCCTGTAGGTTTTCCCTCAAACTCTGTTCCTGGAGAACTATCCTCCTGTAGATTTTCACTCCAACTCTGTTCCTGGAGAGCTACCCTCCTGTAGGTTTTCACTCCAACTCTGTTCCTGGAGAGCTACACTCCTATAGGTTTTCACTCCAACCCTGTTCCTGGAGAGCTACCTTCCTGTAGGTTTTCACTCCAACTCTGTTCTTGGAGAACTACCCTCCTGTAGGTTTTCACCCCAACTCTGTTCCTGGAGAGCTACCCTCCTGTAGGTTTTCACTCCAACTCTGTTCCTGGAGAGCTACCCTCCTGTAGGTTTTCACTCCAACTCTGTTCCTGGAGAGCTACCCTCCTGTAGGTTTTCACTCCAACTCTGTTCCTGGAGAGCTACCCTCCTGTAGGTTTTCACTCCAACCCTGTTCCTGGAGAACTATCCTCCTGTAGGTTTTCACTCCAACTCTGTTCCTGGAGAGCTACCCTCCTGTAGGTTTTCACTCCAACTCTGTTCCTGGAGAGCTACCCTCCTGTAGGTTTTCACTCCAACTCTGTTCCTGGAGAGCTACCCTCCTGTATGTTTTCACTCCAACTCTGTTCCTGGAGAGCTAATCTCCTGTAGGTTTTCACTCCAACCACAGTTGTAACTAACCTGATTCACTTTATCAACCACTATATTATTAGAATCAGGTGCGCTAGATTAAGGTTGGAGTGAAAATCAACAGGACGGTTACTCTCCAGGAACAGGGTTGAAGAGCCCTGGTATAGAGGCTTTATAATTTGTCATTATACTGTTACTCAAAATAAAGCAGAAAACATTTATAAGACTATTTGTGAATTATTAGCTATTGTACCCTTCATGGATAAGATATTTGTGCATGTCAATGTTTCAAGGAATGAATGATAACATACCATGATGTATTTAATGTAATTCATCATGTTTAACTGAATGTTTGGTTTCATGCATATTTAAATTAAGAGGTGGCAGATGGGATAGCTCAAGATAGAAGAAAAACAAAGGATGTTGTTTACTCTGCTGTCTATAGGGAGAAACAGAATGGTGGACGGGAAGTTGATCATACAATTCTAATGACAGAAGATCATTTTGGCTACTCCATTTTTGATCAATATGACATACCTAAAATATAAATTGAAAAAAGTCTTTTTTTTTGTGTATTTTCATCAAAATATCAGCTTCAAATCATATTTTTTTTAAATTACCCCTGATTTTTACCATTGAATATCGTGTTACAATAACCTTGCAGCCTGTTACTATTAACCCTGTGAGAAATACAAGAGCAACATTTTACTTCCACCACTTTCGGTTGAATTGTACACAACTTGTATGTCCTAGAAACTCCTTTACAGTCTGTAACGGCAGATAAGATACTGCATGTACTGTATGTTGTTTATAAAAAAAAATGATGAATCTAACTCTAATATTATTTCCATACTAAGCAAAAGCCTAAAACAGTTACTTTGTTCCCCGGTCTCCCCTACGTCTGATTTCTTCTGTACTGAGATTTGAACCCCAAGCCCTCTCCTCACAGTCAAACATTAATTACTGGAATAATAAAAGCTAAGCATACACTGTAGATAATGTAAATACAGTCAAGTATATCCCCTTTATTGCACCACGCCTACCCAATGATAATTCATCAACATCAATAAGAAAACACTAGTTGTGTTCACTTTGATTTTATTCATGAGAAATTTCCAAGGCACAACTATTTTTCTAAATATACATTCATTAGTAACGGGTTCTACCTCATTCTAACTTTTTTCCTGATATTTGTCCATTTGAAAACATTGTCCAACCTACATTGGAACTTGATAAATGACTAATTTAATGTAATGACAAATGGTGCAGAAACTGCTTTGGTTAGGAACACATGGGAGGTATTGCTTTTTAATTTGATTTATTACATTTTTCTCTGAGCATATGTGAGAACCAAAATTATACAAATGTGCGAGCGGGTTCCCACCCCACACACACACCACACGCCGAGGCAACACATACAACACATACGTTCCCACCCTGCACACACTCACAGATAGACAGATTTGGGAATAAACACATCCATGTGAACAGGATGAAATGCTTCAGTCATGATTACAATCCCTTCAAAAATCTTGACCATATGCAGAGATGACCACCTTCTACCACAATCAAGAAACCAGGAGACTTCAGAGGAAGAGATAAAACAAAGTGAATCACTCTGCCCCTCAGACCTGATGCCTAGGCAGAAACACCACTACAGCACTTTTCCCTCAGTTGTGTAGACCAGCATCCAGGTGTGTGCCTTGGCCTATGAAAACATTTCCCCCAACACACTTGCTCTCATGCTGCACTTTAAGTATAACTACTAGTCAGCTTACTTTTCTCCAGAGAGATGAGGAATTGGTTGGCCAATTGAATAGCTATTTGAAAGACAGTCTCTGTCAAGCCTGAAAGCATGAGGAACTGATAAGCTGACCAATGGAAAAAAGGAGAGAAAACGTGACAGGAGCTGACCGAAAAAACTCACACTCAACACGCAGGCGTACACATACACAGCCGCACAACTCCCACCTCTCCCTGCTTTCCTGTGCCTTTGATATGGAGGCACTAGAAAACAGTGAGGGGGCTTGAAACAAGCTGCACAGTAATATTTTTAAAAGAGCACCCGTTAATTTTGATCTGCAGACCTTTATGCAAATGAGCTAGTAGATACAGGTCCCAGCAGAGAATGTGTTGCTTTATTCTTTGTTCTGTTTTTTGTTGTTGTTGCTGTTGATAAATCTAAATGAACTTTTCACACTCCCTCTGCAACCCTGCTGCAGAAAAGGATAGTTAAACCCCTCTAACTCCAGCAGAGAGAGTGTGTGTGTGTTTGTGTGTTTTGTGTGTGTGTGTGTGTGTGTGTGTGTTTGCAGATAAACAGCTGGCCATAGTGAAAAGCCTGTACCACTAACAAGGGAGTCACTGTACATAATGACCCTGAAAAAGAATGCAACATAGTGTGTGAGTCTCATAAATGTCACAGAATACTGCCTCTCTACCAGTTGGTTGAACACTGACTATACAGTATAGCATGATTTGGCATTACAGTGTGACAGTGAGCTGGATGCAATTATCGGCTACTCTGATCATAGTTAGCCTCCCCCATTGTTACACAATTTATTTCCAAAATCATGCACTTCACCTAGTTGCTAGATTCTAGCTCCCAATGTGAAATAAACTGCTGTATTTCAGGATAAAAGGTGACTCTATCTTCCACCCCCCAATGTGAGGTAACAGGTATGAAAAATGTAGATATCTGCAGGACGAGTGGACAAAGATAATGGGTTTAATGTGGATCAGGTGTACTTCTCGACATTCATTTAGCTCAACATTCCTTTTAGGTTCACTGCTCCCCCGGCCAAGAATCTATTTAAGCATTTCAACCACAAACTTCTTGTACTGTGAAAAAATAAAGATCTTAGCTTTGCTGAGACCTAGCCTTGCATAAACTCTCAAAGTGGTGCCACATTTTAACCTATTGTTATTCAGTTTATGAAGAAAAATGTGCGTTTCAGAGAGTCAATCCAGTTTTTGTTGGTTAATACAGTACATTTGAAATGTAAATGTGAACAAAAGTCCCAATGTAAATGTGCTCTTTTCATGATTGGTTGAGGGAGTTTAGGCCCTTTAAGAATAATACCCTTCCCACTCATATTGAATTTTATGACTTATGTATTTATGTAAGTGTACTGTTCATATGTCACCCTATCGAATAATCAGTTGGAGAAACTATGTGGAACATAACAACCATATTAAAGATCACCATGCTGAACAACAGTGATTATGCATTTTTACAGCTTTTTCCAAGTTCACTGAAAACCTGAGCGTGCAATATTTGTGAGCGCATGGGTAATTGTGACCCATAACCACTCATAATTACCCTACGTCATTTGGTAATTTTCTGTGGGGTTCAGTAATCCCCATTTCATCTGGTAGAAAATAAGGAAAGTATTTTTTCAAGCATGTGTGTGTGCGTGTGTGGAGGGGGGGATACTGTAATAGATGGAAGAAAATGCACGAGGCAAAGGAGGGGCGGGGACTACAGGCTTTACAGTTTTTTCCAACTGCTTACACACAAAATCTTTTCATGTCACACGATTTTTGAAACCTCTCACTCAAAGTGCAAAACTACACACCAAATATCCAAAACCATAAGCTATTTCTCAGCCTTTGACTCAGTTGTCAATTGCATAAAACACTTTTTTCAAAACACTACACACAGTTTTCTACCTAAAACACAAAAATATAACAGGAAGTGACTTGCTTTCCTTTTTCCAAACAAAACTAATCAAAATGCTATACTTATTCACCAGGTCACACACACTCCTCACATGTGCAAACACTAATAGCTTAACTGATCACTAACCAATCCCTGCTTTACTGTAATATAGGCCTATCAATAGGTCAAAGGTCAGATTACCTGCTTTGAACAATGGATGCCAACAATGGAGAGAGAGCAAGAGGAGTAGGAGGGAGAGGAAGAGGAAGAAGAGGACGAGGGCAAAGAAAAGAAGGAAGGTGAGCCATCTCTGATGAGATTAGGGCAACACTTGTTGACCATGTGATCAACCACAGTTTGACCATGAGAGAGGCTGGACTGAGAGTCGATTTACAGTGGCGTCCATAATTTGAACCTTCAGAAATGAGAACAGGCATGCAACTATCTAATGACTATTTTAGCATTACAGTAATGTACTGTAAAATACGTATGACTGCATAGTATTGCATAAACATTTCTAACTCTAAGCCATCCATTTACTGCACTGCATTGAATTAATGAGGTTGGTTATCATGCTGTACTACATTTTTTTGTACATTGTTTACAGTACCTATGCTGAACACATACTGTGTTTGAATTCTGTACAGAGTGGAAAGGCAAAGACATCATGGAGGACGAGAACGCTTGTTTACAGATGTACAAGAGACTGCAATTATAAATATGGTTTTGGCCAACAATGCAATTGGGATTTGAGAGATAAGAGAGCATATCTTGAATAATGACACCATATTTAACAACATCAATGCTGTAAGCCTGTCGACCATACAACGCATCCTCCAACCGTACAGAGTGACGATGAAACAACTTTACAAGGTGCCATTTGAGAGAAACTCTGTCAAGTCGAGTCAAGAATATGCGACATGACTTTGTAGAGGTATGTATGCAACACTACTTCCAGTATTTCAGACATACCATATTTACTCATCTGTATATCCTTTTGTCTGTTACAGAGAGTATTGGAGCTGGATACCCATGTAATTCACCATTAATTTATTTATGTGGATGAGGTTGGCTTCAACCTCACCAAAACCAGGCGCCGCGGAAGAAATGTAATAGGACAGAGGGCAATTACCAATGGCCCTGGACAGTGTGGGGGTATATAACTATGTGCTGCTGGTCCAAAACTGGTTTGCCACCCATCCACAATTTGTAGTTTTGTACCTACCCCGATATTCACCTTTTCTAAAGCCCATAGAGGAATTCTTCTCAGCCTGGCGCTGGAAAGTGTATAATCGCCAACCCTATGCTCGCATGCCGCTTCTCCAGGCAATGCAGGACGCATGTGGGGACATAGAGGTTGCCTCTGTCCAAGGTTGGATACGCCATGCTAGGAGATACTTCCCTTGGTGTTTGGCAAGAGAAAACGTATCTTGTGATGTGGACGAAGTATTGTGGCCAGACCCAGGCCGGAGAAGAGATGAAGCGTAGCTCAGGTTTTTTCACCTGTTCACATACAGCTGATGTGTTGTTCATTGAAGTACACAAACGAAGGAAAAAGGTGAGAGGAAGCAGACAAAACGGGGATAAAAATACGTAAATTAATAGAAACTAATTTGCAACTGTTGGATTAATGATTACACTCTAGATAAGCTAGATGCAGGCAAGAGTGTGCGAGGCATTATTGAATGTGTCACTATCTGTCCATATGTCACTGCCTGTCATCTCAAATTATTGTCTCGTCCTGTGTGCACCTGCGTTGTAAACTTTCACTCGTTGGCTAGGTTGTAGAAACCTCATGATAGGTATATGGAACATTTGAGTATCATGTAGTAGCCTAAATCTATCACTGTTACATTGAACTGGGTGAATGGAATATTAATAGTCATCCAACATTCTGTAATATAAATAAGGCCACGCTCATAAACAAAAAAAATGTCCTCCCTCATCATAAATGGCACTGACCACCACGTGTGTGTGTGTAGGTCTAAACTGTATGTACATTGTAGCCACCTAAATATACATAGCAAAGCTATATCCTAAAGGAGAGCAGAAATGACTGCTAAAATGACTGTTAAAATTAGAGATTACCTCTGGGACTAATACATACAGTATATTTGATTCCACAGTAAAATATGACCCTGTTTATTTTGTGTATTGGGTATAGTGATGATGAAGCCAGGTCACCCGTGACACAAGTCAGTATTCTACATCCATCCATGTCTAAGGAATGTTTGGAGATGCCGTTGAAACCAGCCACTAGGGGGCAGCAGTGAGCGCTGTTACCTTCAAGTAGGTTTCGGTTATGCTGGGGTGTGGGGAAGGCATTTGCCTCTGGTGCTGACGGTTGCATGTTTGAATCCAGTGCTAAAAAGTTGTTTTAGAGATTTTGGTTTTAAGCCTATCCAAACCTTAACCCTTCGGAGTTAATTCCTAAACTTAACCCTAACCTTAATTATAGGATTGGTGGGTCCCCAACGGGACGGTTGAGGTAACGTAGGCTAATGCGATTAATATGAGGTTGTAAGTAAGAAGAACATTTTCTAGGACATAGACATATCTGATATTGGCAGAAAGCTTAAATTCTTGTTAATCTAACTGTACTGTCCAATTTACAGTAGCTATTACAGTGAACAAAAACCATGCTATTGTTTGAGGAGAGTGCACAGTTATGAACTTGAAAAGTTATTAATAAACCAGTTAGGCACATTTGGGCATTATTGATACAAAATGCAATTTTAGTGGATCAGTCTAAAACTTTGCACATACATTGCTGCCATCTAGTGGCCAAAATCTAAACTGCACCTGGGCTGGAATAATACATTATGGCCTTTGTCTTGCATTTCAAACATGATGGTACAACAAAAATTCAAAATGCACATGTTTTTTTCTTTGCATTATCTTTTACCAGATCTAATGTGTTATATTCTCCTACATTCCTTTCACATTTCCACAAACTTCAAAGTGTTTCCTTCGAAATGGTATCAAGAATATGCATATCCTTGCTTCAGGTCCTGAGCTACAGGCAGTTAGATGTCATTTTAGGCGAATATTGAAAAAAAGGGGCGGATCCTTAAGAGCATCCTTTAAAAAAAGATTCTTAAAAATGTGGAGGTAATCCCTAAAATCAACCTTAACCACCCTCAAAATTGTATGTTTGGAACAACTTTGAAGTTTGTTGGTTGAGGAACATGGATGAACGTCTAATTCTGACGTGAGATCGTGAGAGCTTGTTGGGTTGTAGGTACGTTAAGGAGCGTGCACAGACACTTCCATATACAGTATAGCGTGCACGCCCCATAGGTGTGGAAGGTCAGTCATTGCCAGCATCATGAAGTAAATAGCCAAACTTACCTTTCTGCCTCCTCGTTATTGACTTGTGCTTTCACCATGGCACAAACATATTAGTTTAATTCCTCATCTTTTCATCATATTCCTAGCTAAATGTTTATCATTGAGTTAGTGACAAAACTAAACACTAAGTCAGAATGAATCCATCAGGTGCTATTTCAGACTATTCTATTCTACTGTATATGTGCCAAACCTCTACCACACTATAAATTCTGATTTTTTTTTACAATCCTTCTCTCCTTTTGGATGTTGATACATTTCAATGACAAAACCAATATGTCAGTTACACTTTCTGACTGGCAGTCAGCCATTTACAAAGCATCCATTTCATACACCCTTTCACCCCAAAAATATTTTTGTCAGCGACTCCTGTTTTATTTCAATACAAATCTGTTCCCAGTGAAAACAAGGACATGTACAGCTCCATATAACCAGGTTGCGGCTGAGGAAAAATAAGGATATCTGTCAATCTATCTGTGGACAGAACATGTTTTTAGGCATCCAGATGGCCAGTCAAGGGGATCTCCCAGCTGAGCCCTCAGGAATGACAATGACATGCTGAGAGACTGACAGCCAATGTTACCAGCACCAGATCCAGGATGCCACAAGAACATGGACAAGGTCCTGTTCCGGCTGAAAATAAAGACACGGACAATAATTACGCAAAAGTTGCACTAACTACAGACCTACACTTTATGTTTTCTGATATTTATAAATCACAAATACTTACAAAAGATAGTCAATATGAAGACATCTTGTGAATGCATGGGTGAGAACAGGACACTGTCATGACATTTATATAATGACATTTGCATCAGTCAGATCCCAGCAGGTAGGTGACCGCCATGCCATCTTCGGGTTGTTATGATCCTTTAGTATGGCCACCTTTCACAAACGCATTTCCACCCCTGTGACTGGATCAGGGCAGATCACAGGTGAGCATCACAGTGCTAGGCTATACACTGTCAGGTGAGGCTCCACCTTGCCACTTGTTGAACACCAGCTGTCCCCCAGAGGATGGAGTGTTTGTTGAGGGGTGATACCAGGGTTATATCTGGGACCATGGGGCTTTTTCTCCTGTCAGGTAATGAAAAGATAAGCGCCAAACCAAGGCCCCTGCTGTGGGCAATACAATCCCTTTGTGAATTCACCCAGCACTTCTGCTGCATGATAGATGGGCACCTCACCCAGGAGAGAAAAATGCATAGAAATAAAAATGTCTACCCACCCTCACTGAACATGTTGGTCTCAATAGAGACTGCTGGTGTAGTTGCCTGTATACCCCTGAAAGGAGTATTGGCTACTGTGTTCACACCCCAAACATCTCCAACTACTGCATGAGAGTGGCTGCTGTGTACACGACCCTCCAAACCTCTCCAACTACAGCAGAAGACTTGGACAGCTGAAGATCTCTCCCCCTACACCCACCCCCTCTGTTCTACCCTTCATGTGGCCAACTGAACTGCCATCATACACAATGTCCAGTTGGCTTCTGCATAATTAGTAAGACCCGTTTCAATCAAGAGGAATTCACTTTTACAGAGACAAAACTGAAATGTCTGAATTTTAATAGCTTGTTATATCTATCATTAGTGGGGCATTTAAATGCTGGTCAAAGCTGGATTAGTAGGAATACTGGATAAAACACTTCTACACTGTCATACTTGTTAAGCTAGATGTTAACAAGAAATTAAGGTCAACCATTTATTCATAACCAGAACATGCATTCACGATCTGCATTCACTCAGACAGCAAAGACCAAATAAAAAACATGTAATGATTTCCAACATTCAGGCCTGCATGAATGCTACCCATAGGATGATATAGCAGTGTTCAATCTAAGAGAGCATCCCAGAGAGACATTACTGTGAAGGTACGTATTGTGCTCTCACACCAGCACTACTCTGTTATTTTCCTGTCTTTATCATGTTTCATTTCCTTCTCTGCTTAACACCTAACAGGCTAGGAGATGTATATCGTTACAAATGATAGTTTGAACAGGCAGAATTGCTACTTACAAGGCCTTTCAGGATGTTCTATTATACCTGTTAGAGAGCCAAATGTCAAGTAAGCAAATCGGCATTGTTCATTTTTCCTTCCTGATGGGGACAGAAGGGAGACTAGACGACACAAGAGCCTTACTCATGAGACTCTTAAGCTTCGATAAAAGTGCTACAACATTTTCACACACCCAATACTCCAGAAAATAAATAACCCATAATAGTCAATCCAAAAGTGTTGAACTACTAATTGAACAAATGGGCTCATTGCTTTTTTCAGCATGTTTTACTGTTACATATCAATTGGATCAATGTCTTTCATGACAATAAGACAACACACATTAGCATTTGTGACCTAACTCTCCAGACTAAATAAGAAGAGGGACAAACCGTGTAATGAGGTAATGTAACACAAGCTGTTAAAAGACTACAGGGCTATTTGAGTACAATTCTGAACAGAGCTGTGAAACATGCCCCATGAACATGTTTCTGCTGTTACACAAGAAAGCAAACAAATGAAGACATCGAACAGCAGCTTTGCCCACAGTAACCAAGTGGCAGCGTTAGTGACCCCAATTTCTTTGCATAATGATTCGAAAGCTCCTTCTCTGTGGGAGGTTTTACTGCAATAAATGGTTGCTTGTCCTGAATAACGTATCTTCCTCCTACATTCCACTACCTACAACAGAGCAGTCATAGGAACACTTTCACTCTCTTCCTTTCAAGGAATCGGAAGAAGATCACCACCAGGGTTGTCAACACTTTTGAAAGGTTGTGTGGATTTGTGGAATCACCTTTCTCTGCAACCCCTGTCTCAGTCCTAGTGGATCTGAATGGGCCCTGGTCATCAGACCATAACACAGGTGACAACCTGATGACATCTCTGATATGTCATGGCAACACCTGGTTAAAACCGTAGGTCACACTTTGTTTGGATAGTCTGGATGGTCCATGTGTAGATGCTCTACAGGTGGTCATACTATCAACAAACTATCTGTTGATAAGCAACTGCTTGCTAAGGTTACGGTTAGGGTTAGGTTTTGAATAAGGGTTAGGCTAAGACTTAAGATTAGGTCTAGGGTTAGGGTAAGGGTTAGTAGATAGTTAGTTGAAACGTTACTGTAGATAGTCTGTAGAGCATCTACAGATGGACTATCCAAATAAAGTGTTACCAAACCGTATTGCTGAAGAAAATAATGTTACTTACCCACTTAGTCTTCTTCGTCCTGGGTAGAACACACGGCTGGAACGATCTTATACCATCAGAGTCCATCTTTGGCCACAGCTTGCGCCCTGTCCTATGAAAGACCTATTCCCTACAGCTCAGACACCACTGTCCGTCATCGTGTAGTTTTTTGCTTGTGTATAATGTAGAGTATTACAATTACATACAACAAATGTGTATTTTGCTTGTTCTGCTGCATCAACAAAGCCATATATGCATTTAGAATAATTATTAGTGACAATATCTTAAGTTCAATTGTTTGAAGTAGCTATTACATAAGAGAGGAGAGGATGCCTTTGAAGTATACAGTTAGATTGGAAAACTCCTGTCCCTCCTTTGGTGTGGGGGGGGGGGACAGGGATTCTCATTGATAAACCACTTCGCTGGTCGCTAGACACACTTTTAACAGAAGGTTGACAAAAAATCTCAAAGAACATTCTTGACCACATTTTCAGCTTTCTTCATGTAAAAGTGTGTGCAGTCTGTCTAGTCTGTCCTTCAACTGTATCCTGTCATTACAATCAACATAGTACATGTAGAATATGAATTATAACAGGCAACTAACTGCATTTTGGGAAGTGGTGAAAATAGTTCCCTGTCATCCGGACTGTTGCTATGGTACAATAGTGAAGTGTATGCTACACGGGTGCAGGATGAGACCAACTTGAATGAGTACACTTCTAATTGTAGTCCAATTCACCACAACCTATTATACTCTCCTGCTGAAAATGCAACAAAAAAAGGCATCTCCATACAGATGGCATATCACATTGCACAAGGTTGTAGCATTCTCCCACAAAATAAACAAAGCAATAATACTATGTGTACTCATTGACATACAAAATAAAATGTATTACAAGGACAGAATGTTTTCCCTGTTTTCCTCTAAGGTCAGTCCTATTTTATTCTAAACATATGAGAGAGAATCTGGTCTTACACAAAGAGGAAATAGCCACCTGCAGCCCCTATCTAAATGGACCCCTTTACCCTGCTCCCTCCACTCGTTGCTACAGTAATGCTCCTTGACGATTTAGATCAAATGCTAAGGAGGTGCACTAGTTGTTTGTGTAATGCAAACAGAGCTCCATTCTGTGGTGGGAGAAAAGACCATGCACTTTGCTTTTGTAAATCCTATATCTAAATTAGATGCACAGTCGAGCCTACATATGAGTGCTTAAGAGTTATCCGATCTCTCTGTAGGCTTCAATGGAGTCCATTTTGAAGTAGAAAAAAAATCCCTGTGAAAATAAATTGCTCTGTCTGAGGATGCAACTGGCTGACACTGGGCACAGCAGGGCCCACAGGTTAATCAGGAGAGCAGGGAGAGAGGGCGAGAGAGAGAGAGAGAGAGAGAGAGAGAGAGAGAGAGAGAGAGAGAGAGAGAAAAAAAGAAAGAGGGATCTCAGAGTGGCTACAAGGACAGAGGCATTTTCCTGCTGCTGCTACATAGACCACTGCTTTCCCATTCAACCAAAAACCTCTCAAATGTCAAAGCCATGCTGATCTTCAAGGGGGATTTCGCAGAAATTAAAACTACTAGTTGGTCCATAACCATTACATAAAATAAGACAATAATTGATTTCCAACACAGAGACACTTAATGTGTAAAAACAGTTTATAAGAATGTCTGTGAGTCTGAGACATACCTGTATTTACTAGCCTAGACAACTGAGACGTATATATTATAGTGGCTTCCTATTCAGAGCTTAATCTTGGGCTTCCATGACAGTGCTGTGACTGGTTTAATGCTACCTCACGTCATCTGCAGACATCAATGCAAAGACATTACTTGTATTTTACTGCCCTCCAGAGTCTGTACTTGGAAACTACAAGTTCATCAAAATGGGGTAAAATCTCACCACAGTTCCTTAACTTGAACTCTTAATAGAGCTAGACGGGAGAGTCTATAAACCAGGGCCCATATCCACAAAGCCTCTCAGAGTATGAATACAGATCGCCTTTTAGATCATAACGAATAAGACTATATGGGCAGATGGGGACCTGATCCTAGATCAGCACTCCTACTCTGAGACGCTTTGTGGATACAGGCCCAGGGCAGTGTTTCCCCAAACCATGGATCTGAACGCATTAGCCAGTTGCACTTGCAACATATTCCTATTGGGTCATATTCAGACTGGATTGTATCTACAGAAAAAACATAGTTTCATTCATTTTAGTGTGTCAAGAAATGTAAAAAGGTTTTAGGTGGGCCACAGAACAAAAAGCAACCACTAATGGCCCAATACAGCATATTCTCATGTAATATCAATCAGTCAATCAATGAAATGTACTTAAAAATACTTTTTTACAATACCAGAAAGTGGCAGCAATGGCCAGTTCTCTCCCACAGTGACAGGTGGGTTGACTCCAAAAACCTCTAAAATGTGTTTTGTGCAAGTTTGTCTCTATTCTAAATAGGAAAAAAATAGGATAATGTGTAATGGCAATACATTGTCTAAGGTTATGATATTGGGAGACACGACTATTGGCACGAGTGCATTGTCCATGCATCACCGCTATTCAATATTTTCATCATTGGGTGAGTTGGTACGTGCCACTGGGAAAGATTTTTTATGACTATACGTAGGATTGCATGAAAGGCATTTATAAAATGGCAATTTTTTTACCGGACCCTACAAAAAAATTGCCTTATATGCCTAAATCCTAAAAATACTGTACCTCTAATCTACTCTATTCTATTACGCAAATGCGATGATAGTTCATGTAAAAGAACAAACGCCAGAGTCTGGTAGATTAATCATGTCATTCATTTAGAAGTGTTTGTCTTTTTGTTCACGGAAGCAAACCCTGGTTGCTGACTTGAAAGGCAAACATCCTACCCATCGCAGCGACAGGGTTAACCTCTACAGGATTGGTGTCCCCCCCCGCGCGACGGTTGAGCTAACGTAGGCTAATGTGATTAGCATGAGGTTGTAAGCAACAACAAAAAATCCCACAACATAGACATATCTGATATGGGTAGTTAATTTAACTACACTGTCCAATTTACAGTAGCTATTACAGTGAAAGAATACCATGCTATTGTTTGAGGAGAGTGCACAATTATGAACTTGAAAATGTATTAACAAACCAATTAGGCACATTTGGGCAGTCTTGTTACAACATTTTGAACAGATATGCAATGGTTCATTGGATCAGTCTAAAACTTTGCACATACACTGCTGCCAGCTAGTGGCCAAAATCTAAATTGCGCCTGGGCTGGAATAATACATTGTGGCCTTTCTCTTGCATTTCAAAGCTGATGGTTACAACAAAATAAATAAAACAAATGTTTTTTTCTTTGTATTATCTTTTACCAGATTTAATGTGTATTATTCTCCTACATCAATTTTACATTTCCACAAACTTCAAAGTGTGTCCTTTCAAATGGTATCAAGAATATGCATATCCTTGCTTCAGGTCCTGAGCTACAGCAGTTATATTTGGGTATGTCATTTTAGGTGAAAATGGGAAAAAAAAGAGTCCGATCCTTAAGTTAACCTACTTGGTGGGAATTATAACATGGCTCATTTAGCGAGGATTGCTACAATATTGTTTAATGTGTTTACTGTTCGCCATTGATGTTAAATGAGCAAAAGTGTTGCCTTTAAAGAGTAGGCCATAGAGGGGTTAATTGTCATTTTGAAAATATAGCCTACTTGTTTTAGGTTTGTGCCAGGTAAGGGCAGGTCCTTTGTAGGATGCCCGTTCTGCTCAATGTAGAAGAGCTATTGCGTGTAGAGGTAACATGTAGCCTAGTTACGGCTCTACCAGTTATAGCCTACTCATATTCTCACATGGGGAAAGCAGACTCGCGTAAGAGAGAACATGCCCACCTACACAGACAGGAACATTGACCATTTTTTTTAATGGTAAACGGTTCGAGTAAACTCTCTTATTTATCTACCATCTTTGTTATTAAAATAACATGATTTCGTTTGCAAATTGTTATGCTCGATTGGTCAACATCAAATGGGAAGCCTAATTCACAGTGCGCTTTCCTCCTCAAATGCGATGAATAAATGTTGAATGAATGGGATGCGCAAGGTTTGTAAATTGCCCTTTTAAACGTAAAAGCAACAGTAGTACTGTATAATGAATCAGCAGCCTATATGATTTGATTATCCTCTGAGTTTCTCTGACCAGCATATCTTCTCATTTGTTAGTAATGTATGAAATTAGTTGGTTTATAGGTTATTACTCAATCATGATCAACCTACAGTATGAGCTTCTTAGGCTATTTGATAATCTTTTCCCAAGCATCGATTGTGATCTTGCTATGTAAGCTAAAATAAATGGACATGTTCCTCCTATGTTGGACATCTGTGATCAGATAGTGTCCGATTTTTGTGATATAAAAGCTATAAGGTAAACAATGCATAATCACCTGATAAAATATACATACTGAAACAAAACCAATACATTTACTGCCTTGTTACATTATTAAACCACCAAGTAACTGGCTTGCAAGACCCATTGAATCATAAAAATGACAAATTCAGAAGGAAGAACATCTTGACGATATTACAAAGGAGGTTAATAATAAGACCATAGTTTTAAAAAGGCTGTGGCCTTCTGGTCATTCCTATGATTTGGACACATGCAGCATGTATTCAATATTGATGGCTGTTTTTTTAACAGCTGACTGAGACCTATACAATAAGTCAAATGGGGTCATCATCCATCACAGAAACACAAAAAGTGATTTATCAAATCTACCACCATTGCAGCAGTGCCCACCTTTCCAAAAATGGGTGTGGAGGAATCTAGAGTCCCCGTCCCACACTTATTAAAAGCCAGGTCTTGGAAATATTTTCAATTTGACTTTGAATTATAGGCAAGATGCAGATATTGAAGTGCCTTATGGGTCAGTTGTATTCAATTTAAAACTAAATTGGTCTGCTGGATTGTGAGCAACTGGAACCCTGACCATGCCAGGGTGAGCTATGAATTGGTCAAACACATCGATATACACACCTATGGAAAAACCTTTAGAGAACACATCAATGATCAATACTTCCTGAATACAATTTCCAGTTGTAAATTCTATCTGTCATTTGAGAACTCAATTCACAAATTACATCACTGAAAAGCTGTACAACCCACTAGCTGCTGGATCTGAGCCAATTGCTCTTAGGCAAATGAGAACTCATGCCTAGAGATGACTTTATACATGTGGATAATTTCCTCTCCCCCAAAGAGCAAGCTAACCAACTCACACTGTTACATTCAGACGAAGAAATGAATCTGCAGTATTTTGACTGGCGCAGACATTTCAATGTAAAGAGGTCCCATTTCTGTGCGAACACACACGTCGTGCCTACGATTAATAACGTTTGTAATAACCTTGACACTTGGATTTATGGTTGATAGCTCATTTTCTTCTGCAATGTTGTGGTTCAACCAATGTTATGGTAGCTCATGAAACATAGCCTGATCTCGTCTGAAAACCAGGACACCTCATTTTGGAATATAATGTATATAAGGAGACTGCCAACATGTTTTGCTGCAGAATTCCCCTCCTTGTAATTTATGTAGGCTACAGCATTGCATATTAGGATGAAATCATACAATTTCATATTTTTCAATAAGCCCATTTGTTTGTAGGCTGATTTCCAGTGAGTAATTTCCGACAATGGATACTCAAACCATTTGTAGCTAGCTTGCATTTCCTGCTCTCAAGCAGTTTTTATGAAATTAGGCTATTATAATAATAACAGGCTAATATGTGTGAATCAGTGAAATTGTTGTGTTTGTTCGACGTTTTCCCAAAGATGTGACGTGCAGGTGCCAGATGATGATGATGATTAATTGAATTATGTGACGTCACACGCGAGGACGGACGCGAGGTTACGGAAAAATTGGGTGGGCAAAATGATGGTGCTTTTTGGACTCTCGGGCTTTCCGTATTACGTTGCTGTTATGTTGACGTGTGAATTTGTGAATCACTACTAGCTAACGTTATTGTACTTTGCACAACATGGTTTAGCTAGTAGCAAGAAATATAGCCATAGAGTTGAAGATTATCGCTCATGCAAACCTGTAGTGGAATCGTTTTAGAAACCCACCAATACGATGGCAGCCGCCTGGGAAGAAATCAGACGTCTGGCAGCGGATTTCCAGAGAGCACAGTTTGCTGACACAGTGCAGAGGTAGCGAAAGCCAGCTGGCTATTCCAAAATAGCTAACGATACTCGAGTCGTTAGCTAGCTTCTCTGAACTTTATAGTCAGATGTAACTAGTAAATTAGCTAGCTAGATAACTGACTTGTTGACTGTTTATGTCTGGGCAGTCATAGAATTACCGTTACAGTCCGAGTTGGCTAACTTGAGCTAACGTGTGGTGGGCTGAACCAGCAGGACAGCTAACGTTAGCTGGTATTTTTTTTTGTTGTATAACAAATACAACATACTTAAAAAATAAACTGTGCCTATGGGCTTCCTGCATACGTTTTTAGCGGGACTAATATTGTATTATCTAACTGTCAACTAGAGTCTGTTAGGTAATGTTAACAGAACCCCTGGCCTTCTATAGGGAACAGTTGCTAAATCTACCCATTTGAGATAGTAACGTTATTTGTCACATGCACCGAATACAGCTGGTGTAGACTTTACCGTGAAATGCTTGCATACAAGTCCTTCACGACGATGCAAAGTTACAAATAAAATAGTAACACGAGGAATAAAATACACAAGAATGGAACTTTACAGGAAGTACTAGTACGATATCAATTTGCAGTTACTAGGTATGATGTAGACACTAATGTACTAGTCCTCTTGCTCAGTTGTGCCTCAGGGACTCCCACTCCTCTTTCTATTCTGTTTAGAGCCATTTTGCGCTGTTCTGTGAAGGGAGTAGTACACAGCCTCGCATGGAATATCCTTCATTTCTCAGAACGAGAATAGACTGACGATTTTCAGAAGAAAGTACTTTGTTTCTGGCCATTTTGAGCCTGTAATCAGACCCACAAATGCTGATGCTCCAGATACTCAACTAGTCTAAAATCTGCCGTTTCCAGCTACAATAGTCATTCACAACATTAACAATGTCTACATTGTATTTCTGATAAATTTGATGTTATTGTAATGGACAAAATCTTCTAAAAACAAGGACATTTCTAAGTGACCCCAATCTTTTGAATGGAAGTGTACATAAGTATTCAGACCCTTTGCTATGAGACTCGAAATTGAGCTT
The DNA here is from genome assembly GCF_057628025.1 of Oncorhynchus mykiss. Classification (NCBI taxonomy): domain Eukaryota; kingdom Metazoa; phylum Chordata; class Actinopteri; order Salmoniformes; family Salmonidae; genus Oncorhynchus; species Oncorhynchus mykiss. Next base: position 18,253,688 of record NC_143029.1, read on the forward strand.
AGGTTTATCCCGTTTCCATTGATCAGCCTTGAGATCCACCTGTGGTAAATTCAATTGATTGGGCATGATTTGGAAAGGCACACACCAGTCTATAAGGTAGTTGACATGTCAGAGCAAAAGCCAAGCCATGAGGTCGAAGGAATTGTCCATTGAGCTCTGAGACAGGATTGTGTCTCAAGGCACAGATCTGGGGAAGGGTACCAAAACAGTTCTGCAGCATTGAAGGTCCCTAAGAATACAGTGGCTTCCATCATTCGTAAATGGAAGAAGTTTGGAACCACAATACTTTTTGTAGAGCTGTCCACCTGGCCGAACTGAGCAACCAGGGGAGAAGGGCCTTGGTCAGGGAGGTGAACAAGAACCCGATGGTCACTCTGACAGAGCTCCAGAGTTGCTCTGTGGAGATGGGAGGACCTCGCAGAAATGGAAAGGGGGATACCTAGTCAGTTGTACAGCTGAATGCCTTCAACTGAAATAGGACAACCATCTCTGCAGCGCTCTACCAATCAGGCTTTTATAGTAGAGTGGCCAGATGAAAGCCACTCCTCAGTAAAATGCATATAATAGCCCGCTTGGAGTTTGCTAAAAGGCACCTAAAGGACTCTCAGACCATGAGAAACAATATTATCTGGTCTGATGAAACCAAGATTGAACTCATTGGGCTGAATGCCAAGCATCATGTCTGGAGGAAACCAGGCATCATCCCTACGGTGAAGCATGGTGGTGGCAGCATCATGCTGTAGGGATGTTTTTTAGCAGCAGGGACTGGGAGACTAGTCTTGATCGAGGGGAAGATGAATGGAGCAAAGGACAGAGATCCTTGATGAAAACCTACTCCAGAGCGTCTGGAACTCAGACTGGGGCGAAGGTTCACCTTCCAACAGGACAATGACCCTAAGTACACAGCCAAGACAGAGCAGTAGTGGCTTCGGGACAAGTCTCAATCTACTTGAGTGGCCCAGCCAGAGCCCGGACCCGATCGAACATCTCTGGAGACCTGACAATAGCTGTGCAGTGGCTCTCCCCATCCAACCTGACAGAGTTTGAGAAGATCTGCAGAGAAGAATGTGAGAAACTCCCCAAATACAGGTGTGCCAAGCTTGGAGCATCATACTCAAGAAGACTCAAGGTTGTAATCGTTGCCAAAGGTGCTTCAGCAAAGTACTGAGTAAAGGATCTGAATACTTATATAAATGTATTTTCATTTTATTTTTATTGCAAAAATGTCTAAACATTTTTTTTGCTTTTAATTATGGGGTATTGTGTGTAGATTGAGGGGGGAAGGGGGTATGTAATCCATTTTAGAATAAAGCTGTAACAAAATACAGTACAAGATAAGGTCATTTGTGCAGATAGTTCAGGTACCATTAATTGACTTTTTTTAGCAGTCTAATGCATTGGGGGTAGAAGCTGTCTCAGCCTGTTTGTCCCAGAGCTAACGCTCCGGTACCGTTTGCCAGATGGTAGCAGAGTGAATAGTCTATGGCTTGACTGGCTGAAGTTTTTGGCAATTTTTGGGGCCTTTCTCTGACACTGCCTGATCTTGAGGTCTTGGATGGCAGGTAGCTTGGCCCAAATGATGTACTGGGATGTCCGCAGCACTCTTTCTAGCGCTTTGGTCGAGGGTGGTGCATTTGCCATACCAAGTGGTGATGCAGCCAGTCAAGATGCTCTCTCGATGGTGCAGCAGTAGAACTTTTTGAGATCTGAGGGCCCATGCCAAATCTTTGCAGCTTCCTGTGTGGGAAGAGGCGCTGCCATGCCCTCTTCACGATTGTGTGGACCATGGTAAGTCCTTAGTTATGTGGATGCCAAGGAACTTTAAGCTATCGAGCCGCTCCATTACAGCCCTCTCGATCCAATCCACTATAGTGAGTACAGGAGGGAACTAAGCACACACCCCAAAGGAGGCCCCATGTTGAGGTTCAGTGTGGCTGAGGTGTTGTTGCCTACTCTCACCACCTGGGGTCGGCCCATCAGGAAGTCCAGGATCCAGCTGCAGAGGAAGGGGTTCAGTCCCAGGGTCTCTAGCTTGGTGATGAGCTTGGAGGGGACTATGGTGTTGAATGCTGAGCTGTAGTCTATGAACAGCATTCTCACATAGTTATTTATCCTCTTGTCCAGGTGGGAGGGGGCAGTGTGAAGTGCAATTGAGATTGCGTCATCTGTGGATCTGTTGGGGCGGAATGCGAATTGGTGTGGGTCTAGGGTGTCATGGATGATGGTGTTGATGTGTCATGACCAGCCTTTCAAAGTACTTCATAATTAAAGATGTGAGTCCTACAGGGCTGGGTAGTCATTTAGGCAGGTTACCTTGGTGCACTTGGGAACAGAGACAATGGTGATGACCTTGAAACATGTTGGGATTACAGACTGGGACAAGGAGAGATTGAAAATATATTTTACACTTGCCAGCTGGTCTGCACATGCAGGTATTCCACTTTGTGATTGTTAACCTGTTTAAACGGTTGCTCACATCGGCCACGGAGAGCGAGATCACAGTCATCCGGAAACGCAAGCATAAAAGGCATTTAGCTTGTTTGGGAGTTCTGCATCGCTGGGCAACTCATGGCTGGGTTTCCCTGTGTAATCTGTTATCGTCTGCAACCCCTGCCAAATAAAACAGGAGTCGGAGCCAGTGTAATAGGATTCCACCTTCCTCCTGTATTGTCCTTTTCCATGTTTGATGTCTCGTCGGAGGTCGTAGTGGGCTTTGTTGTATGCATCCATGTCCGTTACCCGTTCCTTGTAAGAGGTATCTCTAGCCCAGTAGGGATACTGCCTGTAGTCCGTGGTTTGGATACATTCTGAAGGCCACTGTGGGGAATGCATAGAATTTCATATAGAATTAAATTCTAGGATCTTTGTGTCTAAATACCTCTTCTACTGTAAATCCTTCCCAGGTTGTCCGAGAGGAACTGCATTGAAATCGTTGCCAAGCTGGTTGAAGAGAAAAAGTTGGATGTGGTACACACACTTGATGGCAAAGAGTACATAACCCCATCCCAAATCAGTAGAGAGATACGGGATGAGCTCTACGTCCATGGAGGTTAGTTGGCTAGGCAATCTTCTTCTGATTCCAATACCTTTGTCGTAAAGGAAAAAAGTGTTGCACTCATTCATCTCAGATCATGGTTGCGTAGATGTTCAAGGTTTAACATACACATACATATACATTTATTGACATGGACAAAAGGTTATGTAAAAGACCATCCTCTGTAGTTCAGTTAGTTGGTAGAGCTTGGTGCTTGCCATGCCGGGGTAGTAGTTTCATTTCCCAGGACAACCCTTATGTAAAATATACGCACGCATGACTAAGTCGCTTTGGATAAAAGCGCCTGCTAAATGGCCTACATGGCTCCCAAGTGGCGCAGCGGTTTAAGGCACTGCATCTCAGTGCTAGAGGCGTCACTACAGACACCCTGGTTCGATTCCAGCCTGTATCACAACCGGACGTAATTGGGAGCCATATAGGGCGGCGCACAATTGGCCCAGCATCGTTTGGGTTTGGCCGGTGTAGGCCGTCATTGTAAATAAGAATTTGTTCTTAACTGACTTGCCTAGTTTAAAGTAAAAAAAAAAAAAAAAAAAAAAATATATATATATATATATATATATACACACACACACACACACACAGTTGAAGTCTACATACACCTTACATATACCTTAGCCAAATACATTTAAGCTCAGTTTTTCACAATTCCTGACATTTAATCCTATTAACAATTCCCTGTATTAGGTCAGGTAGGATCACCACATTATTTTAAGAATGTGAAATGTCAGAATTATGTTAGAGAGTATTATTTATTTCAGCTTTTATTTCTTTCATCACATTCTCAGTGGGTCAGAAGTTTACATACACTCAATGAATATTTGGTAACATTGCCTTTTAAAATGTTTAACTTGGGTCAAACGTTTTGGGTAGCCTTCCACAAGCTTCCCGCAATAAGTTGGGTGAATTTTGGCCCGTTCCTCCTGACAGAGCTGGTGTAACTCAGTCAGGTTTGTAGGCCTCCTTGCTCGCACAGCTTTTTGAGTTCTGCCACAAATTGTCTATAGGATTGAGGTCAGGGCTTTGTGATGGCCACTCCAATACCTTGACTTTGTTGTCCTTAAGCCATTTTGCCACAACTTTGGAAGTATGCTTGTGGTCCTTGTCGATTTGGAAGACCCATTTGCGACCAAGCTTTAACTTCCTGACTGATGTCTTGAGATGTTGCTTCAATATATCCACACAATTTTCCTTCCTCGTGATACCATCTAGTTTGTGAAGTGCACCAGTCCCTCCTGCAGCAAAGCACCCCCACAACATGATGCTGCCACCCCGTGCTTCATGGTTGGGATGGTGTTTTTTTGACTTGCAAGCCTTCCCCTTTTTCCTTCAAACATAACAATGGTCATTATGGCCAAACAGTTACATTTGTGTTTCATCAGACCAGAGGACATTTCTCCAAAAAGTTTGATCTTTGTCCCCATGTGCAGTTACAAACCGTAGTCTGGCTTTTTTATGGCGGTTTTGGAGCAGTGGCTTCTTCCTTGCTAAGCGGCCTTTCAGGTTATGTCGATATAGGACTCGTTTTACTGTGGATATAGATTCCTTTGTATCTGTTTCCTCCAGCATCTTCACAAGGTCCTTTGCTGTTGTTCTGAGATTGATTTACACTTTTCGCACCAAAGTACGTTCATCTCTAGGAGACAGAATGCGTCTCCTTCCTGAGCGGTATGACGGCTGCGTGGTCCCATGGTGTTTATACTTTCGTACAATTGTTTGACCAGATGAACGTGGTACCTTCAGGCATTTGGAAATTGCTCCCAAGGATGAACCAGACTGGAGATCTACAAATGTTTTTCTGAGGTCTTGGCCAATTTCTTTTGATTTTCCAATGATGTCAAGCAAAGAGGCACTGAGTTTGAAGGTCGGCCTTGAAATACGTCCACAGGTACACCTCCAATTGACTCAAATTATGTCAATTTGAGTATCAGAAGCTTCTAAAGCCATGACATAATTTTCTGGATTTTTCCAAGCTGTTTAAAGGCACAGTCAACTTAATGTATGTAGACTTCTGACCCACTGGAATTGTGATACAGTGAATTGTAAGTGAAATAATATGTCTCTATACAATTGTTGGAAAAATTATTTGTCATGCACAAAGTTGATGTCTTAACCGACTTGCCAAAACTATAGTTTGTTGTCAAGAAATGTGTGGAGTGGTGGAAAAACGAGTTTTAATGACTCCAACCTAAGTGTATGTAAACTTCCAACTTCAACTGTATATATAATACTATTATGGTGACATAGATTTAAGAAATCTTGTTTCTGCTTTCCAAAGGTCGGGTCAACATTGTGGACCTACAGAAGGTGTGTGTCACTCTGCAGTACTACTAATTCCTCTTCCTAGTTTGTAAGCACTGTAGTTAAGTGTTTCTGACAATAATGTTTTTTTATTATTGTTTACAGGATATCAACGTTGATTGGGTTCATGTTGAGGCCAGAGCAAATGACATTGCAAGATCTGATAAAAGCGTTCAACTGGTGCTGGGGCAGCTTATCGATGAGTGAGTAGGATGTTTCACACAACACATTGTTTCATTGTAGTACTGTCAGCTACTGGGCTATTATATTTGTTCTGAATTCCCCCTGTCTTCTAGAAACTACCTGAATCGAGTTTCTGAGGAGGTGAATGATAAACTACAAGAGGCAGGCTTTGTGAACATCCCAGAACTATGTAAAAACTATGACCTTCCAGGGGACTTCCTGACTGAGGTGAGGCAAGGGGGGAAAAAACTCTAAACGTGGTCCTTGGGATGCCCCAACTCTGACTTCACCCCATTTAACTTGAAATTCAAAATGCTTAAGGTAAGGGTTAGTGTTTAGGGTAGGGACGTCCCAAGGATACCGGATAGCACTAACCGTGAGTCTAGAGCCACCTCTGTCTCCTTGTCAATACCATCACCTCTTCTATATTTGAGGTGATGCTTATAGAAAATATCTGTTTTTTTATCATGTTTATACTTTGATATCAATAGTCTTTTGAAAGTTAAGTATCTGTGCGCTTTGTCGGTAGCTTGAGTTTCAGCTTGAGGTGCATGTATGGACCTGTACACACAGTTATCTGAAATGTTAACCACTTTGTCTGATTGTGTGCTATGCTGTGTCTCGTAGGAGCTGTCGAAGCGCCTTGGGAAAGTCATCCAAGGCCAGATGGATGAGTACAACAGGGGAGTCTTATTTACCCCTGCATTTGTCTCTCGCCATGGAGCTCGCATCCGTGGGCTTTTCAGTGCGGTGACTCGGTATGTTCCATACCAATCCCTATCTGTCTTGCTTTTTTAACCAACACGATCTTCGTTTTTTCCCCCGCCCTGCTCCTAATACTTAATTCCTTTGAGTTCCTTTTGTAGGCCAACACCAGTTGGCAGTGTGATTGGCGTCTATGGTTTTCAGGAACATCTTCTCTACTGTAAGTAGCTGTTCCTTCTGTTGTTTTAAAATTCAGACCTAGCTGAATTGTCAGTACTGTACTGTGTTTTGGGTGTATAATAATTTTATCTGTGTGTTCTGTACAAACAATGTTTAGAGTACGCCTAATAAATCAAATGCAGTTGTATGTCATGCTATTGTTCAGCTAACTTTTGGTTCTCAGCTGTTTTGGAGGAGCTGGTGAATACTGGCCGTCTGAAAGGCACTGTGGTGGGGGGCCGGCAGGACAAAGCTGTCTACATCCCTGACATCTACTCCAGAACACAGAATGCCTGGGTGGACTCCTTCCTCAAGCAGAATGGCTATTTAGGTACTCCCACCTTTGATTATTTAGCGGATATCCTAAGCTTATTGGTTGCAATATTTCTTTTTCATAATTTCCATACTGGAAATCTGCCTAAAACCTGATTTTGTACCCTCATATGTCCTCTGTTCCCTCCACACAGAGTTTGATTCTTTGATCAGACTTGGCATCCCTGACCCAGTGAGCTACATCAAGAAACGTTTCAAGTCCAGCAAGCTGCTGTTTCTCAGGGCAGCCTGTGTAGGCCAGGCCCTGGTAGACCAGGTGGAGGCTTCTGTGGAGGAGGCTGTCAACTCTGCCACATGGGCCGATGTGCAGGTCCATGCCAACCTGCTTTATCAATCGTTCTCTGCCAAATCACAAAAATTATTTTTAGCATAATTTGTTGATTTTGCTCAGTAACTAACTTGGCACATTTAAAATATACAGTGCCTTCGGAAAGTATTCAGACCCCTTGACTTTTTCCACATTGTTTTTTTACATCCTTATTCTAAAATGTATTAAAACGTTTTTTTCCCTCCTCAATCTACACACACTACCCCATAATGACAAAGCAAAAACATTTTTGCCAATTTATATAAATAAATACAACTGAAATATGTTGAAGGAATTGTCAGTAGAGCTCCGAGACAGGATTGTGTCGAGAAACAGATCTGGGGAAGGGTACCAAAACATTTCTGCAGCGTTGAAGGTCCCAAAGAACACAGTGGCCTCCGTCATTCTTAAGTTTGGAACCACCAAGACTTCCTAGAGCTGGCCGCCCGGCCAAACTGAACAATCGGGGGAGAAGGGCCTTGGTCAGGCAGGTGACCAAGAACCCGATGGTCACTCTGAAAGAGCTCCAGAGTTCCTCTGTGGAGATGAGAACATTCCAGAAGGACAACCATCTCTGCAGCACTCCACCAATCAGGCCTTTATGGTAGGGTGGCCAGATGGAAGCCACTGCTCAGTAAAAGGCACATAACAGCCTGCTTGGAGTTTGACAAAAAGCACCTAAAGGACTCTCAGACTATGAGAAACAACATTCTCTGGTCTGATGAACCCAAGATTGAACTCTTTGGCCTGAATGCCAAGCGTCACGTCTGGAGGAAACCAGGAACCATCCCTACGGTGAAGCATGGTGGTGACAGCATCATGCTGTGGGGACGTTTTTCAGCGGCAGAGACTGAGAGATTAGTCTTGATCGAGGGAAAGATGAACAGAGCAAAGTACAGAGAGATCCTTGATGAAAACCTGCTCTGGGGCGAAGGTTCACCTTCCAACAGGATGACCCTAAGCACACAGCCAAGATAACGCAGGAGTGGCTTCGGGACAATGTGAGAAACTCCCCAAATACAGGTGTGCCAAGCTTGTAGCATCATACCCAAGAAGACTCGAGGCTGTAATCGCTGCCAAAGGTGCTTCAACAAAGTACTGAGTAAAGGGTCTAAATACTTATGTAAATGTGATATTTATGTTTTCTGTTTTTTTATTATTCTAAAAACCCTGTTTTTGCTTTGTCATTATGGGGTAATACATTTTAGAATAAGGCTGTAACGTAACAAATTGTGGAAAAAGTCAAGGGGTCTGAATACTTTCTGAATGCACTATATAAAATAATCTCATTTTCTTGAGTAACTTACAGTGTCACATGTGCTCCCCCTGCTTTTGACATGTAGCCCATTCTGCCCAGCTGTCTGTCCATGGAGGACGTTGGCATCATAATCAACGAGGCCATGAGAACGACCAACGTGCTGTCGACTGCCAGGGTCCTGGGAGACACCGTGGTGATCAGCGAGAAGTTCATCAGCAACTGTCTCTGTCTCTTTGAGGAAACCATGCAGCATAAAGCTCAGAAGGTATATCACACCTGTCATGAAGTTACCTGATGGGCAGATTGTCATTGTCTTTTGAGATGGAGATACACTCATTAAGAACACCTGCTTTTTCCATGAGACTGACAAGGTGAATCCATGTAAAAGCTATTGTACCTTATACCATATACAGTGCCTTGCGAAAGTATTCGGCCCCCTTGAACTTTGCGACCTTTTGCCACATTTCAGGCTTCAAACATAAAGATATAAAATTGTATTTTTTTTGTGAAGAATCAACAACAAGTGGGACACAATCATGAAGTGGAATGACATTTATTGGATATTTCAAACTTTTTTAACAAATCAAAAACGGAAAAATTGGGCGTGCAAAAGTATTCAGCCCCTTTACTTTCAGTGCAGCAAACTCTCTCCAGAAGTTCAGTGAGGATCTCTGAATGATCCAATGTTGACCTAAATGACTAATGATGATAAATACAATCCACCTGTGTGTAATGAAGTCTCCGTATAAATGCACCTGCACTGTGATAGTCTCAGAGGTCCGTTAAAAGCGCAGAGAGCATCATGAAGAACAAGGAACACACCAGGCAGGTCCGAGATACTGTTGTGAAGAAGTTTAAAGCCGGATTTGAATACAAAAATATTTCCCAAGCTTTAAACATCCCAAGGAGCACTGTGCAAGCGATAATATTGAAATGGAAGGAGTATCAGACCACTGCAAATCTACCAAGACCTGGCCGTCCCTCTAAACTTTCAGCTCATACAAGGAGAAGACTGATCAGGGAAGGGACAGGGAAGATGGTTAAAATTGATGGGAAGATGGATGGAGCCAAATACAGGACCATTCTGGAAGAAAACCTGATGGAGTCTGCAAAAGACCTGAGACTGGGACGGAGAGTTGTCTTCCAACAAAACAATGATCCAAAACATAAAGCAAAATCTACAATGGAATGGTTCAAAAATAAACATATCCAGGTGTTAGAATGGCCAAGTCAAAGTCCAGACCTGAATCCAATCGAGAATCTGTGGAAAGAACTGAAAACTGCTGTTCACAAATGCTCTCCATCCAACCTCACTGAGCTCGAGCTGTTTTGCAAGGAGGAATGGGAAAAAATGTCAGTCTCTCAATGTGCAAAACTGATAGAGACATACCCCAAGCGACTTACAGCTGTAATCGCAGCAAAAGGTGGCGCTACAAAGTATTAACTTAAGGGGGCTGAATAATTCTGCACGCCCAATTTTTCAGTTTTTGATTTGTTAAAAAAGTTTGAAATATCCAATAAATGTCGTTCCACTTCATGATTGGGTCCCACTTGTTGTTGATTCTTCACAAAAAAATACAGTTTTATATCTTTATGTTTGAAGCCTGAAATGTGGCAAAAGGTCGCAAAATTCAAGGGGGCCGAATACTTTCGCAAGGCACTGTATACCTTATATATGTCACCTGTTAAATCCACTTCAATCAGTGTAGATGAAGGGGAGGAGACAGGATAAAGAGGGATTTTTAAGCCTTGAGACATGGATTGTGTGTGTGTGCCATTCAGAGGGTGAATGGGCAAGACAAAATATTGAATTGCCTTTGAACAAAAAAATAAAGGGAACACTTAAACAACACAATGCAACTCCAAGTCAATCACACTTCTGTGAAATCAAACTGTCTACTTAGGAAGCAACACTGATTGACAATACATTTCACATGCTGTTGTGCAAATGGAATAGACAACAAGTGGAAATTATAGGCAATTAGCAAGACACCCCCAATAAAGGAGTGGTTCTAGAGGCGGTGCTTTCACTCTAGTGGTAGCATGAGACGGAGTCTACAACCCACACAAGTGGCTCAGGTAGAGCAGCTTATCCAGGATGCGACATCAATGCGAGCTGTGGCAAGAAGGTTTGCTGTGTCTGTCAGCGTAGTATCCAGAACATGGAGGCGCTACCAGGAGACAGGCCAGTACATCAAGAGACGTGGAGGAGGCCGTAGGAGGGCAACAACCCAGCAGCAGGACTGCTACCTCCGCCTTTGTGCAAGGAGGAGCAGGAGGAACACTGCCAGAGCCCTGCAAAATGACCTCCAGCAGGCCACAAATGTGCATATGTCTGCTCAAACGGTCAGAAACAGACTCCATGAGGGTGGTAGGGCCTGACATCCAAAGGTGGGGATTGTGCTTACAGCCCAACACCGTGCAGGACGTTTGGCATTTGCCAGAGAACACCAAGATTGGCAAATTCACCTCTGGCGCCCTGTGCTCTTCACAGATGAAAGCAGGTTCACACTGAGCACGTGACAGAGTCTGGAGACAACGTGGAGAACGTTCTGCTGCCTGCAACATCCTCCAACATGACCGGTTTGGCGGTGTGTCAGTCATGGTGTGGGGTGGCATTTCTTTGGGGGGCCGCACAGCCCTCCATGTGCTCGCCAGAGGTAGCCTGACTGCCATTAGGTACCGAGATGAGATCCTCAGACCCCTTGTGAGACCGTATGCTGGTGCGGTTGGCCCTGGATTCCTCCTAATGCAAGACAATGCTAGACCTCATGTGGCTGGAGTGTGTCAGCAGTTCATGCAAGAGGAAGGCATTGATGCTATGGACTGGCCTCCCTTTCCCCAGACCTGAATCCAATTGAGCAGATCTGGGATATCATGTCTCGCTCCATCCACCAACACCACGTTGCACCACAGACTGTCCAGGAGTTGGCGGATGCTTTAGTCCAGGTCTGGGAGGAGATCCCTCAGGAGACCATCCGCCACCTCATCAGGAGCATGCCCAGGCGTTGTAGGGAGGTCATACAGGCACGTGGAGGCCACACACACTACTGTGCCTCATTTTGACTTGTTTTAAGGACATTACATCAAAGTTGGATCAGCCTGTAGTGTGGTTTTCCACTAATTTTGAGTGTGACTCCAAATCCAGACCTCCATGGGTTGATAAATTGGATTTCCATTGATCATTTTTGTGTGATTTTGTTGTCAGCACATTCAACTATGTAAAGAAAAGAGTATTTAATAAGAATATTTCATTCATTCAGATCTAGGATGTGTTATTTTAGTGTTCCCTTTATTTTTTTGAGCAGTGTAGTATGTGCCAGGTGCACTGGTTTGTTTCAAGACCTGCGACACTTCTGGGTTTTTCACGCTTAACAGTTACCTGTGTGTATCAATAATGGTCCACCACCCAAAGGACATCCAACTTGACCCAACTGTGGGAAGCAATGGGGTCAACATGGGCCAGCATCCCTGTGGAATGCTTTCGACACCTTATGGAGTCCATGCCCTGACGAATTGAGGTTGTTCTGATGGTAAAAGGTGGTGGAGGTGCAACTCAATATTAGGACGGTGTTCTTAATGAGTTGTACGCTCCGTGTATAGCTCTGTCTTTGAACTACTCCCTTCTGGGTGCAGGTATAGGGCACCACGTTAGGGCTGGGCGATGTGGGCAAAATATTATATCACAATATTTTTTTTTTGAATTGGACGGTTTGACGGTATTTTTAGTTTTTGAATAATAAAAGTTGTACATTTGCTAGTAGTGACAGATCCTAGGGTGGCAACACATACATTCTAAGTGATTTCAATGATTCTCTCCATTCTGACTGTTTTATACTGTTCAATTCAACTTCAACCAAAACAAATTTCAGCAATTTTATCATTTCTGCATTTCCTGTACTCAGTTGCAGTGGTGGAAAAAGTACCCAATTGTCATAAAGAAATGGTAATAGAAAATTACTCAAGTTCAAGTCGCCTAGTAAAAATTCCACATGAGTAAAAGTCTAAAAGTATTTGTTTTTAAATATACTTAAGTATCAAAGTACATGTAATTGATCAAATGTACTTAAGTATCAAAATAATAAATAATTTCAAGTTCCTTATATTAAGCAAACCAAATGTCTCCCTTTTCTTATTAAAACAAAAAAAAGATTATGGATAGCCAGGTGCACACTCCAACACTCAGACATCATTTACAAACAACACATTTGTGTTTAGTGAGTCCTCCAGATCAGAGGTAGTAGATGACCAGGGATGTTCTCTGGACAAGTGTGTGAATTGGACTATTTTCCTGTTCTGCTAAGCATTCAAAATATACTTTTAGGTGTCAGGGAAAATATATGGAGTAAAAAGTACAGTATTTTCTTTAGGAATATAGTGAAGTTAAAGTTGTCAAAAATAGTAAAGTAAAGCACAGAAACCCACAAAAAATGACTTAAATTGTACTTTAAAGTATTTTTACTTACCACTGCTCAATTGAGAGAATTTCCACACGTAGGGCTGCACGATATGGGCAAATAATCTAGGACTTATTTTTAACCTAATGTTGCAATTATGATTTGACTTGCTAATTAGAGAAACTGGAATCATGGAAATAGAATGACTATTCTAATTCTATAGTGATAATATAATAGTGGGCACTTTCAATACAGTGTTTGAGATGACAACAAATTAAAATGCCAGGGAGGAGTAATTGTGTCAGGGTAGGAACTAAAGTGTTGATAAGTGTTTCCTAGGGGACCCTATAAGCTTTGGCTACATCGCATGTTTTTTCTTAGCTACTTCATGTAGCTAACATATTCTTGCTTTGCATATTCCTCTTTGATTTAGATTATACTGTTGCACAAACAACATGCTGATTTAGGTCTACACCATCACTGGTATTATCAGGCTGTATAGCTAATTACGCTCGCTCTTACTCAGTACATTTATTAGCTAGCTACTAGCATTAGCGGCTAACAATTAGCGTCTCACAAGATTTAGGGCAACTTGCTAAGAAAAGACAAACTAGCTGTTTGCTGATTTAAGAAACACAAACCAATAGTGTCATTATAGAACGCAAGTGGATTTATATTAAGAAGCAGAGTGAAAACAGCATTGTTGTCATGAACATTGTTGCATGTGCTGCATTGACCATGCAGACTGAAGCAAATGTCTCATGGTTGAGGAACATCAAATGCGCTCCTTGAGTGACAGGGGGCCTGGCTAGGTCTGTGGAAAGTGGCAAGGAGAGAAAGAGCGGAGAGAGACGACTCAAGTAGCAAAGTAAACTATACAAATTGATATTACACATGGCATCACATTTAACAAACCAAACATTCAAATACCGGTATAGAAGTTAAAGTAAAAACCCAAACCGGTCCCTGCATCTATACCGGTATATCATTAAATACGGTATACCGCCAGGCCTACCCCACGGCATGAAAAACAGAACTAGACAATAATTTGTGCCATATCCCTTCTAAATAGCTCGAGCTAATGTTCCTTTCGACCCAGTAAGGCCAGCAGGCTAGTCTCTTTTTATTGGTATATAACTGTTGTGAAAGTTTTGTCAATTTGGTTTGTATTTAAACACCACTTTAAACGTGGACATGACACTGTAACAAAACTTTCCCATGGCGACAATAAAGTCAGCGAAGTGTCTCCTTTCCACTTCATCAATTCCATGCTGTTCCCTTTCAGGAAGCCAAGAACAACCCTGTTTTCCTGATAACTGAAGATGATCTCAAGCAAGGTGCTATGATGACAGAAAATACAGCCCCCTCCAAAAAGGAGAAGAGGGAGGCGGAGAGGAGGAAAAAGACTACAGGTAGTACAGGCCAGGCCTCATTCTAATCCCTCTAGAAAATGTTTGTTAGGTTATCAACTAGACATGATAAACTCTTCTAAGCCCAGGTATTTTCTGCTGGGTAGTTGGAGAGATTTGACTCCTGGTCAATTCCCCGTTATTCATTAATTAACCTAAAGTAGCAGGTGTAAAAAGACGCCTGAGTGGAGACCCCACATCCGTTTTTCCTGAAAAACGGAAGTTAGGTTAAAAATACTGCATCCCTGAAAACCTGAAACATCTGCTTTCTGCAGACCCTGCAGAGAGTGTTAATTAATTGTTTGACTGATATTGTTTTGATTCCTAGAGGGCAGTGGCAGTAAAGGAGGTGGTGGAGGATGCAATGCCAGAGAGGTCAGGATACGCAAAACCAAGAAGAAGGGCAGGAGGGACGATGACAGTGACGAGGAGACAGCAGTCATCCCACAAAGTAAGACTACAGTCATTATGTTGCCTGGGTTCCACAGTGAATTCACTATGTAGCACTGCTCCCATTTGGATCACATGCTGAAGTTATTGTGGGTGTACACAATTAAACCCTATGTCAATTAATGTACAGTATTACATTATTTGTTCAGTGAGGTAGTCCTCTGTAATGAGATCTTAACAGTTGTGTTGGAGGAGATTGCTCCCCTGGGTGATTAAGCCTGTTAGTGTAAGACCAAGGTAACTGTAGTACCCCCATTAAGGCCAATTATATTTTTGTTTCACTCTTTTGCAGATCGTAACAAACAGACTGAAGTCCCCTTCATGGCCCTGGAGGAGATCACTGCTGTCCTAGAAGAGAGAGTGTGTGACTGCCCCGAAGAAATCCTCTCTGAGTTGGCGGAGCATTTAGTAAGGTAGGGATTCCTGTCACACTCAACAATCAGTCACAATCACTTTCAAGCACAATGTTTTAACCCCTTTACTCAACACACAAAATAAATACTGTGCATCAGTGCGCCAGTTTTAACATGCAAGAGTCTTGCTCTGCCTGCAGGCCTTTGACTAAGACCTACCAGGAGGTGGTTCGGACTGTGTTCATGTCTTCCACTAGCTCCACGACTGGGGTGACAAAGAAGAGAAGTGTGAAAGACTTCCAGGAGGAGCTCTCCAACCTGTACAACAACATCAGGCTCTTTGAGAAAGGGACCAAGCTCTTCTCTGGTAAACCGCTTTATTTAACTCCTACAGAAGTACAGGTAATCCTCATTGAATGAAAAACCTAGTAATGCAGCATAAACATCAACTGATCCATCATTATTTGAGTCCACAGATGAGACCCAGGTCCACATTGCCAAGTACGTCCTGAAGACAGTGTGCACAGACGTTACCAACATCCTGGTGAATTTCATGGCAGCTGAACTCATGATGTCAGCAGAGAATCCCAGCTCTATCACCAATGAGGTTAGCTATCCTCTCAGCTTGTCATTCCAAGCCCGTTCAATCCTGTTGGTCGGGTACTTTAGTGAGGCTTTATCCATGTTCTGCACATTTCCAAATGTCACAATGCATGTCAATATATCTCCCTTTAGGTCAGAGTGAAGATATTAGGAATGTTTCCAGTGGAAACCAAAGGGCATCTTATGAAAGTGCACAACACTCTGAATGGAAAGGTAAGTTATGTTCATTCAGTTGATGGAGGTTTTACTACTTATCATTGCAGATCTTATAAAACAAAGATAATTACTTTGAGATTGCTCTCTCATATATGTATCATATGCATGGAAAGCTTTTCTGACACTATTGATATTTTATTTTTTATTTTCAGACAATTGAAGATTTTTTAACCAATATTGAAACGGCAGTTGAGGTGTGTGGATTCATGCTGAAGAAGGGAGACAAGAAAAGAGAAAGGTAAAGGGAGCAAATTTAAGTCCAAGCATTTATCTTGTCTATAATCATGGACCAGGGTCACTGTCTGAGGTGCTAAACATTGTTGGCTGACTGGGCAGTGCATGTTGTTCTGGTTCCTATAGACAGGCCCTGTTCCTGCACCGCCAGGCTTTGATAGAGCAGCTGAAGGAGACTGAGGACCCAGCCCTGATTCTCCACCTGACCAGTGTGCTGCTCTTCCAGGCCAGCACCCACTGCATGCTGCACGCCCCCGGACGCTGTGTCCCCCAGATCATAGGGACTCTGGTGGGCCGCGTCTCTGAGGTACTGCTCCCTTTCTCCTTGGTTCTCATTTATATTGCTAGTGATATTATACCAGTAATAGTTAGAATGGTGTATATTTGCAGCCTTTTATGATGTTGGGATGTTTTTGATTAGCTCTATGGGGGACCTATGGTGATCTGTTTCTGCAACACTTACATTGTGACCTGTTTACAATTGACACAATTTTTAAGATGACGTCATACTGAAGCTTTTGGACGGGTGTGGTTGTTCCAGGAGCAGCACAGGCTGCTGACGGGCTTCCAGGGTCTGGTGGTTAAGAGGTTGGTGAGCCAGAGCCAGGGGAAAAAGCAGGAGCAGGGGGAGGGAGAGAACCCAGAGGAGGGGGACGAGGCAGAGGCCATCCGGAAGGAGCTGGTCTCCCTAACCAGCGAGGTAAAGGATCTGGTCCTCTCTCAGAAGAAGACGTCTGGGACTGAAGAGTGAATGGGCTTGTGCCACATCGACTGCGTTGCAGTTGGAAACTGCCAGCTGACTGATCTGATCTACAAATCACCTAACTACTCATTATTATTTGTAGATCAGCCTGTTAGTACCGATTTACCCACAATCAATTGCGGATTTATTGCTCGCCAATGAAGCAGCCAATGAATATCTAGAGATCTAGAAAAAAATCATAAAAGAATAATGATATTCTGTAGAGAAGCTGCGCCAAACACAATTGTCTTACAAAGTGATTTCTCAACAGTCGTACCCATTTAGACTAAGAAATATCTGATACCCACCTAGTGTAGTAGCGTTGTGAATGGTCCTGTTATTTCAAATGATTTTCCAGTAAATTCCTTTGGGATATCATTTGAATTAACATTCCAATTAAGTCCTCAGTGCAGTAATGTAATAAATAATTCATGGATGAATTAAAAAACACTTAGCCTCTCTTGGAATGTAACTTAGTTTGTATCTTTTCGGTTTATATTCAACATGATAATTCAGAGGTGGTAACTGTTTTATTCATGTCACTTCAAATTTCACAGAAGCTAGATATGTATCCATAGTAGTCTTAAATCACTGCCTCATCCAGGCTACTGTATCTTCAGTATCTTCTTCATTCTACTGAAATGAAAGATACACAGACCACTGGCGCCCTCTATTGATAACACACACGGGGACCAACTGCACATGAAACTTGTATTAGGGACAGATCTAAATTTACTGGGGAGGGGGCGAGTCCAACTAAAGGTGTCATGAAATAAATTGAAGACCCTCCCCCTCAAACAATGAAAAACAATAACTAGCGACCCTGTGTTTATAAACGTGGATATCAACTTTGCCACTTGTGTGGCACATGCCACGTAGGCTACGGGCCAGAAAGTTGAGGGTTCACGGCCACCACAGACGAGCTCCTTCTCCCTCCCCGTTTCATTTACACTACGATCAGAGCCAGCTGCAGACAATGATCAGCTAGGGGGAAATGAGATGTTCTACATTCTGATGGCATATTTATAATAATATAAAATATATGTAACAAATGTCAATGCACCATACAACCAATAAACAAAGCATACTGACTGGGCACTTTAATATTATGGTTTGCATTTACAACATCACAATAAATAGACTGTCAAGCTCAACAAACAGAAAATACATCCATCCCTACCTTTGTAGGCTTACCCAGTATTGAAGGCTTGGCTCAACAATCTCAGAATGTCATTCAACTTTTTAGTGTTTTGTAACAGATGTCTCTTTCCATTCATCAATTGGCTGTGGCACAGTTTGGATTGGTTGATTTTTATTTGTCAGTAAAAACAAATACATACAGTGTATTCGGAAAGAATTCAGACCCTTTACATTTTCGACACTTTATGTTTACAGCCATCATTCTACAAACAATACCCCATAATGACAAAGCAAAAAGACTATCACATTTACATAAATATTCAGACCCATAAGTATTCAGACTTTGGTGAAGCACCTTTGGCAGTGATCACAGCCCAGAGTCTTCTTGGGTATGACGCTACAAGCTTGGCACACCTGTATTTTGGGAGTTTCTCCCATTCTCTGCATATCCTCTCAAGCTCGGTTAGGTTGGATGGGTAGTGTCGCTGCACAGCTATTTTCAGGTCTCTCCAGAGATGTTCGATCGGGTTCAAGTCCGGACTCTGGCTGGGCACCTCAAGGACATTCAGAGACTTGTCCCGAAGCCACTCCTGCGTTATCTTGGATGTGTGCTTAGGGTCATCCTGTTGGAAGGTGAACCTTCGCCCCAGTCGCTCTGGAGCAGGTTTTCATCAAGGATCTCTCTGTACTTTTCTCCTTTCATTTTTCCCTCTATCCTGACTAGTCTCCCAGTCTCTGCCCCTGAAGAACGTCCACACAGCATGATGCTGCCACCACCATGCTTCACCATAGGGATGGTGCCTGGTTTCCTCCAGACGTGACGCTTGCCGTTCAGGCCAAAGAGTTCAATCTTGGGTTCATCAGACCAGAGAATCTTTTTTCTCATGGTCTGAGAGTCCTTTAGGTGCCTTTTGGCAAACTCCAAGTCGGCTATCATGTGCTTTTTACTGTGGAGTGTCTTCCATCTGGCCACCCTACCATAAAGGCCTGATTGGTGGAGTGTTGCAGAGATGGTTGTCCTTTTGGAAGCTTCTCCCATCTCCACAGAGGAACTCTGCTCTGTCAGAGTGACCATCGGGTTCCTTCTCCCTCGATTTCTCAGTTTGGGTGGACGGCCAGCTCCAGGAAGAGTCTTGGTGGTTCCAAACTTCTTCCATTTAAGAATGATGGAGGCCACTGTGTTCTTGGACCTTCAATGCCTCAGAATGTTTTGGTTCTCTTCGCCAGTTCTGTGCCTCGGAACTCTATGCTTCAAAGCGCTCAGGACTTCAGACTGGGGTCAAGGTTCACCTTCCAACTTATGTAAATGTGTATTTGTTTTATTTATTTTTTAAATAAATGTGCAAAAATATCAGAAAAATATTTTTGCTTTGTCATTATGGAGGATGGTGTGTAGATTGAGGGGGAAAAACAATTACATTTATTTTAGAATAATGCTGTAGCAAAATGTGGAAAAAGTGAAGGGGTCTGAATACTTTCTTAACCCTAGAGAGATATGCTGGTGGCATGCTACGACACAGGTAATTTGTACCTTTTTGGTCTGAATATTTTGTATAAAGAGAAGCATATTCTTAGATTATAGGAGTAACTCTGGTAGGCCTGAAGTTCCTCAAGTTAAACTGTCAGTCAGTTGTAGCGCTGTGGCACACTGCCTTCATATCATAGGCCTGCAGTAGCTAAAGCCATACCAAACCTTCACAAACGTTTCTACACTTTTTATTAGTGTAATATCAAGTAAGTCAAGCCATTTTTTAGAGGGAAAATACGAGCAGAAGCACAAATGTATCCCCCCCCAAAAACACAGAACCCTCCCCAAAGCAAAAAAGAATAGTTTGATAACCCTCACCTATTTTGGACCACCCCTCCCCCAGTCAATTTCGATCTGTCTCTTACCTTTTTGCCTCATGACTTCCTAATGAACAATATTATAATCATCACCACTGTGAGAGGGGTGTATTCCCTAATATTGAACAGCAAAATAGACTGAAGTCTGTAAAGGATTTTCTCTTTAGACTATGCCAGAAGTAAATGAAATCATTTTTATCCCGCCATCATGGTACCATGTGAACGGTTGAGTGAGTGGCTTGGATAATATTACATTATCTGGATTGTGTGTGCCAGATGGAACGAGATTTGCTGCTTTCAAAGGGGAATGCCAAAGGGGATATTTAACTGAAAGGTAGTAATCAATGTTCTACACATATAGATTGCTGAATGATACATTTTTAGATTGAACCGAATGTAGACCGCTGTAATAGAAGAAACATGATTCTAAAATGCTTTTCTTCATGGGTTTTTAGGAAGGTCAGTGTCTAGACCTGCTCCATTTTCTACCATGTGGTAGTTGTCTGTCAGCTGATATTTAGTAAAGCCCCTGGCAGCATACTGTGGAGATGGTGGGTGCATCTCAATATTGTAAAGTGTCTTCCTTTCCTTCATCTACACTGATCTGGTGATTTAAGGATGGATGCAATTTCTGATCGCTGCAGATCATCTGTGTTGCAGTCTAACACCTGACTGCTATAGGTCTACTTGACTGACAGTACGCCACCACAGAGATGAGGGAGTCTGTCTTGGGTGGTTTTCACATAGACCCGCCTGAGGAGGGACACATGCCCTACTCTGTGGATAGACACAAGTCTATCCACAGGCAAGTGCCTCCGATTGCCATGGAAACAAGCAAGAGCTCAAGCTGGATGAGCTATGTGCATGAAGTAGAACCTGGGCCCAAGTACGAAAGTTAACTCATTTTTTTCTTCCCAGTCCAAGGTTTCAGTGGATTTTGTATCTTTAGCCCCTACTCTAGTAATCAAGTCAGTGGACCGCCCTTCATCTCTGTTCAAAGGCCGTCCATCTCCTTTCTCTTGTTGCTCGCCATCGCTTTTAATCGGCCGTCCATCTCCTTTCTCTTGTTGCTCGCCATCGCTTTTCATCGGCCGTCCATCTCCTTTCTCTTGTTGCTCGCCATCGCTTTTCATCGGCCGTCCATCTCCTTTCTCTTTTTGCTCGCCATCGCTTTTCATTGGCCGTCCATCTCCTTTCTCTTGTTGCTCGCCATCGCTTTTCATCGGCCGTCCATCTCCTTTCTCTTGTTGCTCGCCATTACTTTTGATCGGCCATCCATCTCCTTTCTCTTGTTGCTCGCCATCTCTTTTCATTGGCCGTCCATCTCCTTTCTCTTGTTGCTCGCCATCGCTTTTCATCGGCCGTCCGTCTCCTTTCTCTTGTTGCTCGCCATCTCTTTTCATCGGCCGTCCATCTCCTTTCTCTTGTTGCTCGCCATCTCTTTTCATTGGCCGTCCATCTCCTTTCTCTTGTTGCTCGCCATCGCTTTTCATTGGCCGTCCATCTCCTTTCTCTTGTTGCTCGCCATCGCTTTTCATTGGCCGTCCATCTCCTTTCTCTTGTTGCTCGCCATCGCTTTTCATTGGCCGTCCATCTCCTTTCTCTTGTTGCTCGCCATCTCTTTTCAGTTGCAAGAACAAGATATTTTATCAAACAAACGTGACAATTGCTGAATATTTTTGTTTACAACTTTTATATTTTTGTTAGCATTTTGGAGGTTTTGATCTCAACACACATTTCTTCATTTGCTAACAATTATTATTATTTTCGTTTACGGTTTTTATAGTTTGAAGTCAAATCATTTAGTCCTCAAATGGACTCCATAGAATATACCTGTACACAAGAAGAGCTTCAGGCTCATTACCTTAGAGCTGACGGGATGACTCAAGGGTATTTCCTGTGTTTCCAGGAAATATTTTTTACGGATCTTGCTAGTAGACAGTCCACAGGAGCAACTGCAACATCATAGAATAATCAGGTCATGGCCCACATCACATACCATTTATTGCCCATATAATTGGATATCATTCGTGTTATGTTCAACACATTCTATAATGCATGTTATTTAAACACAAGGCTCCTTAAGAGGAAGAAAACAACACCTTTTACTGAACAATACTAGATCCACCTTCTCTTGAGACACCCCCAAGTAGCTGTTGCTTAGTAATAGTGCTCGGAGCTATGATTTATAGTGAGCTTGAAAGCCCTTAGCACGCTCATTAGTCACTGCTGGCAGAATAATGAATTCCAGAGAGGAAGCTGATTTAAGAACACCATCCCTTATATTCTTCAAGCTGAAAAGAATCGCCTTGGTACAACTGTTATTTTGAATGTATCTAAATTCACCTGGCCCAGCTACAAAGGGTTGCAGAGGCCAACGTCTCTTTGAGGCTAAATGTCCACATTGGAAATCAACCCGTTGACCTTTCAGAGTCTGGCATCCGTTTTAGACTATAATGCCTGGGACCATGACCCAAATGTGTCTGCAGAGATGACCTTTTGCTTTTGTAATTTAAGTTCGTATTAACAGAAATGAGTTGTTTACCTATTACTATCTAACCCAGTTGAATGTTAAATACATCAGGAGAATTCCACTAAAACCTGTTAGCATATCAAACAGAACCGTGTGCATAAACACCTTCAAATAGTCCAGGCATCAGACATGACTGACTAGCAATATACCATTACCATATTCAACACTGTTTTATAAGCAGTGTGACCAATGCAACATTGAAGTGTGTAGCTAATATCAATAGCCAAGATGAAGGCGGACTTATGGAAACAAGTGTATGGTGAGATCATGCATAAATGCACTGTGGAAACGTTTCACATGTGTAGACACTCAGTGGAGGGGCTGACAGGAAAGAGACACCACTGGGTGATGCAGAGATGTGCCTTGGGCCAATTATTTTCTTGAGCGGATGATCAGGGAGACGGAAAATAATTACATAATTTGTAGACTGCAAATTGACCACACACACATATAATATTAGACTAAAACATAATTTCTAACCTTGCATACGTTTGTATTCGATCACGCCATGCGTGGGAATACTTACGAACAGATATCCCAAATGAAAATCTCTGGGAGCTGATTTTCTGAGGTTCTTAGTCTTTTATGCACAACAATGAAATTATTTTTTAAAAAATGTAAGAAGATTTTGGGGGCCAAATAAAACTGCACGCAGGCCACCATTTTGCAAACCCTGGTGTAAATGCGTCTCTAGAGTGCATGGTACATTAAACACAAATAGGATTCAAGGCCATGTTGAGTCAATCTAAACAAATAGACTGCAGCAAAAAAAATACAAACATTTGTGGGTTGCTAAGGAACTTTTTTCTACATTTCTTTGCCTTTTTTATGATGTGTGTAAACCATAGTATAATTGCAGAAGTACAGTATAAGTCAAAAATCTAACATGAGTTATAAAGAAGTAAACCCAACCAGAAGTAAATGCCAAAGACTGTATTAACATGGTAAGAAATGTAAATGTTTTATTACATTCAAGAGAGGCCTAAGTGCAGTACACTGAAATAGCACATTTTCAGCAGATGTAGCAGCATTCTGACTGGCATAGACTAATTAATAGGCACAAAACAATCAAACAGAAATATCAATGAAAAAAATGTAATAGCCTGGCTGCCTTTCACCATAATCAAAACCACAGAAGCAGTTAATTTACATGCTTTGTAAACAAATTCAACACAGCAAAAATGTACTGTCCTTGTCGAAACAGCAATCACAACTCCTCATGAATTTGACTGGTGAGAGCAAATTGGATAAATGGTTGAACAAAACCTACATGGCAGTGAAGTCTGTGTCCTCCAAGTCAGACCACAGAGCGATGCTCCCCACACACGTACACAGCGCTGGGTCGGATACGCCGCTTCGTGTGGCCGGGCAGCTGAGGGAGAAACTTGAAGTACTTGGGCATCAGGTCAAGGCAGGCATCGCGGAACTTTTTGATCCGCCAGTAGTAAATGAGAGGGTTGAGGGCCGACTTGAGGTAGCACAACCAAAGGAGCCAGGTGCTGACTTCAAAGAAGTTGTCCTTGTGGTAGAAGGGGCTGCTGAAGGTGGAAACCAGGCTGTAGGCGGTGAAGGGCGCCCAGCACATGATGAACACCGAGAAGAGGATGAGTATGGTGGTGAAGGCACGTGTCTTGAAGCTCATGTCTATGTTCATCTGGAAGGGCCTCTGCAGGCTCATGAGGCCCAGCTTGCTGGCCTGACTAAGGCAGATGCTGTCCGGGTGGCTGTGGATGCGCACAGCGTTGTGCCGGATGGTGTTCAGGATCCCCATGAAAGTGTACAACATGACCATGAAGGGGATGAAGAAGAAGGCCATCATGAGGAGCAATACGTAGGCGAGGTACCCCGGCTCGCTGGTGTAGCCAAAAACACACTGTGGAGCTCTAGAGGGGATCTGGAGAGAAGGGTGACCTGTGGCTAGTGGGAAAGAGAAACAGAAGGAGAGAGTCCAAGTGATGACTATGAACACTTTGGCTCTGTGGGGACTCAACTTGTCCTGTTTCTGGACTATGATCAGGAACCGATCTATGCTTATTATAAGCAGGATAGCCATGCCCTCTATGACAAAGAGCCAGAAGAACATTGCCGACACTCGGCAGAAAACATCCCCGAAAATCCAGCGTGTGGTCACCACAGTAACCAGGGCGAAGGGCATGTTGAGGACAGCTAGCATCATGTCTGCGAAGGCCAGGCTGGCCAATAGGATGTTGATGGCGGATCGCATGGCAGCGCGCTGGTAGACCATCAGAACCACCACCACGTTCCCCAGGAAGGCCACCAGCAGGATGGAGACCATGGCCATGCAGAAGAACACCTGGAGGGGCAGGCTGACGCCCTGCACACTATCCTGGGCCTCAGATGTTGGCGTGACTGTGACCAGGTCCAGAGGTGACCAGGAGATGCCATTGGAGCTGTTTTGCATGGACATGTCTTCCATGTCAGGCTGGCCCTGGAGGAGGTGGTCAGAGAGGTTCAGCAGCCTCATGACGAGGCAGCAGAGGCTGGCGTTGTTGGACTCCCCTGCCTCCAAAGGGGGAACGACAGTGGAGTAAACCATTCTTCCCCAAGGGGTGCAGGCTTGGGGTTAGGCATCGTTACTGGAGCTCTTCTCTCGCCAAACATGATACCTCGGATGCATTTCTTAGTCCTGAAGAAGCCAGCATCTTAGCATGGAGGAGAGATCCTGGGGAGACGGAGAGGGAAATGGAGGCAACACAGAAACATAAATGTCTAAATAGCTTTGTCTGTTTTTCCATAATAATAATACATTTAAAATGGGTATTCTTTGTTTTAAAATGTTGCATTCCTCAAAAGACAATATTATGTATAAAATTAAATGACTTATTTCAATGCATTTGTCAAACTGAAACGTTCATATACACATTGATCTGCACGTAATTCACTGTCTCCATGATTAGGCACTTTGAAAGGAGATCAACAGAGATTGAGAGAACATCCTTTCCCTCCAAATCCCCTCGGTGTTACAGTGAATGAGACACTAAAGCCTCTAATCCATTCAGTGTTGGACGGGAGGGAAGGCCCTTGTGGGGAAAAGTCAGTCAGCAAAATCCTATCCTGACACTGCACACAGGGCACAGAGAAGACATTAAAACTGCTAAAAGCTACCAACTTCATATGGGACTGGCAAGGATCTTCCCTGTACTTGCCACACTTCTCTCCATCATCAGTAAATACTGCACTTCCCTACAAACAACATGGCCTTCCCAACACTAACATAACAGTTGTTGTCTCTCATTTTTAGGTTTCCATTTGGAGGTAACTCCACTTCAACTCTGCCAATCAGCTGGTGTAACTGGTGTACAGAATTAATTTAAAGATTTAATGAGATTTTTTGCGTATTTATGTATCCCTTTAATGCCACAGGTAATTTATTTTCCCAGAAGAAGTGTGTTTTACAGATGTTAGAATGCCTATCCTACATGGGGGAGAGTGGGGTAAATTGAGTGTTTTATATTCAGCATCACTCCGTCAAGGGAAATACATTATTCTTTCTAACAAATATATCTGCATACACTACCGTTCAAAAGCTTGGGGTCACTGAGAAATGTCCTTGTTTTGGAAAGAAAATGTAAAATAACATCAAATTGATCAGAAATACAGTATAGACATTGTTAATGTTGTAAATGACTATTGTAGCTGGAAACTTCATTTTGTATTTATTTTATGGAATATCTACATAGGCATATAGAGAGAGGCTCATTATCAGCAACCATCACTCCTGTGTTCCAATGGCACGTTGTGTTAGCTAATCTAGGTTTATTATTTTAGAAGGCTAATTGATCATTAGAAAACACTTTTGCAATTATGTTAGCACAGCTGAAAACTGTTGTCTTGATTAAAGAAGCAATAAAACTGGTCTTCTTTAGACTAGTTGAGTATCTGGAGCATCAGCATTTGTGGGTTTGATTACAGGCTCAAAATGGCCAGAAACAAAGACTTTCTTCTGAAACTCATCAGTCCATTCTTGTTCTGAGAAATGAAGGCTATTCCGTGCAAGAAATTGCCAAGAAACTGAAGATCTCGTACAACATTGTATTACTCCCTTCACAGAACAGCGCAAACTGGCTCTAACCAGAATAGAAGAGGAGTGGGAGGCCCCGGTGCACAACTGAGCAAGAGGACAAGTACATTAGTGTCTAGTTTGAGAAACAGATGCCTCACGTGTCCTCAACTGGCAGCTTCATTAAATAGTACCTGCCTCAACGTCAACAGGGAAGAGGCGACTCCGAGATGCTGGCCTTTCTGGTCACCAACAACAATGAGACAGCCTATAGGGAGAAGGTCAGAGACTGACCGCGTGGTGCAAGGACAACAACCTCTCCCTCAAAGTGATCATGACAAAGTAGATGATTGTGGACTACAGGAAAAGGAGGACCAAGCACGCCCCCATTCTCATCGACGGGACTGTAGTGGATCAGGTTGAGAGCTTCAAGTTCCTTGGCGTCCACATCACCAACAAACTAGCATGGTCCAAGCACATCAAGACAGTCGTGAAGAGGGCACAACAAAACCTATTCCCCCTCAGGAGACTGAAAAGATTTGGCATGGGTCCTCAGATCCATCAAAGGTTTTACAGCTGCACCATCGAGAGCATCCTGCAGAGGGTATTGCGTACGGCCCATTACATCACCGGGGCCAAGCTTCCTGCCATCCAGGACCTCTACCCCAGGCGGTGTCAGAGGAAGGCCCTGAAAATTGTCAAAGACTCCAGCCACCCTATTCATAGACTGTTCTCTCTGCTACTGCACGGCAAGTGCTTCCGGGTCGCCAGGTCTAGGTCCAAGAGGCTTCTAAACAGCTTCTACCCCCAAGCCATAATACTCCCCCGCACATTGACTCTGTACCGGTACCCCCTGTATATAGCCCCGCTATTGTTATTTAACTGCTGCTCTTTAGTAATTTGTTATTATTCCCCTACCTTTTTTAAGGTATTTTCTTCAAACTTCATTGTTGTTTAAGGGCTTGCAAGTAAGCATTTCACTATAAGGTACACCTGTTGTATTTGGCGCATGTGACAAATAAAATTTGATTTGACGTCATATTCCTGCGATTAATGCCTTGCATTACACCTGGGAAGAAAACACTTACATTTGGTCAACTTGCCATACCCTCAACTTACCCCATGGCCATTGGCTCAACTGTCCAAAGGAAAACATTTTGACTATATTAGCCCACACAGCTACAAGGATGCACTTTCATGCTATGTTTAGATTCTCATATTGTAGCTTATATAGACCCCAAATTATGTATAGAACAATATTTAAATTATCTACTTTGGTTTAGATAAAAGCATCATGAAACCTCTAACACAACAAATTCATTTGACTTGGTGAAAATCTGTTTTTTGGACCAAACTTGCTTACCACTTTTTCCATGTGGTTTATTCCTTCAGACTCCATGAAATGATGACCTCTTCCTAAATATTTGGTATACTTTCCTAGAAACATGGGTGGCACATCATACCTATTTGGTTCAACTGACCCCACTCTCCCATACTTTATTTAGATAAGGCTAAGACTACTTGTTGGTACTTTGTCTGGCATATGGTTTATATCCAGAACTTGTATTGTAAGGGCTAAAAGGACTTCAGTCCTTGGAGTTTAGCTATTTAAATGTAAGCCCGGTTACTACACTATTATAAGCAGGCCAAACAACTAACTTACCACTGCTCTCCATCTCCAAAATATCATAGCAATTTCATGCATTAATTAAACCATGCCAGGGAGCAATTTCTCAAACCATGTCACTGACCAAGTCAATGTTTTTATGGGGACAACTCAAGACTGCAATAAAAAAGGCTTATCGCTTATATAAACATTGGATACTGTTATTTTAGACAGGCTGGTATCATTTAGAATGGCTCCACGGCAAACCTCAAACAGAAAATGTTGTAACCACCAAACTATAAGCAGTTCCATCCATAGAGCTCGGTACACTTTTGGTACACCAAAAGTACATTCATTTCCAATGGAACGTTGTGTTTGCCTTGCAGCATTGCATTACAGAGGCAGTTGCAGTGCGTTCTGTGTGGTGAATACGTTGGATTTATTGAACGCATGCATCAAACTGTATGCTTAGACGGCTTGACAGTAAATAGTAGCAGAATGTGAATGTTGAACTTTTGTTGCACACATCCAGATGATGCTGTGTACCATTTTGCGCAATAACACTGTACGTGTGATCGAGGCATAAAGCCTCTGTTAGTGCCTACAACAAGGCGCCATTACTATTTCTCTCTCTAAGTGTGATTTTCTAACATTCCTGCAGCACTTTCAAATGTGCTCTCTCTCATTTCTATTTTTAGTCATTCCATGTGGGTTGAACACACAAAGTGATAAAGCGGATTCAAGGCCTATTAAATAACCTACAGTAAAATGTAAATTGGCCTGCTTTTTTTCTACATTAACATTAATTTGTACACTGCACGGAGGATATTATTGTGTGATGGCTGTTGCTAGACTGAAACCTTGAGGCAAATTCTATCTATTTACCATTATGCATCAATAGAATTGTCAGTCACCTCACCACACCAAGGGAGAGAATAAAATGGTTAATTAATGAGATAAACTGGCTAGCCAGAATAGAACAGGAACATATGTATTATTAGGTGATAATACAATGACTGGTGTGTTGTGTGCTATATTCTGATTAAGA
The DNA here is from genome assembly GCF_057628025.1 of Oncorhynchus mykiss. Taxonomy (NCBI): domain Eukaryota; kingdom Metazoa; phylum Chordata; class Actinopteri; order Salmoniformes; family Salmonidae; genus Oncorhynchus; species Oncorhynchus mykiss. Next base: position 18,282,646 of record NC_143029.1, read on the forward strand.
CCGAAAGGATGTGTGCAAACAAACCTCAGACTGAAATCTAGGTCTACCTCCTATCACTGACACTGATTGATCATCATGCTCTGCTCTCCTCATGAGGATATTATGACAGGCATTGTTGATAGATACAGTCGCACCAATTCTGCACTGTGTAGCAGTCTTGTATTCTAATTCCCACTGGGCACAAGCATCAATTCAACATCTATTCCACTTTATTTCATTGAAGTGACGTGGAAACAATGTTGTTTCTACATAATTCCTGATACAAATTATACAAGTAGCGAGGGAAATGGAGGATATGGGCCATTCTGTCATTACAGAGGCTTTCAGTAATCCAAAAAACTATTATTTGAGCTAAATGTCAGGGAAAATCATGGCCTACAGTATCTGTCCCCTTTTCATACAGAATGACCCAAAAGAAATTTGGCAGCTATGCACACATGGCTGACTCATAAAAGCAACCTTTTAACTGACCACTTTCAAATAGAATAAACATGAATTGGTGGTTAGGCCAGTATTCTTCCATTTTCAGATATTCAGCAGAATACAGTCATTTAAAGCATGTGATGGAAGAGCTAGAAAGAGATTAGAGTACATGTACAGTACCAGTCAAAAGTTTGGACACACCTACTCATTCAAGGGTTTTTCTTTATTTTTACTATTTTCTACATTGTAGAATAAGACTGTTTCAGGATGCAGCTGACGCAACTGTCAAAACTATGAAATAAAACATATGGAATCATGTAGTAACCAAAAAAGTGTTAAACAAATCAAAATAGATTTTAGATTCTTCAAAGTAGCCACCCTTTGCCTTGATGACAGCTTTGCACACTTGTGGCTTTTTCTCAGCCAGCTTCATGAGGAATACTTTCCAACAGTCTTGAAGGAGTTCCCACATATGCTGAGCACTTGTTAACTGCTTTTCCTTCACTCTGCAGTCCAACTCATCTCAAACTATCAATTGGGTTGAGGTCAGGTGATTGTGGAGGCCAGGTCATCTGATGCAGCACTCCATCACTCTCCTTCTTGGTCAAATAGTGCTTACACCGTATGGAGGTGTATTTTGGGTCATTGTCCTGTTGAAAAACAAATGATAGTCCCACTAAGCGCAAACCAGATCGGATGGCGTATCGCTGCAGAATGCTGTGGTAGCCATGCTGGTTAAGTGTGCCTTGTCACCAGTGAAGCACCATCACACCTCACACCTCCTCCTCCAAGCTTTACGCGGAGACCATCCGTTCACCTACTCTGTGTCTCACAAAGATACGGCGGTTGAAACCAATAATGTCAAATTTGGACTCATCAGACCAAAGGACATAATTCCCCTGGTCTAATGTCCATTGCTTGTGTTTCTTGGCCAAAGCAAGTCTCTTCTTCTTATTGGTGTCCTTTAGTAGTGGTTTCTTTGCAGCAATTTGACTATGAAGACCTGATTCACGCAGTCTCCTCTGTTATTACTGTTATTTCTCTCTGCTTATTTGAGCGGTTCTTGCCATAATATGGACTTAGCCCTATTTGGTAAAATACCATCTTTTGTTTACCACCCCTACCATGTCACAACACAACTGTTTGGCTCAAACGCATTAAGGAAAGAAATTCCACAAATTAACTTTTAACAAGGCACACCTGTTAATTGAAATGCATTGCAGGTTATTACCTCGTGAAGCTGGTTGAGGGAATGCCAAGAGTGTGCAAAGCTGTCATCGAGGCAAAGGGTGGCTATTTGAAGAATCTCAAATATAAAATATATTTTGATTTGTTTAACACTTTTTTGGTTACTACATGATTCCATATGTGTTATTTCATAGTTTTGATGTCTTCACTATTATTCTACAACGTAGAAAATAGTAAAAATAAAGAAAAATCCTGGAATGGTGTGTCCAAACCTTTGACTGGTACTGTACATATCCACAGAAACCATAGTAACTGGTAAGAAGGAACTGCCTGGTACCTTGCAAGTCAATGATAACACTGCATGTTGAGTAGTTGTGGAACCTAGCAACAGGGACCTGCTGCCAGACACTAGGCCTACCTATCTGAATGCTTTGGATCTCTTTCAAAACAATGTTGAGCCTTTCATTAACCACTGCAAATGATCATGTTGATGTATCATATGGTCCTTAAAGCCTTAGATGATTCTAAGAGACGCAAAAGTTATGCTGCTAACCATACAGTTAGTGGAAATTGCGTTTATCTTTTGGAGTGTCTGAATTTGAATAACACATATGTTACTGAGCTGGATAATGTTGTTCAGTTATCAAATGGGGAAATAAAACATAATAAATTCATAGTAATTCATACAGTTGTAAAGTTACAAATAATAGTAGTCAACATTAACATGGTAAGAGGTGTAGAAATTTGTGATTAAACGACATGACTACAGTGATTAAAATGTATAAACGTTCCTTTTGATGCATTTTCTGCAATAATAGCCTACAGTCAGCCATTATGTGCCGGCCTATTAAAATAGTATCTCATCACAGGAAATTATTGATTGTGAGGCTATAGAATTTCATAGCCTATACATTCTGCGATATACAGGGACTGAAACAAACCCATACAAATTAAAATTATAAACCTACTGGGTTATTTTTGATAACAGTATTATTATTATGCTTGTTTGATGATAGCCTAATATTAATTTAATAAAACATAATTGTTTTAAAATGTTTGCATTGTATTAACTGAAACCACTTTTCAGTAAGTATTTATTTCGATTATATTATCCTCGGTCTAGAAAAAGTTAAATTACCTTTTTCCTTCCAAAGTCTCAGGTTGACCAATATCGTTATTGGGTTTCAGTTAAGACAGACCCTTTCACGCTGCTTGTTTCATAGTCTTTCTGTTGATCCATCTCGCTGTCCAGATGCTTTTTGTAATTCCTCGAAGTCAGACGTCACAACTACATATTCGAGGTGTATTCATCTCTCATTGCACGCTAATTAACAAGTGTAATCAAATAATATTGTTTACAGAGCGACAAACGGCGAATGCCACCTACACAATTCAACAAAAGCAGTAAAGTAAAATGTAGCTCCTCCGCATATCGTTATAGCCTTGTTTAGCAAGGAATTGATTTCGCAGCAAAATAAAAAACGGCTGGATTGGCCTAATGGCCTACCAGACAGAATCATGACTCAAAACGGGCTTTAAACAAGTTGATTGTCATTTGATATTCTTTCCTATAGCTCTACCCTAATCTTTATGTTATCCTGAGAACGATAATTTTGATTGCCACTGTCGGGGTCCACCGTAGGCTCTAATATTGCGTCACTAAAACCTCTGTCGGTATCCCGGTTAACTGACAGTCCCGTCATCCAGTAGTATGGACAGGATTGGGTACGGTCCTCCGTTAGGGCACGCCCATTATCTCGAGCTCCATTTGAAATGGATAATGGCCATAAAGAGGCGTAAATGTCTGGTTGCATGACTAGGCCTACAGGGCACGTGCGATAGGCGTTGTATTGTTACATTGTATACAATCATCATCAAACACTCTCAGAAAAATAAAATGTTACAACAAGATTCCAATCAGTGTATGTTTGGTCATTAAATGTTCCACTAATAATAGCTACTTACAGCTGTTTACAACTGCTTATTACACATCTCACTACCCCATTTTCAAATCAGGCGACCCCACATGGTGTCTCGACCCCTAACTTGGGAAACGCTGTGCAAGTTACACTATATATATATATTTTTTTTAAGTCAGCGCTAAATAGATAATAGCAAGGTCAGTGCCTCCGTATTAGCAGTGCTCTATTCTCTGCCACCATCTCAGAAACTACACTTAGTAATGGTGAGAGGAGCGATGAGAGAACTCAGCAGTATCCAAGAAGCTGTTAAGTGTGAATAACTCAATCCAAGCATGTCATTCACACATTCAAGCTTTGGAAAGACATATTATAAATACTGTGCACGTAATAGATCACATACATCCCTTCTAGTTACATCCGGTTGTAAAATGGGAACACACATTGGAACAGGAAGACTGATAACTGCTGAGGAACATTCTGGAATTTCCTTGCCATAAAAAAGAGCTACATTAAAACAACTTTTAAAAACAATGTCCTTTATTTTGCAAAAAATTGTGCGTTTGCAGCAAGCTGTGAAAACTGAGACCATCAAACCAAAGTAACCTCACAAAATTCCTACTGAATCAACAAAGAACCCACTACTCATATCTCATGAATAAGAGTTTATAACTTAATCACAATGTGGAGTAGGCCACAGAACATGACACTGTTAGCCATGTCCAAGTACGAACCCTACAATACAATACTTTTTTATTACATGGGCACCCCCTTCCATAATAAATCAATCTATTTACACATTAATTACATTTCAAATGTATTGAATGTCTCTCAAACATCCCTTTAATTCACATCTTCATCAACATTAGTGACAAGTAAAGAATGGCATCCTGATTATTCACTCTTTCATGAAATGGCCCAGCAATGCATTTATATATAAACTATAGAAGTTCTAGGCAGGATATCCCCACACTGAACACAGAGATACATTCACTGGTCATTGCAAACTGCAGGCCTCACTTGATACACACTGGAGGTTTACATATCATGACATATTGGGGGCACACATGGAAGACAAAAACAAGTTAAATATATTGAATGATTTCCACTCTTGGAACAGGATTGACAAACATACAAAACATTTGTTTATATAAATGTCAAATTAAAGAGTAGAGTAGCTTGATACTTGCAGAGAGATGCACAACTGGTAAGTGACAACTTACTAGCATCTAGAACCAGTTTTGTAACTGGGATCCATTTACCACAGGGTCAGTTGTATGTGAACATGTAGCCTTATGACTCAACATACAGGGATAAAGCCCTTAAATAAAAGTAATTTGTCAATAATCATTCATTAATTTGCAGGCCAAATATCATAGCTATCAGTCATAACTATATAATATAGGCCTAATTGGTTAAAGCAGGAATCCTTAATGGGGAAACAGCCACGTCCATTTGCGATATTACAACAAAGAAGTTACTGCAAACAACAAACACCGTTTTCTCCCCTCGGACATCATTGCGCACCCGATAGTGGAGCACAATATGTCGTTTTTGTTTTTTACTATGCTGATGCTCCGCAGTTTGGCAAAAACGATAACAACGATGGTGGGGTGGCCAGTGGTGCCGTTTCCCCCTACCGCAGATTTCATCTTTAATGTGATTAGTAAATGTGTATTGAGATTGAAAGATTCTGTCACAAATTATATGTTTTTATTGTTACGACCTTGGTGTTTATAACACTGATTAACACCTCCACAAGGACGCCATATTTTTGGAGCAGTGGTAACATGTCTAGCTCTGGACCCTAGGGTACTGGGTTCAAATGGCAGGTTATCATTTACTGTCATGAATCTTGCCCTGGAGGCAGCTCTGCAGAGTGGTCACTAGATGGCACAGCCAGAAAATCTGATTTAAACCTAATCTTAAAGGGATACTTCGGGATTTTGGCAGTGTGGCCCTTTATTTACTTCTGCAGAGGCAGATGAACTTGTGGATACCATTTTATGCCTCATTGCCAACATCCCCAAGTATCCCTTTAACCACAACTGCTAATCCTACTGCCTAACTCTAACCAAATATCCAATTGTCTTAATTAATATATAGCCAATTTTGACATCTAGCGGAAATCACTCATTTCTGCCTCCAGGACAAGATTCATGACAATAAACGTCAACATGCATTCAAATCATACCTCAAAACCTCATGCTTCTCCCTCATTTCATTACAGTATGTAGAACTCCAAATATTGCAGTTTCATCTGGACGAGGACAACAAACATAAATAATGAATACACTTGGTTGATGGCTGTTGTGTTTAAAGACCAGGAATAATGTATCTTCGTCCTAGATATCTTTGATCTTCTTTGCATCCTCCGTCTTTGGTGGTATGATCTTAACCTCGAAGGGGATGAAATGCTCCAGAAGTGCTTTAGTATCTTTCAAGTCAAGAGAGTACTCCAGGGCGACCTTGTCCAATGTCCATGTTTGGGGAGCATTCTTATGATTGTTGAGAGCTTGGAGGGCCTCAATAATAGACAGTTTGCCTTTAGGGACATCAATGATCTCAACAATACCATAGGGGTCCCCAGGTAGGCTGGAAATTAGAGGCCTGCGCTCCTCTTTCTCCTCAGTCACCTCCTTTGGAGCCTGTTAGGATCAAACAGAGTAGGGTTATAATCAAACACATAGATAAAGGCCTAGCTATCAAATAATCCATCACTGAAATTTAAATTGAATAGTCATTATTTAGGCTCACCTCTGTAGGATCCTTTGATTCCACATAAACCGACTTCAGGAACCCCAGTAGAGGGTCGTTTTTCTTGTGGATGGCATCAGAGATCTCAGTAACTGAAGGAAACAGAATCAGCCCGAGCATGGAGGTAGAGGGTGAACCCTAGTGATGAATGGGTAATTTGCATACTGACACACTAGGAATCTTTGCTGGTAACGTTACATAGCTAGCTATCTTTGTGCTTGCAACATAATTGGAAAACTGATAGTCACCACACATTCACCCACACTTAAACCTTGGTTTCAAATTAGTTAACTAAGCTGTACGAAACACCACCCAGTACAGAGTAAGCTTTACTAGCTACCTAACGATACTTGCTAGCCTGGCAGGCGTACCTGACTTTGATGACCCACCGATTTGAGTTAGCTAAGTACTGTCTGGAGCTAGTTAACAGTACGTCATTGCAATGACATTAAGTCCTATGTATGTACTCACTCTGTGTACTCTGAACAGGATCAATGTGGGTCTGATGTCGAGGTGCCGCTTCAGGTTTTGCCTTCCCGATCTCACGATGTACCCGGTTTTCTAAGTTAAAATTCCTAAACAACCGTGCAACGCGTGCCCCCATTTTTGGCATAATCAACCCTGGGAACGGTGAAGTTCGTCCAACAATTTTAACGGAGAGCGAGAAAGTTCTATCATGGTAGCTGGAAATTCCACAGCGAACCCGTGTGGCCCGGAGAACATCAAGCATCTGGTTCCACCAGTCTGGGTTCCACATTCATTATTTCGCTGGGGACACACTTACCAGCAGGTGGTAGCAGATCCTTGGAGTCTATTCAGTACAGTGACCTACAGTGTAAGTAGACAGGCAGGCAGAGAGGATGGAAACCGTATGATGCCTCTGGAAAAGGCTATAAGGACTCGCAGGCGCCTGACGAGAAAACCAATATTTAATTTATAAAACATTAGGTTAAGGTTTGGGTTTAGGGTCAGGGTTATGGGTTTGGTTAAGGGTCCGTTTTAGGTTTTTGCTAGTTGGTTTAAGTGCCAGCTGTGTCCTTATAGTCTCCCAGCCTCTTTGGTGTAGGCGGCCTATAGTTCAGTGTTTGTTCTAGTCTTAGTGAGTGTGAGTGACACTGTAGGCCTATGACCAAAGAGGACTGGTTATTGTAGTAAGATAACACTAGAGTCATACAGGTTTTTAGTCTTTTTACTTTGTAGAAAAACATATATAGCAGGTTTTACCTTCATAAATGCAATAAATATAAAATCTGTATTCGTTAGTTTATGTATAGGTTAAGTTTGAGTGAGTCTGACTTGGGTTTGAGTTATATGGGAGCCATGAAGGTGTTGTATATCTCTTGAATAGTTTAACCAGCCAAGTCACCTTTACATATGTGAACACTACAGAGCACATCTGGCAAGGATCAACTGGCAAGGACAAATACCACATTTCAAAATACCATAGCCTACATTATTAGAAACACATACATTCTTTTGCTGAAATGTCATTGACTTGGGCGCCACTACTCACATTCATAGGAACTGTCAGGTGAAGTAGAATTTGAGCAATGTCGGAAATGTTTCAAAGGTGATGGTTTACGTAAATTATGATTTTGGCCTGGCTGTCACTTTACCGACGTCATGTTTCTGACATTCTGATCACCTCTGAATGCAGGCATTGAGATTCATGATGGACTCATTATCTCAGTACCTCAAATCAAGTTTATTACACATCATCACAACATTTGAGACAGAAGAGACACATTTGAGATCTTGCGTAAAACTCTTTATTGAAAAAAAACGGTGAAAATGTGTTATTTAATGAGATGGCAAAACAATGAATTCTGATTGTTGCTTGTTGCGTGCAATCCCTGACCAAAAGCTGCTACTTGATTGTCATAAGTGCTTTCATAATCTCGGTATCCAGAGACAAATCTCTGTGCTGTCACAAAGGGCTAGGGCTTCCATTACTCATAGTTTAGTTAAATTCATTGGCAAGATACAGCACGATTAGGCAATAGTGTATTGAGCACCACACTCACCTAATCAAACTGAATTCAACTAGTGGCAACACTGTCATGGGTTGTAGCTCCTCCCACTTGCAGGCTGAGGAGTCATGTGTCTAGATTCTAGACCAGGGTTCCGCTACTGGCGGCCCACAGGTGGTTTTATTTGGCCCCCCAAGTCTTCTGAGCAACATTTTCATTGTTGGACATAAAAAATGGTAAAAAATACCAGGAAATCAGCTATAAGTGATTTTAATTTGGGAAATCTGTCCCCAAATATTTCCACGCATAATAGAGAGATCATATACAAATGTAAGCAAGGTTTGAAATGATACTTTTTTTGTAAAACATTATGTACATTTGGGCTTCTTGCGGTCAATTTACAGTCTACAAATTATTTGTAAGTGTGTTCTGGCCCCCCGACCATCCACTCAAGAAACAATTGACCCGCTGCTGAATCTAGTTGATGATCCCTGCTCTAGGCCATAATATTGACTTGCACATGTTCAGGACACGTCTGGGAATGTGTCTATCTTACAGAGAGAGAGAGAAAGACTCATACAAAGATAGTTGGACAGAGCCCACCCTCACATGTGCAAAACACGTCAAAGGAACTAAAGACTTGTTTGCATGTCTCTCCTTGTTATCTGTGGGACTGAGTAACAGTGAGGAAATATTGATAGCTGCATCGTCTTCCTACGAAAACTTGATCATAAACACACTCAATTGAGGACAGATACAGGTAACTGCCAAAATAAAGGAAACACCAACATAAAGTGTCTTTATAGGGCGTTGGGCCAACACGAGACAGAACAGCTTCAATGCACATTGGCATAGATTCTTCCACAAGAAATTAAATAATTTGGTGTTTTGTTGATGATGGAAAACGCTGTCTCAGACGTCACTCCACAATCTCCCATAAGTGTTCAATTGGCTAATTGAAAAGCTGTTCAAAAGAGCACATTCTATTCCTTTTTTTTGTACTCCCTGACGAAGGCCATGCAGCCGAAACGTGTCGGTTTTTAAAAACTTTGTTTCTATTGAACATGCCATACTAATAAAGGCATTTTAATCAATTATATGAAGAGTGCCTTGGTCCTCCTTTCTTTTTGATGACCAATTTACCCCTTTTACCAAAGAGCACCTTCTATCTACCAAAATGTACTATTGTGTACCTTAGTAGCGCTTCCCTTCCTCCTCTTCAATTGGGTTGAGATGTGGTGACTAAGACGTTTCATGCTCATCAAACCATTTAGTGATCACCCGTGCCCTGTGGATGGGAGCACTGTTATCCTACGGGGGTATAGCCATGGTAACCAAAATATAGTCCCGCAAAGCATTTTTATACATGACCCTGAGAATTATGGGATGTTAATTGCTTAATTAACTCAGGAACCACACCTGTGTGGAAGCACCTGCTTTCAATACAATTTGTATGCCTCATTTACTCAAGTGTTTCCATTATTTTTGTAGTTACCTGTATGTCTGTATACATACAGTATGTACAGGTTCAGGACTATTTACATATTTCCCGAAAATCTCCTCCACCAAAACCCACCGAAAATCTACCCCTCTCCTAGCATTTACTTCTCCCTGCCCTAACAATCCCATAATTAGCAGAGTTGCGGTCTCCTCCTTACCAAGGTACATATCCCATCAAAATAACACAAAAACCCTCATCCCTGTTATGCCACCTGTAGACCCATTCGAATAGACAGTAACAACAATAAACATGGGCAGTAATGACAAATGTTTCAAAATAATGCCACATTATAAAATCAGGAGGTTCAAGTGTGTCATTATATTAGGTGGGTTTTGTGATGGAAAATCAACGCTAGCATAATGGAATGGCCTTCACCAACATACTGTTGACAAGCATTTGAGAGCATGAAAGTAAATCTATCAGAAGTACAATTAATATTAAAAACATTATTAATCTAAATGGAATTACATGGACCCTGACAGCTATAGAACAATATCACAAGACTTAAATGGGGATGACAATGTTTTCTGTTTTGCAGTTAAGCCAATTTGGTGGAATGCAATAGTATCAAGCTGCAGTTATAGACACAGAGAGGACCACCGCCTGTCACCTGAAGTAACATATTTCTACTGTTTTATATCTGCAAAGTCCCCACATTCATCAGGCAAAAGCAAGTACACAATGACAATAACATTGCACATCTGTGCATATTGTTCCTTTTTCATTGCAAAGAGTAGAAAATAACACAAAAATATATCTTGTTTGAACATACAGTACCAGTCAAAAGTTTGGACACACCTACTCACTCCAGGGTTTTTCTTTATTTTGACTATTTTCTACATTGTAGAATAATAGTGAAGACATCAAAACTATGAAATAACGCATATGGAATCATGTAGTAACCAAAAAAGTGTTAAACAAATCAAAATATATTTTATATTTGAGATTCTTCAAAGTAGCCAGCCTTTGCCTTGATGACAGCTTTGCACACTCTTGGCATTCTCTCAACCAGCTTCATGAGGTAGTCACCTGGAATGCATTTCAATTAACAGGTGTGCCTTGTTAAAAGTTCATTTGTGGAAGTTCTTTCCTTCTTAATGAGTTTGAGCCCATCAGTTGTGTTGTGACAAGGTAGGGGTGGTATACAGAAGATAGCCCTATTTGGTAAAATACCAAGTCCATCATCAAGAACAGCTTGAGCAAAGAGAAACGACAGTCCATCATTACTTTAAAACATGAAGGTCAGTCAATAGGGAACATTTCAAAAACTTTGAAAGTTTCTTCAAGTGCAGTCACAAAAACCATCAAGCGCTTTGATGAATCAGGCTCTCATGAGGACCGCCACAGGAAAGGAAGACCCAGAGTTACCTCTGCTGCAGAGGATAAGTTCATTAGAATTAACTGCACGCCAAATTGCAGCCCTAATAAATGCTTCTCAGAGTTCAAGTAACAGACACATCTCAACATCAACTGTTCAGAGGAGACTGCGTGAATCAGGCCTTCATGGTCGAATTGCTGTGAAGAAAACACTACTAAAGGACACCAATAAGAAGAAGAGACTTGCTGGGCCAAGAAAGACGCGCAATGGATATTAGACCAGTGGAAATCTGTCTTTTGTTCTGAAGAGTCCAAATGTGAGATTTTTGGTTCCAACGGCAGTGTCTTTGTGAGACACAGAGTACAGTAGGTGAACGGATGATCTCTGCATGTGTGGTTCCCACCGTGAAGCATGGAGGAGGAAGTATGATAGTGTGAGGGTGCATTGCTGGTGAAACTGTCTGTGATTTATTTAGAATTCAAGGCACACTTAACCAGCATGGCTACCACAGCATTCTGCAGCGATACGCCATCCCATCTGGTTTGCGTTTAGTGGGACTATCAGTTGTTTTTCAACAGGACATTGACCCAAAACACACCTCCAGGCTGTGTAAGGGCTATTTGACCAAGGAGAGTGATGGAGTGCTGCATCAGATGACCTGGCCTCCACAATCACCCGACCTTTCTATATTATTTATGACAGACTGCATGTCAAAACGTACACAGAGAGAGGCAGAGACATCTGCATTTTAGTGGCTAGCCTTGGAGATCTTTGATATGAGTCAGGGGGTCTAATCTAAAAACTGTACATGACAAATATACAGACTCCATTCTCAAGCTCCACAGAAGCTTAGGATCTCAGAGGTGGTCTGGCTTAATATCGTCAAGTCTATCAATTCCTATTTGGAATTAATGATTTCCTGGACACCCATCAGGTAGATTTGGCTCAGACTGAGGTGTATGGTGCATTTTAATCACCCATGGCGAACTACAATAGTTCAATAGGTCTGTCTGTACATTGACATTCCCCGTCGTTGCACAGTAATGATGTCAACACTGTGTGCGAGAGCAGGAAGAGTAGAGGCAGAGTAAAATGAAGCTGTCGATGAGGAGAATGCCATAGAAACACCTTTGGGTGTGTAGACTTCTGCCTCTCTGGAAGCGTGTCAATAACACAGCCAGTAGCAGGAAGAAGGTGGCTATGTTTAAGATTAGGAATAGTCTGATATAAGAGGCTACGTTTGACAGACTGTCACTCTTGGCTGTTGCCGACATGTGGACCTCCTTGAACTTGCGACCCTTAACAAAGCCACCCTTCCTGCCTTTATTTGAGTCTCCATAATCCATAAACGCCCTGGAGTCTCCATCCTCCTCTGAGCTCTCCTCAATAATCCGCTTTGTGCTCTTCGATCTCTGTTTCTTCTCACTCACCTCGATCTGTGCAAATATGTCAGGCAGGCTCTCTGAGAGCTCGTTCCCAAGGTTCCCCAAGGCTTTCTTGGCCCCCTTTCCTTTGCCCTGTTTCTTAGTCAGAGCAAACATTTTCTCGATAGCCTCCTCTGTCTTCTTCTTGTCTGAGAACTGTAGGAGGCGCTCAGCTGCCTTGCGGAAGCTGGCCGTGTTGAGTACCCTGCCCAGAATGTGTCTCTCCAGCTGCTGGAAAACAGGCTTGGCATGCTGGAGGTTGTCCTCTACTACGTTGACATACTCCTCCACCTCCTCTGGCGTGTCGTTCAGCACTCCTGCTGCTTTCTCAAACACAATCTTCTTCTGGTCCACCAGTACCATGGCGAACAGAGGCTTGTTGGTCACCTCTCCTGTCAGAAGGTAGATGGTGTAGGTGTGCTCGTTGGTGGCCAGGTAAATGTCCACCCTATTAGCATCAGCACGCAGGCTAAAGCTCTGCACGTCCACCCCCGGCCCAAAGAAGATATAGGCCACCCTGGTGTGTGGATACCTCAGTGGCATTGTCACATTCACATAGTTAGAGCCATTATAGGGGTAACCACGTGGATAGTTCCAGTACCCCAAGACCCCTTTCTCACTGAAGCCCGTGTCATCCATCCAGAACATTTTATACGGGTCTTCACCGTGTCTGACAAAGGCTCCATGCACACCATCTATTTTGGCTTCCTGAAAGGACAGGTCCGTGTTGTGGAAGAAGGCACTCATGGCCCTGGTTGGGCTGTCTGTCTCCAGATGGACATGATCCACTAGGACCAGCAGCTGGGGGTGCAGGAGCAGCAGGTTCCTCTGGAAGCTCCTGATCTTCAGGTCAGGGTTGTAGGCCGACTGGCCCTCCCCACGGATGAACACCATCCCCTGCCTCTCCAGAGCCGCCTCCACCCTGCCCTGGGCGTTCGCCGCCAGCCCCACCTTGTACTTCAGCCACTTGGAGTCACAGGCCTCGGTGACCTGACCTTCCCATGGCTTGAAGCAGCTCCCTGAGACAGCTGGGGAGAACAGCACTGCATTGTTGAGGAAGGTATACTTGGGCCCGTACAGAGCCTCCGTGATAAAAGGAACACCGTTAGGGGCGAACGTAAAGCTGTTCTGGTCAGGGTGCTCATGGCCAGCATTAAAGTTCCGCCACCCTTTGATCCAGTCTTTGTACTTGTTCCTGTGAACAATGTCAAATATGGCCCGTCCACCCAGCTTCCCCGACTTGAAAGAGAGGAAGGTGTGGTTGGTGTCTGCAGGTAAAGCACTTCCATACGTGACGACCCCCCAGTCCTCAAAGTAGTGGAGTTGGGATGTACCGAAGTCTGCAGGAGCCCTGGGAGTCAGGCTTGGATCATACCTGCAGAATTGAAAAACAACAACATATTCATTTCATACATACAAATTACGTATGCTCAAAATGCTATTTAACATTCAGAATGGTGTAAATTATTTAATTATCAGTATGATAATACACTTTAGGCCTAAATCCATACAATACAGCATATTTAACAGTAAAACTAAACCAACAGATAAGAGCGAAAGAGAGAGAGAGAGAGAGAGTGACTCAGTCTCACCAGATGAACTCTGTGTGCAGTGTGCACCATCTCTGTCCCTTCCCGGCCTGTCCTGGCCCCTCCAACACCCGGTTCTGATGGATCAGTTCAGCCAGCCAGTTCCCGCTGCCGTTCCTCATCACGTATCGGTCCAGGAACACCAGCTGGCTCTCAGGCCCGTAGAACCAATTGTAGTTGGAATCTGCTACGGCTACAGTCCTCTGGAACCCTGGTGAGATGGAACGGGCCAGGGCCAAGATCCATATGGATTATTTTACAGTTAAAATATAGGAGGAGGCAACTGCAATAGTGGCTTTTCATACTGGTTTGTTAGAGAAATATTGAATGTTATTATCATAAAACTCTTACAAATTTGAAGTGACCGCTACATACTGATCAGTCCAAGGTCCAGTTTGGTTGTACAAACAATATACCTTCTTATGATTCAATCTTGAGTAGTCTACAAAATGTAAGAAATATGGTACATGTTGTATACATATACAGTGCATTCAGAAACTATTCATACCCTTTGACTTTTTCCACATTTTGATGTGTTACAGCCTGAATTCAAAATTTATTAAATACTTTTTTCCCTCACCCATCTAGAGACAATACCCCAAAATGACAAGGTGAAAACATGTTTTTTGCTAAAGTATTGAAAATGAAATACAGTATCTCATTTACGTAAGTATTCACACCACTGAGTCAATACATGTTAGAATCACCATTGACAGTGATAACAGCTGAGTCTTTCTGGTTAAGTCTCTAAGAGCTTTCCACACTTGGTTTGTACAATATTTGCACATTATTATTTAAAAAATTCTTCAAACTGTGAAAACAGCCATTTTCAAGTCTTGCCATATATTTTCAAGCCGATTTAAGTCAAAACTGTAACTAGGCTACTCAGGAATAAGGACAATAACCAAAACACAAGACCAATTATAAAATAGGTGGTTCGAGCCCTGAATGCTGATTGGCTGACAGCCGTGGTATATCACGGGTATACCATGGGTATGATAGAGAGCTGTTCTTAGGCACGTAGCAATGTGGAGTTCCTGGACACAGCCCTTAGCCGTGGTATATTGGCCATATATCACAAACCCCTGAGGTGCCTTATTGCTATTATAAACTGGTTACCAATGTAATTAGAGCAGTAAAAATAAATGTTTTATCATACCGATGGTATACCCGTGATATACCACGGCTGTCAGCCAATCAGCATTCAGGGTTCGAACCACCCATTTTATAATTGGTCTTGTGTTACAGGTTATTGTCCTACTAAAAGGTGAATTTCATCTCCAAGTGTCTGGTGTCTGGTGGAAAGTAGATTTTGCCTGTGCTTTTTATCTCGGAAAACTCCTCAGTCCTTAACGATTACAAGCATACCCATAACATGATGCAGCCACCACTATGCTAAAAAATTTGGAGAGTGGTACTCAGTAATGTGTTGTATTGGATTTGCTCCAAACATAACACATTGTATTCAGGACAAAAAGTGAATTGCTTTGCCACATTAGTTTCAGTATTACTTTAGTGCCTTGTTGCAAACAGGATACATGTTTTGGAATATTTTTTATTCTGTACAGTTTTCCTTCTTTTCGCTCTATCAATTAGGTTAGTATTGTGGAGTAACTACAGCATTGTTGACCCATCCTCAGTTTTCTCCTATCACAGCCATTAAACTCTGTAACTGTTTTAAAGTCACCATTCGCCTCATGGTGAAATCCCTGAGTGGTTTCCTTCCTCTCCGGCAACTGAGTTAGGAAGGACGCCTGCATCTTTGCTGTCACGACTTCCGCCGAAGTCGGCCCTTCTCCTTGTTCGGGTGGTGTTCGGCGGTCGACGTCACCGGCTTTCTAGTCACCATCAATCCATGTTTCAGTTTCGTTTTGTTTTGTCTGTATTACACACACACCTGGTTTCTGTTACATATCACGTTCCTTATTTAACCCTCTGGCATACATTTCTGTTCTGTCCGTAATTGTTTATGTTGTTAGTGGTTGTGTTTTGTGCTAGTGTTTTTTGTATGTTCCTATTTGGAATTTTGCTTGATATTTTGAGTAAACTCAGTTATGTTAATACCTGTGTCCTGCGCCTGACTCCGCTATAACTCTGCACCCAATCGCTGACATTTGTATTGACTGGGTGTATTGATACACCATCCAAAGTGTCATTAATTACTTCACAGGCAGATGTGTCATTAATTACTCAAAGGAATATTCAATGTCTGCTTTTTTACCCATCTACCAACAGGTTCCCTTCTTTGCTAGGCACTGGAAAACCTCCCTGGTCTTTGTGGATGAATCTGGGTTTGAAATTCACTGCTCGACTAAGCGACCTTACAGATAATTGTATGTGTGTGGTACAGAGACCAGGTAGTTCTTCAAAAATCATGTTAACCACTATTATTGCTAAATGTTTACTCCTGAACTTATTTAGGCTTGCCATAACAAATTATGTTTTTAGAAATGTTTACAAATTAATAAAAAAATGAAAAGCTGAAATGTCTTGAGTCAATTAATATTCAAACTTTATGTGTAAGGACAGACTACAGGGAGTGAATGTTTAATAAATAATGTACATGAAACAAAACCCAGACAGCGTCTGGACAGGGAAAACATAACAACATTAATGCTGACACTGGGATCAAACCGAGAAACAGACAGATATAGGAGGGAGAATCAACAAAGGAATGGAGTCCAGGTGAGTACAAAGAAACTACAGGCCCTGTTGAAATTAGCATCTCCCTAGCTTTATTGCGGAAGCCATTTCCCCAAAACACACGGTTCCCATAAATTTAGCTTACTCTCAGGATCTAAGAAGAATCTCAGTTTGGCATTAAAAGGTATCTTAAAACCTAGCAACCAGTAGTAAATATTTAACCACAATAAATTGTTTATAAGTCAAAAACAACAACAGCAATAACCAAAATCAGACTGCACTGTCACACCCTGATCTGTTTCACCTGTCTTTTGCTTGTCTCCACCCCCTACCAGGTGTCTCCCAGTTATCTCCTGTGTATTTATACCTGTGTTTTCTGTTTGTCTGTGCCAGTTTGTCTTGTCTTGTCAGGTCTTACCAGCGTGTTTCCTGGTTCGCCTGCTCTCAACTTTGTTTTTCTAGTCTTCCCGGATCTGACCTATCTGCATGTCCTGAGCCTGCCTGCCGTTCTGTCCCTGTTTGACCCTGCCTTGGATTACGAACCTCGACCTGCCCTTTGCCTGCCCCTTTGTAAAATACTTTGGTGTAAAGTACTTAAAGTTGAAGTCGGAAGTTTACATACACTTAGGTTGGAGTCAGTAAACTCATTTTTCAACCACTCCACAAATTTATTGTGAACAGACTATAGTTTTGGCAAGTCGGTTAGGACATCTACTTTGTGCATGACACAAGTAATTTTTCCAATAATTGTTTCCAGACAGATTATTTCACTTATATTCACTGTATCACAATTCCAGTGGGTCAGAAGTTTACATACGTTAAGTTGTCTGTACCTTTACACAGCTTGGAAAATTCCATAAAATGCTTTACAAACTTCTGATAGGCTAATTGACATCATTTGAGTCAATTGGAGGTGTACCTGTGGATGTATTTCAAGGCCTACCTTCAAACTCGGTGCCTCTTTGCTTGACATCATGGGAAAATTAAAATAAATCAGACAAGACATTAGAAACAAATTGTGGACCTCCACAAATCTGGTTCATCCTTGGGAGCAATTTCAAAACACCCGAAGGTACCACGTTCATCAGTATTAACACCATGGGACCACGCAGACCTCAAACCGCTCAGGAAGGAGATGCGTTCTGTCTCCTAGAGATGAACGTACTTTGCGAAAAGTGCAAATCAATGTGCGAATCAAATCAATGTGCGAAAAGTGCAAATCAATACCAGAACAACAGCAAAGGACCTTGTGAAGATGCTGGAGGAAACAGGTACTAAAGTATCTCTATCCACAGTAAAACGAGTCCTATATCAACATAACTTGAAAGGCCGCTCAGCAAGGAAGAAGCCACTGCTCCAAAACCACCATAAAAAAGACAGACTACGGTTTGCAACTGCACATGGGGACAAAGATCGTACTTTTTGGAGAAATGTCATCTGGTCTGAAGAAACAAAAATAGAACTGTTTGGCCATAATGACCATCGTTATGTTTGGAGGAAAAAGGGGGAGGCTTGCAAACTGAATAACACCATCCCAACCGTGAAGCACGGGGGTGGCAGTATCATGTTGTGGGGGTGCTTTGCTGCAGGAGGGACTGGAGCACTTCACAAACTAGATGGCATCATGAGGTTGGAAAATTATGTGGATATATTGAAGCAACATCTCAAGACATCAGTTAAAGCTTGGTCACAAATGGGTCTTCCAAATGGTCAGTGACCCCAAGCATACTTCCAAAGTTGTTGCAAAATGCTTAAGGACAAAAAAGTCAAGGTATTGGAGTGGCCATCACAAAGCCCTGACCTCAATCCGATAGAAAATGTGTGGCCAGAACTGAAAAAGCGTGTGCGAGAAGGAGGCCTACAAACCTGATTCAGTTACACCAGCTCTGTCAGGAGGAATGGGCCAAAATTCACCCAACTAATTGTGGGAAGGTTGTGGAAGGCTACCTGAAACATTTGACCCAAGTTAAACAATTTAAAGTCTATGCTACCAAATACTAATTGAGTGTATATAAATGTCTGACCCATTGGGAATGTGATGAAAGAAATAAAATCTCAAATAAATAATGCTCTCTACTATTATGAGATGGCAGACGGCAGGGAGGTTGTTGCGGCAGGTGCTGCTTCTCCTCCAGATGCTCTTATTGTATCTAAAACATCAGGTGTACGCCGACCCCAGCTAAGTAACTCATGCAAAGATTTAAAGCGCAATTCTGTGTTTTATCTCCAGTACATTGCCATGATTGTCAGTCATGTAGCTGCTCTACTGATAATCTCAGTGCATCCTTGCTGGGATGACACAATCAATCTACTGCCAGAGAATATCAACACCAAACACATTGGTTCACCGTTCCACAGGAGCAGACAGTAAACAGCATACCATAATGTTCTGAATAATGGCCAAGTCTACCTCGCTCCCTATTCCACTGAACCGCTTAGGCGTAACAAACACAAGTCCAACATTTATCGGAAACTGTTAAACTACCTGTTACCTACCCTCCTGCTCTCCGGGGATGTGCAACTCAATCCTGGGCCTAACATCTCCGAGCCAGCGATACTCACCGGAGTGGAAAGCAGTGGATGGCCTTTGTCCAAGATGGACAAAGGGGGCGTTTTTGGGGCTGTGTTTCTGGACCTAGGAAGGCTTTTGATACTGTTAACCATGAGGTTCTCATCACAAAATTGTCCAAGTTCAACTTTCCCCCCGATGCCTTGAGATGGATGAAATCATACCTTGAAGGCAGAACTGTGTGTCAGAGTGAGCAATGAGCTGTCGCCCACTCTTAGTTATGATGTGGGCGTGCCCCAAGGGTCAATACTGGGGTCCCTCCTGTTCAGCCTATACATTAATGATCTGCCTTCTGTCTGTACTGGGTCTGAAGTTCAAATGTATGCAGATGATACAGTGATATATGCGCATGCAAAGAGCAAACAACAAGCTGCACAAGAACTCACTACTGTAATGGTCCAGGTTACAAAGTGGCTCAGTGACTTGTGTTTGAATCTCAATGTAAAAGAAACTGTCTGCATGCTCTTCACAAAGAGGGCAACCATTGCTACTGAGCCAGATGTCTATGTGTCAGGGGATAATCTCCAGGTGTTATCGGATTTTAAATACCTTGGCATCATACTTGATTCCAACCTCTTTTTTAAAAAGCAGGTGAAAAAGGTAATTCAAATAACCAAATTCAACCTAGCTAATTTCCGATTTATATGAAATTGTTAGACTACAGAGGTAGCAAAACTGTACTTCAAATCTATGATACTCCCCCACTTAACATACTGCTCGACTAGTTGGGCCAAAGCTTGCTGTACAACATTAAAACCCATTCAGTCTGTCTACAAACAGGCTCTCAAAGTGCTTGATAGAAAGCCATCACGGGTTATCCTCAGAAAACATGAGCTCCTGAGTTAGGAAAATCTTGTGCAATACACCGACGCATGTCTTGTATTCAAGATCCTAAATGACCTGGCTCCCCCTCCACTCAGCACTTTTGTTAAACAGAAAACCCAAACATATGGCAGCAGATCCACAAGGTCTGCCATGAGAGGTGACTGTATATTTCCCTTAATTATGGAAAAGCACCTTTAGTCAATCTGCTTTCTCTGTGAGAGCTTCCCATGTCTGGAACACACTGCCACCAGACACACATAACTGCACCACCTATCACACTGTCACAAAAAACAGACAGGGCCAATCAGATTTGTGAACAAATAACATGCAGACAGGGCCAATCAGATTTGTGAACAAAAAACATGCAGACAGGGCCAATCAGATTTGTGAACAGAAAACATGCAGACAGGGCCAATCAGATTTGTGAACAAAAAACATGCAGACAGGGCCAATCAGATTTGTGAACAAAAAAACATGCAGACAGGGCCAATTAGATTTGTGAACAAAAAACATGCAGACAGGGCCAATTAGATTTGTGAACAAAAAACATGCAGATAGGGTCAATCAGATTTGTGAACAAAAAACATGCAGCATCACAAAAAAACATGCAGACAAGGCCAATCAGATTTGTGAACATAATCCCTAGCTGTGTATTGCCGCTTTCCATGTTGTTTGTAGCTTGTGAGGTGTGGAAACACTTTGTTGCTTTTATGGATTTTTGTGCTATGTTGCTCTGTCTACATGCTATGTCTTGCTTGTCCTATGTTGCTCTGTGTGTGCTCACTGCTCATTGATTGTAATTGTTTTAATAACCTGCCCAGGGACTGTGGTTGAAAATTGGCCGGCTGGCTAAAACCGGCACGTTTACTGAAACGTTGATTAATGTGCATTGTCCGTGTAAAAATGAAAATAAACTCAAACTCAAACATTTCACATTTTTAAAATAAAGTGGTGATCCTAACTGACCTAAAACAGGGAATATTTACTAGGATTAAATGTCAGGAATTGTGAAAAACTGAGTTTAAATGTATTTGGCTAAGGTGTATGTAAACTTCCGACTTCAACTGTAAGTACAAAGTACAAAACATAAGTCGTTTTTTGAGGTATCTTTACTTTACTATTTATATTTTTAACAGCTTTTAATTTTACTTCACTACATTCCTAAAGAAAATAATTAACTTTTTACTCCATACATTTTCCCTGACACCCAAAAGTACTCGTTACATTTTGAATGCTTAACAGGACAGAAAAGGTCCAATTCACGCACTTATCAAGAGAACATCCCTGGTCATCCCTACTGCCTCTGATTTGGCGGACTCACTTAACACAAATGCTTCATTTGTAAATTATGTCTGATTGTTGGAGTGTGCCCCTGACTATCCGTAATTTTAAAAAACAAGAAAATTGTGCCGTCTGGTTTGCCATACAGTGCCTTGCGAAAGTATTCGGCCCCCTTGAACTTTGCGACCTTTTGCCACATTTCAGGCTTCAAACATAAAGATATAAAACTGTATTTTTTTGTGAAGAATCAACA
This sequence comes from Oncorhynchus mykiss, assembly GCF_057628025.1. Classification (NCBI taxonomy): domain Eukaryota; kingdom Metazoa; phylum Chordata; class Actinopteri; order Salmoniformes; family Salmonidae; genus Oncorhynchus; species Oncorhynchus mykiss. The sequence goes on from NC_143029.1 coordinate 18,304,306, forward strand.
ACAAGTGGGAAACAATCATGAAGTGGAACGACATTTATTGGATATTTCAAACTTTTTTAACAAATCAAAAACTGAAAAATTGGGCGTGCAAAATTATTCAGCCCCTTTACTTTCAGTGCAGCAAACTCTCTCCAGAAGTGCAGTGAGGATCTCTGAATGATCCAATGTTGACCTAAATGACTAATGATGATAAATACAATCCACCTGTGTGTAATCAAGTCTCCGTATAAATGCACCTGCACTGTGATAGTCTCAGAGGTCCGTTAAAAGCGCAGAGAGCATCATGAAGAACAAGGAACACACCAGGCAGGTCCGAGATACTGTTGTGAAGAAGTTTAAAGCCGGATTTGGATACAAAAAGATTTCCCAAGCTTTAAACATCCCAAGGAGCACTGTGCAAGCGATAATATTGAAATGGAAGGAGTATCAGACCACTGCAAATCTACCAAGACCTGGCCGTCCCTCTAAACTTTCAGCTCATACAAGGAGAAGACTGATCAGAGATGCAGCCAAGAGGCCCATGATCACTCTGGATGAACTGCAGAGATCTACAGCTGAGGTGGGAGACTCTGTCCATAGGACAACAATCAGTCGTATATTGCACAAATCTGGCCTTTATGGAAGAGTGGCAAGAAGAATGCCATTTCTTAAAGATATCCATAAAAAGTGTCGTTTAAAGTTTGCCACAAGCCACCTGGGAGACACACCAAACATGTGGAAGAAGGTGCTCTGGTCAGATGAAACCAAAATTGAACTTTTTGGCAACAATGCAAAACGTTATGTTTGGCGTAAAAGCAACACAGCTGAACACACCATCCCCACTGTCAAACATGGTGGTGGCAGCATCATGGTTTGGGCCTGCTTTTCTTCAGCAGGGACAGGGAAGATGGTTAAAATTGATGGGAAGATGGATGGAGCCAAATACAGGACCATTCTGGAAGAAACCCTGATGGAGTCTGCAAAAGACCTGAGACTGGGACGGAGATTTGTCTTCCAACAAGACAATGATCCAAAACATAAAGCAAAATCTACAATGGAATGGTTCAAAAATAAACATATCCAGGTGTTAGAATGGCCAAGTCAAAGTCCAGACCTGAATCCAATCGAGAATCTGTGGAAAGAACTGAAAACTGCTGTTCACAAATGCTCTCCATCCAACCTCACTGAGCTCGAGCTGTTTTGCAAAGAGGAATGGGAAAAAATGTCAGTCTCTCGATGTGCAAAACTGATAGAGACATACCCCAAGCGACTTACAGCTGTAATCGCAGCAAAAGGTGGCGCTACAAAGTATTAACTTAAGGGGGCTGAATAATTTTGCACGCCCAATTTTTCAGTTTTTGATTTGTTAAAAAAGTTTGAAATATCCAATAAATGTCGTTCCACTTCATGATTGTGTCCCACTTGTTGTTGATTCTTCACAAAAAAATACAGTTTTATATCTTTATGTTTGAAGCCTGAAATGTGGCAAAAGGCCGCAAAGTTCAAGGGGGCCGAATACTTTCGCAAGGCACTGTATATAAGGAATTTTACTTTTGATATTTAAGTATATCTTTGAAATTCCATTTACTTTTGATACTTAAGTATATTTAAAATCAAATACCTTTAGACTTTTACTCAAGTAGTATTTTACTGGGTGACTTTCACTTTTACTTTAGTAATTTTCTGTTAAGGTATCTATACTTTTACTCAAGTATGATAATTGGGTACTTTTTCTACCACTGGTAAAATAAATATTCTGAGTATGGAACTATCCGCCTCCTGTGTCTGCATCTGGGTCACATCCTGAGCTGTGATAGTGCACAAGCGGTGTGATTCTAGGTGTGTGTGTTTCCCATTCTGAAATACCGTCTGTTTACAACATTCCTGCCGTGATGCAAAGCTAGATCTTTTACAAACAAATGCCCCATGCCGAATATTGTGGGAGTCCAAATCTAGATCTCCTACAGCTGCTCAGCCCCAGTCAATACAATACAATACAAAGTGTTGGGAAGAGGCCCTTCCTCCAGCACTGCCCTCCCCCTGACTTTCAGACAGTCAGCCAGAAAAGGAGAGGAGAGCAGAGGAGAGCGATCAGCACAGCTCTGATAGACCTCCAGGAAGCTATTAAGTGCACGCATGCATATCCCATATCAGGACAAATGAGTAGTTACACTCTCTAACATGGTGGTAATGCACTCAGGGGGTTTCATACCTGATCTACTTAGAACTTGGGAAACATTGCCAAGAAGGACGCTGGCTGGATGCAGGGCCAGGGTGGGTGCCTCAGCAGTTCACTAAGGCATTTATGAACACTTATTCACAGATTGTTGACTGGCACTGTATTTCCTTTAAAAATGGTCTTGCTCCCTATACAATATCCATATGACCTTTTAATATATCACGTGATATCTAGACTGCACAGTTAGATGTAAAAAGTCAATAGAACCAAGCAACTTCTGCAAAGGGAAACATTAATTATGTTCTATGCAATTTAATGGCAGAGCAGAGCAGAGTATACAACATCAATTGTTGTATTACCTGGCAGGATGGTCCTGTACATGAATGCAAAGTGTTTGTGGAGCCAGGGGTGGTCGAAGTGGCTGATGGAGAAGTGTCTCTGCACCAGGAATATGTACTGGAATAGAGAGCGGGTGGTGTAGGTCCCGTAGGCCACGCCCTCATACAGCGAGCCGTCCGTCACATCCTGGAGGAGCACCATAGACTTCTCCATGATGGCCAGAACCTGCTTAGTCCACAGGTAGGCCTCCTGCAGATAACCTGGAACAGAACAGAGGAGAAACCAGGGTCAGCTTAGTGGGTTTGAGATAGATTACTGTCAGCCACCTAAAGTGTTTGTTGTCATGACTTTAACTAAGTAACTAGGTGTAATATGTGGTCTAAAGTGAGGTACTGTAGTTGTAAATGCAGTTAAAGCTACTCAGTCATTTAAAATTCAGATTTCTTAATTTCCAGGGACTTCATACTCACGTTATATGGAAAGCATGATACTACCATACCAGACTAATGTATAGCCTCTCTCTCTCTCTCTCTCTCTCTCTCTCTCTCCTGCTCTCTCTCGCTCTCTGGATCACACACAGAGTTTACTATGAGAAGAAGTGACCACATAAACACTCCAGCCACACTTCATTGAGGAATCCCAGTCCTTCACTGGTGCCTGGCAGCTACCTAGTGGACTGGCTCCAGCCACCCACTCACCGGTGCCCACAGCCCAGCCCCTGAGCCGGAGTCCACCCTTGTGTTTGGTTTGGGCTAGCAGATCAGTGGCCTACACAGAGCAGGTATTTACCATTAAACAGGAACTGCAGGCACACAAAGACCACATTTACACAAACAGCATCTCACTACACTAATGCCCACACTCCGGTTCCATACTCTCAAGTCCACACACTGTTTGGACGGTTCTGCATTTTCCATTTTTAGACAAGGGCATCATGTAGGAATTAATGAACCAACATTTTTTATATAATTACAATAGAATATAAAAAGTACATAGAAAAGAATAGAAAAAATACATAGAATTAAATCAAGTCAGGGGAATACCCAAACTAATCTGATTAATTTTATAAAGTCAAAAGATCCAATAATCTTAATGACCAGTAAGAAATTCTACCACCCATGGCTCAATCACATCACGTACAGTAACACTGTGCTCTAGCCATGACCTCCACAATCGATCTGGAGCCTAATGATGTGCCTCAGTTTACCTAATGACTGGCTGAGTGGATAATGCTGCTGTCATGCTGGGGCCTTATCTATGGCTTCTCTTCAGCCATGCTGTTAGTGATGTTACTGGCTCTGGAGCTCTGGAGCCCTCATCAGTACACATTAGTTTCCCACACCATGACGCTGTGGTTCGCAGGAATGTGGGAGGTCAAGGGATTTACTATTTATATGGTGCCATTTGACTTGCCTTCTACTCCTTTGAGTTTTTAAAAAACTAATTATGATTTGATGAGCCATTAAAAGAGAAGTTCTCTTTTTTTACAACCAAATCTCTATTTTTGATTTAAATGGCATGTTCTAGAAGGGTCCAAACACCTATTTTGTGATTTGACATGTTTTAGAGAAACTTACCCCAAACAGCAAATCACTTCCTCATCCTCATTGTGTAGTATGGGGGCCCTAAAAAACATGAATAAAATAAAAAATAAAACACCTCAAAACGTCCTTTTAGAAACAGAAAAGCTTTGTGATGCAGGTCTTTAGATGTTGTGCACATGAAGTTGTGTCATTCTGAACTTTATCCGCAACGTTATATGCCCTTTCCCGCAACTCGAGCCGTCTCGAGCGGTTCCATTTTCTGTGTAGCCTGCTCCTATAGGTAACTGCCGAAATAAAGGAAACACCAACATATAGCGTCTTAATAAGGTGTTGGGCCACCACATGCAAGAACAGCTTCAATGCACCTTGGCATAGATTCTACAAGTGTCTGGAACTTCCTGTGTGGATGCTTTCAATATACTTTGTATCACTCGTTTACTCAAGTGTTTCTTATCTTTTGGCAGTTACCTGTAAAATGGACGGAGATGTATCGCTCGAGACACAACAAAATGGAAAATAACGTTGCGGATAAAGTTTGGAATTACATAATTTAATGTGTATAACATCCAAAGACTTACATCACAATACTGAGAGCTTTGCCAATTCTAAAAGGATGTATTTGGGTGGTTTTTTGGAGCCTTGTTGGGGGATTTGCTGTTCGTGGAAAGTTTCTCTAAATTTGTGAAATCACAAAAAAGGTGTCTGGACCCAGTTGAGGAAAATTCCTGAAGCCTCTTGTTTCATTTCTAAGAATGAACAAAGAATGATTTCTAAGAATGAAATAACCAAATATGACATAGGTTAAATGCAATAATAGTAGGCTGACAAGAGTTTCTGCTTCATTTATTGACATGATGCCAATCAAGTGGGTTTAGATTATACAAGGCGGGAGAATCAACAAGTCTAGACAATTGCTTAAAGCTGAGAGTATTGGCAAAATCATTTTCCATACTGTACCCACCAGGCAAAGACGGCAGATCTACAGTACCAGTCAAAAGTTTGGACACACCTACTAAAAACTAAGCTTTTCCTTTATTTTTCAATTTTATACATTGTAGAATAATAGTGAAGACATCATAACTATGAAATAACACATATGGAATCATGTAGTAATCAAAAAAGTTTTTAACGAATCAAAATATATTTTAGATTTTAGACACTTCAAAGTAGCCAGCCTTTGTCTTGATGAAAGCCATGCTGGTTAAGTGTGCCTTGAATTCTAAATAAATCACAGACAGTGTCACCAGCAAAGCACTCCCACACCATCACACCTCCTCTTTGAAGCTTCAAGGTGGGAACAACACATCCGGATATCATCCGTCACCTACTCTGCGTCACCTACTCTGCGTCACAAAGACACAGCGGTTTGAACCAAAAATCTCAAATCTGGACTCATCAGACCAAAGGACAGATTTCCACCCGTCTAATCTCTATTGTTTGTGTTTTTTTGGCCCAAGCAAGTCTCTTCTTCTTATTGGTGTCCTTTAGTAGTGGTTTCTTTGCAGCAATTCGACCATTAAGACCTGATTCACGCAGTCTCCTCTGAACAGTTGATGTTGAGACGTGGCTGTTACTTGAACTATGTGAAGCATTTATTTGGGCTGCAATTTTTGAGGCTGGTAACTCTAATGAACTTATCCTCTGCAGCAGAGGTAACTCTGGGTCTTCCTTTCCTGTGGCGGTCTTCATGAGAGCCAGTTTCATCATAGCGCTTGATGGTTTTTAAGACTGCACTAGAAGAAACTTTCAAAGTTCTTGACATTTTCTGGATTGACTGACCTCCATGTCTTAGGGTTTGATGGACTGTCATTTCTCTTCACTTATTTGAGCTGTTCTTGCCATAATATGGACTTGGTATTTTTCCAAATAGGGCTATCTTCTGTATACCACCACTGCCTTGTCACACAACACAACTGATTGGCTCAAACTCATTGAGAAATTCCATAAATTAACTTTTAACAAGGCACACCTGTTAATTGAAATGCATTCCAAGTGACTACCTCATGAAGCTGGTTGAGAGAATGCCAAGAGTGTGCAAAGCTGTCATCAAGGCAAAGGGTGGCTACTTTGAAGAATCTCAAATATAAAATATATAGTAAAAATTGTTAAAATAAAGAAAAACCCTTGAATGAGTAGTTGTGTCCAACCTTTTGACTGGTACTTTACATACAATTTTATTTGACATCTGATAAAGTTCTCAACAAACTGTCAAAATGTAAACCAACCCTGTTGTTAATTCGTGTTTGAATATGATGTAAATTACATTGAAATAATGAGGGAACTAGGTCGACTCAACCCATTTTGCCCATAGGTCATACAGTACGTGTAAAATAGACACTTTTTGACAAATCAATCAAGTGTTCATGTATAACAGATTTTGTTTAAGGAAGCAACACAATGTAGTCTGATTGTGGCTATGACTTTGAATGTCTCCCAGAGTCCCAACTTTCTACACTAAATAATACAACTTGAGCACCTGGTGGCCGTAGCAGACAGGTGGATGATCCAGGTCTTAGGGTGAAATCCTGATGGTTAAGTACTGATGAACCCATGGTAAACTACTGCACACATGGCTGTCCAATTAGGATCCCAGCAAGGCAGACCAGCCGCCAAGCGTCAACATGCAGACACCGGAATCCAGAATGCACTGATCCCATATCAGTTGCTGTCCTGCGATCTAGTCATCTGATCCACTCTCTCCCCGTGACTCACCCTTTGGATAGAGCCCATACAATATCCCTTCTGATGATAAGACTATAGCGTACACAGTAGCTATATGCTGAGATTAACTTTCTCATAGAGGTCTTAAGAGGTTTTATGCTTTGGACAGATATGTCTTCCTTTATTTCCAACAGATGGAGCCTATCCCTTCCTTATAAATAAATGCTTCAAATGGGCTTTTTACGTCCCCTATAAAATAATACACATATTTTAAAGAGAGGTGCTGTATTCTTTCATAAATCTCAGTACTATAGACATGTGCAATACAATGGCTCTGAATGAAATGTGACATGAAGCCAATGTTTGCTAGGATTGATTTCTGGCAGAACCTTAGTGGCAAAGTTCCATTTCTTCACTGGGTTCTTGATAGAATAATATTTGCCTGTAATGTCATACTTTTGCACAGGATATGAATGATAAATTCATGACAAAGGAATGCAGGAAGTGAATATGCACACAGTAAAATAATTATGCCAGAGTTAGGCCCCTAAATAAACTGGTCCAAGAATGAGCAAGGTAACGGTTTTCTGCATTTTCTCAATCTGCTATACCCTATGCAAAAACTGTTAGTTAGTTAAGCTACCTTTTAACAATTTGCAGCTGATCAAAAACATACAGGTGCAAAGTCAGCTTTAACCATTTATACAGTCAGTACATAGACCCCAGGCCATGACCAAATTACGTTTATCTCCAAGGTAACAGAAGAGTTAACAACCAAAGCTGCTGGACCAAACTCGGTTTTTCCTGGACTTGAAACAAAAAAGCTGATTCAAAACAAAAGGGGTACTATAATTATCCAGTCTGCACCCCCCCCCCCCTCTCTCTCTCCTGCCCCCCCCCTTTTTTTTCAACCCTCTGCTCAGTATCATAAACCAGACTCCAAGAAAAAGCACGATGACCACAGTAATCTCCATAAACCTGCTGTCATTTAGTTTACATCAACTCTCATTCACACATCCCTTGTAAACAAACCAATATATACCATAGCACTGCTGGGAACAACAAGAACAACTTCACCTTCCTTTGGCCTCTCTGCCTCTGCCTGAAACACCCAATAAAACACAACCAGGAAATTGAAAGCAAAACAATAGAAGGAACAGTTCTGAAATGAGCAGGACATAATAAGGCCCCTTTTTCAGGCTTATGTTCCTTCCTTAAGTCTCTACTAAGAGAAACACTGGGAAAAGGTCAATCCAGAATGTTATGGAATCGTGTGGAGAGTCTCCGCTGGAGAAACAATTATGAGGGATTAAGTGCAGCTATGGAGAATAAACCCGGGCTCACTGAATGGAAATTCCAGCCCAGAATGTTTGACTAACTCAGGATGTGACACAAGTTAACAAGAAGAGGCCACAGTATTCCAGGAACATGAATAGACTAAGTAGAAACTGACCAATCTACTGGATCTACACTGAGTGTACAAAACATGCTCTTTCCATGACATAGACTGACCAGGTGAATCCAGATGAGAGCTATGATCCCTTAATGATGTCACTTGCTATATCCTCTCCAATCAGTTTAGATGAAGGGGAGGAGACAGGTTAATTAAGTATTTTTAAGCCTTGAGACAATTGAGACATGGATTTAAGTGCCTTTGAACGGGGTATTGTAGTAGCTGCCCGAAATATTGGTTTGAGTGGGTCATGAACTGCATCGCTGCTGGGTTTCTCACACTCAACAGTTTCCTGTGTGTATCAAGAATGATCCACCACCAAAATGACATGATCTAGTTTACAGAGTAAAAACTGTAGGAACCCTCTGAGAGCTGATGATGTAATAATACATTTGTTTGTGTTTATCTGCACACACACACACGTTCACAGTGTATGGACCAGATGTACTCACCCTGGGCCATGTAGACCAGGCTGCCAGTGAGGAGAGCCACACAGTTGGTGGGCTGGTGGTTGTGCAGGTACTGGAAGCCCCAGCCGCGGATGTAGGACTTCTCATACATGAAGCGCGTAGCATTACCGATCACCCGCAGGAAGTGCTCCTGCTGCACCTTGCTCAGGTACTCATACAGGAAGTCATAGGCTGTAGCGAAGCCAACCAGAGAGTGGGCTACAGGAACCTCATCCCAAGGAGCATCTTTAACCAACCTGCAACACACAGAAAATGATTGATGAGTATAGTCCTCTGTGATAAATACGGATTTATATTGTGCCATTTCCTAACTTTGAAAGACTTAATACAATATGTAGTATCCTTACGAATAGTCTTGAATTAATTTTGCATTCCTTTTTCACTCGAGCCCAAGGAAGGCAGCTAGAGCTTTCTCTTTTTTTAAAACAACTAATTGACCGACATCTGTTCAATTATTTGAATTTCTATTTCGTTCATTTTTTTTTCTGTGAGTGCAATGAGCAGTTTCTCAGGAGATAAATCAGATCAAGCTCGAACTGAGCAATGTAGGAGGCTTTCCAAAATGCCAATATTCTACAAAGTTTAGTGTAGAAAACATATTAATTAACTAACGGGGAATTTCTTGTCCCTATAATCCATTGTGCACCTACTTGTCTAAGCTAAGACTGATATTTATTATTCAGCAGTCATAAAAGTATGCCTTATTTACTTTGAAAAACTACCAAAATAGTGACTTTGTCAGACAGCAGCTCTATAGAGATGATGACTTGGAATTAAATAATAAAGTCATCAAATAGGCCTGAAAAAAATGTAATATACACAACAACTGAAATATTTGATTAAAGTGTGAATAAAGGATGGTTAAGTGATAAGCAGTAATGTGCAGTCACTACCATCATGGCATATGAAAAGTTTTATTATCTGTTGTTACAGCATTCAACTCACATAAAGCATAGTGCACTTAATGTCTAAAAACATGATCGAAAACAAAATCGAAAACCGTGATTATTTTTTAATCGAACCAAAACCAAACTGACCTCAAAACAAACTATTCGCTCAGTACTATAAGCTACAATAAAAACAGAAAATGTTAACTACATATTCTTGTAAGTTAAATGTCATCGAAAGTGTAGACTTTAACTTATTTTTTCTGATTTGGCAAAGATCTAAATAACTTTCAGTTCTCTTTACCAAAAACATGCAAAACAGCATCTTCACACATGCTTAAAAGTCCAACAACATATACTGCCTTTTAAAGTGATATATAGTGCACTATGTGCAATTTCAAAGGTAGCTGGCACCTCATACATTTTGAATGCTGACTGAATTGTTTTTTAAGAGCTACTAATTGTGAAATTGGCAAATTAGTCCTTACCCATGCGTTAATGTCATATAACACCTGCTAAGAGGTGTTAAAAAGGTCTTAAAAAGCTCTCTCTGTGTAATTATAGTAAAAATGACAGTAAAATGTGGCAGTAAAATAAAAATCCAATAAGGAAATTGTATTTTGAGCAGTTACCATTAAAGTGCATGCCATGTGCATGCACATTTTCATCCCCATCTTGACAATCATTCTTCTCAGAACATATAAAAGACATACTGTAGGTAGAAATACGTTCCACTCATCACATGGACCCATACACTTTACTCCGTGCCAAATATCAAAGAAGCTGCCTTACTTTAAAATGTGATTTTTTTTATCCCAGCTCAGATGTGGCAGGGCTTGCAAACTATTACGGACTACAAAGGAAGACCCAGCCGCGAGATGCCCAGTGAGTCAATCCTACCAGACGGGCTAAAGGCCTTTTGTGCTCGCTTTGAGGCACGCAACACTGAAGCATGCATGAGAGCACCAGCTGTTCTGGACGACTGTGTGATCACTCTCTCCGTAGCCGATGTGAGCAAGACCTTTAAACAGGTCAACATTCACAAGGCCGCGGGGCCAGACATATTACCAGGACGTGTACTCAGAGCATGCGTGGACCAACTGACAAGTGTCTTAAACTGACATTTTCAACCTCTCCCTCTCCGAGTCTGTAATACCTACATGTTTCAAACAGACCACCATAGTTAACCTGCCTAAATGATTACCGCCCTGTAACTCTCACTTCTTTGCTTTAAAAGACTGGTCATGGCTCACATCAACACCATCATCCCGGAAACCCTAGACCCACTACAATTCATATCCCGCCTCAACAGATCCACAGATGATGCAATCTCAATCGCACTTCTCACGTTGGAACACCTACGTGAGAATGCTGTTCACTGACTACAGCTCAGCATTCAACACCATAGTGCCCACAAAGCTAAGGACCCTGGGATTAAACACCTCCCTCTTCAACTGGATCCTGGTCTTCCTGACGGGTCGCCCCTAGGTGGTAAGGGTAGGCAACAACACATTTGCCACGCTGATCCTCAACACGGGGGCCTGTCAGAGCTACCCTCCTGTATTCCCTGTTCACCCACGACTGTGTGGCCAATCCTGATCACCGACAACGATGAGACAGCCTATAGGGAGGAGGTCAGAGACCTGGCAGTGTGGTACCAGGACAACAACCTCTCCCTCAACATGAGTAAGACAAAGGAGCTGATCGTGGACTACAGGAAAAGGAGAGCCAAACAGGCCCCCATTAACAGGGCTGTAGTGGAGCGGGTCGAGAGATTCAAGTTCCTTGGTGTCCACATCACCAACAAACTATCATGGTCCAAACACACCAAAACAGTTGTGAAGAGGGCACGACAATGCCTATTCTCCCTCAGTAGACTGAAAAGATTTGGCTTGGGTCCCCAGATCCTCAAAAAGTTATACAGCTGCACCGTCGAGACCATCCTGACTGGTTGCATCACCGCCTGGTATGGCAACTGCTCGGCATCTGACTGTAAGGCGCTACAGAGGGTAGTGTGTATGGGCCAGTACATCACAGCCATCCAGGACCTATTTACTAGGCGGAGTCCCAGGAAGGCCCAAAAAATTGTCAAAGACTCCAGTCACCCAAGTCATACACTGCTCTCTCTGCTACCTCTTGCCATTACCTCGACTGACCTGTACCCCCTCACATTACCTCAGTACCGGTACCCCCTGTATTATTTTATTTTATAGTTATTTTATTGTGTTACTTTTTATATTTGTTTAAACTTTAATTAGTAAATATTATCTAAACTCTATTTCTTGAACTGCATTGTCGGTTAAGGGCTTGTAAGTAAGCATTTCACGGTAAGGTTGTTGTATTCAGCGCATGTGACAAATACAATTTTATTTTATTTTATTCACACATATCAAAGATATGCAGCTACCCTCTGGCAGCATTTTTTCAATTTTATGTAACTAATACATTATTTCCACCTGTCAACGAGCTGTGTAGAAGCTAAATGAATGTGCCTTCTACATGGGTAGAAATTAATTTGAATAAAAGGGGCACTTGATTTTTTGACTAGTTAAAATGTTTTACTTTGGTTCACAAACCAAGTTTAATGCACTGTTAAAGTATTTAGAATGAGTACTGCTGTACTGTACTGTATATTACATTACGCCAAAGCACACAAGACGTCTCTTCTGTGTGTTTACACATGGAGTGTCTTAAAACAAACCAGGGACCAGAGTACGCCACAAGCTGGAGTTTACAGGTCGGGAATATGGTTCTCCTCGACAAGTTGTCGGAGCCACTTTTAAGGATCCCTGTGAGATTCAGAAACTATAGTAAATGTGTGGCTGAGGAGAGTGCTCACATTGTGGTTCAACTGGGAAAATGTGCTCAGTGGGTTTTCATTTGTTAACTTGTGCCACGGACAAATATTGTGAGAAGTATTGGCAATTTGGACTAATGCTTCTGGTCAGTACCCAGAAGAAAACCTTGTTTCTCCCTCTGAACGGGGTGGCTAAACACAGCAGCTAAAGACTAAGTATAGGATTTAAACAATGAGGCTGAGGTAATGCTTTTTTCTGAAAAAGGAATGAGAGCTAAGGAGAAGGTGAAACTGGAAAAGGGAAGCCCTCTGACCATGAAGCTAAAAGCAAAGACGTTCTGAGAACGCAGGCGCCATGACTCCAAAATTGTTTGCGACAGTAAAATGCCTTGCCTCATATGTCAGAGACCCCTCCTTAACACTGAATTCCTTGGCTTGCGACGTGCAGAGAAAGCTTGTTATAAAGGACTTTATAAACTGTACTGTTTGTGAAAATCTTAAAGCCACAGAAGTTTCACAATCACAACTCTCACAGGAGGTCAGGGGTCATCTGAAGTACAGTACTGTTAGGGGTAAATACAGAAACAACATGCTATCTCATAGGTGCCCTCTTCTTAGCCTAAGATTTTTGTGCAACATAATGTGAACAAGTCTGCATGATAGCCTAGTACGGTTAAATAAATATCATATACTTTTGATTCAAATATAACATAATTCAGACTTTAAGCGATTCCCTTCTGATTCTGTAGACTGGGACCGCCATTAGCACATCCTTTTGGTTGGGGGTGAACAATGTGAAATGCAGATAAGATTTCCCATGTAACCACTCAGAGAACCTCAGTCAAATGACTATCTCAGCCTCTGACCTCTAATCCAGAGCAGTAGTAGAGGCTGAAACCCTAGTCCTCCCATCCCACTGCACCAGGCCAGGCAGCTCAACATCTGAACATTTCATTTCCTTTCAACGGGGGCATGTTCAGCAGTGAATTCGAACAGCTGCTAAACATATTTCCTGGACCACAGGCCCATCGGACCACAATGCATCTCTACTTGCAGGTCTGGCCATAAAGAAGGGGAGTAGGATTTTTCATGTATCCCCAGTGGGCACATGGTAATGTACAGAGGACAAATACATTGATTAAGCTGCAGTTTTCTGCAATTGCGAAGCAAGCAATTCACTCAGGGGTTGAATTTGAGTCCCTACGGTACACAGTAACTGTTCCCACAGGGGTTGAATTTGAGTAACTACTCAGAAACTGTTTCCACAGATTGTATCTCATATTTCTTGTCCCTATAAGTAGGGATGATGTTCACAGACAATTGATTGCATTTAGATGTGCTTTCTGCAGCAATATCTTGGATAAGAAGATGTACACAAAAATATGGGAAAAACCAAGATAGAAAATATACCAACTAGGCTGAGCTGCCATCCTCTCCATGTAATCCTTGGCCAGGTCAAGGGCCCCAGCCCTGTGGGGGTAGAGCAGACAGAACATAGACAACACTCCCAGGTTGTTTCCATACACCTCGTTCCAGCGGGCGCTGAACTCGGCCGGGCTCCAGGGGGGCAGGTATTCCTCAGGGTGCTCCAGCATGGCCTCCCCCGCCTCGCGGATCCTTGCAGCCATCTCCCGGTGAGTCCCAGCCGCTGCCTCCTGCAACTCCTCCACCTCACCCTGGCCGAAAAACAGCATGGGGTGTCCATCGTAGTTCCCTCCCATGAAGGGTATCCCTCCAGTGGGGTCCGTCTCCTCTCCCACCCCCACCACCGGGGACACCAGGGGCCACAGTAGACTTATGAAGAACGCTGTGGGGGCCCCTCTGGTGTAGGACCTCATCCTCACATCAGAGAGGGCGCCGTGGCATTTCCAACAGAGCTCAGCTGAGGAGGAAAGGAAAGGGGAGAGGAAAAAACTTTGAGAAAGCTAGCCAGCCATATTCTCTCTCTCGACTCCCCAGCTTTTTCATACAAAGGGTGCATTCCTTGAATAATTGGATACAGCTGTATTCCTGATAATTCTGGCTATCCTCTACTGTTCTGAAAGGTTATTAAACACTACAAAACCATAGGACTTGCTGTAGACTGTCACAATTGAAAGGAAAGCTGAGCTCTCTGTTGTAAAAATGCAACTCTTATCTTTATGATTAATCATAACAGACCCCCCCCCCTCCTCCCCCATGTGTCTCTTGAGAAGAGGTAGCAGTAATGTGTAAAGTGTGCTATGACATCTGTGTGTTCATCGCTATGATTCCTGGGGCCTAGTTCATTCTTGAATTGACAGTATCTCAGGCAGGTCTAGCCATGTACACCCATATAGTCAGACACGTTGTCCTCAACACTCTAAAAGTCATAGAGTCCCTGATTGGTATTCTTATTTATCAGTTCTACTGGTTTGACTTCACCGATGAGTAAGATGACATAGATAAATTTGACACTATGGTAGTGCTAGTCTTCTCTTCTCAGAAACATGGACGTACATTCCAGGACCTTACTCTTGGCACTTATCTAACAGAAAACCATTTGGTGATGATTTGAAGGTTGTCTAGAGAGTCTAGGCTCTGGGCAGTTTCATTGGCATGAGTTGTCTGTTGTGTATTATGCTACACTATTTAGTGTTACCTAGCAGTGTTCTGTTCGAGACCACCTTAAGCGAGACTAATTCAAGACCAAGACTGGAGCGAATTGAGTCTGAGTCAAGACCAAGACCAGAGGGGGGGGGGGCAAGACCGAGTCAAGACCAAGACCGGGAGGGGGACGAGAGGTTAGAGATTGAGTGAAGACCAAGACCAGAAAAATGTGAGTCCAATTCAAGGCCATGACTGTAATTTTGTAAAATCGTCACCATGACAAGAGTTCAACATGTCCAGTAGAACATATGGATTCTTTAGACAGAGAAAGCCTAAGGATGTATAAAATAATACAAATAATAATTGTTATATTATTTTCAATGATGTTCTGATTAAATCTCTTCAGTGTTTGTTAGAAAGGAAAGGAGTATAACACTGAAGAGAAAAAAAAGATCCAATCAGGATTTTTCTATGGTGGTCTCTGGGGAGATAAATCAGCCATTGGCTAGGCCATCAGAAGCTTGATAGAAGGCATCTGACATTCAATTGTATTAGGGCAACGTTTTTGAGTGAGTGGAATCAACCAATCACATTGACTTGTAATGGGTTGGACCGTTTTTACAAAAATACTTGGAAACTTATGCCTTCCTGAAGGCCAACAGGTCCCTGTGCAATAGCGAGCAACGGTTTAACTACCTAGCTTTTGTTGTAGGCTAGTTTGCAGTGGCTGCAGCAGGTGTTATCGAAGAGGATGTTGTTGCTAATTTGTTAGCGTCTCCCTTTTAAACAATAACTTTCAACAAGAAGTTAAGTTTCAAATGTTCATCATCAGGTAAGTGGAACTGTGCTTTTTATTGCAGTTTGCATGCTGTTGTTAGCCATCTCTTTTAAAATAACTTCAACTACATGACCAAAAGTATGTGGACACTTGCTCATCGAATATCTCATTCCAAAATCATGGGCATCAACATGGAGTTGGTCCCCCCTTTGTTGCTATAACAGCCTCCACTCTTCTGGGAATGCAACTAGATGTTGGAACATTGCTGCGGGGACATGTTTCCATTCAGCCACAAGAGCTTTAGTTACAGTAGGTCGGGGACTGATGTTTGGCTCGCAGTGGTTCCAATTTATCCCAAAGGTGTTCGATGGGGTTAAGGTCTGGGCTCTGTGCAGGACAGTCAAGTTCTTCCACACTGATCTCGACAAACCATTTCTGTATGGACCTCACTTTATGCACCGGGGAATTGTCATGAAATGGGAAAGGGCCTTCCCCTAACTGTTGCCACAAAGTTTAAAACACAGAATCGTCTAGAATGTCATTCTAAGTGTTAAGATTTCCCTTTGCTGGAACTAAGGGGCCTAGCAACAAACCATGAAAAACTGCCCCAGACCATTAATCCTCTTCAGCCAAGCTTTACAGTTGGCACTATGCATTTGAGCAGGTAGCGTTCTCTTTCACGAAGCTCCCAACAAACAGTTATTGTGCTAACGTTACTTCCAGAGGCAGTTTGGGACTCTGTAGTGAGTGTTGCAGACGATTTTTATGTGCTACACGCTTCAGCAATTTCGTTCTGTGAGCTTGTGTGGCCTACCACTTAGTGGCTGTGCCGTTGGTGCTCCTAGAGGTTTCCACCTCACAATAACAGCCCTTACAGTTGACAGAGGCAGCTCTAGCAGGGCAGAAATTTGATGAACTGACTTGTTGTAATTACTGTAGAATAATGTACCAATAATGTATTTTGGAAAGTATTCTATACTGCTCCATCACTAGAAAGTAATACAACAAACCCTAAACTCGTGGTTATATTTACAATGGCAACATTTACTAGGCAGCTCCACATATCTTTCTTTACCTGGCTGCTCTCACCTCCTTACCTTGGATAGCCACTTTCAGGCCGCCAGCGTCTTAACAAACTTGATACTCATATTAAAAGACACCTTTGCCAAAGTGTCCCAGCTTTTTCATATTAGTAGTTTTCATAGGACATATAATTATATATTTTAATACCTATACACACACCTCTGAGAACACCCTACACATTTCCATTTGGTAGGCTATCGAATGTCATCGAGTACTAACTATCCTTGTGTGTGACTTTTGTCATCAGTGTCATATTTAAGACAACTATTGAGTTCATTATTTCGTTTTTATATGTACATCTACTTAAATAAATAGTACTTTTCTTAAAAGTTTAATTAATTATTATTCCCACATTGGAAAAACGTTACACCTACTAGTACCACATCACATAACCTCAAAATAGACTAACGCGCAGATTGCGCACTGCAATTGACATTTTCCGATCAGTGAAGCCTTGGTGTAAAGACAAAATGGTACACTGATTAAGATAAGCCTACCTGTCAAAACCAGTTGTAAAATTGTAGTCCAGATTTGATACTCCTACCAGTCACTTCATAATAGAATCCCCGCGACATTCATCGATGGGTTGAATCTTTCAAGTGGTGAAAAAAAGTTACCATTCTGCGTAAGGGGAGAAATTGCTGTTTTGGAGAGAACGTCATATACTCTGTTGTATGAGGGGCAGTATGGGTAAGTGCCTGGAGAAGTGGGACGTGGGAGGGAGACCGAAAGTAATGATTGTACACACAAACAACCAGGTAGGCAGAACAGATTTATAGAATTGAAGGCAGGCAGCCAATAGTTTCAAATAGGTTTGAAACAGTCTATTCCAATTCGGTCATGATCTCTGACTGACACATTTTCAGAAATGTTTTATTTTTACTGTCAAGAAAACACACAAAGTACCAGAAAAGGCAGTGTAACAAAATTGTAGAACATTTTTTTTTATTTCATAGACAGTACATTAAACACTTTCCCTGTATCTTCTCTAGAACACAAGAGCACTAATGAATTGAACATAAGGCAAATGGGCTTATAAAAGTTTGCAAATCACATGAAAAAAGTAAATGGATCACTAAAGCTGCATTGTGTTTAACGCCAACACACACATTTATAACATACATAATAACCCACTTTGGCTTCCCAATTAAAGTCTCCTGTCCTCTCTTATCAACTAATACAGTACTTACTATCAAAATACTCTTAAAAGCATATTCAGACTTTGTTTCTTATCAATATAATACAACTAGTCTATATGCAGTCCACCAACACATGTAACCATTCAGGAGTTGGTTAAAGCATATATTCAAATTGGTACTGCATTATGAAGCCTAAGTATTCCACACTTTTACAGTCACCCCAACAGCACTATAGTTTACTGCTGCACCAAGATAATACATAGAGTACACAGAGCATAGTATTAACCACCCAGTATTACAGTTTTCCTTTATTATTACATTTTTCCCCACAGAAAGGTAACACCAAGGACAGATTGTGCCATTTCTTCAAGAACAATGCTCTTACACACCTTACACAAAATCAATACAGGGGAAATGCTTTACCTTTTAAGGGCATCTAAATTTACTGTTATTCAAATGCATACATCGAAACAAAACCAAAATGTCTGTTTATTATGTATTATACACACACACTAATACCAGGCATAATGGATTATTCTGATTTTCTCTCGGGAGACAAACACTGCTGGGACTGTTCAACGTTGCATTTCAGATCAGATTTGAGGTAAGGACACACAAAAACAAAATGTAGGACATTATTTGTGGGGTTTGAAAGGTTTGTTACTACTCTAAAGAGTTATTAACTTACATTGAATGATGCACTTACAGTATAGGGGGTTCAACTGGAACACCAATACCTATCTATCTACATAAAAAAATAGTGGTCTTCACATAAAACAATATGAATGTGCTTTAAATCAGCACTGTATGCTGACAGATACCTACACAATTGGCAAGTCACATTTTCCACACACACGTACAATAATCCACGTACAGAACAACGTTCAAATGTAGCCAAGATACTTACAGAGCGATACTGTGCTTTTACATTCCCATGGTTTCTATCAATGTGAGCGTGATTTCCTGTGCTCTAGGGATGATTGGCATGGTTCAGGTGTGGAACTACAGGTGAGATGGAGGCACATTCCTCCCCATTAGGCTGAGGAGGTTGAGGGGGGGTGACTCTGGGAAGAAGGACTCTTTAAGACGACTGACTCTGGCATTTCTTCAGCAGGGAATCTGGGGGTCTGGGGTAGTAGCCGGTGGTGCAGGGTTTGTTGGGAGAGAACCTGGGGAACTTGTAGTCCAGAGGGAGATCTAAGGAGGGTTGAAATAAATGTATGAATAATATGTCACATCAACCAGTTTGGCCTGCTTAGCTGAGACAGTAACCCCCAAAGCTTTGCTAAAACCAACCTTCACAAAAAGGAACAGAACATTTTCCAGGGACACTTCTCAACAAGAATAAGGAACGAGTAGTAGAGGAAATCTGGGGTCAAATGCCTCTTCAAACGAACAAAGCACGCCTCTCTCAAGACAAGACGCTAACAGTATTTAGGTAGGCCATTACGCAATTCAAGAGTCAGTGAGCCCCCATAGCCCTCTCCTCCCTGTACCTGCAATAGACTCCACACTGGGGATGGCCATTGTGCTGTATTTGTGGATGCTATGGCAGCACCAGGTGAGTTTCTGGCTCTCCTCATCCCCTCCAGGAGTCTTGTGTGTGTCCACAAAGTAGGATCCCCACTGTTCGGATGGAGCAGAGGGCGCCTTCATGCCCTGGTCCTGAAAGCACATCACACGTGCTAATGAGGGAGTGATTCTCTGACCAGACAGAGGGAAGTAATCCTGCTAGTAGGGAAATTCATGAGTAATGATAGATCCACATTTTTTTAACAGGAATTTCAAAATTAAAAGCAGTGTGGAGTTAGTCTAAAGTTTTCATGTCACCTGCACAAGTAGGGAAAATGCCTTTTTTTGCCAGCTCTAAACCCAACAATGCAGTAATCAATAACAATGTAATACTAAAAATAACAAGGTAGAACAGGAACACATACGAAATGAAAATAAGAAGAAAACGACAAAGTAAGAAGTTATATACAGGGCCTGTTCCAATACCGTATTTACAATGTGCAGGAATACTGGAGAGTTAGATACTGCATGTACTTTACTGTATGTATGTATGTAAGGTGACTAGGCATCAGGAGATATGATAAACAGAGCAGCGGGGTATATTATGATTGTATGTGAGTGGGTGTGTGTGTGAGCGAATGATGAAGTGACTGTGTGTGTAGGAATAAAAAATAAAATACAAGGTTCAACTCAGATAGTTTACAAAATGGCTAAATGGACTATTTTTCAGTCTTATGGCTTGGGGATAGAAGCTGTTCAGGAACCCGCTGGTGTCAAACTTGATGCACCACTTTGGTTTCAGAGAAATCAAATAAAATGTTCTATGTTACATGCGCCGAATACAACAGGTATATATAGACCTTACCGTGAAATGCTTACTTACAAGCCCTTAAACTTCTTGATGCACCCATCCCGTTAGCGGGATCATTTTCGTCAACCACCACTGAATTGCAAAGCGCCAAATTCAAATTAAATTACTAAAAATATTTCATTTTCATGAAATCACAAGTGCAATATAGCAAAACACAGCGTAGCTTGTTGCTAATCCACCTGGCATGTCAGATTTCAATAAAGCTTTTCGGCGAAAGCATACCAAGCGTTTATGTAAGCACATCTCTCTCAGTAGACAAAATATTACAAACAGCTAGCAGCCAAGTAGACTGATCACGAAAGTCAGAAAAGCAATAAATTAAATCGCTTACCTTTGATGATCTTCGGATGTTTGCACTCACGAGACTCCCAGGTACACAATAAATGTTCCTTTTGTTCCATAAAGATTATTTTTATATCCAAAATACCTCCATTTGGTTGGCACATTATGTTGAGAAATCCACAGGCTCGAGCGGTCACGACATCGCAGACGAAAATTCCAAATAGTATCCGTAATTTCAAACGGTTTTTATAATCAATCCTCAGGTTGTTTTACAATATATAATCGATAATATATCAACCGGGAATGTAGCTTTTTCAATAGTAGAGAGAGAGAAAATGGCTGCACCAAGCTGTTGCGCATACAAAACGCTGCTGGCACCCAGCCATACAATGACGCGAGGTGACCTTTTTCGTCCATTTAAAAAAAAGAAAAGCCTGAAACTATGTCTAAAGGCTGGTCACACCATGGGGAAGCCATAGGAAAAGGAATTGGGTTGAGATCCCTTTAAATGGAGCGAAGGCAGGCTATGGAACATGGAGCTTTCAAAATAGAAGCCACTTCCTGGTTTGATTTTCCTCAGGTTTTGGCCTGCTATATCAGTTCTGTTATACTCACAGACAATATTTTGACAGTTTTGGAAACTTTAGAGTGTTTTCTATCCTAATCCAATTATATGCATATTCGAGATTCTGAGCCTGAGAAATAGGCAGTTTAATTTGGGTATGTTTTTCATCCAAACATCAAAATACTGCCCACTACACTCAAGAGGTTTTAACCAACAACGCAGTTCAAGAAATAGAGTTAAGAAAATATTTACTAAATAAACTAAAGTAAAAAAAAATACAATTAAAAAAAAGTTAAAAAAGAAAATGATATAACAATAATGAAGGTATGAAGGCACAGGTTAGTTGAGGTAATTTGTACATTTAGGTAGGGGTAAAGTGATTATGCATAGATAATAAACAGTGAGTAGCAGCAGTGTGAAAACAAGGTAGGGGTGGGGCAGCAATGTAAATAGTCCAGGAGGCCATTTGATTAATTGTCCACCAGTCTTATGGCTTGGGGTAAAAGCTGTTAAAGAACCTTTTGGAACTGGACTTGGCGCTCCGGTACCACTTGCCGTGCGGTAGCAGAGGGAACAGTCTTTAACTTGGGTGACTGAAGTCTTTGACAATTTTTAGAACCTTCCTCTGACACCGCCTAGTATATAGGTCCTAGATGGCAGGAAGCTTGGACCCAGTGATGTACTGGGCCATACGCACTACCCTCTGTAGCGCCTTACGGTCAGATGCCGAGCAGTTGCCACACCAGGCGGTGATGCAACCGATCAGGATGTTCTAGATGGTGCAGCTGTAAAAAGAAATTGAGGACCTGGGGACCCATGCCAAATCTTTTCAGTCTCCTGAGGGGGAAAAGTTGTTGTCGTGTCCTCTTCACAACTGTCTTGGTGTGTTTGGACCACGATAGTTTGTTTGTGATGTGGACACCAAGGAACTTGAAACTCTTGACCCGCTCCACTACAGCCCCATCAATGTTAATGGGGGCCTGTTTGGCTCTCCTTTTCCTGTGGTCCACGATCAGCTCATTTGTCTTGCTTATATTGAGGGAGAGGTTGTTGTCCTGGCACCACACTGCCAGGTCACTGAGCTCCTCCCTATAGGCTGTCTCATCGTTGTGTCGTCAGCAAACTTAATGTTGGTGTTGGAGTCGTGTTTGGCCACGCAGTCATGGGTGAACAGGGAGTACAGGAGGAGACTAAGGACGCACCACTGAGGGGCCCCAGTGTTGAGGATCAGAGTGGCAAATGTGTTGTTGCCTACCCTTACCGTCAGGAAGTCCAGGATCCAGTTGCAGAGGGAGGTGCTTAGTCCCTTAGCTTAGTGATGAGCTTTGTGGGCACTATGGTGTTGAACGCTGAGCTGTTGCCGATGAAGAGCCTTCTCACATAGGTGTTCCTTTTGTCCAGGTGGGAAAAGGCAGTGTGGAGTGCGATTGAGATTGCATCATCTGTGGATCTGTTGGGGCGTCATCTGTGGATCTGTTGGGGGGGGTTGGGGGGGGGGGGTGTAATCATATAGGCAGGTTACCTTCGCTTACTTGGGCACAGGGACTATGGTGATCTGTTTAAAACATGTAGGTATTACATAATTGGTCAGGGGGAAGTTGAAAATGTCAGTGAAGACACTGGCCAGTTGGTCCGCATATGCTTTGAGTCCACGTCCTGATAATCCGTCTGTTGACCAATAATATTGAGGGTAGTGGTGGTTTACATACTCGCCGGCAAATTCTCACAAGACACCCCGCCCTTCTCCCCCTTTTTCTCCGTCTTTTCTTCACGTGGATGACAGGGATTTGGGCCTGGTCTTGAGAGAGCAGTATATCCTTTGCGTTTGACTCATTAAAGAAAAAATCTTCGTCAGGTTTGATGTAAGTAATCGCAGTTCTTATGTCCAGGTCTTTTTGGTCATAAGAGACTGTAGCAGCAACATTATGTACAAAATCACAAACAATGTGAAAAGACTAACAAAATAGCACAGTTGCTTAGGAGCCTGTAATACGCAGCCATCCCCTCTGGCACCATTATTACCCCCCCCCCCCTTCTTACTCATCCTTATCAGTGCCATTTGTCGGTTCAACTAGTTAATCTCTAAAAAGTGCTGAAAGTCAGAACATGCCTTGAAAACAGGATGTGGTTAACAAGTACGGACTGATAACAGATCAAACTAGAGGTAGCAGAAGACACGAATGCATCTAAATTACTCAACTCTTACAGATACAGTTGAAGTCGAAAGTTTACATACACTTAGGTTGGAGTCATTAAAACTAGTTTTTCAACCACTCCAAAAATTTCTTGTT
Organism: Oncorhynchus mykiss; assembly: GCF_057628025.1. NCBI lineage: Eukaryota > Metazoa > Chordata > Actinopteri > Salmoniformes > Salmonidae > Oncorhynchus > Oncorhynchus mykiss. The sequence goes on from NC_143029.1 coordinate 18,327,704, forward strand.
AACACACTAGTTTTGGCAAGTCGGTTAGGACATGCTACTTTGTGCATGACACAACTAATTTTCCCAACAATTATTTCACTGTATCACAATTCCAGTGGGTCAGAAGTTTACATACACTAAGTTGACTGTGCCTTCAAACAGCTTGGAAAATTCCAGAAAACAATGTCATGGCTTTAGAAGCTTCTGGTAGGCTAAATGACATAATTTGAGTCAATTGGAGGTTTACCTGTGGATGTATTTCAAGGCCTACCTTCAAACTCAGTGCCTATTTGCTTGAAATCATGGGAAAATCAAAAGAAATCAGCCAAAAATTGTAGACCTCCACAAGTCTGGTTCATCCTTGGGAGCAATTTCCAAATGCCTGAAGGTACTACGTTCATCTGTAAAAACAATAGTATGCAAGTATAAACACCATGGGACCACAGAGCAGTGAAACTGCTCAGGAAGGAGACGCATTCTGTCTCTTAGAGATGAATGTACTTTGGTGCGAAAAGTGAAAATCAATCCCAGAACAACAGCAAAGGACCTTGTGAAGATGCTGGAGAAAACAGGTACAAAAGTATCTATATCCACAGTAAAACGAGTCCTATATTGACATAACCTGAAAGGCCGCTCAGCAAGGAAGAAGCCACTGCAACAAAACCGCCATAAAAAAATCCAGACTACGGTTTGCAACTGCACATGGGGACAAAGATCATACTTTTTGGAGAAATGTCCTCTGGTCTGAATAAACACAAATAGAACTGTTTGGCAATAATGACCATCATTATACTTTCAGGAAAAAGGGGAATGCTTGTAAGCCGAAGAACACCATCCCAACCGTGAAGCACTGGGGTGGCAGAATCATGTTGTGGGGGTGCTTTGCTGCAGGAGGGACTGGTGCACTTCACAAAATAGATGGAATCATGAGGAAGAAAAAGTATGTTAATATATTGAAGCAACATCTCAAGACATCAGTCAGGAAGTTAAAGCTTGATCGCAAATGGGTATTCCAAATGGACAATGACCGCAAGCATGCCTCCAAAGTTTGGGCAAAATGGCTTAAGGACAACAAAGTCAAGGTATTGGAGTGGCCATCACAAAGCCCTGACCTCAATCCCATAGAAAATTTGTGGGCAGAACTGAAAAAGTGTATGCGAGCAAGGAGGCCTACAAACCTGACTCAGTTACACCAGCTCTGTCAGGAGGAAGGGGCCAAAATTCACCCAACTTATTGTGGGAAGCTTGTGGAAGGCTACCCGAAACGTCTGACCCAAGTTAAAACATTTAAAGGCAATGCTACCAAATACTAATTAAGTGTATGTACAATTCTGACACACTGGGAATGTGATGAAAGGGAATTTTTACTCGGATTAAATGTCAGGAATTGTGAAAATCTGAGTTTAAATGTATTTGGCTAAGGTGTATGTAAACTTTCGACCTCAACTGTACTCAACTGTAATCATATAGGCAGGTTACCTTCGCTTTTTTTGGCACAGGGACTATGGTGGTCTGTTTAAAACATGTAGGTATTACATAATTGGTCAGGGAGAGGTTGAAAATGTCAGTGAAGACACTGGCCAGTTGGTCCGCATATGCTTTGAGTCCACGTCCTGATAATCCGTCTGTTGGCCAATAATACGGAAGGTAGTGGTGGTTTACCTAATCGCCAGGGAATTCTCACAAGGCACCCCGCCCTTCTCCCCCTTTTTCTCTGTCTTTTTTTCATGCGGAGGACAGGGATTTGGGCCTGGTCTTGAGAGAGAGAGCAGTATATCCTTCGCATCTGATTCATTAAAGAAAAAATCTTCGTCCAGGTTGGTGTGAGTAATCGCTGTTCTGATGTCCAGAAGGTCTTTTTGGTGATAAGAGACTGTAGCAGCAACATTATGTACAAAATCAGTTACAAACTATGTGAAAAAACTAACAAAATAGCACAGTTGCTTAAGAGCCTGTAAAACGGCAGCCATCCCCCCCTGGCACCATTATTATCCCCCCCCCCCCTTCTTACTCATCCTTATCAGTGCCATTTGTCGGTCCAACATGTTAATCTCTAAAAAGTGCTGAAAGGCAGAACATGCCTTAAAAACAGGATGCGGTTAACAAGTACGGACTGATAACAGATCAAACTAGAGGTAGCAGAAGACACGAATGCATCTAAATTACTCAACTCTTGCAGATACTTCCTTGAAATGTGATTCAGTTCACCTGGGAGAAAGGGCATTGCATAAAAATAAAAAAAAACTGTTGCTACGTTGTCCCTCTCTTGGTGAAAAGTGTGATGGAAGACATTCTTCTGAATGACGCTTTTTGACTTCCAACCAGACTTGTGGAGACAGAGTTGCATGCTGAGAAGATCTGTTTGTTAAGATTAAATGAATCCACAATCTTTCATGTTAAAAGAACGTAGATAAAAGATCAGCTCCGAACTCTGAGCCATGGAAACATTCTGGCTACTTCTGCACTAACTACTTCTCCCTCTTCTCTACACTGAACCTCATAATATATCATTACTAAGAGGCAACGCAATGCACAACATTACAAACAGTAGTCTATTCATGTGGAAAGTTCCAACAGATATTGAGGGACAAATTGTAACCAAAAGGAATCTGGGAGAAACATGTCATTCCAGGCAGTTCTCTTAAGAGTGTCTATTAATGTGTTACATACACTCTGGCTGCAGCAGAGCAAAAGAAAGATGGAGACCAACTGGAGCTTCCAGGAATATCTATTAAATGAGGCAAATGGGGAAATACGTTTTAGAAAGGAAAGTGGAGAGAGAGAGGCTGGGTGGGAGATAAAATAAAGGAGAGAGAAGTGAGTGGAGGGGTGAGACCGAGAGAGAGAATAAGAGAGGGAGAGATGGGGGTGGAGGGAGAGAGAGAGAGAGAAAATGGGGTGGGGTGGAGACAAAGAGAGAGGGAGAAGGGAAATATAGAGAGACAGAGGTAGAGGTGTGAGTCTAGGCGGAGACAATTTGTCCATCTAGGTCCCATGCTCCAAACGTGGCACAACCTCCTCAGTCAGTCCCTTCAGAGGAAGGAGTCCTCTATCCTAGTGGTGTTTTGGCCAAACAAGGACGTTCCTCTCATTGCTCCTGGCAACAGATATGCTGACTCATCTAACTTCTCTACTGTCTGGAACAAAACATCCTCCATGGCCTGGTCAGTGAGGGAGAGGGCAGCACTGGGTGATATTGCATCCTGGTTACTTCATAGTTTCCTTCCTAGTAGTACGTCAGCTTCCCTAAAATGTTTATTTTCTGACTTTACTGTACTCACACTAGGCTTACAGAATGCAGAAGACATTGCAGAATGTCTTTTGATAATGCTACAAAATGAACACAGGCACATTCTCAGACACACATGCTACATTCGGTATATTTTGGCACTGAGCCAATGGACTGGGGGTTGGGAGAATATGTATTTTAGGTAGCAGGGGCAAGGTGGGCGAGCACATTAAAGGAAACAACTGCTGGTGTGAACTTACCTCAAACTTTCCCTTCTTCTCCTGAGGCTCCACTTGGGCCTCGTTGGTCTCTGCTGCGTCGCTCCTCGGGACGCCCTCTCCCTCCATTTCCTCCACGATCATCACAGTCTCCCACTTCCCAAACATGCTAGCAGGGAACATGTCCGACCGCATGCTATCCCCAAAGTACACCACCTATAGAGGGTAGGAGACAGGACATAGACAAATAATTATGCCATTATCTGAGCAGCTGCTCTGTAAACTACGTAGACGTTTCATAGAGCAACTACTTCTTTATGTGATTTGTAAAGGTTCAGTTGTAAAGCGCTGATAGAATAGCAATTTGGCTGGATTTGTTTCAAAGAGGGCATTCAGTTGTAGTCGAATTCAATAACTCTGACATGTCTTACTGCCCCTAGGGCAAACTAGACCAGACACGATGTGGCTGCAAAACTCATCATGTCTCTTTTGTAGTTTTGCTATGGCTGGAAAGAAAAACACGTTAAGACAGGCTTAGCTGAACGACATACCTAAACTGACTGGCAACCCCTTTCCTGTCATTCAAAACCCATTGCAACAAATGTATATAGCAACTCCAATGGAACCTAAGGGTTAAGAAGAGTGTCAGAGGGATTACAGAACCACTAGGAAAAACAAACAAGAATGCTGACATAATGGAATCAGCTTCAGCACATCACCAAACCCTGACTTCATGATGGGTTATTTTAAGGAGAGAATAAAGGTTATTACACCAGGCCACTGAGGCCAGTGTTCTATAAGGATGATACTATTTTGGTGCTTAAGACACACACTTAAAGAGTCCTTCACACCGCTCTCTGTGTGGAATGCAGAGTGGTGTGTATGTGTTTGTTTTGGAGGCAGGCAGACGACCACTAAGAGAAGGTGGTGAGGGAGGAGTGGAGGGTCTCTAATGTGTTCATGTGGGCTGCTGGACTCACTCCGGAAACCCCCATCTCTTCTCAGGCCCTTTACAGTGTCTGTGACCAGGTCTTGCAGATCCACGCACAAATTAACAGGACGACCAGCTGGCCAGCCGGGGCCTCGGCTGTGGAGCTGTGAGCTGGGCCTGTGGATCTCTGGAGCTGGGCATAGGGATCAGGTTTTCAGAGAAACTGGCCACAAAGAGCGAGGGAGAGAGCAAGAGAGAGAGGGCACTGCTGCGGAGTGCACCAATTGTTTTTCATCTCCCCACTGCAGGCAAAGGCATCAGATCAGTATGATAAATATTTACAGGCCAATTCCAACACACACAGCAAAACATTATAGAGAGACTTTCATGTGGCTCTCTATATGCTAAACACAGTTTCCTAAGGCTGGGACGAATAAAGCAACATAATTCAGGTTTCAACTACAACAAGACTGCTCTTCTGAGGACTCTTTCCCCTGAAGATATAACTTGCTACAGTTTGCAGCTCCCTCCTTCTCCCTAGGAGAAAATTAATGTCAGCCTGACAGCATGGCCTTTCCCCTGGGGAGGAAACAGGGTGACCAGAGCCCATTGTGCTCCACTGTGTGGGGCCTGGCTGGGACAGACAGAGCCTGCATCTCAAATGCCACCTTGTTCCTTATGTAGTGCACTACTTTTCACCACGGACGGCCCTTAGGACGGCCCTTAGGGGTGGGGCCATTTGGGGCCATTTGGGACGCAGACAGACAGAGAGGAGGGAAGGGGAGATCACATATCTGACATGAGAGGGCCAGGGATGTAAGGACTATATCCATGTTACTTAGTCCCCAATCCGATCATTACAGCAGCTTTGCTCATACATGAAATTGTAACGACACAACAGAACTTTAAGAATGGTTAAATGTAACTGGAGGGAGAAAAAGGTCCGAGATTCCAGATGGAGAGAAGTGGGTGGAGTACGCTTACTACAACAAAATGACTCACAGAGGAAAATGAGTGCCATTTGAATCATTGAGTCTGTATGAACAGGGCAGCTCAGTGTCTAAGCTTTGATCCTCCATGTCGCAGCCAGACCTGTGCTCATTGCTACAGGGGACTGTAATCTGCCCTGAATGCTTCCCATTCAGCCGGCCGGCATTAAGTCCTGTCAGGTGAAAACGAGGAGAACCCAAAACAGACTGCCTCAGATCACGGTTAGTGCTATCCGGGATGCTTGAGACATCCCTACCTTGAACCCTAACCGGAACCTTAACCCCTACCCTTAACCATAAACCCCAACCTAACCCTTACCATAACCATTTTAAATCTCAACTTCAATGGGGGTATGGACATCCCAATGATCCAAGATAGCAATTACCCTCTGGTCACCCCAGAGGGGCTGCCTTAAAGCTGCCATAAGTGCAGGTTGTGGAGGTTGACACTGCATTCCTCGAGCGCTTTCTCCACGTGCCCCGAGAACAGAGGGGGCATTGAGCACTCCTGGCCGGGTGGGAGGGGTGGGGGAGAGGGAGGGGACGCTGAGGACGTGGATGATGGGCGTCCCTGGGTGCACAAGTCAGTGAGTGGGAGCCTTTCCTTAAAGCTGAGAGAGGGCTCAAAAAGGGGCTCAGAATGAGAAGAGCTGGCTGCCTGCCTGTCAGAAATCATATGGGCTGTGTACTCTACAGTAAGGGCCTGTTTATCACATACCCTCTCAGCAGGACAGGCAGCTCTCTGGGTTGGCACTCTAGCCCTGTTGACACTTATGCCAAGGTGTGCAGGTGTACACGGCCATGTTTCCCTCTCCTTCACACCGGTGCGAATAACCCCGAGCTGATTTATAGAGAACGTGCGTCTGCCAGGAATGGAAGCTCAAAGCAAACCTACACTGCTTTGTGGATAAACATTTTGACACAAATCCCAGGATAATATGGAAGTGATGTGGTTATTTGGATATATATTGAACAAAAATACAAACACAACATGTAAAGTGTTGGTCATGTTTCATGAGCTGAAATAAAAATATCCCAGAAATGTTCCATATGTGCAAAAAGTTTATTTCTCTCAAATTGTGTGCACAAATTTGTTTACATCCCTGTTAGTGAGCATTTTTCCTTTACCAAGATAATCCATCCACCTGACAGGTGTGGCATATCAAGAACTTGATTAAACAGCATGATCATTACACAGGTGCATCTTGTGCTGGGGACAATAAAAGGCTCCTCTAAAATGTGCTGTTTTGAAACAACACAATGCCAGAGATGTCTCAAGTTTTGAGGGAGCGTGCAATTGGTATGCTGACTGCAATAATGTCCACCAGAGCTGTTGCCAGAAAATGTTATGTTAATTTCTCTACCATAAGCCGTCTCCAACATTGTTTTAGAGAATTTGGCAGTATGTCCAACCGGCCTCACAACTGCAGACCACGTGTAAATGAGCCAGTCCAGGACCTCCACATCCGGCTTCTTCACCTGTGGGATTGTTTAGGACCAGCCACCCGACACAGCTGATGAAACTGGGTTTACACAACCAAAGAATTTCTGCACAAACTGTCAGAAACCGTATCTGGGAAGCTCATCTGCGTGCTCGTCGTCCTCACCAGGGTCTTGACCTGACTGCAGTTCAACATCGTAACCGTCTTCAGTGGGCAAATGCTCACCTTCGATGGCAACTGGCATGCTGGAGAAGTGTGCTCTTCACGGATGAATCCCGGTTTCAACTGTACCGGACAGATAGTGTCGTGTGGGTGAGCGGTTTGCTGATGTCAACTTTGTGAACAGAGTGCCCGATGGTGGCGGTGGGGTTATGGTATGGGCAGGCTTAAGCTAAGGACAATGAACACAATTTTATCGATGGCAATTTGAATGCACAGAGATACCATGACGAGATCCTGAGGCCCATTGTCATGCCATTCATCCACCGCCATCACCTCATGTTTCAGCATGATAACGCACATCCCCATGTCACAAGGATATGTGCACAATTCCTGGAAGCTGAAAATGTCCCAGTTCTTTCAAGTTCAGCATACTCACCAGACATGTCACCCATTGAGCATGTGTGGGATGCTCTGGATCTACGTGTATGACAGTGTGTTCCAGGTCCCGTCAATATCCAGCAACTTTGCACAGCCATTAAAGAGGAGTGGGACAACATTCCACAGGCCACAATCAGCAGCATGATTAATTCTATGCGAAGGAGATGTGTACATGAGGAAAATTGTGGTCACACCAAATACTGACTGGTTTTCTGATCCCAGCTCCTACCCTTTTTTTAAGGTATACGTGACCAACAGATACATATCTCTATTCCCAGTCATATGAATCCATAGATTAGGGCCAAATTAATTAATTTAAATTGACTGATTTCCTTATATGAACTTTAATTCAGTAGAATCTTACAAATTGTTACATGTTGCATTTCTATTTTTGCTCAGTGTATTTATTACACAGCTTGTTAGTTATTTCAAAACATGATCAGTAGAATTTCCTCTTGAAGGATAAGAAAAGATTAAACCAACTAACCAATCTATCAATCTTACCTTGGGCTCAGGATTGCCAGTCATGGTCTTGAGCAGCTGGTGGAGGTGGGGCCAGTTGCCTTGAGAGTACCAGCCAGGCTTGTCCAGGGATGGCAGCCCTTCGCTCTCCTCCACATCATTCACTACAGCCAGGAAAAAGACAACAACAACCACAAAGTCACCACACAGATCGACTACACCGTTTAGCGACATGAACATACACAACCACACCGCTTAGCACACAACCACAACACCTCTCTACCTATCCACCACATAACTCAACACTGGGCCCACAAGCAAATGTGACACATTTCAGGAAACTAGGCGTATGTCGCTTGTCACTACTTCACAGGAGAGGCATTTGAACGTAAACTTTTTTTTAAATCAAAACGCATTTGTTGGGGGGCAGAAATGCATTCTGGAATATTTAATGTGCCTTAACAACAAATGTGTATGCCATCTGTAAATATGAATAAAATGGTGAAATTACAAGCCTAGTTGGTTTAGCCACGGAAAAAGGCAGTAACCTTTCCACTAGCTATGATTGGCTGAGATATTGGATGGGTTGGACATGCCGAGAGATTCGTTCGGATTTGTCTACCATGTAGCACACTTCTGTCTATAACATGAGCTGGTCAGTATGTGTAGGTAATCTTTTCTAACAGAGATTTTTTTAAAGATATAATGTAGAACTGCAAAAGTGTTGTTCTCCACTTTCTGGAGGACTGAGTTTTGAATACAGTGGAATGCCCGGTGGAATTAGAGTACGATAGCTAAGGAGATGGAGAAAATTCTGTTGTTTGATTGCAAATATGCAGAGGGAGTTGAAAAAAGAACACACAGAAGGCTGTTGTATAAAACACCTGTATCCAGATTACATCTTCAAACTAAGGGGAACCATGGCATCCGTGACCGATAGGGAGAAGCGTCCATCCATGTATATGGGTAGGATAGTCTAGCTAGCTACATTTTCAGATGTTATAATGTTTCTAATTTGGGCAGAAAGTAGTTTAAACTTCAAGTTAAAGCGTACGGTTAGCTGGCTGGCTCGCTAGCCATGATCGGTAGTGTATGATCGGTGTAGTAATATTATTCATATCTCAGAGCCATTTGCATTGCTAGTTATAGCCTAATGTTAGCCATCTATCACTGAACCTGGTTGCCTAGCTGGCTACCTGCAGATTCATGCAAGGTAGTAACATTAGGAGTTGGGATTATGGTTCTTTGTTTAGCTAGCTAGCTACATGCCTAAACAAAATACTCTACTATGTAAGTAACCATTTCACTACACCTTCTGTATCCTGTGCATGTGACAAATTCACTTTGATCTTATTTGATATAGTATGTGTTTACCAGAGACGGTAATGAGACCTGCACCAAAGTCAAATTAGGATATAACGTTAGGCCAATGAGACAGTGTCTACATTCTAAGATTTCTTTGGTAGAGTTTATTTTCCTGTAACAATGAAGACTTTGTCAAGCTATATGATATGGTCATTATTTGAACTAGCTAGCCAGCTAACTTAACATTAGATTGCTAGCTAACAAGCTAGAAACGAACCAAAACATTGTTTAGAAAGTAGCTTTTAGTTGCCTGGTTTGCTTGATTGACATATCCTAAATTCATTTTTAAAATGGGTGAATTTATTGACTATTTTGGACCACGAGGCCGCTGATGTCATGCAGCCTGTACTTTTTGTGTTTAGTACATGGCCTCACATGTGAATCCTTAAAGATATGGCTGGGGCTAAGGCTTAAGAGAGTGTGTACGATGCTAAATGGGTGTAGACTAAGATGAGCTCTCGAGTAGGTTTACCAAAATATTCAAGGGCCATTTTCTCAAAAGTGAGGTTACAAGTTTATCAACTTTCAAAGCAGAATTACTTTCCAATTGTTCCTCAACTGTAGTGTATGATATACCATTTTCTAGCTCAGTCTTTACTTTTCCAATGTAAAAAACACTATTTCAAATTTTGCTACCTAAGACCGAATTGAGCCAGTCGGTAAAAAATATGGATTCTAACAAATATGGATACTATCATATACATCACTTGTGAGGGTAAAAAAATAAAAATAAAAAATAAAAAAATAAAGTAACTAATTTAAAATAGATTTTTCACAGGTGCCTAATTGGAGCTACTGTACTTCCATGAGTATGTTTCCTAAACAGATATAGTGCACTACTTTTGAACAGGGCATACAGGGCATATATGGCTCTATGTAGGGAATAGGGTGCCATTTGGGACACAACCATGTAGGCTCGTCTGCTTCCTCCTTTTTCAGGCACTCACTCACAGAAGTCACACATTATACAGGAAAGTGTGTCAATGACCTCATGGAAGCATTTACAGTTCATAAATAACACCCAATGATATTTCCAAACTTCAGGAACAACGTGGTTTATCTCTTAATGCTCAACAACAGCCAAGTACTTTTCACTAAGAGAAAAGGTCTATCTATATAGTCATTCCTGGTTGACTAAATATAACTGTATAAACTTTGTTATTCATATTGTGTTTCATCTTCAAAGTCCTTGTGCCTGGCTTAACTGATTGGTGCTTAAGACCAGCAGCAGGAAAACCTCTACTTTCATTTGTTAAAACGACAGCCCTGGACAAAGTCGGCTGCAGGTTAAAATCAAATCAAACTATTTTTCACATGCGCTGAATATAAGAAATGTAAACTTTACCGTGAAATGCTTACTTACAAGCCCGTAACCAACAGCGCAGTTCAAGAAGAAGAAACTATTTATTTTAGTTTACTTGGTAAATATTAACACTATATACTGGGGCCACCGGAACCGAGTGTGCGGGGGCACAGGCTAGTTGAGGTAATCTGTATATGTAACTGGGGGCGAAGTGACTAAGCATAGGTAACAAACAAACAGCGAGTAGCAGCAGCGTACAAAGGGGGGGGGGGGGGGGGGGGGGGGGGCAGTGTATATTGTCCGGTGGCCATTTAAAAATGTTCAGCAGTCTTATGGCTTGGGGGTAGAAGCTGTTAAGGAGCCTTTTGGTCCTAGACTTGGCGCTCCGGTACCCCTTGCCTTTTCCTGTAGTCCACAATCAGCTCCTATGTCTTGCTCACATTGAGGGAGAGGCAGTTGTCCTGGCACCACACTGCCAGGTCTCTGACCTCCTCTCTGTAGGCCATCTCATCGTTGTCGGTGATCAGGCCTATCAGTGTTGTGTTGTCAGCAAACTTAATGAGGGTGTTGGAATCGTGTTTGGCTACGCAGTCGTGGGTGAACAGGGAATATAGGAGGGGACTAAATACACACACCCTTGAGGGGCCCCAGTGTTAAGGATAAGCTTAGCAGACGTTGATCTGTTGGGGCGGTATGCGAACTGGAGTGGATCTAGGGTGTCCGTTAGGATGCTGTTGATGTGAGCCATGACCAGCCTTTCAAAGCACTTCATGGCTACCGACGTGAGTGCCACAGGGTGGTAATCATTTAGGCAGGTTACCTTGGGCACAGGGTGGTCCTTGGGCATGATGGTGGTCTGCTTGAAACATGTAGGTATTACAGACTCGGTCAGGGAGAGGTTGAAAATGTCAGTGATGACCCTTCACAGTTGGTCCGCGCGTGCTTGAGTGCACGTCCTGGTAATCCGTCTGGCCCAGCAGCTTTGTGAATGTTGACCTGTTTAAAGGTTTTGTTCACATCGACTACCAAGAGCGTTATCACACAGTCATCTAGAACAGCTGGTGCTCTCGTGCATGCTTCAGTGTTGCTTGCCTCGAAGCTAGCATAAAAGGCATTAAGCTCATCTGGTAGGCTCGCGTCACTGGGCAGCTGGTGTCTGGGTTTCCCTTTGTAGTCCGTAATAGTTTTCAAGCCCTGCCACATCTGACGAGCGGCAGAGCAGGATTCAATCTTAATCCTGTATTGACGCTTTGCTTGTTTGATGGTTCGTCTGAGGGTATAGCGGGTTTTCCTATAAACGTCCGGGATTAGTCTCCCGCTCCTTGAAAGCGGCAGCTCTAGTCTTTAGCTTTATGCAGATGTTGCCTGTAATCCATGGCTTCTGGTTGGGATATGTACTTACAGTCACTGTGGGGACAACGTCATCGATGCACTTATTGATGAAGCCAATGACTGAGGTGGTGTATTCCTCAATGCCATTGGATGAATCCCGGAACATATTCCAGTCGGTGCTAGCAAAATAGTTCTATTAGCATAGCATCCGCGTCATCTGACCACTTCCATATTGAGCAATTCACTGGTACTTCCTGCTTTAGTTTTTTCTTGTAAGCAGGAATCAGGAGGATAGAATTATGGTCTGATTTGCCAAATGGAGGGCGGGGGAGAGCTGTATGCATCTCTGTGTGTGGAGTAAAGGTGGTCTAGGATATTTTCTCCCTGGATGCACATGTGATATGCTGGTAAAAATGTGGTAACACTGATTTAAATTTGTCTGCATTAAAGTCCCAGGCCACTAGGAGCCCCGCTTCTGGGTGAGCATTTTCTTCTTTGCTTATGGCCTGATAGAGTTGGTTGAGAGCGGTCTTAGTGCCAGCTTTGTTTTGTGGTGGTAAATAGACGGCTATGAATAATACAGATGAGAACTCTTGGTAGATAGTGTGTTCTACAGCTTATCATAAGGTACTCTACCTCGAGACTTCTTTAATATTAGACATCACGCAGCAGCTGTTATTGATAAAAAGACACACACACCCACATCTCGTTTTACCAGAGGTAGCGTCTCTGTTCTGCCGGTGTATGGAAAATCCCGCTAGCTCCATATTGTCCGTATCTTCGTTCAGCCACGTCTCGGTGAAACATAAAATATTACAGTTTTTAATGTCCCGTTGGTAGGATAATCGTAGGTCATCAATTTTATTTTCCAATGATTGCACATTAGCAAGAAGAATGGAAGGCAGTGGGAGTTTACTCGCTAGCCTCCGGATTCTCAAAAGAATGCCGACCTGCGGCCCCATTTCCGGCATCTTTTATTCACGCAAAAGAAGTGGATCTTGGCCTGTTCCAGTGAAAGCAGGATATACTTCTCCTCAGATTCGTTAAAGGAAAAAGTTTCTTCCAGTCCAAGGTAGAGGTCGACCGATTAATCGGAATGGCCGATTAATTAGGGCCGATTTCAAGTTTTCATAACAATCGGTAATCTGCATTTTTGGACACCGATTGTGGCCGATTACATTGCACTCCACGAGGAGACTGCGTGGCAGGCTGACTACCTGTTATGTGAGTGCCGCAAGAAGCCAAGGTGAGTTGCTAGCTAGCATTAAACTTAACTTATAAAAAACAATCAATCTTAACATAATCACTAGATAACTACACATGGTTGATGACATTACTAGTTTATCTAGCTTGTCCTGCGTTGCATATAATCGATGCGGTGGCTGTTAATTTATTATCGAATCACAGCCTACTTTGCCAAACGAGTGATGATTTAACAAGCGCATTCGTGAAAAAACACTGTCGTTGCACCAATGTGTACCTAACCATAAACATCAATACCTTTCTTAAAATTAATACACAAGTATATATTTTTAAACATGCATATTTAGTTAATATTGCGTGCTAACATGAATTTCTTTTAACTAGGGAAATTGTGTCACTTCTCTTGCGTTCCGTGCAAGCAGAGTCAAAGTATATGCAGCAGTTTGGGCCACCTGGCTCATTGCGAACTGTGTGAAGACCATTTCTTCCTAACAAAGACCGTAATTAATTTGCCAGAATTGTACATAATTATGACATAACATTGAAGGTTGTGCAATGTAACAGGAAAATGTAGACTTAGGGATGCCACCCGTTAGATAAAATACGGAACGGTTCCGTATTTCACTGACAGAATAACCTTTTTTTTTTCTCGAAATGATAGTTTCCAGATTTGACCATATTAATGACCTACGGTTCATATTTCTCTGTGTTATTAATGTTATAATTAAGTCTATGATTTGATATTTGATAGAGTAGTCTGACTGAGAAGTGTAGGCAGCAGCAGGATCGTAAGCATTCATTCAAACAACACTTTCGTGCATTTGCCAGCAGCTCTTCGCTGTGCTTCAAGCTGTTTATGACTTCAACTCCCGAGATTAGGCTGGTGTAACCGATGTGAATTGGCTAGCTAGTTAGTGGCGTACGCGCTACTAGCGTTTCAATTGGTGATGTCACTCGCTCTGAGACCTTGAAGTAGTTGTTCCCCTTGCTCTGCAAGGGCCACAGCCTTTGTGGAGCGATGGGTAATGATGCTTCGAGGGTGGCTGTTGTCGATGTGTCCCTGGTTAGGGGCAAGGAGAGGGACGGAAGCTATTCTGTTACACTGGCAATACTATAGTGCCTTTAAGAACATCCAATAATCAAAAGGTATATGAAATACAAATGGTAGAGAGAGAAATAGTCCTATAATTCCTATAATAACTACAACCTAAAACTTCTTACCTGGGAATATTGAAGACAAGGATCCACCAGCTTTAAAAGGAACCACCAGCTTTCATATGTTCTCATGTTCTGAGCAAGGAACTTAAACGTTAGCTGTCTTACATGGCACATATTGCACTTTCACTTTCTTCTCCAACACTTTGTTTTTGCATTATTTAAAACAAATTGAACATGTTTCATTATTTATTTGAGGCTAAATTGATTTTATTGATGTATTATATTAAGTTAAAATAAAAGAGTTAATTTAGTATTGTTGTAATTGTCATTATTACAAATAAATAAATATATACGCCGATTAGTCGGTATCGGCTTTTTTTGGTTCTCCAATAACCAGTATCGGTATTGCCGTTGAAAAATCATAACTGGTCAACCTCTAGTCCACAGTGAGTAATAGCTTTTCTGATGTACATAAGTTATTTTTGTTCATAAGATACAGTAGCAGCAACATTATGTACACAATAAGTAAAAAAATTATTTACACAAAATGCAAAAAAATAACAAAATAGCACAATTGGTTGGGAGAATGTAAAACGTCAGCCATGTTCTTCGGCGCCATCTTTTAGACACTGTTGTTGATACGTTCAATGTGATATAAATACTGTGGCAGAAGATAGCAAGCAGAGACTTGGGGGTGCGGACTCTCGCGCGCACACACAAACGCGCACACACACACACAGCTGTGAGGACGTACGGACCTTGACAGAAGATGGAATGAGAAGTATGTGGTCTCTGGAAGACCACAACTGAGCACAAAAACACAACACATTTCTATCTCTGAGCCCCCCTCCAGATTAGAATGTGAAATCCGGTGGCATTTTCACTGTAACCAAAGTGAGGCTGTATGCACAAGGCAAATATTTAGAGAGACCTGGCCTGGCTGACATCCTTTGGGCAAATAACCGCTGAAGGAAGGTCATGTTTAATACGAGACTGGGAGGAGTCTGACACCAGCAGCCAAAGTAAAGAATCCATTTCTAAAATCTCTTAGTTGAATACAGTACCTGGCAGGAACTGGGCTCTTCTTAAGGAGTAGATCATGTTATTGTGTCCTTTATAAGACTAGAGCCCATTGCCCTACAGTATGTGTCCCAGTCCATCAACTTGAAGCTCATGTTGAAAAAAATCTAAAATGGGGTTTTACATTTTTTCGGGAGGTACAGAATTAGTGAGCTTTTGAATTATCAATGGACATAAAACTGCACACACAAAACTGTTGTGGTGACATGATAGCAACCTGCTGACAGTCAACTAGCTTAGCTTTGAGCTGTACTTGTCAGCTCTTTATGTGATCAACTTGACAGGCAAATACAGCTACACCATTGGAACATAATAACTGAGGCAAAATAAGTGACAGTGATGCTGTATCCAAAAAAGCCCCAAGGCATACAGTATCTCTGCTACATTATGGAATAAGATCTCTCCCAGTATCTCTGCTACATTATGGAATAAGATCTCTCCCAGTATCTCTGCTACATTATGGAATAAGATCTCTCCCAGTATCTCTGCTACATTATGGAATAAGATCTCTCCCAGTATCTCTGCTACATTATGGAATAAGATCTCTCCCAGTATCTCTGCTACATTATGGAATAAGATCTCTCCCAGTATCTCTGCTACATTATGGAATACGATCTCTCCCAGTATCTCTGCTACATTATGGAATACGATCTCTCCCAGTATCTCTGCTACATTATGGAATACGATCTCTCCCAGTATCTCTGCTACATTATGGAATACGATCTCTCCCAGTATCTCTGCTACATTATGGAATACGATCTCTCCCAATATCTCTGCTACATTATGGAATAAGATCTCTCCCAGTATCTCTGCTACATTATGGAATAAGATCTCTCCCAGTATCTCTGCTACATTATGGAATACGATCTCTCCCAGTATCTCTGCTACATTATGGAATACGATCTCTCCCAATATCTCTGCTACATTATGGAATAAGATCTCTCCCAGTATCTCTGCTACATTATGGAATAAGATCTCTCCCAGTATCTCTGCTACATTATGGAATACGATCTCTCCCAGTATCTCTGCTACATTATGGAATACAATCTCTCCCAGTATCTCTGCTACATTATGGAATAAGATCTCTCCCAGTATCTCTGCTACATTATGGAATACGATCTCTCCCAATATCTCTGCTACATTATGGAATAAGATCTCTCCCAGTATCTCTGCTACATTATGGAATAAGATCTCTCCCAGTATCTCTGCTACATTATGGAATACAATCTCTCCCAGTATCTCTGCTACATTATGGAATACGATCTCTCCCAGTATCTCTGCTACATTATGGAATACAATCTCTCCCAGTATCTCTGCTACATTATGGAATAAGATCTCTCCCAGTATCTCTGCTACATTATGGGATACGATCTCTCCCAGTATCTCTGCTACATTATGGAATACGATCTCTCCCAGTATCTCTGCTACATTATAGAATAATATCTCTCCCAGTATCTCTGCTACATTATGGAATAAGATCTCTCCCAATATCTCTGCTATAGTATGGAATAGCAGCAGCCACTGACTGAGGCTATATCTGCCAACGTGGCGAGGGCTGGAGGAGGTATGAATATTTGAGTGACTGGGTCATTGTGTTACATACATACCGCATCCATTCCTGGCAGGAACGCAGTCCAGATGGGGGAGCATACCAGAGTTTGTGTACACCTTTAGGAACCGACCGTGATTAAATATCAGCTGCCTGAGCAGGAAAACTACGATCACGTGTGGATAACAGATCAAATTAGAAATACTGATAGCTACTATGAACCTAGTTTAAACCCTACTATGTCTGCAAGTAGAGGTGGTGTGATGGTCACCACCTGTCTTGATGCTAGTTTATCTTACTGGTTTCAGAAGAGATTTGATTTGACGTCTGGGTTTTATCTTCTGGAAGACAACTCCACAAGTAGTGCTTTTCTCATCCTAAAAAAAGGAAATAATTTGCAGTAACCACCATCAAGAGATTCCACTAGGCTATAAAGTCCACAGCCCAGTAATGCTCTTTATGATGTCGGCAGAGAGCTGATCTACAGTGTTTACTGTTGGTGGAGTGTACTGTACGTAGGGTACTGATGGTTTTCTGGGAAGTGGGATCCTGTATGGCCAGGCAGACATACATACAGACAGGCAAGCAGGTACTCACCCAGGGTCCTGAAGGGCCTCTGTTGGGGCACCAGTGAGAAGAACCCAGGCTTCAAGGCGTTGGTGATGATGATGTCAAACAGCTCCTCCCAGTCCTTCCTGCAACAGCCAATGAGAAACAAACCCCTGATTATTAAAATACATCAGCAAATACTGTGAGATTAAAACCTGGCCGCTATCCAACTGGATTTGTGTTGCACACAAAAACTCTTACTTGAACTAAACAGTGGCGATTTGATGAAAAACATGAACCATAAACAGTGTATTTATGAAAAGAGCATGAGGACAATGTTAAGGAACCTCTTAAGGATCGGCCCCTTAAAAAAAAAAAAAATGTGCGCCTAAAATGACATACCCAAATCGAACTGCCTTTAGCTCAGGACCAGAAGCAAGGATATGCATATTTTTTTGATACCATTTGAAAGGAAACACTTGACGTTTGTGGAATTGTGAAATGCATGTAGGACAATATAACACATTAGATCTGGTAAAAGATGATACAAAGAAAAAAAGTGTTTTTTTGTACCATCATCTTTGCAATGCAAGAGAAGGGCAATCATGTATTATTCCAGCTCAGGCACAATTGAGATTTTGGCCACTAGATGGCAGCAGTGTATGTGCAATGTTTTAGACTGATCCAATGAACCATTGCATTTCTGTTCAAAATATTGTATCAAGACTGCCCAAATGTGGCTAATTGGTTAAATAATAACTATTAATAAAATTCATAACTGTGCACTCTCCTCAAACAATAGCCTGGTATTATTTCACTATAATAGCTACTGTAAATTGGACAGTGCAGTTAATCTAACTTCTCTAGGGTAGGGGGCAGCATTCAGAATTTTGGATGAAAAGCATGCCCAAATTAAGGAACACTTTTTTTGTTGAGAAAAACAAACTCAGGCCAAAAAAGACATACAACAGCCAAAAAAGACACACACATACACTCATGGTAATTATTAACACTGGCTTAGTGTTAGCATCACGCTCCAAGCACTAGCAGACATTCAGACCAGGGTCGCATCCTGTCTCCAGGAGTTTACCTGGACCTCCTCTCTGCTGACTTGGCTAGAGCTGACTGGGATTACACTATGAGAGAGAGACCTCTCACTGCAGCCCTACGTGGACAGGTACAGTACTTACCCCGAGTGGAGGCCCAGGATCATCCAGAGCACTGCCTTTTGATATAAAACTCACAATTCTAAAGCTAGGTCATAGGCATGCAGGACCTCATCTGTCTCAGAGTCATACACCCTGGCAGCTTCATTAAATAGTACCCGCAAAACATCCATCTCAATGTCAATAGTGAAGAGACGTGATGCTGGCCTTCTTGGCAGATTTGCAAAGAAAAAAGAAAAAAGCCATACCTCCGACTGGCCAATAAAAATAAAATATTAAGATGGGAAAAAGAACACAGACACTGGACAGAGGAACTCTGCCTAGAAGGTCGGCATCCCAGAGTAGCCTCTTCACTGTTGACGTTGAGACTGGTGTTTTGTGGGTACTATTTAATGAAGCTGCCAGTTGAGGACTTGTGGGGTGTCTGTTTTTCAAACCAGACACTAATGTACTTGTCCTCATGCTCAGTTGTGCACTGGGGCCTCCCACTCCTCTTTCTATTCTGGTTTGCGCTGTTCTGTGAAGGGAGTAGTACACAGCGTTGTAAAGTTTGTACTGTACACAGAGCTGTACTCTTCAGTTTCTTGGCAATTTCTCGCATGGAATAGCCTTCATTTCTCAGAACAAGAATAGATTGACGAGTTTCAGTAGAAAGTACTTTGTTTCTGGCCATTTTGAGCCTGTAATCGAACCCACAAATACTGATGCTCCAGATACTCAACTAGTCTAAAGAAGACCAGTTTTAACGCTTCTTTAATCGTTAACATAAAATGTTTTTCTAATGCTCAATTAGCCTTTTAAAATGATAAACTTAGATTAGCTAACGCAACCATTGGAACACAGGAGTGATGGTTGCGGATAATGGGCCTATGTACATCTACAGTGCCTTGCGAAAGTTTTCGGCCCCCTTGAACTTTGCGACCTTTTGCCACATTTCAGGCTTCAAACATAAAGATATAAAACTGTATTTTTTTGTGAAGAATCAACAACAAGTGGGATTTTTTGATTTGTTAAAAAAGTTTGAAATATCCAATAAATGTCGTTCCACTTCATGATTGTGTCCCACTTGTTGTTGATTCTTCACAAAAAAATACAGTTTTATATCTTTATGTTTGAAGCCTGAAATGTGGCAAAAGGTCGCAAAGTTCAAGGGGGCCGAATACTTTCGCAAGGCACTGTATGTAGATATTCCATTCAAAATCAGCCGTTTCCAGCTATAATAGTCATTTACAACATTAACAATGTCTACACTGTATTTCTGATCAATTTTATGGTATTTTAATGGACAAATAATGTGCTTTTCTTTCAAAAACAAGGACATTTCTAAGTGACCCCCGTATGCACTACCCTCTGTAGTGCCTTGCGGTCGGAGGCCGAGCAATTGCCATACCAGGCAGTGATGCAACCATGCTCTCGATGTTGCAGCTGTAAAACCTTTTGAGGATCTCAGGACCCATGCCAATTTTTTTAGTTTTAGTTTCCTGTGGGGGAATAGGCTTTGTTGTGCCCTCTTCACGACTGTCTTGGTGTGTTTGGACCATTCTAGTTTGTTGTTGATGTGGACACCAAATAACTTGAAGCTCTCAACCTGCTCCATTACACCCCCGTCGATGAGAATGGGGGCGTGCTCGGTCCTCCTTTTCCTGTAGTCCACAATCATCTCCTTAGTCTTGGTTACGTTGAGGGAATGGTTGTTATTTTGGCACCACCCGGACAGGTCTACCTGGTTAAATAAAGGTGAAATAAAAAAATCAAATAAAAAGGTTTCTGACCTCCTCCCTATAGGCTGTCTCGTCATTGTGGGTGATCAGGCCTACCACTGTGTGTCATTTGCAAACTTAATGATGGTGTTGGAGTCGTGCCTGGCCATGCAGTCGTGGGTGAACAGCGAGTACAGGAGGGGACTGAGCACGCACCCCTGAGGGGCCCCCGTGTTGAGGATCAGTGTGGCGGATGTGTTGCTACCTACCCTCACCACCTGGGGGCGGCCCGTCAGTAAGTCCAGGATCCAGTTGCAGAGGTAGGTGTTTGGTCCCAGGTTCCTAAGCTTAGTAATGAGCTTTGAGGGTACTATGGTGTTGAACGCTGAGATGGAGTCAATGAATAGCATTCTCGCATAGGTGTTCCTTTTGTCCAGGTAGGAAAGGGCAGTGTGGACTGCAATAGAGATTGCATCATCTGTGGATCTGTTTGGGGGGTGGGTTGGAGTGGGTCTAGGGTTGGAGTGGGTCTAGGGTTTCTGGGATAATGGTGTTGATGTGAGCCATTACCAGCCTTTCAAAGCACTTCATGGCTACGGACGTGAGTGCTACGGGTCTGTAGTCATTTAGGCAGGTTGCCTTTGTGTTCTTGGGCACAGGGACTATGGTGGTCTGCTTGAAACATGTTGGTATAACAGACTCAATCAGGGACATGTTGAAAATGTCAGTGAAGATACCTGCCAGTTGGTCAGCACATGCCAGTTGGTCAGCACATGCCCGGAGCACACATCCTGGTAATTCATCTGGCCCCACAGCCTTGTGTATGTTGACCTGTTTAAAGGTCTTACTCACGTCGGCTACGG
This sequence comes from Oncorhynchus mykiss, assembly GCF_057628025.1. Taxonomy (NCBI): domain Eukaryota; kingdom Metazoa; phylum Chordata; class Actinopteri; order Salmoniformes; family Salmonidae; genus Oncorhynchus; species Oncorhynchus mykiss. Next base: position 18,348,822 of record NC_143029.1, read on the forward strand.
AGAGTGTGATCACACAGTCATCCGGAACAGCTGATGCTCTCATGGATGACTCAGTGTTGCTTGTCTCGAAGAGAGCATAGAAGTGATTTAGCTGGTCTGGTAGGCTCGTGTCACTGGGCAGCTCGCGGCTGTGCTTCCCTTTGTAGTCTGTAATAGTTTGCAAGCCCTGCCACATAAGACGAGCGTCGGAGCCGGTGAAGTATGATTCAATTTTAGCCCTGTTTTGACGTTTTGCCTGTTTGATAGTCCATCGCAGGGCATAGCAGGATTTATTGTAATCTTCCGGGTTAGAGTCCCGCACCTTGAAAGCGGCAGCTCTACCCTTTAGCTCAGTGCGAATGTTGCCTGTAATCCATGGCTTCTGGTTGGGGTATGTACGTACAGTCACTGTGGGGACGACATCCTTGATGCACTTATATGCACGCACCACTTCTGTTTTTAAGATATATATTTTTAAACAAGTTATTTTTTTCCATTTCACTTCACCAATTTGGACTATTTTGCATTTGTCCATTACATGAAATCCAAATAAAAATACATGTAAATTACAGGTTGTAATGCAACAAAATAGGAAAAAGGCCAAGGGGAATGACTAATTTGCAAGGCACTGTACCTTTATTATTCCCCGCAAACCCTACCACCCCTCCCCCAATTGGAGTAAACTAATAAACCATAACACTTAGGCTTCTACCTTCAGTTTATACATATTATACACATTTTAAAGACACAATCTATTTCACAATAGTTACAGTGGGGAGAACAAGTATTTGATACACTGCCAATTTTGCAGGTTTTCTTACTTACAAAGCATGTAGAGGTCTGTAATTTTTATCATAGGTACACTTCAACTGTGAGAGACGGAATCTAAAACAAAAATCAAGAAAATCACATTGTATGATTTTTAAGTAATTAATTAGCATTTTATTGCATGACATAAGTATTTGATCACCTACCAACCAGTAAGAATTCCAGCTCTCACAGACCTGTTCGTTTTTCTTTAAGAATACTTTAGTATTGCCAGTGTAACAGTATAACTTCCGTCCCTCTCCTCGCCCCTACCTGGGCTCGAACCAGGAACACATCGACAACAGCCACCCTCGAAGCAGCGTTACCCATAGTTCCACAAAAGCCGTGGCCCTTGCAGAGCAAGGGGAACAACCACTCCAAGTCTCAGAGCGAGTGAAGTTTGAAACGCTATTAGCGCGCACCCCGCTAACTAGCTAGCCATTTCACATCAGTTACACCAGCCTAATCTCGGGAGTTGATAGGCTTGAAGTCATAAACAGCTCAATGCTTGAAGCACAGCGACGAGCTGCTGGCAAAACGCAGGAAAGTGCTGTTTGAATGAATGCTTACGAGCCTGCTGGTGCCTACCATCGCTCAGTCAGACTGCTCTATCAAATCATAGACTTAATTATAACATAATAACACACAGAAATACGAGCCTTAGGTCATTAATATGGTCGAATCCGGAAACTATCATCTCGAAAATAAGACCGTATAAGACCGGGTGGCATCCATAAATCTAAATATTCCTGTTACATTGCACAACCTTCAATGTTATGTCATAATTACGTAAAATTATGACATTAGGTGGCCCAAACTGTAATATTTGTTGTATTATTTGTTCTGTCTTTTCAAGTGGATTAAACTGAAATTGCAACCAACTTTCTTAGGCTTGTTTAAAAAAATAACGATATTTGAGATTATTTTGTTTTCAAATAACTGAAAGTGAGCAGTTGTCATCTGAATAAAGGGTAAAAGGCCATTCTTGAACACGGGGTGAGACATTCTTACTAATTTACCAGTATAACTAGTATTTAACTTTTTTATGACTGATGCCTTTAGTGAGGGGTCTTAAGCTTTAATATTTAATCATTTCTGCCCTCCAAATTCATATTTGTTATATAAATAGGCACTTTAAATTTGCCTGGCTTACCATTCAAAATAATTTTGAATATTTTTTGCTCATATAATTTAACAGTCTGATGGCCTTGAGATAGCAGCTGTCTCTCGGTCCCAGCTTTGATGCACCTGTACTGACCTCGCCTTCTGGATGATAGCAGGGTGAACAGGCAGTGGCTCGGGTGGTTGTTGTCCTTGATGATTTATTTGGCTTTCCTGTGACATCTGGTGCTCTAGGTCTCCTGGAGGGCAGGTAGTTTGCCCCTGGTGATGCGTTGTGCAGACCGCACCACCCTCTGGAGAGCCTTGCGGTTGAGGGAGGTGCAGTTGCTGTACCAGGCGGTGATACAGCCCGACAGGGTACTCTCAATTGTGCATCTGTAAAAGTTTGTGAGTGTTTTAGGCGACAAGCAAAATTTCTTCAGCCTCCTGAGGTTGAAGAGGCGCTGTTGCACCTTCTTCATCATGCTGTGTGGGAGGACCATTTCAGTTTGTCCGTGATGTGTATGCAGAGGAACTTAAAACTTCCCACCTTCTCTGCAACTGTCCCGTCAATGTGGATGGGGGTTGGGTGCTACCTCTGCTGTTTCCTGAAGTCCACGATCATATCCTTTGTTTTGTTGACGTTGAGTAAGAGGTTATAAAGAGGTTATATATTGGAGGACCAAAACAAGCCGATACCGATTAATCGCCTGATTTTTATATATATGTAATAATGACAATTACAACAATACCGAATGAACACTTTTATTTGAACTTAATATAATACATCAACATAATCAATTTAGTCTCAAATAAATAATGAAACATGTTCAATTTGGTTTAAATAATGCAAAACCAAAGTGTTGGAGAAGTAAAAGAGCAATATTTCCCATGTAAGAAAGCTAACGTTTAAGTTCCTTGCTCAGAACATATGAATGCTGGTGGTTCCTTTTAACTTGATTCTTCAATATTCCGAGGTAAGAAGATTTAGGTTGTAGTTATTATAGGAATTGTAGGACTATTTCTCTATACCATTTGTATTTCATTTACCTTTCACTATTGGATGTTCTTATAGGCACTATAGTATTGCCAGCCTAATCTCGGGAGTTGATAGGCTTGAAGTCATAAACAGCACAATGCTTGAAGCACAGCGACGAGCTGCTGGCAAATGCACGAAAGTGCTGTTTGAATGAATGCTTACGAGCCTGCTGCTGCCTACCACTGCTCAGTCAGACTGCTCTATCAAATATGAAATCATAATAACACACAGAAATGCGAGCCTTAGATTGTTAATACGGTCAAATCCGGAAACTATCATTTAGAAAACAAAACGTTTATTATTTCAGTGAAATACGGAACCATTCCGTATTTTATCTAACGGGTGGCATCCCTAAGTCTAATTACTGCTGTAACATTGCACAACCTTCAATGTTATGTCATAATTATGTAAAATTCTGGCAAATTAATTACGGTCTTTGTTAGGAAGCCCAAACTGTTGCATATACCCAGACTCTGCTTGCACAGAACGCAAGAGAAGTGACACAATTTCCCTAGTTAAAAGAAATTCATGTTAGCAGGCAATATTAACTAAATATGCAGATTTAAAAATAAATACATGTGTATTAATGTTTAGAAAGGCATTGATGTTTATGGTTAGGTACACATTGGTGCAACGACAGTGCGTTTTTTCATGAATGCGCTTGTTAAATCATCACCCGTTTGGCGAAGTAGGCTGTGATTCGATGATAAATTAACAGGCACCGCATCGATTATATACGACACAGGACAAGCTAGATAAACTAGTAATATCATCAACCATATGTAGTTAACTAGTGATTATGAAGACTGATTGTTTTTTATTAGATAAGTTTAATGTGTCCAAAAATGCAGATTACCGATTGTTATGAAAACTTGAAATCGGCCCTAATTAAATCGGCCATTCCAATTAATCGGTCAACCTCTAGTCGAGACCCAGGGTCTCGAGCTTAATGACGAGTTTGGAGGGTACTTTAGTGTTAAATGCTGAGCTCTAGTCAATGAACATAATTCTTACATAGGTATTCCTCTTGTCCAGATGGGTTAGGGCAGTGTGCAGTGTGATTGCGATTGCATCGTCAGTAGACCTATTGGGGCGGTAAGGAAATTGGAGTGGGTCTAGGGTGTCAGGTAGGGTGGAGGTGATTGACTAGTCTCTCAAAGCACTTCATGATGACAGAAGTGAGTACAACAGGGCAGTAGTCATTTAGTTCAGTTACCTTAGCTTTCTTGGGAACAGGAACAATGGTGGCCATCTTGAAGCATGTGGGGACAGAAGACTGGGATAGGGATTCATTGAATATGTCCGTAAACACACCAACCAGCTGGTCTGTGCATGCTCTGAAGACACGGCTATTAATGCCGTCTGGGCAGGCAGCCTTGCAAGGATTAACACGTTTGAATGTTTTACTCATGTTGGTCACGGAGAAGGAGAGCCCACAGGCTTTGGTAGCGGGCCATGTCAGTGGCACTGTATTATCCTCAAAGTGAGCAAAGAAGTTGTTTAAATTGTCTGGGAGCAGGACGTTGATGTCCACGACGGGGCTGGTTTTCTTTTTTGTAATCCGTGATTGACTGTAGACCCTGCCACATACGTCTCGTGTTTGAGCAGTTGAATTGCGACTCTACTTTGTCTCTATACTGACGCTTTGCTTGTTTGATTTCCTTGCGAAAGGAATAGCTGCACTGTTTGTATTCGGTTATGTTTCCAGTTGCCTTGCCATGATTAAAGGCGGTGGTTCGCTCTTTCAGTTTTGCTTGAATGCTGCCATCAATCCACAGTTTCTGGTTAGGAAAGGTTTTAATAGTCACAGTGGGTACTACATCTCCGATGCACTTGCTAATAAACTCGCTCACCGAGTCAGCGTATACATCAATGTTATCGTCTGAGGCTATCCAGAACATATCCCAGTCCACGTGATCGAAGCAATCTTGAAGCGTGGTCAGCCCAGAGTTGGATAGACCTGAGCACTGGCGTTTCCTGTTTTAGTTTCTGTCTATAAGCTGGGAGCAACACAATGGAGTCATGCTCAGATTTGCCGAAGGCAGGGCGGGGGAGGGCTTTGTATGCATCGCAGAAGTTAGAATAACAATGATCCAGAATGCTACCAGCTCGTGTCATGCATTCGATATGCTGATGGAAGTCTTGTTCTCAGGTTAGCTTTGTTAAAATCCAATACAATAGATGCAGCCTCAGGATGTATGGTTATACATGGCTGTGATTATAATTGAAGAGAATTCTCTTGGAAGATAATGCAGTCGGCATTTGATTGTAAGGTTATCTAGGTCAGGTGAACAAAAGGTCTTGAGTTCCTGTATGTTGTTGTGATTACACCATGAGTCGTTAATCATAAAGGCATACACCCCCGCCTTTCTTACCAGAGAGATGTTTGTTTCTGTCGGCATGATGCATGACTAAACCGGGTGGCTGTACTGACTCTGACAACATATCCCGAGTGAACCATGTTTCCGTGAAACAGAGAACGTTACAATCTCTGATGTCTCTCTGGAAGGCAACTCGTGCCCTAACTTCATCCACCTTGTTTTCTAGAGATTGGACATTGGTGGGTAATATGCTCGGAAGTGGTGGATGGTGTGCTAGTCTTCTGAGTCTGACCATTAGGTCACTCCGTCTGCCTCTCCTGCGGTGACCGCGTTGTTTTGGGTCGGCCTCTGGGATAAGATCCCATGTCCAGGGTGGAGGTCCGAACAAAGGATCCGCTTCGGGAAAGACGTATTCCTGGTTGTAATGTTGGTAAGTTGACATCGCTTTTATATCCAATAGTTCTTCCCTGCTGTATGTAATAACACAAGATTTTCTGGGATAACAATGTAAGAAATAATACTTAAAAACAAATAACTGCATAGTTTCCAAAGGACCTGAAGCGAGGCGACCATCTCTGTCAGCGACATTACTCCTCTTGACAGTTTAAAACTTTCTGAGATGTAACCATGATTTACTATTTTACACCTAAGGTTACTTACTATACATAACTTTAACCCATTTTACAAGAGATTCTCCAAAGTGGAAATATTCTAGACATTTATATGTAAACTCCAGTTGTACTTTATCAAAAGCCTTTTCAAAGTCAGCCATGAAAACCAGGCCTGGTTTCCACGATATTTCATAGTATTCTATTGTTTCCAGTACTTGTCTTATTTTAATCGCCAATGTATCGTCCATGTAAAAAACCTGTCTGATTAGGATGTATAATATCTGACAATACCTTTTCAATTCTATGCACCAAGCATTTAGCTAGAAATTTGCATCACAACGCTGAAGTGTAAGAGGCCTCCAGTTGTCTTTTTTTAAATGGACTGGATCTTTATATATACAACACTTGGATCCTGTTTCAGTAATAATGAAATCAGACCTTCTTGTTGCGTGTCTGATAATCTACTGTTTAAAACATGCTAATAATGGTCCTCTGAGTATATAAAAAAAAGTTTGGTACACTTTCACTGGTATGACATAATGACCTGTAATTTCCCCAGACTTAAAGGCTTTAATTGCATCAGAAAGTTCCTCCTCTGTAATTTGGCCTTTGCATGAGTCTTTCTGTAGATGTAAATGTTTCATTATTAATAGGACAAAAATCCATACAATTAGCTTCAGTTAGTGGAGATGGAGGAGACTGAAATTAGAACTTTACTTCCTCTTTCAAAATATTGTCCGGTGAATCATGCGTGACTCCATCATTTGTAACAAGTTTCAATTAAATGTTTTGGTAGTATTTCTATGTTGAAGATTGAAAAATAATTTTCAACAATGTAGAAAATAGTAAAAATAAAGAAAAACCCTTGAATGAGTAGGTGTGTCCAAACTTTTAACATGTACTGTACACAAGTTTTAGAACACCTAATCATTCAAAGGTTTTTCTTTATTTTTACTATTTTCTACATTGAAGAATAATAGTAAAGACATTAAAACTATGTAATAACACATATGGAATCATGTAGTAACCACAAAAGTGTTAAATCAAAATAGATTTCATATTTGAGATGCTTCGAACAGCCACCATTTGCCTCGATGACAGCTTTGCATTCAGCAGTTGGCATTCTCTCAACCAGCTTAATGAGGTAGTCACCTGGAATGCATTTCAAATAACAGGTGTGCCTTCAAAGTTAATTTGTGGAATTTCTTTCCTCCTTAATGCGTTTGAGCCAATCAGTTGTGTTGTGACAATGTAGGGGGGTATACAGAAGATGGTCTTTTGACAAATAGGGCTAAGTCCATATTATGGCAAGAACAACCCATCATTACTTTAATACATGTAGGTCAGTCAATAAGGAAGAACCTTGAAAGTTTAAGTGCAGTTTAAGTGCAGTCGCAAAAACCATCAAGTGCTGTGAAGAAACTGGCTCTCATGAGGACTACCACAGGAATGGAAGACCCAGAGTTACTTCTGCTACAGAGGATAAGTTCATTAGAGTTACCAGCCTCAGAAATTGCATCCCAAATAATGATGTGATCTGTGATTTATTTAGAATTCAAGGCACACTAAACCAGCATGGTTACCGCAGCATTCTGCAGCGATACGCCATCCCATCTGGTTTTGGCTTAGTGGGGCTATCATTTGTTTTTTAACAGGAAAATAACCTAACACACCTACAGGCTATGTAAGGGCTATTTTACAAAGGAGAGTGATGGAGTGCTGCATCAGATGACCTGGCCTCCACAATCCTCCGACCTCAACCAAATTGAGATGGTTTGGGATGAGTCGGGCGGGGAGTGAAGGAAAAGCAGCCGACAAGTGCTCAGCATATTTGGGAACTCTTTCAAGACTGTTGGAGAAGCATTCCAGGTGATGCTGGTTGAGAGAATGCCATGTGTGTGCAAAGCTGTCATCAAGGCAAATGGTGGCTATTTGAAGAATCTCAAATATATTTTTATTTGATTAACACTTTTTTGGTAAACACATGTTTCCATGTGTGTTATTTCATAGTTTTGATGTCTTCACTATTACTCTACAATGTGGAAAATAGTAAAAATAAAGAAAAACCCTTGAATGAGTAGGTGTCCAAACTTTTGACTGGTACCGTGTACACACACACACACACACTATGGAATATAGCTCTCTTTCACTGCTCCTTAATTTTGGAAGAAATTCATTTGTTCTACTATTGTCTTTCTCTTTGAGTCAACTACTCACCACATGTTATGTACTGCAGTGCTTTCAGTACTAGATTCATTCTCTGATCCTTTGATTGGGTGGACAGCATGTTAGTTAATGCCGCAAGAGCTCTGATAGGTTGGAGGACGTCCTCCGGAAGTTCTCATAATTACTATGTAAGTCTATGGAGGGGGGTAAGAACCATGAGCCTCCTAGGTTTTATATTGAAGTCAATGTACACAGTGGATGACACAAGCTAGCTGTCCTTTGGCTACACCACTGTGCTACCCTACAGTGCTGCTGGGGCTACTGTAGACCTTCATTGCAAAACAGTATGTTTTAATCATTTGGTAAAGTGAATATATTTAGCTTTATCTAAAAAGGATATATTTTTAAATGTTTCAAAATTAAAAAAAATCTGAAATTCACTGAGGAGGATGGTCCACCCTATCCGCCTCTGAGGAGCCTCCACTGGTGAAAATCCACATTCTACAGACTTAGGAGCTAGTCAAATATATTCCTGACATAGCATTATAGATACATCCAATTCTAGCCAGCAAAAAGTATTACAGGGAGGTCTAAAAATACCAGTCGGAGCAAACATATACTCACCGTCCAGTTTATTGGGTACACCCATCTAGTACAGGGTCAGACCACCCTTTGCCTCCAGCCAAAAAACAGCCAGAATTCTTCGGGGCATGGATTTTACAAGGTGTTGGAAACCTTTGTTGCTCAATTGGTATCAAGGGATCTAACGTGTGACAGGAAAACATTCCCCACACCAGTACACCACCGCCACTAGTCTGTACCATTGACACCAGGCAGGATGAGGCCATGGACTGCTAACGCCAAATCCTGACTCTGCCATCAGCATGATGCAACAGCATTTGTCGGGCAAGGCAACGTTTTTCCGCTCCTCAATTGTCCAGTGTTGGTGATTGAGTGCCCAATGGAGCGGCTTCTTCAATTTAGTGTATTCGGTGTAGTAACTAATAAACTGGCCGGTGAGTGTATAAACTAATACACTCGCCGGTGAGTGTATAAATGAAGCCGTATTGTAGACTGTTGTGGTTTCATCTTGCTGTGTCCAACGGCAGGAGAGGCCAGGAGACACCTAGCTACACTTGGCACGTAGGGGCCTGTCTGGTATCCCTGGTCTTGTTGTGCGACTTCTGACAGCTCTCTGTCCCTGGTCCACAGCCTACATGGGCTTTAAAAAGAGGTCACATTATTTCTTCCCAAAAGAAACCAAAGTCAGATCACAAAGGGGCATTCTTCACTGGGGAGTGTCTATGCATTAGAGAGGTGTTGAAATGCATATTGTCTATAGACTCCAGACTGGAACTAATCTGAGTTTCTTGTGGAGCCAAATGTTGTCTCACACAGGAGGTTCACATGCAGGCCAACCCGTACAGCAGAACAAAGCAAAGCTTATCCCTGAGCCACCACACGGCAAGACACAGCCTGCACTATTTCCTGGCTTCAGTTATCTGTGGGGAAAGCCTGGGCCGCAGAGGTCCCTGAAGACCTAGCAGGCATCCAGAACAAACGGTTCATTTTCAGCCCCTCTCCCCTAAGTCTGACTGTCCATCATAACGGCCAGCTACACTAGCAGAGTGGGACAGAAGAATAGATTATCTGGATGTGTGATTGGTTACTTACCAGATGAGCATCAAACGTTACTGTAGCTAGGCTATGGCATTGGTTGGATTAAAACTCACGACCAAGTTCTCCACTGTGAAGTAATACTGGTGATGTGTGATTGTTTAGATCATGTGCAGAGACACTTCACGAAGGCATTCTATTAAACACACTTTGCCACCAGCAAGACCAGCCACAGCACCAGTCCGCAAGACTTCCCCTTGCTGCCTGACCGAACGTGTAAGAGGTTTTAGGCTAGAATAATAACCCTAGACCACATAGTGTACACTGGGGGGGGGGGGGGGGGGGGGGGGGGTACTGACACAGTCCAGTCCCCTGGTCTAGGTCAGTCCACAGCTTCAGCTGGCTAGTAATAATGGGTCTATGGAGAGTCTGCTAGCACAAACAGCACCACTACATAATGGTCAGGCTCAGCCATAGTAAGTTTCACTCTAGTCTTCTGTTATATTTCTGCTGGGCTGAGTGGGAATGAGAGTTGACAGTGCACAGTGTTGAGAGGGGGTGATGTGCTTGGAGGGCACTATGGTGTTGAATGCTGAGCTATAGTCAAAAGAAAAGCATTCTCACGTAGGTGTTTCTCTAGTCCAGGTGGGAGAGGGCAGTGTGGAGTGCAATAGACATTGCCTCATCTGTGGATCTGTTTGGTCGGTATGCGAATTGGAGTGTGTCCAGGGCGTCTGGGATGACGGCATTGATGTGAGCCATGACCAGCCTTTCAAGCATTTCATGGCTACTTATGTGAGTGCTACGGGGCGGTATTCATTTAGACAAGTTACCTTGGCATTCTTGGGCACAGGGACGATGGTGGTCTGCTTGAAACATGTAGGTATTACAGACTGGGTCAGGGAGAGGTTGAAAATATCAGTGAAGACACTTGCTAGCTGGTCAGCGGATGCTCTGGTGACTGAAGGAATGAGGTGTAATGGCATGTGAGAGCTGTACGCAATGTGGGTTGGGAGAGATACAGTGCCTTGCAAAAGTATTCGGCCCCCTTGAACTTTGTGACCTTTTGCCACATTTCAGGCTTCAAACATAAAGATATAAAACTGTATTTTTTTGTGAAGAATCAACAACAAGTGGGACACAATCATGAAGTGGAACGACATTTATTGGATATGTCAAACGTTTTTAACAAATCAAAAACTGAAAAATTGGGCGTGCAAAATTATTCAGCCCCTTTACTTTCAGTGCAGCAAACTCTCTCCAGAAGTTCAGTGAGGATCTCTGAATGATCCAATGTTGACCTAAATGACTAATGATGATAAATACAATCCACCTGTCTGTAATCAAGTCTCCGTATAAATGCACCTGCACTGTGATAGTCTCAGAGGTCCGTTAAAAGCGCAGAGAGCATCATGAAGAACAAGGAACACACCAGGCAGGTCCGAGATACTGTTGTGAAGAAGCTTAAAGCCGGATTTGGATACAAAAAGATTTCCCAAGCTTTAAACATCCCAAGGAGCACTGTGCAAGCAATAATATTGAAATGGAAGGAGTATCAGACCACTGCAAATCTACCAAGACCTGGCCGTCCCTCTAAACTTTCAGCTCATACAAGGAGAAGACTGATCAGAGATGCAGCCAAGAAGCCCATGATCACTCTGGATGAACTGCAGAGATCTACAGCTGAGGTGGGAGACTCTGTCCATAGGACAACAATCAGTCGTTTATTGCACAAATCTGGCCTTTATGGAAGAGTGGCAAGAAGAAAGCCATTTCTTAAAGATATCCATAAAAAGTGTTGTTTAAAGTTTGCCACAAGCCACCTGGGAGACACACCAAACATGTGGAAGAAGGTGCTCTGGCCAGATGAAACCAAAATTGAACTTTTTGGCAACAATGCAAAACGTTGTGTTTGTCGTAAAAGCAACACAGCTGAACACACCATCCCCACTGTCAAACATGGTGGTGGCAGCATCATGGTTTGGGCCTGCTTTTCTTCAGCAGGGACAGGGAAGATGGTTAAAATTGATGGGAAGATGGATGGAGCCAAATACAGGACCATTCTGGAAGAAAACCTGATGGAGTCTGCAAAAGACCTGAGACTGGGACGGAGATTTGTCTTCCAACAAGACAATGATCCAAAACATAAAGCAAAATCTACAATGGAATGGTTCAAAAATAAACATATCCAGGTGTTAGAATGGCCAAGTCAAAGTCCAGACCTGAATCCAATCGAGAATCTGTGGAAAGAACTGAAAATTGCTGTTCACAAATGCTCTCCATCCAACCTCACTGAGCTCGAGCTGTTTTGCAAGGAGGAATGGGAAAAAAATTCAGTCTCTCGATGTGCAAAACTGATAGAGACATACCCCAAGCGACTTACAGCTGTAATCGCAGCAAAAGGTGGCGCTACAAAGTATTAACTTAAGGGGGCTGAATAATTTTGCACGCCCAATTTTTCAGTTTTTGATTTGTTAAAAAAGTTTGAAATATCCAATAAATGTCATTCCACTTCATGATTGTGTCCCACTTGTTGTTGATTCTTCACAAAAAAATACAGTTTTATATCTTTATGTTTGAAGCCTGAAATGTGGCAAAAGGTCGCAAAGTTCAAGGGGGCCGAATACTTTCGCAAGGCACTGTAAGCCAGTAGGGCAGGGCTATTCAACTCTGGTCCTGGAAAGCCAAAAATACTTCTGGTTTGTGTTTATACATGGTAGTTAATTGCACTCACCTAGTATCCCAGGTCTAAAACGGTCCATTATTTGAAGGAGAGGAAGACAAGCAGAAGTGTTAGACCCTCCTGGACTGGAGTTAAGTATCCCTGCATTAGGGGCTCATCATAAAACCATAAAATAAATATAGCCCAACTGGTTCTGCTCTCCCATCTCACATACTGGGGCTAAACCAATATGGTTAGTGCCTGGCCCCTATCAGGTGTGTTTTATGGTCTGTGTCCCAAATTACATATTGTGTACTACTAACTCACCCCAGGATTTGGTCACAGATGAGCCTGCAGTAGTCGCTGTGGGAGCTGGTGATGAGCAGGAGGACCTTCCCGGCACTCTTCATGCTCCTCAGCCAGGTCTTGACAGACTCAGAGCAGGGCTGCAGGTAACGACCAGGGTCCCTCTTCACACTGGGAAAGTACCACCCAGCATCCTCTGAGGGGCAGACAAACAAACCACTTAGAGACCCATAACTTGCATAGTAGCTAATACTTGAGATGTAGAATACAGATGTAGGATCTTAATTTGATCATGCTGTTGCACAGCAGGAAATGCAAATGTGTAGTCTATTCAAGGTTTAAAAAAGGTTACCACTTTAAAATGTCAGACTTGATTTGCCCTAACTAAAAATGTATCAACCCCTGGAAAAATGTCCATTAATTATAGTCCACAGAATAACTAACATTTCCTGTTGCTACAGGATTATTTAGCTCGAACAAACTCCATATTAAATGCCCATGATTTTGGAATGTTCGACGAGCAGTTGTCCACATACCTCTGGTCATGTAGTGTACTTTATTTTCTATTTGCAAAACAAATATGTCTTCAGCCCAACTCAACCCCCCCCAAATACAAATATATACATACACACACACACACACAGGGTAATTATCCCTGGATGGAGAAGAAAGCAATTTCATGACAAGAATTCCATGATGACCACACTCCTCTCTCTTTCCAAAAAGCTGTTCCTGTCAAAGAAGTAAAGCCTTGTCCTATACACGAAGAGATGTAATGGATTTGAGAGACAATCATGGGCCACAGAACATCTATTTTCTCATTAACGTGTGGGTAAGTCAGTAAGCCAAGGATGATCTTCTGATCGTTCTATTTTCCATGTACAGTTGGAGTATTACAAATGTCATCTGGCAGACAACCCTAACCAAGTGGATGAATTCTATTCAATACGGCTGTGTGCCATCCTGGCAGGCCAGGTCAGAAGACAGGCACAACTCTCCTTCTAAACCAGTGGACTGTCTGTTTGAAGTTAGAAGGCTCTCAACCAGTATATGGTTTTCATTAGAGGATAATGAGCCCCAGACACATTCAAACGGCACCCTATTCCCTATAAAGTGCACATTTTTAATACCAGAACCCTTTGGGCCTTAGTCAAAAGTAGTGTACTACAAAAGGAATAGGGTGGCATTTGGGATGCATTCTCAGTCTGGCCAGGATGATGAGATGGTGCCCTGTGACACTGACTGGACTGAAGGACAAGACTGATTTATGTAGAATTAACCACAGAATGGACAGCTCACTCCCTGAGCTATATCACAGGAAACAGCAGGAGGTTAGGGGGATGTATGGGTCACGTCCCACCCCCACTCAGACAGCAGTACGGGCAGTCTGTTCTTAAAAGACCCATAGGCTGCTCCAAGGCACCTCCAGCCGGGCTAAATTTGGTACAATGCTCTGATCTCTGTTATAAAAACAGGCAGTCAAAACATCCCACTTAACCTGCTGTACTGAAAACAGCCTGCTAAAATGCAGCACCAAAAGCAATCTGAATACATTATAATGGGAGGGGGTCATTTGAAGTGGCAACACATGCTTTTCTACTAATTGTTGTTTTCTTTTTAAGAGGAATCCAGGGAAAATATTGCATTGTACCATACCCTCACTGGAATGCCATTGATATGCTTGTCATATACACAGGAGACACAAGGCCAAATTTAAAATGAACATTAACACATTTGCAAGCTTATTAAAACAGGACTTAGTAGAATTGTATTTGCACCGGAGCAAAAGAACGTGACCAATATGTGAAAAAAGAAGCAGCACCACTTCTGACGAGTAAGAGAAAAGAAGGCATAGGGAAACATCCCGGGTGCAAATGAGTGGAGTGTATTCATCAGGCCAGTGCAGGCCAGGTGTTTATCCTGGCACAGAGAAAGGGGAGGAGAGGAGCTCTCAGGGAGGGAGCATCACAGTGCACACACTACAGACAGCAGGGAGAGGAGAGGACACTCACCCTTCTATTCTACTTTTCCACTCCCTCTCTCAAGGCAACAGCCCAGAGTCCTTACCTCAACAAAGGTAATAAGCTACAGACACCAGAAGTTGCATGGGTAAATGATAAATAGCTAGCTAGCTGCATAGCATGTGAGTAGGGTGAAGTCGCCCCTAGACATTTCCCCCACTAATGGTTGAGGTTAGGATTGGGGGAGGGGAAGCTAGATCTGTCCCTAGGCAGTTCACAAGCTCCAGACACCAGAGGCCCATGTGCAAATGATAAATAGCTATATAACGTTCCGTGTATGCAGTGGGAATGTCTTCTGTAGCTGGGAAAGGGCTAAACACAAACATTAACTCACATCTACGTAGCCTACTATGTAGGAGTTGCAAGTGCTTCCATATGCAACATGTATATAAGGGTGACATGCTAAAGGACATATGTTACAGCTCCAACATTCTGTAAAGAAAATAAACCTTATTTCAACCACCACTCTCTTAAGGACCCTCTACTTTCACAAACTAAAACAGGACTTTCTAGAGGCTGTAAAAGATTTGAGCATACCGCCATCATGTGGTACAAAAGCAACATTGCATTTACCAAGAACAAGACCAACCCTATTCATGCACCTCAGCAGATGAGAGGGGAGACTGATACCAGATGAGAATCTCTTGAATGTTTCAGCAATGAGAAGCCATGCATTGCAAATAAAATTATCTATTTAGTAAAGCCAAAGTCATTTTTGTTATTTTAATTTGAAATACAGATTTGTACTGGAAGCTTTATTCATCATGTTATCCATCATGCTAACATTCTTAAACAGATTGAAAGGGATCTTAACCACCTACAAATTCATAACATATTGTATGAATTGGAATTTGGAACTTTCAAAACTAGCATCACTTTAACAGCAGAGGTCAGCATTGGAAGACAAACTCATACAGAAAAACACCCATCAGCCTCACAGCCAACTCTGCAGTGTGACATGATGTGTCCTAATGAAAGGTTACATAACCTAAACATTAGGCAAAAACTGATTAACTCTGTTTCTCTTTTTGAAATATCAGTAGTTTTAGGAAATAAACAAACATCTGGCTGTGATCTCCAGCCCTGCAGTCTCCTCCAACGTTTTTCTCACACTTAATTTTATCTCCAGATAAACAGAACAGCCTGGCCAGAGTGGCTGCCTGGCCTGCCTGACAACCTATGGGTGGACCGAGGGCCAAGGACCCTGTTGTCCCTCTGGATGTCACCCTGCTACAGTAAGACACCCAGGCTACATCCTAAATGAGACCATATTACCTATGTAGTGCACTACTTTTCACCAGGGCCCATAGGGCTCTAAGTGTTTCCCCTACATTAATAATGGTCATTAAACCCAACACCACTAATAGAAGAATATGGGAGGGCACGTATGTCATGAAAGGAAGATGTGTATTTCACAAATAAAGCAGACTGCATGGAAAATTCAACTAGCGTAAAAAATCTAACCAAAGACAATGTTCCTGAGTGGCCAAGTTACAGTTTTTGAAGTAAATGCTTGAAAATCTATGGAAAGTAGAGGTCGACCGATTAATCTGAATGGCCGATTAATTAGGGCCAATTTCAAGTTTTCATAACAATCAGAAATCGGTATTTTTGGACACCGATTTAACCGTTTTTTTTTTACACCTTTATTTATCCTTTATATAACTAGGCAAGTCAGTTAAGAACACATTCTTATTTTCAATGACGGCCTAGGAACGGTGGGTTAACTGCCTTGTTCAGGGGCAGAATGACAGATTTGTACCTTGTCAGCTCAGGGATTCAATCTTGCAACCTTACTGTTAACTAGTCCAACGCTCTAACCACCTGACTTGGAGTGGTTGTTCCCCTTGCTCTGCAAGGGCCACAGCTTTTGTGGAGCGATGGGTAACGCTGCTTCGAGGGTGGCTGTTGTCGATGTGTTCCTGGTTCGAGCCCAGGTAGGGGCGAGGAGAGGGACGGAAGCCATACTGTTACACTGGCAATACTAAAGTGCCTATAAGAACATCCAATAGTCAAAGGTATATGAAATACAAATCGTATAGAGAAATTGTCCTATAATTCCTATAATAACTACAACCTAAAACTTCTTACCTGGGAATATTGAAGACTCCTGTTAAAAGGAACCACCAGCTTTCATATGTTCTCATGTTCTGAGCAAGGAACTTAAACGTTAGCTTTTTTACATGGCACATATTGCACTTTTACTTTCTTCTCTAACACTTTGTTTTTGCATAATTTAAACATTTCATTTTATTGATGTATTATATTAAGTTAAAATAAGTGTTAATTCAGTATTGTTGTAATTGTCATTATTACAAATAAAAAATATATATTTTAAATTAGCCGATTAATCGGTATCTGCTTTTTTTGGTCCCCCAATAATCGGTATCGGCGTTGAAAAATCATAAAATCGGTCCACCTCTAATGGAAAGACCTGAAAAAGACCCGAAAAAGACCTGAAAAAGAGGGCAAATGTTTCACAATCCAGGTGTGCAAAGCTCTTAGAGACTTACCTAGAAAGACTCACAGCTGTAATCGCTGCCAAAGATGATTCTAACATGTATTGACTCAGGGGGTTGAATACTTATCTAATCAAGATGTTTTTTTTGTGTTTTTTGATCAAGATGTTTTGTTTTTCCCTTAGATTTCCACGACAGTCCACTTGGTGGACGTGTCTCAAGAACTGCTCTCTCATCCCCTGTGGCACAAACAGTTGAAACTTCTATACCTCCCTTGTCCAACAGGGAGGAACAGATACCTATTTTCAATGGCTTAATTGATGCTTCCATGTCTTGGTATCTCGCACTGGACTTCTTTCATTATGGTCTGCACCTCGGGGTCGTACTGTTGGGATGAAGGCATTTCAGACTACTCCACGGAGAGTGGACATTTGTGACTGCTGGAAGCTTGGCTGAAGCAGACCGTGGATTGCATCTGTATCCCAACCGGGGCACAGGAGAGAGCATCCTGAACAATGTTGCACTGTAATTTTCTGTAGGTGATATTGAAGGCAAACTCCTGTAGTCTGATCATCCATTTTACCAGTCTTGAATTGGGCTTTGGATGGTTGAACACCTAGACCAGGGCTGAGTGGTCAGTAATGACCTCGAACTTCCTATCTTCAAGGAAAGGCCGACACTTTTTCACCGCCAAAATTCCTGCTCGGCACTCTTGCTCAGAGACACCGTAGTTCTTCTCAGCAGAGTTCAGCAGTCTTGATCCATAGGTGATAACTCACTCACCGCCAATCTCGTGTCAAAACAGCAACAAGACCGATGTCACAGGCATCTGCTTTCATTTTGTAGGGAAGTTAGATGTCAGGGAGAGGAGCACTGGTGCTTTGGTTAGGGCTTACTTCAAGTCCTAGAAAGGCCTCTGTCATTCTGATGTTCAAGCCCAAGACACATCCTACCTCTTAAGAGCATTGAGAGGAGCAGAGCGGTCTGCATAGTGAGGGATAAAGCGATGATAGCATTCTGCCACACTGAGAAATCTCTCCACATTCTTGACTGACCGAAGCGTTGGAAAAGACTTGACAGCCTCAACCTTCTTTGCCTGTGTCACGATGCCCACAGACGAAATCACATGTCCAGAGACAGAAATGCTCCTCTGGAACAGGCTACACTTCTTCAGGTTCACCATGAGCCCGGCTTTTTGCAACCTGCTGAACACATCTCTCAGGTCTGCCAGGTGTTGCTGTGAGCGGGAGAACACTGCATGTCGTCAGTGTTTACAAAGCAACACTTCCCCAAATGCCGTATTCTGGATGCTGTCAGGGTCTATGCCCACCTGCACAAAATTCTGAATACTGTAAGGACTCCAGTATTTCCTGAATTTGAGGCATGGAGAAGGCGTCAAGAGTGGTCTTCACATTGATGCCTCTACAATTAACACGGGGCCTTGTTCCTTCATCATTTTTCTTCACATGCACAATATTTCTATTATTTATTTCACCTTTATTTAACCAGGTAGGCAAGTTGAGAACAAGTTCTCATTTACAATGGCCAAGATACAGCAAAGCAGTTCGACACATACAACACAGAGATACACACGGAGTAAAACAAACATACAGTCAATAATACAGTAGAAAAATAGGTCTATATACAATGTGAGCAAATGAGGTGAGATAAGGGAGGTAAAGGCAAAAAAAGGCCATGGTGGCGAAGTAAATACAATATAGCAAGTAAAACACGGGAATAGTAGATTTGCAGTGGAAGAATGTGCAAGGTAGAGATAGAAATAATGGGGTGCAAAGGAGCAAAAATAAATAAATACAGTAGGGGGAGAGGTAGTTGTTTGGGCTAAATTATAGATGGGCTATGTACAGGTGCAGTAATCTGTGAGATGCTCTGACAGCTGGTGCTTAAAGCTAGTGAGGGAGATAAGTGTGTCCAGTTTCAGATATTTTTGTAGTTCATTCCAGTCATTGGCAGCAGAGAACTGGAAGGAGAGGTAGCCAAAGGAAGAATTGGTTTTGGGGGTGACCAGAGAGATATACCTGCTGGAGTGCGTGCTACAGGTGGGTGTTGCTATGGTGACCAGCGAGCTGAGATAAGGCGGGACTTTACCTAGCAGGGTCTGGTAGATGACCTGGAGTCAGTGGGTTTGGCAACGAGTATGAAGTGAGAGCCAGTCAACGAGAGCATACAGGTCACAGTGGTGGGTAGTATATGGGGCTTTGGTGACAAAACGGATGGCACTGTGATAGACTGCATCCAATTTATTGAGTAGGGTATTGGAGGCTATTTTGTAAATGACATCGCCGAAGTCGAGGATCGATAGGATGGTCAGTTTTACGAGGGTATGTTTGGCAGCATGAGTGAAGGATGCTTTGTTGCGAAATAGGAAGCCAATTCTAGATTTAACTTTGGATTGGAGATGTTTGATGTGAGTCTGGAAGGAGAGTTGATGTGTATGTAAACTTCTGACTTCAACTGTAGACACATGGCTTGGTTGGCTTGGCCATTCGATAAGACAAAAGAACAGCCAAGGCATGGTTTCAACTCCTCTTTGGGCCCTCTCACCCACCACCCCAATGATTCCTGTACAAGGGTGTATGTGCATCCACTATCAAGAAGAGCATGGCATCAAATGACCTAAACAGTAACAGCAGCATGATTGGATTGGAGAGTGCAGTCCCTTCATTGGCAGGCTGAAAGATGCAAATGTTCCCTGGAGGCTTCCTTCCTCCAAAAGGAGGGAAAGAGGGAGGTTTGGAGTTCTTCTGCTGCTCACTGTCTTATTGACTTGGGACCAGTATGCATTGGAGGCCTGCAAGTCCCTTTCTATGAGAGTTCCCACTCTGACCAGCTCATCCGCTGAATGTAACCATTCCCTTAAGATGGCATGCCAGCCTTGGGTTGCAATTTCACTGCCTTCGAACCATACTGAGGGTACAAATCATTATGGACACCTGATCTTTCCATGACATAGACTTACCAGGTGAATACAGGTGAAAGCTATGTTCCTTTATTGATGTCACTTGTTAAATCCATTTCAAAATCAGTGCAGATGAAGGGAAGGAGACTAGGCTAAATACGTATTTTTAAGCCTTAATACATTTTAGGCATGGATTGTGTATGTGTGCAATTCAGAGGGTGAATGGGCAAGACAAAAAATGTAAGTACCTTCAAACAGGGTATGGTAGTAGATGCCAGATGTCAAGAACTGCAATGATGCTGGGTTTTTCATGCTCAACAGTTTCCTGTGTGTATCAAGAATGGTCCACCCAAAGAACATCCAGCCAACAACTGTGGGAAGCATTGGAGTTAACAAGGGCCAGCATTCCTGTGGAACACTTTCGACACCCTGTAGAGTCCATGCCCTGACGAATTGAGGCTGTTCTGGGGGCAAACGGGGTGGGGTGGGGGGGGGGGGGTGCAACTAAATATTAAGGTGTTCTTAAAATGTTTTGTACAGTCATTCTATATACCATTATCCCTGGCAGGCTGGAAATCCATCTCTCAAAACCCGTTGTAGTTCTTCTGCACTAAAATCTCTGGTAACCACCAATTCAATCTCCTGAGATTTCCTTTCCATCTGTGGGTTTCAAATGAATGATCCTTGCAATAAATGGCAAGAAGCCAACCTTACTAAAGCAAACAGTTGGGGTCACTCTGTACATGCCTACTCCTCACAGGGATCCTCTCAGGCTCCCTCACTGTCCACCATCCTCTACTTTCCTCACTTCCTCAGCATATGACCCTTCCTGCCCTGCTCTCACCCTGGAAACTTCAACCTGTATCACTCTCATAGGACATTTTTTTTTTATCTCCAGCAACAATGCCAACCTCCACAATTAAAACACTCCACTTTTTCCACCGAAACTACACACATTTCCCATGCCCTCCTGCACACTTTTCACACCTTGTAATCTCCCTCCTACATATTGCTGCAACATGACCAAACTAATTGGCACCTGAAACACCATAATGGGTTCGGAACAAAAGCGTTCACAGGATAATTAACTAGCATGACAATTCTGTAAACACGCTGCACCAAAACTCAAAAGAACAGACAGGGTCTCCTCAGTCTCGCACTTAACACCGGGTCTGCGTCACATCAAACGGCATGCATCACAGACACCGGGGATCCCCAACTTCAGTTGATCCACCTTAACACTCAACCCACCCCAGTTATCACTCTTTCAGTGGCGCTCTGCTCCAGAGAGCAAAGCCGCTTTCGCCCTGAGTCTCAAAACGCACAGCGCCCTCTCCCTCTGAGCAGCAAACACACACAAAAATCAAAACAAGTCCGCCTCTGGATACTTTGATCGAATTGACTGAACCCAACCTGATACCACAAGGCATGGATCCACTTTCTCCATGAATCGTACTCACTAGGCCAGTGTCAACGAGCATTTTCCTGATCATTGGGATGAGGCTTGGAAAGCCTTCATATCACCTGACAACACAGGTTCTTTCTCCTCACTTTTATCAGGATAAAAAGTTCACTATCTGTCGACTATTCAAGGCCTTCAC
The DNA here is from genome assembly GCF_057628025.1 of Oncorhynchus mykiss. Classification (NCBI taxonomy): domain Eukaryota; kingdom Metazoa; phylum Chordata; class Actinopteri; order Salmoniformes; family Salmonidae; genus Oncorhynchus; species Oncorhynchus mykiss. Next base: position 18,370,432 of record NC_143029.1, read on the forward strand.
GGCTGTAAAGTGCATTTTTTCTCTCCTGTATTTGACCCCAACAAGAAAGTACTCAGCTTGTATTTTGCAGTCGGTTCGGGTTTGCACCTCGCGCCCTTCTTTCTGCCTTGCTTCTTCTCACAATCCGCAATTTTCCTCGCACGGTCCTCAGACATGATGACTCAATATTGAGCCACCCGGTGCTGCCATGCTCCCTCAAGGTTCATCAGCCATTCCCTTCTAAAAACCACATCGGCCCCCTAAATCCTGACACCCCACTTCCTATATCACCATAAACCTGGAAGTGACAATGGTTGTCTAGGGATTGACCAGGGGCGGAGCCCACAGCCTATACACATATCAAGAAACTATGGAACCGTGTGAGTTACACATGTAGCAGCAGTGGTGCACAGAAAATAGGACAATTTGGACTATCTGTGTGTGTGTGCGTGTGTGTGTGTGTCTGTATGTGTGCGTGTGTGGCATACATATGTGTGTCTGTATGTGTGCGTGTGTACGTGGCTTTAAAGTGAATATGTGGGGGTCTACTACAGCTCCTACACGTTGGCACAGTAACAGGAGGGGGCAGGGCCTGACTGGAGCACTGCCCAGCAGCTGTGGTGAGGCGAGCACCACGTCCGACAGGACAACTCTCGCCTCACATCAAAGAGTGTCGACAGGATGCACAAATCAACAGAATGAAAATTAGGGCAGAGCACAGCACAAGTTCACAAACAGCTGCATCATAAGTGAAGGGAAAGGAGCTTGAGTCAAACATTTTCCTTATCATCTACAGAATCACCAGGGAGGGAAGTTATAGGTTATGGAAATGAAAATAAACTGTGCATTTATGTAGTCCTAATTGAAGTTGATAGATAACAACTACATGGCCAAGTATAAATAAATAATATGGAGCGCATCTATTTAGAGGAAAGCTATAATCTAGCATGTTGTTTTGTTTTCTCTGAAGATACAAAACAGAGTAACCTTACATAGCATGGGGATATTTTTGCCCGCACCTGCGTGAACCCTTAGAAAATATTTGCACAGCCACCAGCAGCCGAGCATGGGCATTTTTAGACGAATGACCACAAATTACTGCATCGGATCACCTATGATGCATTTTTCTATCTTTTTGAGGTCAGCGAAAAGACAAGGGGCGTCTTAGTTTGTGACCCACGGTAACAATAGTGGCATGGTTCAACAAAGCCAAAGCCACAGACTCTTATGTTATCTGTTTGTCCTACTGAATGGACACAAACATTTGTAAGATGGTTCAACACATATTTGCGTCTTCAGGATTGGGTGCAGTCTGTCATCAGCAGAGAGTATCCTTTAGTGTCTGGGTTCAGAAAGATGCTGCGAAACAGTCCTTTACATGTGATTAAGACCCCAAGAGAGCATGGGAAAACTGAAGACCTTGGGCTGATGTCTGCCACCTATTACCACTGGCATCATGATGGCTACAGAGATAAAATCCCCAGCGAACAGTCTCGCTGGGGATGAAAAACTATTTTCAAAAGGACACTCACCAGCTCACCAAGTCTCTCCTGATGATATATTGACATGTTTCAAAAAAAGAAAGAGACAAAGACAGTGATACACAAAGAACAATGGATGGCAATTCAGATGAATGGGATGGTGGTTTTGGGACACCAATGTGCAGTTAACTCTGGGGACACTGACGCCAGTTACATAGTCACTCTCCCCTAAAAGGAAAAGTGTGGACATTGAAATCTGTCATTATATAAAACCAAAGTTATATTTAGCATGGACATCTTAGGAAAATAAAAGTTGGGTGGAATTGCATTTCAGGATCTGATCTTCAGTCAAGTGAAGCCTCATCTTAAATTCCCCATCATCAGGGAGAAAAATCTACATCATTGTGTCATTACATAGCCCAATATTGCAAAAGATAACCCTAATTGTCTAATATTAGGCTATTGAGTGGGTATACAGGGGGAAAGGAGAAAAAACAGAGACAGAAAGTGAAAAATCCCAGCAAACAGCAAGTCTAGCCCGGTTCTGTTTTAACGATAGGGGATGATTACACTTATGGAGATGAATGATCTCCTCCTGTCTAAAGGTAC